>NC_056426.1:4375000-5000000 GCF_905147365.1 Aricia agestis
TAACGACATGCGGCGCGACGAAGGGGGTTTGATAAGATATCACCATGATTAAACACATTAAAATGATAATGACACCATTATCTTCTTTTAAAATTACCAATAAAACAATCACATATAACAATTTATACGTGGGAGAGCCATGCTTCGGCACGAATGGGCCGGCTCGACCGGAGAAATACCACGTTCTCTCACGAAAACCGGCGTGAAACAGCGCTTGCGCTGTGTTTCGCCGAGTGAGTGAGTTTACCGGAGGCCCGATCCCTTACCCTATTCCCTTCCCTACTCTCCCCTATTCCCTTCCCTTCCCTACCCTCCCCAACTACCCTATTCCCTCTTAAAAGGCCGGAAACGCACCTGCAGCTCATCTGATGCTGCGAGTGTCCATGGGCGACGGAAGTTGCTTTCCATCAGGTGACCCGTTTGCTCGTTTGCCCCCTTATTTAATAAAAAAAAACGTTCACATTGCGACCGTAATATAACGGTCGCTAAATAACGGCACCGCTTTTCCAGTGACAACTAAGCTTGAATCACGTTTTGGTCTCGCATAACGCAATCGATGAACTAGACAAATAAAGGTATTAAATACTTAGCAACATTATCCGCTGGAAACGTAATTAATTAACTAACATTTCAGTTTCAAACAGAATATGCAGTTGTAAGCTGTAGTGATGTGACGTGTCGATGTATTATAATAAAAAAAAGTAAAAAATTGGGATAGACTTAAATACAGTGTGTTACATAAATAAGTGATGATACTTTAGGGTGTGTACGTGTTCCTTGTAGAGAATTAACTGTGAAAGTAGCAGAACGACGAAAAAATTTTTTCACTTTTGTATGGGCAAGGGCCCGAGCGTCACGAGTTTCGCCATACAAAAGTTAAAAAATTTGGGTCTTTCAGTGCTGCTACTTTCACAGTGAACTCTCTACAAGGAACACGTACATACCCTAAAGTATTATCACTTATTTTTGCTACATCTTGTATACTAATGTAAATTTTGGTACTCGATAAAAAACGGCCGAACGGACAGACAGACGGATAGACGGACGGACAGCCATCGAAGGGTACTAAATATCATATTCATCACTTATTTTTGTTACATTCTGTATAAACCTTATCCGGCAGTACGCAAGTTGATTAGATGAAATATTGCTAAGAATGGTACTCTCGATCATGTCTTATTAATTAGCAAAAAAAATATCTAAATCGGTATATTTTATCAGTATATTTAATCGATCTAGCTAGGAATCATTTCTAGAAAATGTCATTTTCATCGGATACCGAGCAAAGCTCGGTCAAACAGCTAGTTTAAATTACGTGAGACGTTTTACAAATCTGTCAAATCCATACAAATTTAAAAATGTATAACTAAATAAATAATGATTTAGCCCGGCCGCACATTGTCCGAATTCTGATCAGAAACAGTTGAATTTCGCAGGACCGCCACCCCGCACACTATCCGAAATATCCTTCCGGCGAGTTCGAGCTCACTCGGCTCAGTACAAAATGTAAGAGACAGCGCGGACGTTCAACTGTTTCTGATCAGCGGGGCTAAAATGGTCGCTTTGAGGAATCATGATATGAATCATATGCAACTCTGCTTGCAATTCATTTCTGTATTTTTGTACTGATTTGACATTTGTCAGTTTGACAGTTATTATTATATACCATATTTGACAGGCTTATTCATGCGTTAGAAGTTAAAATAGTATACATTAAACAACTATCAATTTTACAAAATTTTGTCACCACTATATAAAAAAATATCTACGCGTCGCATTACTTGGAGTTCCGGGAAAGGACATAAGATACTTTTTATCCCAAAAAATGTACGGTTCCCGCGTTATAAGCGAATTTTGGCGCAAAGGAGTTGCGGCCGTCATCTAGCATTCAGATAACTTTTGCGGATTTGTATCGACAGCGTCCCGTCCCTAATTTTCACGGTTAATTACAAACATTGTTTCCTGTGGGTATACTAGGCTAGGTGTGAACCGACCCGCTGGATTGACCATTACTCAGCTATTGACTGATTTATACGAGCTTTAGCCGCAATAGAGCCATGATTTTGAAATCCAATTCGAATCAGAGACAAATCCTAAAGGCTTCATTTACGCCTCCGTGGTCTAGTGGTTTAGAGCGGGGTTCTTGACTCGGAGATCGTGGGATCGATTCCCGCGTTAACTGGGCTTAGAAATAACAGGTTGTTATTTCCAAGTCTGGTTAGGACAATGCAGTCTGATCACCTGATTGTCTGACAAGTAAGATGATCCATGCGTCGGATGGGCATGTAAAAAGTCGGTCCTGCGCCTGATCTCTCGCCAGTCGTGTCGGTCTTCCGTCCCACTGGGCTATGAATTATGATAGTAAATGAATAGAAAGAACTCTTGTGTATTGCGCACACACTTGGGCACTATAAAATTACTTCTGCGTAACCGGCCTGGTTTCAGAGGACCGGCCACCGTCACCGAAACCGGTGTGGGAGTATTAATTATAAATGTGAAGTTGATATGCCATCAATTTCTTTGATGGTTGATCAACTTCTCTGATAGTGCATTTTAGCACGAATACATCTTTTCATAGATATCTTCAGGAGTCCACACATGTGCTATAATATTAGTCTACACTAGTCTATTACATAATATAATATTATAGACTATAATCCACACTAATATTATACGTGGGAGAGCCATGCTTCGGCACGAATGGGCCGACTCGATCGGAGAAATACCACGTTCTCACAGAAAACCGGCGTGAAACAGCGCTAGCGCTGTGTTTCGCCGAGTGAGTGAGTTTACCGGAGGCCCAATCCCCTACCCTATTCCCTACCCTACCCTCCCCTATTACCTTCCCATCCCTACCCTCCCCTATTACCCTATTCCCTCTTAAAAAGCCGGCAACGCACCTGCAGCTCTTCTGATGCTGCGAGTGTCCATGGGCCACGGAAGTTGCTTTCCATCAGGTTACCCGTTTGCTCGTTTGCCCCCTTATTTTTAGGAAAAATATACGGTTTCCGCGCGAAAAACTAATTTTGGGGCAACGGAGTCGAGAGCGTCATGTATGTATACTTTTACATCTTCATCTCGGATATTAGGCAAAATAACGCCCGCCGGATCAAATAATATGAGCCCCTAGTCTGGCGTAAAATAAAATTTGATTTAAAAACCAATCCCAAAATGTCCATCTACGCAACTAAATAACAATGAATGGAAAAAGTTTTTTAATTCAATTCATTATTATTCTGTCTATTTCTTTAACTGTAAATTGACAATGAGAATTACAGATATAACCAAAGTTTTTCCATTTTTGTGTGGAGAAAATAAATCGGGGCTGAATTTTCTGAAAAAAGACTGAATATTTATACTTGTTTTTCTTTGTGTATGTCATGAGTCATAACTAATAATAACATATTACTTGGATTATGAATATATGAGCAACACACCTAGTTACAGCGTGTTAGTATGTAAACACGTTATCCTTGAAACCATCAAATGAGCCCGTCAAAATGAACAACTTATTCTATGAGAACAATGCTGGGAACTCAAAAAAAAGCCGTCTTCATACCCGTACGGATGCCCGGATAGGCAATTTGTATCAGTATGAAGATGGATTTTTTTGAGTTCCCAGCATTGTTCTCATAGAAAAAGTTGTTCATTTTGACGGGTTCATTTGATGGTTTCAATGATAACGGTGTTTACACTAACATCTTGTATAATACATTTAGGGTATGTATCCCTTTAACACAGAGTTCACTGATAAGTACCAGTGCTGTAAGGGTCAGCTCAGACTGCAGCGTAACGCGTATCCATACTTCCCTACTTTACTAATATTATAAATGCGCAAGTGTGCTTGTATGTTTGTCTATTACACCTTCACGGCCAAACCGCTGAACCGATTTTGCTGAAATTTGTTATGAAGATACTTAGAGTCCCGGGAAAGGACATAGGATATTTTATCCCACCTCAGGGCCTCATCAAGTGAACTATAAACCTTGCGCCACAACTCCGATGCGCCACAATTCCGTACCCGTAAATTTTTCCGATTAAAAGTTTTTAACCGACTTCCAAAAACGAGGAGGTTATACGTTCGGCTGTGGATATGTTTTTTTATTTTTTTTTTATGTATGTTCAACGATTACTCCGCCGTTTGTGAACCGATTTTCAAAATTTTTTTTTGTTGTATAGCGTATTACTCCAATTTGGTACCATGATCAGAAAAGTGGTGACCTGATGATGGGATCCATGAGTAATCGAGGAAACTCCTCAAAATTCAAAGGGAAACATATAATTTTTTTGGTTTCATATGAAGTATTCCAGGCATATGTTACCAAAAAGTAAGATTTTGCACCAGGATATGCCATGGTTCGAAGGTGGTGAACAGAACTCCTTACTCCTTATAGATACATGTTTGGGGGTTTCGGCGTTGTCTTAAGAACTGAAAGCATATACTACTATGCAAATTTCATTAATCATCATCATCATCACCACCATTCCACCATACATCCATGAGTAATCGAGGGAACTCCTCAAAATTTATATGGAAACATATTTCAATTTTTTAAGAAGTATCCTAAGCTTAAGCTACAAAAAAGCAAGATTTTGCAATAAGATATACCATGGTTCCGAAGGTGCTAAGAGAACTCCGGATTCCTTAAAAATACAAGTTTAGGGGTTTCGGAGTTGGTTTAAGAACGGAAAGCATATGCTACTATGCAAGTTACTTATGCAAGTTCATTATCACTACCACCAGTCACCACACCATGAATTATCTAATTATAACCCTTATTATTGGTACTTTTAATCGTCTTTAAGAACGAAAGCCGAATTTGTCGAACGATTTACAAAATCATAATGTTATTTCAATGTAAATGATTCGATCTTGGTGTTTAGGTTACCAAATTAGAATTTGATCATAAGATCTATGAGGTATGTTATTCTCCTTATTTATAAGGACGATTATAGTGAGCATAATATTATATTATGTTGAGCTGATGAGTTTCCATGAATGTAATGATAGAAAGAAAGTCACTGAACAGATATTAGAGCCTTTCAAGACTCGTCATTATTTTGAAGTCGGTACCAGTCTTAAATATTAAAAAAATATTTTGTCATAGAACTCAGCATTCTTAGCTGGTACCGTCTTCAAAATAATGAAGATTGTGTACATATAAATAGTTGAGGTTTAGGAGAGTTATGCATAAGGCACATTAAAGAGTAAGAATTATTTAACACTTTTTTGTTCATTATAAATTATTATTGTTTTTACCCTGGAAGTCGGTTTTAATTTTTTATTAAAAATAATCTATGTCTTTTTTCGAGACTCGAACGATAGTTATGTACCTAACCAAATTTCAGCAAAATCGGTTCTGCGGTTTGGGCGTGTAGAGATAATAGACAGACAGACAAATTATTAATAATAATAAACTATAATGTTAGCAGTATAATCTTATGTATTATAAAATTCTCGTGTCACAATGTTAGGCCCCGTACTCCTCCGAAACGGCTTTACTGATTTTAACCAAATTTTATATGCATATTCAGTAAATCTGAGAATCGGCTTCTGGCCACTTTTTTTATTGATAAGTGCATTTTTTGAATAAATAATAGTAAATTATTACAACTCGAGACTGACGGCGGCCATTGTTTGTAGGACGGGATAGAATAAGAATAAGAATACTTTTATTTCCAGCATCACACGAAACATCATAATAATTAAACAGTATTCAGTGGTACAGTTATTATGATCTAGTCACAAACAGTATATATAAGATCTATAAATATTATTACAATGCTGTGTGATGCCAAAAATTGATTGGATAACGATGGACGTTGTCATGGTATCTAACATGCTTATTTAGTCACTTCAATAAAATAATATGGGTGAAATTCTTGATTTATATTATGACAAAGCAACGTTTGCTAGGACAGCTAGTAATTATTATAAATGCAAAAATAATGATATATAATATAATAATGGTCGCTGTTAAGCATTAGTGTCCTAAGCCACATTTTTTTTGTTGTTAAATTTTGAATGCAGTCTTGTTCTAAATCATCTACAGAACATAACTGTATTCATAACTCAATACGTAATTTTTGTGTGGGTTAGTACACGAATGCTTAACAGCGTCCAATTATAAGTAGTATGGATATGGATTCTATCAATATTAATTCTATAATATTTTATGCAGATAAATCTTTTCCCCCCATGTGTTACTTTGACCAAGCTGTTGACGTTCGAATATTTTTTGCCACCGCAAAAGTTGTACAAAGAAAAAGTCGAAAGGTATAACTCAGTATTAAAATAAAGTCTCCGTCGGTCGCCGCTTTGAGTCTCAATTATTCAACTTTTATTTTCTTTTATTTGCTTTCCCGATCGCAACTCGATATTAATGACTTTTATTCTTGTCTCTCGATGGAAATTCTTTCTTTTTCTTAAAAGGAAATGTTTAAATTTTTCCTTTCCCGTAGACGTAACTTGGAGTACCTTTCTTGGAATTATCATCATATTAATATAAAAATATCTAAAAACTTCAAACATACAGCTATTTACTACACTATTTACCTACAAGCTACAAGATTACTGAATCTTTATACCAAATGTGCGTTTTTATAATTTTGGACGTGGCGGTAATATCGTGGACGTCCGCGGTAAAACGATAACATAGGGAAGTAAAATGTATGGAAATATAATATGAAGACGCTTAACGTGCACGTTAGAGGACATCACGACGTTTACACTACGTCCGCGGTGCGTAAAATCAAAAGGGCATTTAACGTAACCAACGTTTTATCAGGGAAGTCGGCGTCCACGATAACGTGACGTTCAGAATTATAAAAGCAAATAATGACACCAAAATCGGCTCAGCGGCTTAAGCGAGAAGACATAACAGCTAGACATAGACCTGCCGTGTTTTCAATCCTCGATGAAAGTACATACATAGTGTTATAATCCTCAACCTCCTCCTCCTAATCCTCAATCATCATTAACACTACTTATTAGAATTTAAGTATTTACTAACATTGATTTTCTGTTATTAACTTACATTAACGAGCTACCTGTGGAGGCTTGTAATTGGCTTTTCGTTTTCTACACTTCATAGTAAATTTAATATAGTTAGCTGTAAGCCACCCAAACATGATAAAATAAAATAATTCCAGGCTGTATCTCAAGAACGGCTATAGCTAGACTTTTGAAATTTTTACAGATTGTGTATTTCTGATGCCGCTATAATAACAAATACAAAATAAAGTTAATGTTTAAGAGGGGCTCACACACAATAAAATATGTTATTTTTCTGGCCTTTTTGGCTCGTAATCCATACGGGCAACATGTAGACACTTGAAATTTTCACAAAATTCTCAATTAAATGTATACTTTAATATAAATTAATAAAAGTATACTTTAATATTTTATAATAAAATTAAAATAAATTAAATATAAAGGGGGGGGGGGGCTATACAAAAAACACAATTTTTCGCTACTTTCGCTCTATAACGATACGAAACCCTTCGAGCTTGTGTCCGACTCGCACGTGGCCGTTTTTTTTTTATTGTTGAAAGCAAAAATATTCGATACAGTTCTTAACAATTGTTATTTATTATCATCAGCTCCCTAACAGCTGGAAAAGAACTCTAACTATCAAGAGTATCAAAATAGAGTTTTTTTTTAATTCAATCTTTTAATTTATCTTTATAAATTTTAGCCTTCCGTGACAATTACGGATTGAGTGGTCAAAATTAAATTTATTTGGGGACCGATATAACCTATTATCAAATTTATGTCCACGTTCTTGACAAAATTGAATATTACCTAAACATTATTCATTCGAGTCCCACGTTGGTCCCAGGAGTCCCAAATTTTAAGTGGGCCCTCGTTCGATACATATTCATGGGATTGGTAATGGAAAGATTATGGTAATGGCGGATCATTGTTTTATATAACTCATTATTTTAGTTGAGTCTACAATAGATGCTTTCTCATTGTTTAATAGAATGTCTGGGAAGTGTTTATTCAGTGTTTGAAACTAAGTACATCTTTTTTTATAAGATAAGGGGGCAAACGAGTCACCTGATGGAAAGCACCTACCGTCGCCTATGGACACTCGCAACATCAGAAAAGCTGCTGGTGCATTGCCGGACTAATCCTTACTACTATTAATTATTTAAATACGAAAAAATCGTCTGTTAGATCCTTGCTTAAGCCACTGTACCGATTCAGATGAAATTACGGTATGGAGATCAAAATAACTCCCTCAAGAAAGGACTGTATAATATTTTCGTTGTTAAAAAAAAATTATGGTTCCGCTGAAAGCCTAATAGGGATGACGACAAGGTCAAAGATTAGCTGACTTTTTTAAAATAAAATAAATACATAGCGATAAAAAATGAGTATTCCCAAAATTTCAGCTTCATAACTTATGTAAGTACTATTTTTTATGAGCCTTCAAAGTTGGATGACCATCCAACTTTGAAAAAATTCGACTTGACTAAGTCGAATTTTTTTTATAAAATTCCTTAACTTTTGTATACCATTCCTTAAGTTTAAATACTTATACAATTTATAACTATTTTTGTTATGAAACCTCTTTCATAAACGCAATATTTAACATAGCTATCGAACAAACTAGCTAGGCGTGACGTCACACTTAGCTGACATTTTGTATGGAGCGTTTTGGGGAGACCTCTCCAAAACGCTCCATAAAAAAAATGTGAGTTTTAAATTGTGATATCTTAGAGAGTTTTTAAGCTATCAGAGTAATTTTTTCACCGATATTTCTATTTTTGTATGGTCTTTAACTTATTAATAAGAAAAAAAATTTCGTCATGCCTATTCTTCTATACGTTCCAAGGAATTCCTGAGTTCCTTGGAACGTCTGATATTTACGAATTGTTAAGAAGTTAACATCATATTTTTTTTTATTATTCTTAATACTCCTAATCTACCGGTTTGGGAACAATTATAAGCCGGCAAAAAAATGAATTTTCAAGACAGCTGATTATAGAGATCAGAAATTAAATTCCACAGCTGTAAAGTTTAAAAGTTTGGACACTGAGAAAACACAACGTATAATCTGCGAAATATTTTTATCATGAATTCTAACTTTGTCGGACTGTAATATCCGCATGCAAAAAATTTCAAAAGCGCAGAAATCACGAGATACAACTTTAACCACAAAACCGCAATACGTGGGCAACTGTCAGTGAAAGAGATTAAACGTTTTTACGGAAAAAAGCAAAGTTTAATAAGTGATAACTTTTAGTTTTTGGAAACTAAGGTTCTGTTCAGCGGGGCTAAAATGGTCGCTTTGGAGAATCACATTATGAATCCTAATATTTAAAATCGCAAATTGCAAGTCTGCTTGCAATTCATGTCTACAAGTCAGCTTTAAATGAACGTGGCGAAAAAAGGAACTAACGCTGCCATCATACAAAAACGTCATTTTTGACAGTTCTCTTTTACCAGCAGCGCCACCGCCACCGTTCATTTATAGCCTTGTCGCCTACGAATAATAAAAACTAAGGAATCGTAACTCCCATACTATTACCGTTTTAAATTTGGTTCCTTTTGATCTGTCATGTAACGTCAGCCTAGTACCGCTCAAGGTCACCTAAATATTGCAAATGTATTGAAATGTGTACCTAAGGTACACTTTTTTGACAAGTACCTATTGTGGAGCATGTTTTTTGACGGAGTTACTTTTCCTTAGTTTTTATTATTCGTAGCTTGTCGCACTGTAGTAATTCGTACTATTTTGACATTTGTCAGTTTGACAATTTTGACAATTCATTTGCTGACTTGATTGAGAGGAATTGCTAAATGTGACCATTTTAGCCCCGCAGACCGCAACATGACGCGTGGATGCCGTGAGATGCATTTCAGTATTAAATTGACAGACTTCAATCGCGTGACGTCATGACTCATGATAGTTACATTGAAATCTGTCAATACCACATATTTTTTAGAAATGCATATCACGTCAGTTCACATTGCTTCGTGACAAGGCGATGCGATAATTTAAATGAATCATTCAAAATTTAAACAGCCCGGCACTGCTGTCAGTCACATACATTGTGTATTTTTTAGTAGAAAATAAAGTTCATTTTTAATGGATTATGGCCTCGTCTGAGTCACGTTCGATGTGAAGTGACCCTTATGACTGATTGTTTTCATTAATTTTCCTGTTTTAAAAATAAACTATAATAACTTATTTTCTATGACGATTCATAACGTATTTGTAAGTCACGCATTTAATAATGATTTTAATTAAGAATTGTCTATAAATAATACTTTTTTTTTAATTTGACCTCATGTTATTACGTCAGTATAAAGTTTTTGTCACGGTGACAGACAAAATCGGTGTTATTGATTCTCAGATCGATTCTACAATATATAAATAAATAAATAATAAATAATAAATAAATCTTTATTTCTCAATAAAATCACATACAATATTATTATGAGGCATCCCCATTAAGTAAATAATTACTTGTGTTGGGGATGTCTCGCTCATTCCCTCAGTTACTTAACAAAATTGAGAAACAATAACATAAGAACTTACATAATATATACTATGTACTAATTTTAATAACAAAAATATAATGACCAGATTCATCATGCATAAAATCCGTTTTGTAAAATATACATTACATATTATGTTTTTGTTTATATTAATTTATACTAAGCTCTCTTCCTGTATGTGTGTACAGTGTATGTGCGTGTTTATGTGTATGTGTACGTGTGTGTGTATGTATGAATGTTTGTTCCTTTATAGTCAAACTACTCTTTTAAGCAAATTCTCTAGGTCATCATATGTGATAGTTTTTATCCACTCATTTAACGACACTTTACACTCATGCAGAGTATGCGGAAAGATATTTAGCTTACGATTTATTAAATTATAAAGGTAAGATGATTGAGCAAGATATTGACGTCTAGCGAATTCGGTACGTACTGGACAAACAGGAATAACATTAGCACTCCGTCTTCTATTACTAGTGGTAGTCGTGGGTCGGTCTTTATGCAGGCTTAGAATTACATTAAATACGTATAATTTTCTAACCGTGAGGAGGTCGCTAAGAGAGTAGAGGGTGTGAGTACTAAATCTATAGGGCTTGAAATACATGACCTTAATTAGTGATCTTTGAGCTTTTTCAAGGTCAAGGAATCTAGTCTTTGTCGCACCACCCCATATTGGTATGCAGTATGTAATAACCGATTGCACCAGAGAAACATAAATTTTATTTAGAAGTTTACTAGACATAACAGTTCTTAGATTTCTAAATATCCAAATAAACTTTCTAATTCTTGAAATTGTAGTGTCTATATGCTCGTGCCATGACAGTCTTTGATCTATAATAACACCGAGATATCTGGTAGATGTTACTTTTTTGATCTGATTACAATTACAGTTTATATTATCATAGATACCACAAGAATGGATTCGAAGTCTGAAGTCAGAAGTGGGTTGGGATCTAGAGCTCGGGGTGAAGCAAATAAAATTACTTTTGTCAGTATTTAGCGTAAGTAAGCTCTCCTTCAACCATTTAGCAATTCGGGCGAGTCCCTCCTCAGCTATCTTTTTTACTGATTCCCATGAAGTTCCAAAGAAAACTATAGCCGTGTCGTCTGCGTAACAAAAGATTTTTCCGTTTCGGATGTAAATCCTACACATACTGTCAATATAAATCAAAAACAGAGTCGGCCCGATAACGCTTCCTTGAGGAACGCCAAACGTTACATCCTCTTCAGAACCGACAATGTTATCAATCTTGACAGCCTGTTTTCGTTCGCTGAGGTAGCTTATTAAAAGAGATAGTGGTAAACCTCGTAGACCAATAAATTCAAGTCTTTTTATAAGAGTTGGGATGGACACTGTATCAAAGGCTTTTTTTAAGTCCAAAAATACAGTCAAACATTTATATCCCTTATCCACTTTCTCAATAATAAGAGATGACAGTGCTTTGATCGCATCTTGAGTTGAAAGTCCTTTCCTAAAGCCGAATTGGAATTCGGAGAGAATGTTATTTCTATCTAGAAAGCTTATTAGTCGGTTATTCAAAAGTTTCTCTAGGATTTTGGAGAAAGCTGGTAACACTGAAATAGGCCTATAGTTTGCAACATCGTGTGTGTCACCATTTTTGTAAACAGGAGTAATAATAGAGCGTTTAAACACAGAAGGAAAAGTTCCTGTACTGAAACAGAGATTAATTAAATCTGTGAGCAAAGGGACGCAAAAATCTTTTGTTCTTTTAATAAAGCTGGTAGGAATGCTGTCCCATCCAGGAGCACTACTGGAAGAGATGCTTCCAAGAACGGAGGCCACTTCCTGGGAATCAGTATCAAGCAAGGCAAAAGATGAAGGGTGAGGATATATGGCACCACAACAGTCATTAAATTGATGTACCGATGTGTGGTCAATAGCTTTAGCCAGACTTTTTCCTATGTTTACGAAGTACTGATTCACATAATTAATAGAGTCGAGTGGTTCTGATTTTATATATAGCAAATTAGTGTTACTAGACTTTAGACCTTTGAATTGCGTAATCTCATTAATAGCATTATATAATTTTTTTGAATCTTTTACACAGTCAAGAATTTTCCTACTGTTATATTGCCTTTTGAGTTTTCTTACTTGGTCCGTGCAGAAATTACGAAAACGTTTGTATGTTATTTTTAATATAGAATTTTCTGGATCGTTTCTTAATTTTAGTTGCATCTTATTCCTTAGGCGAATGCATCGAAGCGCTCCTTTTGTGATCCATGGCTTAATGATACGTTTGCTGCTGCTATTCACCCTTGTCTTGGTATTTAGATCAATAGCCGTCTGAACCATTTTAACAAAGGCTTCGGCAAAATCATTGGGATCATTAAATATGCCAAATTGGGATATATCTGTTGCAATTAATAATTTGTAAGCACCCTCATAATCCACATGTTTAATATATTTCTGGTTTTTAACTTTTAATTTAATATTTGATATTTTTAGGAAAGTCATTAAATGGTCTGTAATTGTCGTGTTAAGCACGGCTACGAGTGGGGAATATACTTGCATATCTGTTTTTATAAAAATATGGTCCAGGCAATTTTCTTCCCTTGTTGGTAGAGTATGACCCGGTAAAAACCCATGCATGTGCAAAAGGCTTAAATAGCTTAGTCTATTTTGTCGATCAAGGGACTTTTCGCATGATCTTGGTAGGAGGTTAATATTAATATCACCTGTAATTATTATATTTTTCTTAGACCTATTTTTTTGAAGGTAAGCTTCAAGGGAATTAATAAATAGTTCCGCGTTGTTTTGAGATGGCGATCTATATATTCCAAGGATAGTAAAATTTGAAGCAACTATTTGTATCGCAGAAGCATGGTTTAATTTTATCTCTTCTACTCTAACATCAATATTATTTTTTATGTAAGTCACCACACCGTCGTTTTGATTAAACTGCCTGAGAGTTTGATAAGCGGTATAGTTTCTTAATAATGGCAAATTCTTATTTATATTTAATCTACACTCTGTAAAAATAATAACATCAACATCAAAGTTCAATTTTGAAAGAGTGACTTGAAAATCATCAAAATTTTTATAAACACTTCTAATGTTTTGCGTTAAAATTGTAAAATCTGAACTACTATTGTAGTCATTAAGATCTTCTATGTTGCAAGAAAATGCTTTGAACGAATTTAAGTCATCTACTTCTTGCAGAACACTAAGCTGATTATTATCCATTGATAAATCCAAAATCAGCTAGTGGTCGCAGATATCCAAAACTAATTAACAAATTAATGATAGATATTTTAAAATGCAAAACCGTTTTGACAAATCTCGTGTTAATAATATATGAAATTTTAATAAAATATGCAACATAAATCCTCATTATATGTGTGAGAAAATGTAACGTGCCGTAATCTAATATTCCATGTATTTTAATGTATATCTGTATAATATAATGAAATTTAATTGCGAGTTTATAAAATTTTTGTTTAGTTAAATATTTTGTCACGAACGCAATATTATTATGATAGTATTTAGTTGTGCTTTGTAGTTTCATGTGTTTTTGTATTTTGTTTGTCACAAAGTTAGAAATGAGAGTTAGGAATGAACAGTTGGAATTCATGATACAGTATTTAAAAGCTAATTTCTTAGTATCTATGGAAACATACGAGGGCTGCTATTTATGTATCCGGAACTGGCCACTTACAAGAACAATATTTAAAAAGTAATTACAACATTTGAAAATAGAACTCTTTGGTTGAAGAATACATTTTGTTTCATGTGACTGTCAATTATTTTTCCATTGTGGCGTCATTTTGAAAATTGCGTGTCTTCATTTGCCATGGATTTAACGCGTGAACATTTTCGTGCAATGATTTACTACGATTTTCGGCGTGGGCTAAATCAACAACAGTGCTTTATTCAACTCACCGCAACTTTTGGAGATGAAGCACCATCAAAAACCACTGTTTATCACTGGTACAGTGAGTTTAATCGTGGGCGGTCTATGCTCACGGATGAAAATAAAGAAGGTCGCCCAAAAACAGCTGTTGTCCCACAAAATATAGATGCTGTGCGGGAACTAATAATGCGTGATCGTCATGTTACATATCGCGAGATAGAGGCGTCCTTAGGCATAAGTATGACGAGCATACATAAGATATTACACGAACATTTGGCTGTAAAAAAAATATGTTCGCGTTGGATTCCGCACAACTTGACAATCGATCAAAAACGGGCTCGTGTCGATTGGTGCAAAAAAATGATAAAAAAATACAACCGTGGTACGTCAAAAGCCGTTTATAATATCTACACAGGTGATGAATCTTGGATCTATGCATATGACCCCGAAACTAAACAACAGTCAACGGTGTGGGTGTTCCAAGATGAGCCGAAACCAACAAAAGTTACTCGTGCAAAAAGTACTTTGAAGCAAATGGTCGCCTGTTTTTTTGGAATTAATGGACATGTGGCTACAGTGCCATTAGAGAATCGTAAAACGGTTAATTCTGAATGGTATACGACCATTTGTTTACCAGAAGTCTTTGAAGAAATAAGAAAGGACAACCGACAACGCAGAATCATATTACATCACGACAATGCTAGCTGTCACACCTCAGCTGAAACAACTCAGTTTTTGGAGGGTCAAAAGATCGAATTGACTGGTCATCCGCCGTACAGCCCTGATTTGGCACCTAACGATTTCTTTTTATTTCCATACGCGAAGAACAAATTACGTGGTCAACGTTTTTCGAGCCGCGAAGAGGCTGTTGATGCGTTCAAAATGCACGTTTTGGAGATACCTCAATCAGAATGGAAAAAGTGCTATGAAAATTGGTTCCAGCGTATGCAAAAGTGTGTCGATCATCGCGGCGAATATTTTGAAAAGCAATAAAACCATATTAAATGATATATGTTTGTTTCTTTTTTTAATTCCGGATACATAAATAGCAGCCCTCGTAATATAGCATTTGTAGAACACGCAGTACTATAATAATTAAGGAGCTCAATCTTATATTAAAAATTAAAATGTTTAAGTTGACAATGCAATACTGAACGCGAACATGCAATATTAATACGAGTATACTTAAACTAACATAAGTAGCAAAAAATAAGGATTTTAAGCTTTTATAATTTAAAGCATAAACTAGTCACTCATTCTGCATTAATTTTTGCACTTGGGCTTCACTGATAATATTAATAATACGCGAAGACTCTTCTTTCCTGACGAAAACCTTTCCAAAACTGGTCCAGCAAAATTTATAATTCTTTGCTTTCATAAGATCTCGAGCCAGAAAATAGAGACGGGCGCTTTTTGGGGTAAGTCGTTCAGAAACATACACCGGTGACTCTGTGGTAGAGGTGAAACCCAGTTGCTTACATTGGAGTTTGCTCTTGTTTTTTTTATTAAATGTTTTTACTTTTTTTAGAAGTTCATTTTTCAGGATAGTCGATCTTAATTCTAAAACAATTGGCGGAGATCTTCCACTATCTTGCTTAACTCTTTGCCTATATATATCATTTATGTCTTGAGGCTCAATGTTCAAGTCAATTGATTTGCCTAAACATGTTATCATATTAATTAGGTCATCGCGGGCCTCATTTATTTTTCGGGGAACATTCTTAATCTCTATGAAGTTTTTACGAAGTGAACGTTGTACATCCTCAATCTTGTCCTCTAGAAAAAGTATATACTCTCGATTTTTAGAGATGTCATTTTCAATTTTTTTAATTTTTTTGTTGAACTCCTCATATTGATTTGACAGCAAAGAAACCGAAGTTTCGATGTTTAAGTTAGTTTGTTGAATATTATTGAGATTAGTTACAATATTTTTCATTTGACAATCTTGAGACGTAATAAATTTGTTGATAATTTCTTTTATTTCTTCCTTGAAATTTTCAAATTCCATGGGTAAGTTCTCCTCTCTCGCCCTTTTACCGCGTTTAGAGGCAGGATTTTGAGGGGTTCCTTCAGTGTCCAAGGTGTTAGCTAAGTCCGATGTTGACTGTGACTTATTCATTGTATAATAATGAAATAATTTTTTTTTGTGGGGTAGTTTAAAATAAAAATAGTAGGAGTGGCCTAGTAACAGCCAATGTCTTCTCGGGGGTGTAGCTCTAGGCGGGGTACTTGTTCGACGGAAAGATGGCCGACAATGCTCCTGCGCAGATTGGTGGGCTTCTTCGGAGCGGCGTACCAGGAGCGCATAGATTCAAGAAGTCACCCGTGCGTTGATATGTTAGAGATGTAGAAAGGAATTGCTACTCACAAGCTTGGCGCAAGTGTTGTCGGGATATCTCTTCTGCGTTTATGGTCTCCTATTATTTTACTTGTAATTAAATTCACTATTTGATTATTTAAATGTTTAAATAAAAGAAAATATAAGGTTTTGGTAACACAACTGCACTGGTCGGCGGTCCGGGGGGAAGAGGATAAATAACCTGCCACGTCTAAAAATAATAATTGTGTGTGCTTAGAGATTAACGCACATATTAACAGAACGCAACTTATCCCATAAGGGAACGTTCATGAATTACATAAATATTAAATTACTTAATTTAATGTGTTCTTGTGTAGTTAATAGAGCTTAGTTTTGAATGGCTCATTTAGAAATGGATCGCGTCATCGCGTTGCAATCGACCCTAACGAAGGAATGAACCGTCACAAAACGTATAGATCAAAATAGGTCCACTGGATTTTTTCATTTTTCGTCTTAAAGGAGCCTGAATGCCGTACGAAACGGTAATTGCCGTACAAAGCAGAGGTCCACCCGTTTGAATGCTACGATGCCTGCCAGTGCCACAGACAGACACGTCAAACTAATAACACCCCTCTCTTTTTGTCGGGGGTTAAAATAATAAAGCTTATGTACACAGAGCGCAGACAGACATGCTGATGGGCCATCTGTTTTCGGTTGTTATAAAAAATATAATCATTGAACTTAGTGTCAATGCAGACAGCAACGCGACGCGCAGATGCATTTCTTTTGTAAGGATTTGACAGATTTGCAAGACGTCTCACGCAGTTGAACTCTGTCAATTCAGTACAAATTTAGAAATTATGCATCTACGTGTCGCTTTGCGGTCTGATTTAAGAGGATACACCAGGGGCTAGAGAAATGAAAAAAAAGTACGTGTAATATCTATAGCGCTAACGCGATAGAGACAACTGCAGAAAATCAACGATTCGTTGTCCCCTGATTCCTTCTCCAAAACTTAACCGATTTAAGTACTTTTTTCATTAAAGATTAAAGAAAAGCTTGAGCAGTGTTCCTATGTTTTATTTTTTTTTTGTATAATCTAGCCAAATTTGTTTTCTGGATGTTTGAAGCACAGCGGAAAATCTGGCCATTTTTTTGGGTTTTTGAACGTTTATATCTTATTTAATAATTAAATTATGAAAAAAAAAGGAAACATAGGGACATTGTATTAGTGGCCGTAGATATTCAGGAAAAAAATTATAACTCTACTAGCATTATCCAGGGAGGTAACAGGGGACAAGGTTTGTATGGAAAAAGGGCGGTGTGGACCTCTCTTAACTCTTAGGATCAATTCAGACCGCATCGCGACGCGTAGATGCATTTCTAAATTTGTATTGAATTCACCGATTCGCATGACATAATCTCGAAATTGAATGCAATTCAAATTTAGAAATGAATCTACGTGTCGCGTTGCGGTCTGAATTGACCCTTACTTAAATAAAATACAATGACTTTTATCGCGATAAAACGAAATTATAATATCACAGCTTCCAATTTATTTTCGTCGGTTTGTGAATCTTCATTTTAATGTACACTATTCCATTCAGGTGTTGTAATTTACACTTTTTAAAGAGCTGTTATTATTTAAAATTCTCGTTGTATTGTTTTAATTTTTTTGTTATTAAAATGAAATGTATAGCAAGTAGGTAACTCTTTTAGCACTGCTACTTTCACAGTGAACTCTGCATAAGGGACACACATGCATACCTCAAGTACCTACATAATAATATTATTGTTGTCACTTTATTTCTTTACATGCTATACAAGTATTCCGATTAGATTTATCAAAAAATCCATAAAAATATGTTTATTAGTATTGAAGAACTAAGCATATTAGGAACAGCGTCAAACGGCTTTATTAAAATAAATAATAACATAAATTAATGCATTATAAACTCAAAATCGTTAACACGCAGGAAATTAAAAATAATTCATAAAAAATAAATAAAATAAATCAATTCAGACCGCAACGCGACGCGACGCGTAGATGCATTTCTAAATTTGTACTGAATTGACAGATTTCAATTGCGTGAGACGTCTTGCAAATCTGTCAAATCCATACAAATTTAGAAATGCATCTACGCGTCGCGTTGCGGTCTGAATTGACCCTAAAGGGAGTGTCCAGTCCATAAAGTTAATATATCTAGCGGAATAGAGCAACAATCTCGAGCTGTCAAACGAAACCGAAATTGGTTTCATCTGTGTGTAAAAATAAGTGTACGTATACACTTACACAAGCATTATTGAACATGATTTCTATGAGATTAAATTGTCAACGTGCGGCACGTTCCGACTGGACGTCAAAAAAAGAGTGCTGCTGTCATGTATCACACGTCTCTTTTTACCACGCAGTGTTACTGATAGTGACATCTCTCTCGCTCATGCCTTTGTTTCTCTATTCCGCTAGGTATATTAACTTTATGGTCCAGTCATAAAATCTAAAGTTCATATTGTGAACAAACATGATTTAATGCAATGTTGTGATACAAAATATTATCTTGTTTACATCTTGTCTGTTATCTCTTCACGTCGATATCGCTGAACCGATTTCGCTGAAACTTGGTATGGAGATACTTTGAGACCGGGAAAGGACGTAATAAGATAATTTTATTCCCGAAAAAAGTCACTTTGTATTTGGCGCAACAGTGTTGCGGCCGTCGTGCGTCGTCTAGTTAGATATAATAATATGATAATACAATATTAGAATAATTAATCCATAAACGAATTTTTCATTTATTGACATAACCTTGCATTGAACTAAGTTAATATTTTAACACATTGTATAAAATTCTATCATTAAGAGGATACACCAGGGGCGAGAGAAATTGAAAATAGGTATTTGAAAATGTATTGCTGTCTCACCAATCTCAAGTCTCCCACCGCAGAGCGCGATAGAGACAACACGACAAAAGTTCTACTATAAGAACAGAAAATATTCGATTCGTTGTCCGCTGATTCCTTCTCCAAAACTTAACCGATTTAAGTACTTTTTTCATTAAGAATTAGAGCAAGGCTTAAACTGTGTTCCTATGTTTTACTTTTTTTGTATATTTTAGCCAGTTTTGTTTTCTGGGTGTTTGAACACAGAGGAAAATCTTGGCATTTTTTGGGTTTTTGGACGTTCATATCTTTTTTATTAATAAAATTATGAAAAAAAAGAAAACATAGGGACATGCTAATAGTGGCCATAGATATTCAGGAAAAAAAATCATAACTCTACCGGCATTATCCAGGGAGGAAACAGGGGACAGCGTTTGTATGGAAAAACGGCGGTGTGGACTCCTCTTAAGAGATCGACCTAGCGGATTTTTAAAATGTTGTATATTTATCGAGTTATTAAGAAAAAACTAATTTGGCGACGAATCCGCGTCGTCCTTTTTCACCTGGCATATGAAAGACGGGCGTGAGTGTGAAGAGGAAGAAAGACGATGTTTGATTTTTTTGGTTAGTCGCCCTCTAACCTTTTTTATACATTTCTAAAATGTGGCTAAGTGCAGAACGGCGGCGGTCGCGTCACCAACTGTCACTTTCTCACATAATATTAAATTACTTATTTCAATTAATAAGTAATTTAATATAAATTACTTATTTCAAAATGCTACTAAAGGAATTCATAATAATTATAATAAAAACCGACAATCACCTCTAAGAAAGCCGGCGGCAAAAATGGGAATCAAAATTAAGTCCTTCAGCCTCATTTTGTGTAGGTATCTTTTCTATAATTATGTCATTCATCTCAAAGTTGATTCAACAGATTAAAATAACAAAGCTTTCAAAGAGAAAAGATCCAAAGTCTGTCAATTATAACAGTATTTATTTCCAAAGTTGAAGCACAAAGACTTTGTAAACAAGATTTTAATGATGTAATTATGAGACGTTTTGGTATTTGTTTAATGATGTAAAAGTGTTTAATACCTTTATGTTGTTTTTTTTTTCTTTGGCTGTAATGAATTATTTTACTCATTCCAGTTAATTTCAGTACCCATTCAGTACATTATTCTAGTTGCAATCCAGCGCTGGATTGGATTACTGGATTGGAATAATGTAAACCGACTTTTCATACAGGTTGTTAGGGTTAACACCGTTATGGTTTTAAGGATAACGGTGTTAACCCTAACAACCTAAATACACTGATAAGACAAGTTGAAGTATGTACTTCTGAAATACAGTTAATAAGACACTGCTTTTGTTAATAATAATAATATTTGGTAAACTGTAGTTTACTAATAAATATCATTAATATTAATAATAAATATTATTTATCAAACAATTTCCATGACTGTACCTTATCAACAATTCCTCATTTCCTTTGTAAATTATCTATTTCATCGAATTTACTAACCAAAATTTGTCCAACGATATTCAACTGATTTATATTCAGGGCAAATATTTTGGAAAAAAAATATTTAATGAAAAAACACGCGCCTACGAATACAAAATAGCAAATCAAGGGTCTAACCAAATCAACATAATCGATTAGCATCGACGTAGGAGACTAGAGACGTCGCGCGAATATGGATTAGCTGAAATTGAATAATTGAGAGATTTCAATGTAACTTGCATGACGTCTCACGCAGTTGAAGTCTGTCCATTCAATACAAATTTAGAAATCGTAGTTGTAGAGTTAGACTTCGAAACTAATATTTTTCAAGAAATCGTCTCGAAGATCAATGTCTCCTAATTTATGGTTTTACAAGAAAACGTGATTTAATTGTATGATTTTGTAATGATTTCAAATGAAGTAATAGAAAATATTTTTTGAGGTTAGGTTAATCGTATTTTCATTCTCCTATTTAAAATATAAGCACATACTTTACAGATATATTGGCACTTTAACGACGAAATGAATATACGCATCATGTTGCAGTCTGAGCTGGACCCTAGATATGATTTGTACTTCGTCTTAAAAGTGTGCTTTAAGAAATTTTTTTACAAGATACTTAAGTTTTTTAGCCATACTTTTTATATATTTAGTAACCACATCGCATGGTAATCTTATTACATATCAGCTACGACTTAATGCTAGAGATACGTTAAACATTTTGCGACAGTTTATTATTTACAGTCAGCGATCATTTTAAAGCGATAAGAGTGTTTCGCTTTCGTAGCGTAACATTTACAAATGCGACATCCACAAAATGGTATGTCAGAGAAAAAAACAATAAAATACTCAAGCCGAATCTCCAGGCTTTCTTATGTTTGCTTTGATCATCCAGAATTCTACATCGTAAATGAGTAATGTGCCCACGTGTGTCAAATACTATACGTTTCAAAAGTTTTGTAATCATCGAAATATAATAATAATACAGTATAGAAAAATAACTCTTAATAATTGCTACACATTACTGCTTAATTATGGCTGTAGTTTAACTGTCATACAACGCTAGGGCAAGTTTGACCGATCCGAGTTTGACAATCAACTGAAGGACCAAGTTCCGCAAAATGCACAGTGCACATCTAGGATTGCATTTCGTTGAACAATGTTTGTGCTCAGTCACGTTTTAGATTCTTAAGAGTAATCTTCCATAGTAACAATAAACAATAACTCCAACACCGGTTTAGATGACTGAAACTGAAACCAGGCCAGGTACACAGGAGTATTTTTATAGTGCCCAGGTGTGTGTGCAGTACACAAAAACACTGTTCCTTTACTTTTTAACCCAGTGGGACGGACGACCGGCATTACTGCTGAGAAATCAGGCGTAGCACCGAATTTTTACATGCCCATCCGATCACGCATCATCTTACTTGTCAGACCAGCCTGCATTGTCCTTACCGAACTTGTGAATAACATGTTTCCAACGCGGGAATCGAATCCATGACCTCCGAGTCAAAAGGGAGTAGGGACGCTCTAAACAACAGGACCACGGAGGCGTAACCTTCAATTGAATTTATTATTCGTGAATCGTAAGTTGATACGATTGGGCCTCTCAAGGCCCAAGGGTCACTTCTCCCTGAAAGAAATAATATGATAGCGATTTGAATTTGAACTTAATTCACCGCTCAGGAAGATTTGTTTTTGTGTGTTCTAATTTAAATTTCAATCGCGCATCGCTGCACTGTACAAACAATTCTCTCATTGAAAAATATATCTTCTAAAATACATGCTGCGGCAAAAACTGATGCCAAAATTAAAAGCTTTTGTAAATGAATACCCAAAATCTTACCCCTCATTTGGATTAAAAGTAATGACGCGAATAAACAAAAGTTAATGTAAAGATATTCTTTCAAAGAACAAGGATAGCCTTTTAGTATTTAATACAACTCTTATCTTTTAATTATACGAAATGTTACTGTAGTCGAAAACAGGCTTTGTATATTGTACGAAATAATAAAAAATATATAAATATTGGGCTTAAAAAAGGATAGTACCTAACTTAGTTTAAATACTAAATGACGAAAACAACTTCATTAAGTCAAAACTCGTAGGAACCGTAATTTTTCGGGAATAAAAAGTATCCTATTTCCGTTCCGGGGACTATAAAATATCTTCATACCAAATATCAGCAAAATCGGTTCAGTAGTTTGGGCGTGAAGATGTAAAAGAGAGACAGACACACTTTTATAATATTAGTAAATTAGCGTCCCGCCCTGGCGTCGCACGGGTATAAAATATATAGCCACTGAAAAAATGATTAAAATCGATAGCCTATGATCCTTCACGTGGTCTACTTCTTATCTATGCCAAAATAACATAAGAATGGCTCCAGTAGTTCGCGAGATAAGCCCTTTCAAATAATTTCCCCCGTTTTTTCCCACATTCTCCTATTAGTCTTAGCGTGATAAAATATAGCCTATAGCCTTCCTCAGTAAGTGGGCTATCTAACACTGAAATAATTTTTCAAATCGGACCAGTAGTTCCTGAGATTAGCGCGTTCAAGTTAGCCGTTTAAAAAAATCCCCGTTTTTTTGCACATTTTCGTCTATTTCTTCGCTCATTTTAATCTTAGCGTGATAAAATATGGCCTATAGCCTTCCTCGATAAATGGGCTATCTAACACTGAAAGAATCGTCAAAATCCGTTGCGTAGTTTTAATATTAAAGGGAACAAAGGGACATAAGGGAAGAAAGCGACTTTGTTTTATAATAATAAAAAATAGCTCCCACACCGGTTTCGGTGACGGTGGCCGGTTTCATCGAAACCAGGCTAGCTACGCAGGAGTAATTTTATAGTGCCCAAGTGTGTGCGCAGTACACAAGAGCACTCTCTATTCCTTTACTCTCATAACCCAGTGGGACGGAAGACCGACACGACCGGCGAGAGATCAGGCGCAGGACCGGCTTTTTACATGCCCATCCGACGCATGGATCGTCTTACTTGTCAGACAATCAGGTGATCAGCCTGCATTGTCCTAACCAAACTTGGAAATAACATGTTTCCAACGCGGGAATCGAACCCACAACCTCCGAGTCAAGAGCCGCGCTCTGTACCACTAGACCACGGAGGCGTTATAATAATAATATGTATAGAAGTAAAAGTGTTTCTGTTTGCCTTTATAATATAAGTTTAGATGTAAATCGACGAAAACGGGATTCTTTATGTTTGAATTGAAGACGTAAATGGATGACTAATATTTTATAACATGAGGGAAATTTCTTTCCGATTCGATCAGATTTTTATTTCAAACCATTTTCCCGATCCCAAAGCCTCGTCTTTTTCTTTTCTTTGTCTTATGCAAAAAAAAACGAAAACTTTCAAATTGTTATTTACTTAACCATTTCACCCCCTTACGTCTTCAATTTATATAAATCTTCGGCCTTTTAAGTCATTTTTTTTATATTTGTAAAGACACGTGGGTGTTAAGAGGCTTTTGAGGTCTAAAATAATCTTCTTTATATATTATAAAACTCAAAGGTGACTGACTGATTGACATAGTGATCTATCAACGCACAGCCCAGACCACTGGACGAATCGGGCTGAAATTTGGCATGCAGGTAGATGTTATGACGTAGGCATCCGCTAAGAAAGGATTTTGATAAATTCCAACCACAAGGGGTTCAAATAGGGATGAAAGTTTGTATTTATAATAATACTTCTTAACGCGAGCGAAGCCGCGGGCAAAAGCTCGTATTATTATAAAAGAGATTTACTCATTTGTCTGTATACTTAAATCAAGCTCCAAATAATACAACCGTAATATGGAATACGGCACATTGTATACCATCTTCATGGCAGAATTTGAATAGTTATGAGAGATTTGATGTTGGAAAACTGTGTAGGTATCTACGAAAGTTGTACACTAGATTTGTAAAGTTATCTTTAATAACCGTTCAGTTATCTACGATAACCGTGCAGGTGTCTACGAAAATCGCACAGGTGCTACGAGATTGAGCTGCAGAGTGCAGGTGTCAACGAAAACTTTCTAGGTGCCTACTAAGACTGTACTGCTGCTGTGGAAATTGTTCAGATTCCTACAAAAACCATCAACGGAGTTCCGGGCGTCATCCAATGACTTCTATTTAAACTTAAATAGAATTCTTTGGCGTCATCTAGTATCGATATAAACATTAAACGTGTTTCCGTCGAGATATAAATTTAATGAAATGTAAAACACATCATATAATTCGTTTTCAAGTGTTTCAAGTGAGCACTTAGAGAGCGTCTTAAAAGCTTCAGACACCTTAAATTTGTTCGAGGGTGTGAGGACTGAGAGGTGCATTTAGTGATGGGCACAATATTTTGAAATATCGATAAAATTATGGAAGTGAATTTTTTTTAGCTGCGTTGTACATCTTTTTGGGTTGGGTGATCTTATCGATTATTTTAAGTAGGATGGAATCGGCGCAGCTTAAATTAAGTAAGGAAATAATATCCACCCGGCCTTTTTCTACCGCGTGGCAAAATGTTATGTCCCAGTAATATTAAAACACCCTGAAACCAAAATGAGAAAATACCTAAAATAATAAAAATAAAGATTAAAGCGTCATAAACATAAAATCTAAACTAATAAAATTACCGAAACTCTAGACTAATAAAATTTGTCTAGACTAACTTTTGTAAAAGGTCTATAAATTTATTTCGATTTCTAATAAATGATGGGTAATTTGTATCATAATGTCGTTTTTTCAAGATTGTAACTTGCTTAAATTATGTAATATTCATTCATAGCATTCATTGTAATGAATATTTTATTCATCGTTTAACATTATATTAAGACAACGTCTGAATATTTTTGGTAATTTGTATTAATTTTATAATAGCTGTATAGTGTATAGTATTATAGAAAATAGTGTCTAGGAAAGGAGAAAGGTGCTGTAACGCATGTCTATTCGTACACTCAATCTTAAAATAATTATCATGTACTTATTAACAGTTGAGGTTTATTGATAAAAAATAATAAAATACTAAATTTTAGGCCATGGATTTTCTGAAAGTAATGCCTGACTCTATTAACTATAGAGTCAGGCATTACTTATATTATATTTTGTTTAATATTTTCTTGACCATGTGCAATGTAAGAACAATGTACACACAAGTTTACTAATAACGCATGATGATTACCTTACGACATGGAACAGTCGTTTGACTGCAGATACAGCTCAACATATGTCGCAATACTGTCGCTAAATCGTCTCTTTGTCGATAGCCACATTGCACATCCCTACGGGGGGAGAGGTCGAAATAATAAAATCTCACAAGCGCGGTAATAGCTTGTTAATTTTATAAATTAGAGTGTTTAATGTTACGAGTTATTTTCCGGTTTCGGCCATTTTGTATTGTCCTTAAGAGGGCGACTAACCCAAAAATTAAACATCGTCCTTCTCTCTTCACACACAGTGGGCCTGAGAATCGGATACTGGCTACTTTTTATATTGATGAGTGCATTTGTTGAATAAATAATAGTAAATTATTACAACTCGAGACTGACGGCGACCATTGTTTGTGCGACGGGATAGCGATGGAGCATACACAGAGACATACTTATTTAGTCACTTCAATAAATTAGTACGGGTGAAATACTTTTTATGGCAAAGAAATGAACGTTTGCCGGGACAGCTAGTTATAATATAAGATTTCAATGTAACTAGGTAAGTATTTTATAAATATTTTCCTTGTAAAAAGTTATATTATTATTATTTTGTACAGATTTGATTTAAAACTCTACTTGATCAAGCGAAATACTTATTATGTAATCTAGTCTTTTAGATTAAATTCTAGTGTTGTAGTAGTCGCTAAGCTCCAGCAGAACGCTGGAACAATTTTGTTGAAACTTTGCTAATTCTGTGGGTCTGAGAATTAGCCAGTTTTCAAAACGCGTAATTATATTATAAAATCAAAACGTTTGCCGGGTTTTTAGATAATCTATATATATATAAAACTCAAAGGTGACTGACATGGTGATCTATCAACGCACAGCCCAAACTACTGGACCGATCGAGCTGAAATTGGTTAAAATACGGGAGGAAAGTTTGTATATAATAATACTTCTTAACGCGAAAAGCTCGTAAAATATAAATCCGACGAGTCTCTGGTTAATTGCTAACATCGACTCAGCGATGAAATACTTAAATCGGTCAAAGAGCAATAAAATCAACGATTTCAACAGTAAAGATGAACCCGTGACGAGCGACTTCCATAAACGTAAATAAACATAATTTCGTTGTTGCTTAACAAATTGTAATACTTGTTGAAACATGTAATAAAGATAAGGTTTGTTTCTTTATGACTTCGAAACTTCTTGTTCGAATTTAATAAAAGAATAAGTCATAAAAAATACTACGAAAAAACTTTTAAAATAATTTTTATCGGGGGCATGCGCAGTTCTTCGTCACGTATTTAAAGTAGAGAACAAGAAATTCTAATAATCAATAAATAAAATAAAATAAAATTGATTTAGCTATCATAGCAAAACCATATTGGCCCTATTAGGGCACCAAAGTCAGAGACTCACGAATCGTAGTAGTGCCGGTCCTTCCGCTATTAAATATTCAGTGGACAGTGCACTGGGACTTGGGAGATCAGATAGCCTTTTAATTACAGTTCTATTAACACATGAAAGCGATTGAAAGTCTTTGTTATCTACGATCACGGGATTTGCTTCCATTCTTGGCTTTTCAGTTTGTAGTTTATTACCAATTTAATCTATATTGGTTTACCATTTTATCTATGATATTAATCATGTCAAATCAATCATACACGTGGGAGAGCCATGCTTCGGCACGAATGGGCCGGCTCGACCGGAGAAATACCACGTTCTCACAGAAAACCGGCGTGAAATAGCGCTAGCGCTGTGTTTCGCCGAGTGAGTGAGTTTACCGGAGGCCCAATCCCCTACCCTATTCCCTTCCCTACCCTCCCAAATTCCCTTCCCATCCCTACCCTCCCCTATTACTCTATTCCCTCTTTAAAGGCCGGCAACGCACCTGCAGCTCTTCTGATGCTGCGAGCGTCCATGGGCGACGGAAGTTGCTTTCCATCAGGTGACCCGTTTGCTCGTTTGCCCCCTTATTTCATAAAAAAAAAAATTAAAATCAATACTGATAAATGCGAAATAGCATTAATTGTGTATCTGTCTGTTTACCTGTTTATCCATGTTGCCTTTTCACTAAACAATTTAGTAGTCTTAAAAAAATGAAAGGTTCCAGTGCGAAAAATTACAATCTGATTTGACAAATGATAAAAACGAGCATCATCCAATTGAAAATTTAAAAAAATAACATCAAATCTAATTTGAACTCAACTTTATTCTAGGGTGTAACGGAAACTCTAAAACATAATGGAAAATTCTAGAAAACAATTTCAATAAACACCGCCCAGGAAATGAAGTCAAAGCATAATATCTGAAGCGTGCAAAGGTGCCCGGGCCGAAAATTTAAAATTAAAATCGCCTGCATAAAAATTAAGCTGGCAGCAGCTCGGAGGTGTTTTGTCATTTAGTTATTCTTTTGTCTAGCTACATTTTTGTTTAGCATTTTGTATAGTTTTTGTATAATAGTAGCATTGGGATATCAAAATAAAATTTACTGCCTTTAAGTTCAAATAATTCCTAACTTGTGTAAAGTAATATTTTAGTCCATAATTGTTGTCACGGTGTGTCGGGGGACCGCCAAGTAAACTACAACCTACAACCGCCAAGTCGCTGGTTACCTATCTCGATTCAGATCGCTGTGAATTGATCCTTAAACTTGTTATGCGAAATCAAACATCATTAGCGGTCCCCCGACACACCTTGACAACAATTATGGACTAAAATATTACTTTACACAAGTTAGGAATTATTTGAACTTAAAGGCAGTTAAAAATTATTTCATTACTTTTTAAAGTTGTTTAGACGGGGTTCTTTTTAAATTTCTTAATTTAATCATATTTCATACTTTTTAAACTTGTGTTGGTTTAAATAGTGCAGAATAATTCATATCAACACAATCATATTCTCGTGATTACCATATTCTATCAATGTCCTTTTCGAGGAGGCCGTTAATATGAGCCCAAACATGAAACCTCCACTTTGGGTTCATAACAAGCTCGGTTCCTATAGAATCCAGGTGATGCTGCAGCAGCAGCATGTAAATACTTTATCTACTTCTTACTGGTTGTCGCAATTAAAATGAGCCCAAACACGAAACCTCTGCTCTAAGTTGGCGAGGAATTGGATATCCTATTGATTACCAGGTGATGCTGCAGCACCAGGTCAACTTTCCATTATTATGTGTATACGTATATTGTATATTCACAAATGTCACGAACTAGAATTAAATATAAAACCCATCAAACGACTACAAGTTGCTAACGGCCTTTCATGAACCAGATAAACCCTGATTGTCCAGCACTGAGAAGGTTGATGATGATGAATTATAGCTAAGAACACTCTCGATCATGTCAGCTTTCAAACAAAAAAAACTAGATCAAAATCGGTCCGCACGTTTGGATGCTATGATGCCACGGACAGATACACACACAGACAAACAGACAGACAGACAGACACGTCAAACTTATAACACCCCTCTTTTTTGTCGGAGGTTAAAAAGAGTATTTATTATTCGTAGACAAGATACATAGCTAACGCGTCATATGTTTAGTTGCAACTCAATATTATAGTAAAAAGTTTGGCTGTGTCTATCTATCTGCTAACTCTTCGTGCTACCTTTAAGGTGACGCCGCGTTAAAGTAAAAACTATTTTGGATATGTTTTAGACTGATTGTTTTCTATGAGAGGCCGGCGCGGCCTCTCATAGAAAACAAGCAATGGAACAGCAAAAAATGGAAAGGGCGTAAGCGACAAAATGGTTTTTTCGCGTAATTTAAAAACCATTTAAACATTTCATAATATAAGCTATAGGCAAATTAAATTGTATGCTTGAAATAATTTATGTACAAATTTCGGAAGCTTAAATCACTCTCCTCTGTTGGCAAAATAGGAATCCCTTTTTTTACAAAGGTCTTTTTGATTGATTATTCTGTGTTATTAAAGTTAACCAATCGTGTTATGCTATGGGTAATTCAAAGACAAGGACATGGTGAATACTGACAATGAACTTTAATTTCTTAGCTTTAGTCATTTCTGAGAAAAATCGATATCGCTACAGCCCAATTATCAAGGCGTCGCCTTAAGCGCCGAACCGATTCACAATTATTAGTGTAAGAAATATTACATTTTAATTACCGAAAGGGATAGTTCTTACTCTGTAAAAATTAACAATCTTACTACAAATGATTTAAACACCTGTTGAACAGTTGTTTAGAAAAAAAAATCAGTACATAATGGTGTCAAAACAACTGTTCAATAGATGTTTACATCTTTTGTGGTAAGACCGGAAGATTTTACCGCGATAGGTGTAACAAATTTCAATGAACAGTATTCTAATACGTTTTTCAAAATTTCATAACGTTTATTATTACAACAAAATAATTGATGAATGATTGAGCAAAACAGAGATGAATAAACTCTAATCTCGATAGAACTCAGACGGCAATGCAATTCTGCAAGTATCCACGGGTGACGGTAGTTTACCATCAGGTTACCCGTTTGCTCATTTGCCCTATAATTTTATGTAAAAAAATAACTGCAGACAAAAAAAAAACTCCAGTTAAGAAAAAGATCACTGCACTGGTAAATTTACATACGAATAGAATTAGTTTTCATGAAAAATGACTACAGAAAAATTCTATTAGAAATTCCGAAGGTATTCTAGTGTGATGGAGCCAGTGGAGGGTAAAATTACTTTGTTTCCATGGAAAATAATTTACGGCAGCTGTCAGGCTCGGCAGGACGATCGTTTGTAAGGAAGTTTCAATTTTATTTGCATATTTCATTTGTAGTGAAGATTCGACTAATCTACTTAAGGCGTCATCTTGTAAAGTGCTTGGCTTAGATGAAGTTTGGCTTAGCACCTTTGCAGCTTGGTGGATGTCAATGACGTTTTTAAAGTGATTTAAAGAGGAGATAATATTTTGACCAACAATAATATATTTTTTTTACATGAAAGAATATTATTTTTCGAGACTCCTTAATTAACGTTGGTTATAATTAGAGTTATTTTGTAAGTAAGAGTAATGGTGCTATTTTACTGTCGCAGAAATTGTATCCTTTAAGATTCGTCGAAGTTGAGAATAAAAAGAAAAGTAAAATTATTCGTAATTATTATTTGTTGCCAGAAATTGGGACAGATCTCTTTAAATGTACACAACTAGCTGTCCCGACTCCCGGCAAACGTTGTTTTGCCATATAATGATATGATTTTCCCTGTTTTCCTGCTTTTCTCTTAAAGTTTTTTCTAATATTTTTTTCTATAGACCTCACGGAGCCCGAGACCTATCCAACGAATGCAAAACCGTGGAAATCGGTTCGTGTGTTCTGGAGTTATAGCGTTAGGAAGGAAAACTTGACTTATTTTTATACAGGGTGTAACCAAAATAAGTGATAATACTTTAGGGTGTGTACGTGCTTCTTGTACAGAGTTCACCGTGAAAATAGCAGCGCTGAAAGACCAAATTTTTTTTTCACTTTTGTATGGGGAATCTCGTGACGCTCGGGCGCTTGCCCATACAAAAGTGAAAAATTTTTTTCGTCTTTCAGCGCTGCTACTTTCACAGTGAACTCTCTACAAGGAATACGTACACACCCTAAAGTATTATCACTTATTTTTGTTACACCCTGTATATTAAGATTTTCAAACGTTTTCAAATATATTAATCTAGAAACAATAAAACATAATAAAAAAGATCGCAAAGTGCTAAGGAATAATAATATGCAATTCTTTAGTACTTAATAAAAGAAAAGACGTACTAAAGCTTAAAGAAAGATTTTTTTCGGTGGAAATATGAAAAATCATAAACTCATAATATGAGTCGCAGTATTAAAATTTACCTTTATCCTAAACAAATCTGAAACCAATCAATCGCTATACAAGCACAGTTTTATTGATTTGGGATGTAGTCTAAGAGCCGGTACATCCATATTAATGTAATAAATACCGAAGTGTGTCTTTCTGTCTGTCTGTTACCTCTTCACGCCCAAATCGCTGAACCGATTTTGCTGAAATTTGGTATCGTGATACTTTGAGTTCCGGGAAAGGACATGTGATTTATTCCGGAGAAATGCACGGTTGCCGCGGATAATCGAATTTCGGCGCATCGGAATTGCGGGCGTCGTCTAGTTGCTTACAAACGTTTATTTCTTATGAATTTTAACCTGCAAAACTTTTATTTATATTTTTTTTCGTGGTGTTAAATGAAGGCACTTCACGGTTATATGAAATCTACATAATAAATGCGAGAGTATATCTTATATTTGTAAACTTTTCTCGCTTAAACATCTAAAAAATTGATGATATTTTGATATAACTTAGATTTTTGGAACGAAGTTCCTTATCGCGCGTTCGGCGTAAATCTGAAGGCTAGACAGAACGATATTGGACCTTGATTTGACCTCGACACTATTTTATTAGCAAGTACCTACATGTTAGGGGCAGAGAGCGTTGATAGTAAGTATTCCTGTGCGTCAACTAGATGGCGTTTTTTTAATAAATTTTTTGAGTATATAAAATATGTATACACGTTCTTGGAACATAAGAAATAACTTCGTTCCATTAGGGTGTCCCTTGACACCCCTCAAGTTTTTTTTTAAATATAATTTTTAGTTTGTAATGCCTCATTTCATGATGAACTCATAATTTTTTCATACATCATTCAAAGTAACAAAACAGCATTTTAAAAACATTTCGTGAAAAAATTACAGTAAATACAACTTTTACAGACAAGATGTATAATATATCCATAACGAATTTCATTAGGCACTCAGAAGTTCCCACTAACTTTGGTAATAAATATGTCAAGATGTATTTTAGCGTCGGGGTAGTATAGTTAACAACTTTTATCTGGTTTCATTAATGGTGTATTATTATACAAAGTTTTTGCCCACAAATGCCAGCAATTATACGTGGGAGAGCCATGCTTCGGCACGACCGGAGAAATACCACGTTCTCACAAAAAACCGGCGTGAAACAGCGCTTGCGCTGTGTTTCGCCGAGTGAGTGAGTTTACCGGAGGCCTAATCCCCTACCCTATTCCCTACCCTTCCCTATTCCCTTCCCTTCCCTAGTCTCCCCTATTCCCTTCTCTTCCCTACCCTACCCTATTACCCTATTCCCTGAAAGGCCGGCAACGCACCTGCAGTTCTTCTGATGCTGCGAGTGTCCATGGGCGACGGAAGTTGCTTTCCATCAGGTGACCTGTTTTTTTTTTTTTTTTTTTATGTGATAAGGGGGCAAACGAGCAAACGGGTTTGCTCGTTTGCCCCCTTATTTTATAAAAAAAAATATGTTAAAAAATGACACCCGCAACTCAGTTACTCCAAAATTTGTTTATCACGGGGAACCATACATTTTCCAGGATAAAAAGTATTATTAAGTCCTTTCCCGGGACTCAAAGTACCAAATTTCAACAAAATCCGTTGGGGTTAGGCTTAAAGAGGTAGCATACAGACCGATAGACATAATATTAACTGTGTGTATTTTTATAATAATAATAATAATAATAGCTCCCACACCGGTTTCGGTGACGGTGGCCGGTTTCATTGAAACCAGGCCAGCTACGCAGGAGTAATTTTATAGTGCCCAAGTATGTGCGCGGTACACAAGAGCACTCTCTATTCCTTTACTCTCATAACCCAGTGGGACGGACGACCGACACGACTGGCGAGAGATCAGGCGCAGGGCCGACTTTTTACATGCCCATTCGACGCATGGATCATCTTACTTGTCAGACAATCAGGTGATCAGCCTGCATTGTCCTAACCAAACTTGGAAATAACATGTTTCCAACGGGGGAATCGAACCCACGACCTCCGAGTCAAGAGCCGCGCTCTATACCACTAGACCACGGAGGCGTTATATATGTTAAATGGAGTTGTGGGCGGTTCCTTATGTTTTTTTTTTATATCACATAAAAAGTCGCTGGCTCTTGGTCTATATGGATTTTAAGACCGCATTTAAAATTACAAAACCCTTATTAACTCTCATCCCATTTTTAAATGAAACGAACCTTTTTGGAAAAGTAATTTTTAAATTATTGTTTAATTTAAATCAATAATTAGGTTTTGTTTACGTTAACTTTCGTGAATGTCAATCAATATCAGAAGCGAGTTGAAGGTAGAAAATAATGAGATATTCAAATTATTCATTAGCTTTGTCCACACTGTGCCTTTTTCTGTTCGTCAAGGGCATGCGTTATAGGCTATAGAGCAGTCAACAGCGAACGTGAGGCCTGCCCGCGACGCATGCCCTCTGTCCGTATCCAAAAAACAAAAATGTTAATTTTGGCGTTGCGTTGGTTGACACATTCATTAAATTATTGAATGCGCCAAAACGAAAGTTGAATGAAAGGAGATGACGAAAATTGAAGAGGAAACCGGTATTTGGACATAGCTATTAGAATAGGGAATATTATACAAAGGTCGGAGCAGAGGGCGATTCTAGCACCTACAGTAAGTTCGTTGACGTATTCAATTATTGAATGCGCCAAATTAAACGATAGTTGAATGAAAGAAGATGACGAAAATTGAAGTGGAAAGCGTGTTTTTTTTTTTTATGAAATAAGGGGGCTAACGAGCAAACGGGTCACCTGATGGAAAGCAACTTCCATCGCCCATGGACACTCGCAGCATCAGAAGAGCTGCAAGTGCGTTGCCGACCTTTTAAGAGGGAATAGGGTAATAGGGGAGGGTAGGGAAGGGAAGGGAAGGGAATAGTTGAGGGTAGGGAAGGGAATAGGGTAGGGGTTAGGGGATTGGGCCTCCGGTAAACTCACTCACTCGGCGAAACACAGCGCAAGCGCTGTTTCACGCCGGTTTTCTGTGAGAACGTGGTATTTATCCGGTCGAGCCGGCCCATTCGTGCCGAAGCATGGCTCTCCCACGTATATATGTGGACATAGCTATCAGAATAGGGAATGTTATACAACGGTCGGAGCAGAGGGCTACTAGCACAAATAATCCGACCAAAATCCAACGTGTTGTACACGTCATATTGACAGAAACCGTATCAACGGTCGAACAAAACTTTGTTTACTGTCTATGCTGGTGCTGCCCCTAGCGTGAAAACTTGTAGTAATATTAAGAAGATACACCAGGGGCTAGAGAAATGAAAAAAAAGTACGTGTAATATCTACATCTGTCTCCCTTACCTCAAGCCTATACCGCAGAACGCGATGGAGACAACTGCAGAAAATCAACGATTCGTTGTCCCCTGATTCCTTCTCCAAAACTTAACCAATTTAAGTACTTTTTTCATTAAAATTTAAAGAAACGCTTGAGCTGTGTTCCTGTGTTTTATTTTTTTTTGTATAATCTAGCGAAATCTGTTTTCTGTATGTTTGAACACAGTGGAAAATCTGGCCATTTTTTTGGGTTTTTGAACTTTCATATCTTATTTAATAATTAAATTATGAAAAAAAAGAAAACATAGAGACATTGTATTAGTGGCCGTAGATATTCAGGAAAAAAATTATAACTCTACTAGCATTATCGAGGGAGGAAACAGGGGACAACGTTTGTATGGAAAAAAGGGCGGTGTGGACTCCTCTTAAATTTCTTTCCATCCAAATTGTATTCTACGCATCGCGTAACGCTTTGCGGTCTGAGTTGACCCTAAAACTACATTCCTATAAACGTAAAGATTATTCTTTGCTTGTTTTCTTATAAGTAATTTTATTGTTGAAAATATTAAATTGTAGGTACATATGACATATGAATAACATTACCGCCAAGTTTTGCGGAGCGATCTTAAAGTTGTGGTCGCAATACGCAGTGCGGCCTATCTGTACTTTACTATACAGAGTGTAACAAAACTAAGTGAGAATACTTTAGGGTGTGTATGTGTCCCTTGTATAGAGTTCACTATGAAAGTGGCAGCGCTGAAAAAGCAAATATTTTATTGTGATTTATATGGACAAGCGCCTCAGCGTCATTTCGCCAAGAAAAACGTAAAAAGAAGTTAATCTTTCAGCGCTTATATTTTTAGGGTGAGTTGCACCAACTTACTTTAACTAACTATAATTACTAACTATGTATTAACTACAACTTTAACTTGAACTACAATGCAAAAGTCAAAATTTTGGTTAAAGTCAATATCGGACGCCATATTTAACGGTAACCTTGAGCTCGACAAGGCTTTGAATGAACGTGGTGAAAAAAGGCACTAACGCTGTGATCATACAAAAACGCCATTTTCGACAGTTGTCCTTTACCAGCAGTGCCCCCGCCCACGTTCATTTAAAGCCTTATCGGACCAGCTGTCATCTGTCAAATTCTGTGGTCAAAGTTAAGGTTAAAGTTAAAGTTAGCTTTAACTATAACCATGACTTTGACCATAAGTGTAATTATAACCACGCCTCTGGTGCAACCCACCCTTACAATGAAATCTAAATAGGGGGACCTATACACCCTAAAGTATTATCAAGTTTAGTTTAGTTACAACCTGTATAAAGTACCCTAAAAGGAATTCCTCTTCGAGTCAGGAATCCTGAAATCTCGCTACTTACTGAGAACAAAGAAGCGATGTGGCTTCGGAAGTAGAAACGGGTACTGGGCAGTGTGCTTACATATGCCAGTAACTTGAACATTGTTTTGCTGTTTAAGCGTAAAGGAAGAAGTCATGAGTGGACGAAGTGGGTAATTAAAATTTTACAACATAAGAGCAATTATTCATTTTTCCCGAAAGGGTACCACACATTAACAGTCAGCCTGCAGACTCTGGTCGGCAGGCTAACTGACAGTCATTGACCGTCAAAAAAAATCTATAAAATCGTCAGGGGATCTGGTCGGCAGACTGCCTGACAGTCATTAACCGTCGATACAAAATCTATAAAATCATGAGTCTGTGAGTCTGTGGTCTTTTCCCATTAACTGTCAGGCGACGGCCTGTCGGCGACCTGTTAATGTGTGGGCCCAAAAGGCTAAACCGATTTGCTGAAATTTGGTATAGAGATACTTGGAGTCCCGGTAAAGGGCATAGTATACTTTTTATCACGTAATAATGAACGGTTCCCAAGCGATAAACGATTTTAGCACAATGGAGTTCAGTCATCTAGTTTTTCTTTAAATCCCAAAGAAAAACGTACAGTTTCCGCGCTGTAAAATGAATTGTATCATCGTCGAGTTTTTATATAATAAATCCCAAAAAAGTGCAAACAGTTCATTAAATAAATACTTAATACTTAGGGCGCAGAGTCGAAGCGAAGCGAATTCTTAAAAACTGAACACAGAAAATTTAACTCCGGAGCGTAACTTCTGCGAGGCCAATCAGCGTTGGTCAGGCGAGTGAGGCGCATCTACGCGAATTCGCGCGGATGCGCGCGCCTTTTTAAATTCTCAGAAGTAATAAAGTGCGTTAACGCTTTGGAGTTAAGGTTGAATTTGTTATATTCAGTTTTAACAATTGACCCTTACGCTGGCAAGCATGTAACTGGCGCCAGTAATAATAATAGTGCCAGTAACAATTACATATTGTGTTACCTCCCAAAGGATAGTTTTCTTATTTACTACCATTTAATTCCACTAATTCTCATAGAAACCCCGCTGTAGATCTCTCTGAAACTAGAACGGTGGGGCGTGGTCCAAGCAATTGTTAAAAAAAATAATTTTAAATAAAATAGCGGTCGTGGAAAAGATATTATGGTGGTGAAAAATTGTTTACGTGCTTATATATTATATTTTGAATATATTTAGAATAAAGTGTCGTTGTTAGTATTACTGGGCGTATTTTTCTATAACTACGTTCCATCCGGGTGTCCCTTGACACCTCTCAAGTTTGTTTTTTTTTTTAATTTCAACTCAATTTACAACATAAAAAGATACACATCGAATTGACAGACTACAACGTACGTCCTTGTGTAACGTCGTTCTACGCTTACTGTACCTATAGAAGTAATATGATATTATAAAAATGTAGCAAATCACAAAATTACAGCACTTCACGAAATTGTAGCGGTAACTGCAGAAATTGAAAATCTGCTGGTTTTTTCCTGTGTTTGGCACAACTGGGCTTTTGTCGCTTATGGCTGTAACTTGTACCGCCACATCATAGATCCCCGGCAAATTCGATAAAGTCGACAATCGGCGGTGGTTTCCTTACGCGCCCGAACGTTTGATAAATCTGAATTAAGTTATGTTATTTAACTCGATCACTGCAGTATACATAAAAGGCATTATAGAAATATACAGGGTGTAACAAAAATAAGTGATAATACTTTAGGATGTGTACGTGTTCCTTGTAGAGAGTTCACTGTGAAAGTAGCAGCGCTGAAAGACCAAATTTTTTTTTCACTTTTGTATAGGGAAACTCGTGACGCTCGGGCCCTTGCCCATACAAAAGTGTAAAAAAATTTTCGTCTTTCAGAGCTGCTACTTTCACAGTGAACTCTCTACAAGGAACACGTACACACCCTAAAGTTTTATCACTTATTTTTGTTACACACTGTAGAGAGTGACTTTTTCAATTGGCGCTATCGCTTATCGCTGTAACTTGTGCCACAGGATCAATATCGCCGCGTCATGGACCTTACCCGGCAAATTCGATGAAGTCGACAATCGGCGGCGGTTTTATTGCGCACCCGAACGTTCGATAATGCTATTTCGCGCCTAGCTTTGGAGCTCCCTACTATGATGTTTTATGAATTTGATTGAAAGATATTTGTTGCAGTAGTTTAAAGATGATAGAAGCGTATTTTTGTGTATAAAAACAAAAAAGCTAAATGTAACTCTTTCACAGTGAACTTTATATGAGGGAAACTAACATATTTTTTCTGTCACTTAACTGCTTTCTCCCACGGCTTAGACACTCTGTTGTGGCATATAACATAAAATGATGAACTATATTATGTGTACTCTTTCAGCACTGCTTCTTTTATAGCGATTTCTATACAATACGTGGGTCAATAATTATATGTGGGAGAGCCATGCTTCGGCATGAATGGGCCGGCTCGACCGGAGAAATACCACGTTCTCACAGAAAACCGGTGAGTGAGTTTACCGGAGGCCCAATCCCCTACCCTCCCCTATTCCCTTCCCTTCCCTGCCCATCCCTACCCTCCCCTATTCCCTTCCCTTCCCTGCCCATCCCTACCCTCCCCTATAACCCTATTCCCTCGTAAAAGGCTGGCAACGCACCTGCAGCTCTTCTGATACTGCGAGTGTCCATGGGCGACTGAAGTTGCTTTCCATCAGGTGAGCCGTTTGCTCGTTTGTCCCCTTATTTCATAAAAAAAACACGGGACATCAAGATTTTACTAATTTTTTCCTCCCCACTATTTAGACTCTCGTACGATTTCATCATTTTATTTTATGTAGTAAAAAATAAACTTTTTAACCACTTTCATTTACCTAATTTCAACGTGGGTACGAGTTCCATACAAAATTTTCCATCGTTCTTTGCACTAATCGCATCGCAAAACCTCTTTTTCAAAGTTTTCACAGTTTGCAGAATTGCATTCTTAATCCGGGTTTAACCTTCAATCAATTACACGGAGACATAATGAAATGTACATTAGATGTACTAACGGGCAACTCCGGCCGGAAGATAAAGTTCCCCCATAAATTGCGCCGTCAGACGCGATAGCGTGTGCTGCCCGCCGCCTGTCACACCGTTACGAACAGTTTGGCAGTCAAAAAAGACTTTTTGTGCCAACGAATCCAACGCTCTAAATTCTAAAGTGTAAATGAAAATTTACACATTAGGGTCAATTCAGACTGCAACGCTACGCATAGATGCATTTCTAAATTTGTACTGAATTGGCAGATCTCAATTGCGTGAGACGTCTCGCAAATCCATACAAATTGAGAAATGTATCTACGCGTCGCGTTGCGGTCTGAATTGACCCTTAAACGCCAACGATAGTTCGGATTTTAAAATCTGAAGTGTCAATGAAAATTGACATTTTATTTTGTTAATTGCTACAAAAGGCAATAAAGACTTTGCGGATAAAGTAAAAATATTAATTGAGTGTTTTACCTTTCGTAGACATAATAATATCTTGATATCTATTAAAAAACATAAGTTTATGTGTAAGTCACTCTTACCTATGTTCGGCTGAAAAACTACCGCTTCCCTTTTTTTATTTAAACATATTTTATTCTATGATTATGTTGCTGTCACTGTCTACCAAGAAAGATAAAGACAACAATATGGATTAGCGTGAGAAATAATTAAATTATTGCAAAAATAAAGTTTATTTTTACATTACTAGTTGGTGTCATAGGAAGTCCCTTTTTCGTTAGCATACCATCGCTTTGTCAAGGACTCTAGCAGCTTACGCTAATAAGATAAGCGCAAAACGCTTACGGTATTATTGATTCGTTTGTTCCATTTCAATACGAAAACAAACAGAAATGTTTGCAGGTTTTGTAACGAAAAACTTTAATTTTCAGGTACTATCTGAGAAAACCATGCTTCCATACCAATATGACAAACTGTCTGTCTGTTTGTTAACTCTTCACGTCCATACCGCTGAACCGCTTTTGCTGTTTGGTATGGAGATACTTTGAGTCCCAAAAAATGACATATGCTATGTCCACACTATGCACTTTCATCTTAAATTTTCGTCATCTTCTTTCATTGAACTTTCGTTTTGGCGCATTCAATAATTGAATGCGTCAACGACCGCAACGCCAACAGTGTCATTTTTGTTCAGTTGCAACTTGCAGTGTCTATCAGATTATATACATGTGCAACGAGAACATTTTACTGGGTGGAAAATGTGCGGCTTATTTGATCATAACAAATTAAAAAAAAAAAAGAACAAAGCAAAAGTTTTGGCTATGGTCAGAGTGCATGCGTCGCTTGCATACCTCATGTGTTCATAATTGAACACTTTTTATTCCGGATAATGTACGGTTTACGCGTGATAAACTAAGTATGGTGCAACGGAGATGCGGGCGACATTTTTAACATAGACTTTGTTGATATTTTCTCAGTAAAATTAAGCAATAAAAAAGCCAGAATCGCCCCGTAAGCATTATTTAATGGAGTGTGAACTTAGTCTTGTGGAAAGATAGGCTGACAAGATTCGTACTTAGGGATAAAGTTATTATCATACTCATTGCTTCAGGATTTCAGTAAAAGTGTTAGGGTATTTTTGACCTTACCATAATTATTAATCCATAATATAAATAGTAACATTATAAATTATTAGCCCAAACCGCTAAACTGATTTTGATGAAATTTGGTGTGGACATAGTTCGAGTCCGGGGAAAGAACGTGGGATACATTATCCTGGAAAAATTGTACAGCTGCCGCGCGATAAGCGGTGATTTGTCTGAGAAATGTCATGGAGACGAGTCATTAAATAAATTGTACCGCTTTGTTTGTAAGAAAGGTGATAAGAATAATCGTAAACCAAAACTGATTTGGACATCATCATCATCATCTTAGTCGTGATAATGAAGATGATGATGATAATGATATTGACGAAGATAACTATCACGTATGTGTCTGAGAGTTACGAGTCAGTAATTATATTACTGTACCGATTTCTGCATAAAAAGGTGATGATAATGTTTATGGTGATGATAATAATGAGTGTGATGGCAGGCCTGTCCCACTCGCGCGTTTAGGTATCGAACTGTAAGTACCCCTTTAAAGGGGCAGATCACAAGGGACTCACAAGCGAGCGGTGACGCGCGCAAGATTTTTTCGTCGCATATATCTACGTACTGATTTAACCGCTGTGACAGAATCATTATTAATCTGATAAATATGAACAATTGAATAAAGTCAAAGAAATATTTCAATAAAGTAATTTAAGACTTTAAAATACAAAAAAAAAGATAAAAAATACACAAACATAGCAAATAATCCAATTTGTTACAAACAAACCGCATACTACACATAAATAAACACAAGTTACTATGTTTAAGTTGTAAAAAATTCCTGACCAGCTCCTACACTATCTTCTTATATATAAAAATGGATTTTCAAATGTGTTAGTCGCGCTAAAACTCGAAAACGGCTGAACGGATTGGGCTGATTTTAGTCTTAAAATATTCTTAGAAGTCCAGGGAAGGTTTTAAAGTGACACGAAGTTCACCGGGACAGCTAGTAATCGAATATAAAACAATTATAAAATTTACGTTGGGTTACTAAAATTTGATTATTACTATAAAAAAGTTTGCTATTAGTAGCTATAGTAATTAAAAGAAGATTATTTTATTTTCTAAAAGGTGACAATCTTGATTTCGTCAGAAAGGGTACCTCGCTTACGCTATAGAAAGAGAGCGCACATGTAGGAAAATATAATTGTAGGCACCTAGCACTGCGCGGTCGGAATTTGAACTTTATAGTATCGTACCATGAGTTGTAATTTTTTTAACGGCTTTCACGAGTGGGAATTCTGTTGGTACTATATATTTTGTGGTGATGGTGAAGAACATGATGATGATAAACGTGATGATGTGTCTGAGAGCTGTGGTTACGAGTCAGTGAATACATTGTGCGGCGCCCGGCCGCGGTCATAATCAACCGAAATTATATTACCCAGATCCTTTCACAAACGACTTGCGAAAAAGTTTGTGTGGTCCCCGTCATGAGTGGTAGCGACCAGTGCCGTAAATAGGGCGGTGCCACCGGTGCCCAGGCACAGGGCGTAGACTCTGGGGGGGCGCAAGAATGGCCAGACCAGGCAGACTCTTATTCTTTCGAATTGCTCCCGATAAGTATTTCCCGCTGCGCCCCAGAGAGGTTTTTCAATGTAGTAAAAAAAATCTACAGCAAAACATAATATTAGCTTCTCCTTTTTGGAAGCCAGTTAAAACTTAAAAAACAAGGGTGCAGTTATAAGCTCGCACAGGGCGCAAAAAGGCTATTTACGGCACTGGTAGCGACAAATACTGTGCTCGTTTCGAATCAGTTAACATTTCATTATTTAAAGGAGAAATTTCAAACATTATTTACTTTTTTTTAAGAAGATACTGTCATTATTTAAAGGAGCAAACAATACTTATTTCACAAGAAAATACTGATTAAATTGGCAAACGTACGCCACCGCCAACTCATGCCACCCACGGTGTTGTGCTGCCTGTTCCAATTTTTTTTCGTTTCAAGAGAAATTCTGTAACGAAAATAAACCTAACACCGAACGGCACAGCGGTGCGGCGTTGCTGTGCATCGGTTAACGTCGTTTCAGTTCGGCAGACTTTGGATCGTCTAACATCGTTTCAGTACAGCGTATTTGTATGCGTGCGACTAGACGTGTGCGAATTATAATTGCATAAGGTGATGAAAAATGCTATGTAATAGCTTGTACTATTATCTATTCTGTGGTAATAGCATTACCGCGGCAGTTCCCGAGTGCCACACATATTTTTTTCTTCTACAGTAATTATTATACTTTATTAATTTATATGAAATCGCTTCCGCTCATGACTTAATTCGCTAGGCCGCCCTACATCATTATCTGCCCCACACAACCGTGAGATTACAGACTATTTCATTATATTCTTCCACAGGATTTCTCCCATACAAACGGCCGAGCCGAAATTAATGCGATTTTGTTAACACAATTTACTACTCGGATATTTACTATTGTATTACTTAGCTTTGTGTTTGGGACAATAAGTTTCGAAAGAAAGAAAGTATTCGCGTACATTTTTTGCATGCCATAGAAAGAGAATTGTTGCCATAGAAAGAGGAGGAGAAATTACTTCCTTTCTTACGAGGCAGTAGTCTTCTCTCTCTTCGTATTACAAACTTTCTGTCGGGTCACGTGTCTTGCAGCAAATTAAATAGTTTCTCATCCTAAAAAACGTAAACAACTTCTAGGTTTTATACTTGTATAAAAAGCCGTAGATTTTCAGGATTATTACCTATATTTTTATTTATTTGAATTTTTTTTTATGATATAAGGGGGCAAACGAGCAAACGGGTCACCTGATGGAAAGCAACTTCCGTCGCCCATGGACACTCGCAGCATCAGAAGAGCTGCAGGTGCGTTGCCGGCCTTTTAAGAGGGAATAGGGTAATAGGGGAGGGTAGGGATGCGAAGGGAATTTGGGAGGGTAGGGAAGGGAATAGGGTAGGGGATTGGGCCTCCGGTAAACTCACTCACTCGGCGAAACACAGAGCTAGCGCTGTTTCACGCCGGTTTTCTGTGAGAACGTGGTATTTCTCCGGTCGAGCCGGCCCATTCGTGCCGAAGCATGGCTCTCCCACGTATAACTTAACACTTGCCGATAAATATCTTTATCGGCAAGTGTTGCAAGTAAGCATTATAATTCTGTCTGTCTGTCTGTTACCTCTTCACGCCCAAACCGCTGATTCTATTTTGCTGAAATGTGGTTTGGAGATACTTTGAGTCCCGGTGGGTAAAGGATAAAAGATAATTTTTATCTCAGAAAAATGTACGGTTCTTGAGTTACTTACGAATTCGGGGACAACGGAGTTGTGGGCGTCATCTAGTCACTTATAAAGATAGTTTTTTACCTTTTTAAATACTTGCAGCCAGTAGCAGCAGTTGCCGAAAAATATACAATACGAGTACACATAAATTTACTAGACTAGATGACGCCCGAAACTCCGATGCGCCAAAACTCGTATATCGCGCGGGAAAGGTACATTTTTCTGGGACAAAAAGTATATTATGTCCTTTCGCGGGACTCAAAGTATCTACATACCAAATTTCATAAAAATCGGTTCAGCGGTTTGGGTGTGAAGAGGTAACAGACGCACTTTCGTATTTATAATATTAATGATTTTGTCGTATAAAGTACAAGAGTTGTTATTAAATAATAAATAATTGTAGGGTTATTTTCGCTACGTGAGTATCGTCAAATGAGGGCAATAATCGAAACGCACGAGGTATCGTTATTCTGTATTCAAAAATTAATTTCAACTTTATTATATTTTGTGTAAATTTTCGCTTTTGTGATATTATAAATTTAATTTTAATGTTTAAATTATTATGTTACTGTGTTATTGGATTGAGCTTATGTAATTGATGCCTTATCCTTATTATAAATATTATAAATGCGAAATAAATAGAGGTCCGTCTGTTACCTACCTCTTCAGGGCCAAACCGCTAAACCGATTTTGTTGAAATCGAAAAACTATCCTATGTCCTTTCCCGTCTTTCAAATTATTAACACCTAATATTTTCATGAAAATCAGTTCAACCGTTTAACCGTGAAAGGGGTAGGTAACAGACAAATAGACAGACGTGCTCACATGCGGTTTTGCTCGATAGTTTTTCTCCAAATCGAGTAATAATTACTGTGTGGACGGCAAAACTGACAGCTCGAAAGCTCGCATCGAGCCGCTCGCAGCACAATAGACATAATTCTGTCTACTCTGCTTGTAGTCTCGCATCGAGCCGGTTTGATGGAATTAAATATAATATCGATCTATAATATAAAAATGAGTCGCTGAATGTGTTGCTAAGCGCAAAACTCGAGAACGGTTGGACCGATTTCACTTATTATTTTTTTTAAAATATTCCTTGAAGTACGAGGGTGGTTCTTACGGAGAGAAAAATTCTAAAAAAAAAAATTCCTGAAAAAGTCTAAAAACAACACTTTTCTATACTCCCATACAAAAGGTCACCGCTGTTGGTTTTACATTTAGTAAATATTATAATTGCATACTTTACTAATATTCATGTAAGACTCTTTGGAGACCCCAATATACGGAAATAAAATAAAATAAAAGATTTGTGATAATACTTAAAAGTCAAATATATAAAAATGAATTTTCAATTATGTTAGTAACGCTAAAACTCGAAAACGGATGAATGGGTTGGGCTAATTTTAGTCTTAAAATATTCGTATAAGTCCAGGGAAGGTTTTGAAGTGACACGAAGTTCACCGGGACAGCTAGTTTAGAATAAAACTATTGAGAAATGCTGGACGAAAGCCGGAGCCGCGGGTTTTGCTCGACGTTATTGCTCGATCGAGCAAAACCGTATGTGAGTACTTAGAGTTTAGACTAATACTAGTTAAGATATCATAATATACATTTTTACTAGTTTTTTATTCAGCAACAAGGTGACGCCCACAACTCCGTTGCGCCAAATTTTATCACCCGGGAACTGTATTTTTTCCAGGATAAAAAGTATCCTATGGCCTTCCCTGGTATTCAAAGTATGTCCATACCAAATTTCAGCAAAATCGGTTAAGCGGCTTTGGCGTGACGACAGATAGTAGAGGTTAGCGAGAACAGGTAATCGACAGACCTCGCATTTATATGAATAGTATGGATTTAAAATAATACATATTATTAATCCTTCAAGCCCCATAAGAGCACTGGTGATCGCGACAGTAATATTAATAATATAATAGCTCCCACACCGGTTTCGGTGACGGTGGCCGGTTTCATTGACACTAGGCCAGCTACGCAGGAGTAATTTTATAGTGCCCAAGTGTGTGCGCAGTACACAAGAGCACTCCCTATTCCTTTACTCTCATAACCCAGTGGGACGGAAGACCGACACGACTGGCGAGAGATCAGGCGCAGGACCGACTTTTTACATGCCCATCCGACGCATGGATCATCTTACTTGTCAGACAATCAGGTGATCAGTCTGCATTGTCCTAACCAAACTTGGAAATAACATGTTTCCAACGCGGGAATCGAACCCACGACCTAATCAAGAGCCGCGCTCTATACCACTAGACCACGGAGGCGACAATAATAGAATAAGTACAATGGCATTTCCTGGAATCCGCGATCGAAGTATTAATATAGAAATTGGAAGTATGGATACAAAGTTACAAACAAAATATCACAGTCGAAATATAAATTCAAGTATGAAGTCTCCGCAAATTGAATTTCAAATGTCTCATTAGCCTGGTTACTGCTAATTTATTCCGGCGTTGATTTATATACGGAACCACAAAGGGAATATGTTAATGACACAATATAGATCGAAATAGGCCGAGAGCCCTCGACCTTAGACAAAAGAAACGAGAGGAGTAGTCAAGGCGAGCTTAACTTGCGACTCTACGGATTATAAATACTAAGAACGTAGCCAAAAATAGTATCACAATATTAGTACGCGAACGAAAAACTTTGTTACCCTTTTCACGAAAAATGGGGAAACGTAGGTGCATGAAATTTTGCACAGTTATAGTTTATATGGTGAAGGAGTGCATCGAACTAATATTTTTTTGAAATTATGCTTTTATCCACGGACGTAAAAAAAATACGGACGGATCGCCATTAAGAAATGAGTGAAGCACCCTTAATAAGCCCAGGCGATCATACGTACACATCTTGCACACGCACTCGCACTGTAATAAGCCGATCGTACCGCCATTACGCAATTAGACTGCATCGCGGTGACATGTCTTTGTCATTCATAAATAAAAATAAATATGCCATCTTGTGTTGTAAAATGGTGCAAGAACAATACAACCTTACACAAAAAACATCAAGGAATAATATTTCATAGGTAAGATAACATATTTTTAAAGTATTTTGATAAAATAATGTAAATATTAATTCAACTTCAACAGGTCAGTAATGTCCATAACAAAGTGGGGAAATTTTCCCCAAACCGGGGAAAATTTTAAATTATTTTTAAATAATCAAATAATTAATTTTATTGTCTTTTATTAGTGTCATGTAAGTATTTAGCATACTATTGACCAGTAATTAGGCAGGAATACAATAATAGGGGTGTAGACAGTAAACGAAATCTAATACAAATTATTGTTTTTTTGAGAGTTTGTATTATAGAATTACCGAAAATGGACATATTTTACTTAATAACTTTATAATAATTTTTATATTTAATAAGTGATTTTTTAAATTGAAATAAGAGTGTATTTATTTTTTATACATATTTTTAGGTGTAACAAAATACTTATGTACTATCAGAGAAGTTGATTCCTATGCAAATCGGGGACATAAGTAGTTTGGTCGCGTTACGTCAAACCCAGCCGACAGATCACAATTAACATTGAATTGACATAAGTATTCGACCAAATAATGTTGGTCTGTCAATTGCATAGGAATCAACTTCCTTGATGGTACATCTGTAAAATAAATATATTTCCTAAAAATAGTCTACACCCCTATTAATTTCTTAATTTACAAAAGTGGATATAATTGTTGTTTGACGACCTCTGTGGCTCAGTGGGTGGGCTGTCGGTAGCTCAAGCCGAGGGTCGCGGGTTCGAATCCTGCCGACGGAACAAAAAGTTTTCAAAGTTCCTGGGTCATGGGTGTGTATTAAATATGTGTATCATATAATAAAAATCTTAAATATATGTATAGTATAACAGTATTCCGTTTTCGGTACCCGTAACACAAGTCCTTCAGGTACTTAGCACGGGGTTAGACTGACGTGGCGTAAGCGTCCATAGATAAAATTGTTGTCTTAGATTTCCTTCAGTAGTAGGGGAGGAAAGGTGCTATTGGTGTAGTCACCCGAGCGTCATTGAGACCTAGTAGGAATGAAAATATTGAATGGACCTCTAGACCAGGAATAAATTTAACACCATGTTAGGTGATTTGATTTGACGTTAGCGCATGGTAGAACTCTCGATAGCTCTAACAGGCCGTTAACTGATTTAACAAGCCATTATTTATTTAACATTACTTGATTGTTTGATGAAACGGGTTACGGGACATAAGTATCTTATATCTTTTCGTATACAGGTTTCGTATATAGGTTTCGGGGGCGATAAATCTATCTAGCTAGGAATTATTTTTAGAAAATGTCATTTTATTCGTGTTTTATCGAATACCGAGCAAAGCTCGGTCAAATAGCTAGTAATAATTTTATTATTGTAAATGTTTGTACATAATCATTATTACTAATAATGTTATGTAAATAATATACTTCTCTGTACGTAACATGTGTTTTTTTTCTATCTATAGTGTCATAAAAATAATATTTTCATTATGACATCTTTAACAACCGCTTACATTTCTGAAGCGAAAAAAACATAAAAATATGTTTAAGTATAAAAAATACATTTAACTTGTCTGAGTTTACAAAATTTAAAAAGTAGGGAAATTTATGATTTATATGGCAACCCTCATATCACGCACACGTCCTACACGGGCGGCCATAACTAGGCTTCACTCGTGATTATAAGAAGGTTACGTCCGTATTTTTTTTATGTCCGTGGCTTTTATCCACGGACGTAAAAATATTTTTTTTATGTCCGTGCTTTTATCATACATTTTTTTAACAAATAAAACATTACACACACTACAACACACACACACTGAGAAATGACAGATTTTTGAGTGACAAGCCTATACATACGAATTATACTCTTTTATATTTTATGGTTGAAGTCTGTTGACAACATGCTGACAAATTGAAAATGGATTATAGTGTTTTTTATTGCATCTTAGATACTATTACTTATGACAATGCTTACACGACCAGTCTGAGATCAGCTGAGTCCTAGAGACAAGAGTTGAAAAAAATATGATAAAGTCAATATTTTTTACAAAATATAGACCGTATAAGTCCTGATGTCGTTGATACTAAGGTCGAATTTCGACCATAGGGCGATCTCTAGTAGTAATAATTAGCCAAGTGCGAGTCGGAAAAAAATACCAAAAATTGTATTTTTGTATGGGAGCCCCTTATTTTATTATATAAATACAATTGAGTGTTTTGTGAATATTTCAGGAGCCTATCTATAATTGTCATCATTTATATCGAGCAAAAAATGGCAACAAATCACGTTTGTTGTATGGGAGCCCCCTTAAATATTTAATTTATTTTGTTTTTAGTATTTGTTCTTATAGAGGCAACAGATATACATAATCTGTGAAAATTTCAACCCTCTAGCTATTACTGTTCTTGAGTTACAGCCTGGAGACAGACACACGGACAGACAGACATCGAAGTCTCAGTAATAGGGTCCCGTTTTAACCCTTTGGGTACGGAACCCTAAAAAGTATACCGTGATAGCATTCATGTGTGCTAAGGCTCGATTTATACACACAGACAGACAGACAAACAGTCACTCTTTCGCATTTGTAATATTAGTATGGATAAGTATGGAAGTATGGATTTAGGGAGATAAAATATATGTATTTTACGCAGCGTTTTTCGTAATATTTTCTTTGTATTCGAAACGATTAAGTTTCATTGGTGCAAACTTTTGAAAAATCTCGCGAATATTCTTTGTGTACTTTAACAAGAAATTCCATAAAAATTTTCTCAGTCAACCCAAGTTCTAAATTGAACTCTATGCGATTAGTATACAGCTCAATTTCGCGTGACGGGGGCGATATTGGAGTAAATCGAGGATGCTATCAAAGTTCCCGTTGAAATTGGCCCCTCTCTTCGTAACTGGCCCTCCGAGCGCTACCCTGGCCCCTTGAGGACTTTAGACGTAGACAATATGGCGATTAGATATGGCAGTATGACGTCATACGACCGCTATATGTTGATGGTCATTTGATGTTTAGCATGAGTATCTGTATGCGACCGCTTTTCGGAAGTCAGTTGGTATTTAGGTTAATTTAAAAATTCACATCGCATCGCCAGAGTAGACAGAATGATAGAGTATGCCGACTTAGAACTGATGTTGAAATTTTTTAATGTGACGTATTATGACAAAATTCCTCGCTAGGGTTGTTAACCTACGAATTCAAAACTATGACATATTTGCTGGACATGTTCCTCTTTGGTCGTATTGTTGTTTATGTTTTGGCACATACGATTAAAATTGACAGAATCTAATTTTGAAATCTTTATTTTAAATATTTAAAAATAAATTATATCAGCCAGCGCGAGGCACATTCCGTTCATAATCCTAGTGAAACCCGACGAATTTGACGGATATTGAAACCTGTCCGTCTCTTTGCAGTCGAACTACTGGTCGTTATGTCTATTGTGGCATCGCCCAGTCACATTGCAAAGTAAACTGACCTTTGGTGTCAATTCAGACGCGTAGATGCTTTTGTACTGAATTGACATATTTCGTTAGCGTGAGACGTCTGGCGAATCTGTCAAATCCATACACATTTAGAAATGGTAGAGCCATGCTTCGGCACAAATAGGCCGGCTCGACCGGCGAAATACCACGGGCTCACAAAAAACCGGCGTGAAACAACGCTTGCCCTGTTTTTCGCCGAGTGAATAAGTTTACCGGAGGCCCAATCCTTCCCTATTCCCTTCCTTACCCTCACCTTACAATTATTCCCTCTTAAAAGGCCGGCAATGCACCTGCAGCTCTTCTGAGGCTGCGAGTGTCCATGGGCGACGGAAGTTGTTTTCCATCAGGTGACCCGTTTGCTCGTTTGCCCCCTTATTTCATTAAAAAAATGCATCTACGCGTCGCTTTGCTTTCTGAATTGACCTCTTGTACAGACCGAAATCCAAAGATGTATAATCGCGATACAGAATTAATTCCTATACACAAAGAGATAAACGTAGTATTATTTTCAGCAAGTTTGCGCTTCCGTAGAAATTCTATCATTCGTAGAAAGTTTGTGATTTCGTAGCATGCTACGGATTCGTAGCAAATTCGTGATTTCATAGCATGCTACGACTACGTAGCTAGTGATTTTGTAGCAGGCTACGACTTCGTATCAAATTTGTAATTTCGTAGCATGCTACGAAATCGTAGCACATGTTCTAATTCTGTAGCAATGCTACAGCTTCGTAGCAAAGTGATATCGTAGCATGCTACGACTACGTAGCAAATTTTGTGATTTCGTAGCATCCTATGGCCTACGAATACGTAGCAAATTTTGACATTTCGTAGCAATGCTACACTTCGTAGCTAATTTGTGATTTTGTAGCATGCTTCGTAGTGGTCTACGTAGCAAATTTTGTGATTTTGTAGCATGCTACGACAACTATGCATGCTATGATTTTGTAGCAAATTTGTGATTTCGTAGCATGCTTTGACTCCACAGCAGTGATTTCTTAGCAATGTCATATTTTTGTAGGAAGTTTATAGTTTTTATGCTTTCACTTTAGGTTTCGGTTTTAATTTCGTTTATGATTTTGATTCAAATGCCCATTCCGAATCTGGCTAAGATTCCAATTCCGATTGCTATTCCAATTTAAATTTAAAACCGATTAACATTTTTTTATAATATCATACTTATACTTATAAAATACAATGTCCTGTCTACACCTCATCTAATTCTTCATCCACAGACACTGGCATTGTAGAGTTAGGTACACAAAGAAAGCTCAAGCACTCGTTAGTCCAACCTCCGAACTCCGACTGTCCATGTCTTAAGACTAATTAGATCTTACTTTGACGGTAAACCTTTGATTTTACCAAGCTCTATCAAAGGATTATACGCTTGATAGGACAGTTTAAGATTTTTAATTAAATTATGCTGTCAATTTAATTCTAGGAGGCTTAATTAGAAAAAACTTAAACGAATTTCAAATAGTTTGATTTGATTCAATTATAATAACTAGAGATCGCTCAATGGTCAAAATTCGACCTAACGTCCTGGCCGTGTTTAGATTCAATAAAAAAACTATAATCAATTTTGACAACAAACTTCAACCAGAAATAAAAGAGTATAATTCGTGTGTATAGGCTTGTCCTGTCAAGTTCCTAGAGTGTGTTTTGTAGTGTGTGTAATGTTTTATTTGTTTAAAAAGGTATGATAAAAGCATAATTTCAAAATAATATAAGCTCGATGCACTCCTTTACCATATAAACTATAACTGTGCAAAAATTCATTCACCTACGTTTCCGCATTGTTCGTCAAAAGAGATCCAAAGTTTTTCGCTCGCATATTAATATATAAAAATAATATTATTATGATAGAAGTGAATGGACACACATTGCGTGGTGAGACATTGAGAATTGAGATGCATTTAAATGAGCTATAAATATTTCTTAACAAACACGTGTACTTCGTTGCAAATGAAGTTTAAAAAGCCTTTGCCCTTATTTAAATTGCGGGTAACGTCCCGTATGATAATATCTTGTTCGAGCAGATCTCGCTAGGGTTGTGGCGTGCATTGCACAATGTAAAAAGAGGGAGAAGAAGACGGCCTGGCATGAGTGACAGCCGGTCACTGGTCGTTTTGGTTCTTAAATCTGCGACCCCCTCTAGTGGTCTTCGATAAGGGCACATTAGATGTGGGTGTAGGAGGTATACGAGTAGTGGGTAAAGGAGGAGGACGGTTGCGGATGGGAAAGGTATAGGAGGAGAAGATGCAGGTAGAGACCTTCTCTACCTGCATCTTCTCCTCCTATACCTGGTGAAAGAGGTGCAGATGGAAAAGGTTCAGGTGGGGAAGGTAATTCGGTGAAGGCGGGTTTTATACGATCCACGCTCACGTCTTTGTTGTTGATGTGTAGTGTGATTGTTTATCCGTCTGTAGAGCGTTCGACGATTCTGAAAGGCCCTTGTACGGTGGTTGCAGTGGTCGTCGAACACTGTCAATTCTCTTAAGAATGCGTGTGAAGCCTGTGATAGGTTTTTGAAAGTGTATGTGCGCGGCTGTGTGTGTTGTGTGCCAGGGGTTGGTCGTAGCTTCGACAGGGTTCAATCAGTCTGCAACGCGACGCGTAGATGCATTTATAAAGTACTGAATTGACAGGTTTGCAAGACGTCTCTCACAATTAAAATCTGTCAATTCAATACAAATTTAGAGATGCATCTACGCGTCAAGGGTCAATTCAGACCGCAACGCGACGAGGCGAGGCGAGGCGCGGCGCGGCATAAATTTGTATAGATTTGACAGATTTCAATTGCGTGAGGCGCCTTGCGAAATAAAATGCCCTGTAAAATCAATATAAAATTAGAAATGCATCTACGCGACGCGTTGCGGTTGAATTGACCGTCACCTTCTTAACAAAAACGTGTATTTTGTAGCATATAAAGTGAAAAAAAATTTCTTCGTTGCAAATAAAGTAAAAAAAGCGGGCAACATCTCGTATGATAATAATATCTTGTTCCGTAGATCCCGTTATTTATACGGTATGATCAATGTGACATAAACTCGTATCCCCCTGGACCGAGCTGTAAACTTATACGACGCGGCATAAAATCTTACAAAGTATACAAAAGTTGGCGATCACATTTCCTTCACGTGGATAAAGAACAATTGTTTTATTGGTTTATACAAGGTGTAAAAATCCATACTAATATTATAAATGTGTAAGTGTCTGTCTGTTACCTCTTCACGCCCAAACTGAACCGATTGATACATTGAATCCCGGGAACGGACATAATTTTTTTTTAATGAAATAAGGGGGCAAACGAGCAAACGTGTCACCTGATGGAAAGCAACTTCCGTCGCCCATGGACACTCGCAGCAGCAGAAGAGCTGCAGGTGCGTTGCCAGCCTTTTAAGAGGGAATAGGGTAATAGGAGAGGGTAGGGATGGGAAGGGAAGGTAATAGGGGAGGGTAGGGAAGAGATTAGGGTAGGGGATTGGGCCTCCGGTAAACTCACTCACTCGGCGAAACACAGCGCAAGCGCTGTTTCACGCCGGTTTTCTGTGAGAATGTGGTATTTCCCCGGTCGAGCCGGCCCATTCGTGCCGAAGTATGGCTCTCCCACGTATAATTTCGTATTCCGAAAAATGTACGGAGTGATCATAGTGCTGTATAAACAAACATTCATAGAAAAGTCGATCAAGGAAACTTTCAGTTAAAAGTAACAAAGATTAAAAATCTAAGGCGCATAAAAGTTAAGAAAGTTAAGAAGTCATCAAAGTGAGTTGCGGGAAAAACTCAAAGTTTTATTGGTAGGTAATTAGGGGAGGGAGAGGGAACCCCCTCTTTGTTAACTTTAAAGTAACAAGAGCCTTAATCAAACTAAACTATAACGTGGATTCGTAAGAATGGACATGGCATTTTAGCACTCACATTGTGTTTTTTTTTATAGTAATTTTTATTTATATGAAGATGTGTTATCATCAGTCAGTCAAGGTTTTTTATATGTAGATATGTCATTATCAGTCAGTCAAGGTGTTACGACGCGAGCCCTCACAAAGCTGTAATTTTAGCTAGTAATAAAATAAGTAGTAGTTGACGAGTTTCTGATAGCTGGAAGTATTCTAAATAAAATTTATTATGTTTCGCGGGAAATAAAAAGATATTGTTCTCCTAAGAACCCAATTTTACTAATTTATACTTATATATATTTTTTGGGAAATGTTGAAATTGCGTTATGGCACGTAAATTTATTATTATGTATTAGTAAACGGAGAAAGAGTAGACCATTGCGGCGTAGAAGAAAAAGTAATTATTGCTCCTGCTGTTTTCTTCTGTCGGCGCCCGTAGTAATTTTTATTTTAAACTAGCTTCCCGGTGAACTTCGTGTCACTTTAAAACCTTCCCTGGACTTCTACGAATATTTTAAGACTAAAATTAGCCCAATCCGTTCCGCCGTTTTCGAGTTTTAGCGTTACTAACACAATTGAAAATTAATTTTTGTACATATAGATTTTGCGCAGAGCTTCAATCTATATTATTATAAGCCTAAACTGTCCCACTGGTGGGCAAAGGCCTCGCTCAAAAACTTCCATCTTTCTCTTTCCTGCGGCACCGCTGGCCAGCCTGGCTGCTTCAGCTCATCACGCCAGCTTCAATCTATATGCCTCATCTAAATCTTCGTACCTCATGGTCGGTCTAGTTTCCTAGCTATTTATCCGATAGTTCGGAATGATTTAAAGTATTCCTTAAGTGTGCTACTTCAAAGGCTTTATAGTTTTCAGTATTTCACTAGTTTCTCCAATAATGCTTTGGTGGATAAAATACGTTTTGTTTATTTTGTTCATGATATCAAACAAAATGATATACTAAGGCCGGTATAAATACTCAGTACTTAAGATGCGACCGGGTCTCAAGACGCGGTTCGGCTCTGTGATTGGTCCAAATTTTGACAGCCAACCAATCACAGAGCTGAACCGTGTCGAGATGCATCTTGAGTACTGACTATTTATACCGGCCTCAATACTGAATACTCGAGTCAAAATTTTGAGTAAATAATAATATTTTTTAGACTTTCAAACTGTTTTAGTTACCTTAATGTTGTTGAAAAAAATATTTGACAAAAATAAATAAGTATAACATCACTTTTGTTGTCAATGTACGCCGTAAATTAATACCGTATTATACGTAAAATATGAATGTGTCGCCAACGGAAACGCCTCTTCGTCGCGGCGTCTTCTTATTTTGTTACATCCCAAGATTTAGGAGTAAGTTGGGAATATGAGAATTATGGGGATAAATAATGTGAATGGGGGACGGGGGATGGGGATAGAAACAACGTCGTCACGTACCCACCTGGGCATGTATCTAAATAACATCCGATAAAATTTTACGACTATTACCCAGACATCGATGTTGAAAAATAGATGTTGCAAAATATTTCAATTCGTTTGTTATAACATCCTTACTTTACTAATATTATAAATGCGAAAGTGTGTCTGTCTGTCTGTTACCTCTTCACGGCCACACCTCTAAGCCGATTTTGCTGAAATTTGGAACGGAGATACTTGGAGTCTCGGGAAAGGACATAGGATATTTTTTATTCCGGAATTTACGCCTCCCTCGCGATAAACCAATTTTTCCCGCGTGATAAACAAATTTTGGCGAAACGGAGTTGCAGGCGTCATCTAGTTTATTGTCACAATATTATTTTATTGCAAATTAATGGGGTAACGGTAGTAGAAAAACAGTCATGGAGGTTGCCATGTTTTTTTACAAATGGCGTCTGTCACAGCAACGCGTGGCTGGGTCTATTAGTATTATAATTCTTATAAATTCTCGTGTCACAAATCACAATGTTAGGCCGCGTACTCCTCCGAAACGGCTTTAGTGATTTTAAACAAATTTTATATACATATTCAGTGGGTCTGAGAATCGGCTATTGGGTACTTTTTATATTGTTAAGTGCATTTGTTGAATAAATAATAGTAAATTATTACAACTAGAGATTGACGGCGACCATTGTTTGTGCGACAGGATAGTGATGTACGTTGCCATGGTGACATACTTATTTAGTCACTTCAATAAAATAATACGGGCGAAATACTTTATATGGCAAAGATACGTTTGCCGGGACGCGTATTTACAAAGGCTATACTATTTGAGTCACGAGTCAGACTCTAATAGATGAGCTTTTGTTTATGCATATTACTCGACAATACCTATTCTATCTCAGTAAAAAAATTGACTCAAGTGGATTAGCTTTTTGCCTTGATATTTTCAAAGAAAATGCACGGACAAAACCTAGTACTGCATTAAGCTGGCTTCCCACGAGCTGATTTCTCACAGGTCAGGCCGCGCCAGGACAGGCCGACAGGCCATGGGAACCGTCGCATCCGATGAGGCCTGCGGTGGCCTGTTGTCGCCCGTTCGATTCATCGGAAGTCGGTAAGTTCAAAGGTGCGGCGCGGCGTGGCGCAACGGTTGTAATCGTTCATTTTACCTACGGCCGCGCCTGAGCGTACACGCACATGATGGAGTGGACGAACGAGCTGATATTCGAGTTTTTAACTCTTTATGAAAATTAACAAGCTTTGGAATAGTTCGTCGCCTCAACATAAAAATAAGAATGATGTCCATGATGCGCGGTTACGCATAAAAGCTAATTTATCAGATGGAGCTATCCCTATCACGGAGTTAAAAAAATTTATGTCTACCTACAGAAAGTTGAAAACCAAAATTAATGATTTTATGATCCTCCGTATCACTGCTCATGTTGGAATGTCAGTCAACAGGCCGACATCTGCCGTGGGAACGCTCACGTACAGGCCGTGACAGGACTACACAGGCGGGCCTGGCGAGGCCTGTCGCCTAGCGGGTCGTGGAAACCCACCTTTATACGTATTCACCGAAATAGATAAGCTTTTGTCGACATAATTATCAAACATTACGTACGAACAAAACCTAGTCGAGTAGAGGCTCACCACCATTATACTTGTTTATCGCGAACGCGATTGGTCGGCAGTAAGACCTCACAACGTAAGTATTAATATAGAAAAAAAAACTCATACGTGGGAGAGCCATGCTTCGGCACGAATGTGCCGGCTCGACCAGATAAATACCACGTTCTCACAGAAAACCGGCGTGAAACAGCGCTTGCGCTGTGTTTCGCCGAGTGAGTGAGTTTACCCCATGGGCGACGGAAGTTGCTTTCCATCAGGTGACCCGTTTGCTCGTTTGTCACCTTATTTCATAAAAAAAAAAAAATCAAGCAAGTGCTAAAAAACATTAAAGTAACTTCATTGAACATTATTTAGGATTAGGTTGTATATCTGTCTATCTTTCATCTTATGTTTTGTTGTGTTATGTTATGTGCCATACTAATAAATAAGACTGACTGTTACGAACTATGTTTAAATTGTAAAAATACTACCTAAGCTAATCGTAAATTTGATAAAAATTATTATATTATCTGCGTTTTGTATTTTACAAATAATAATAATTTCCATTTAACTAGCCACCTATTTTTGAAGCTAACGATGACGATTTTTTTACCATATCGGTATCAAATTGAATAGCATTTGTTGCTGCAATGTTAGAAAGAATTTAGCTAACAAAGTCTAGGCGATTTCGATCATTTTCAGTACTATAATAGATTAGGGTTTCGTTAAGTTTTTGTCAAACAAAAGCTAAGATAGTTCAGTTTGCGCTTTCACTCTAATGGTGCCTTTGTAAATACGCTGCCGGGACAGCTAGTAATATATATATATAAAACTCAAAGGTGACTGACTGATTGACATAGTGATCTATCAACGCACAGCCCAAACCACCGGACGGATCGGGCTAAAATTTGGCATGCAGGTAGATGTTATAACGTAGGAGACGTTTCACGTTTTATACGTGGGAGAGCCATGCTTCGGCACGAATGGGCCGGCTCGACCGGAGAAATACCACGTTCTCACCAAAAACTGGCGTGAAACAGCGCTTGCGCTGTGTTTCGCCGAGTGAGTGAGTTTACCGGAGGCCCAATCCCCTATTCCCTACCCTACCCTATTCCCTTCCCTTCCCATCCCTACCCTTCCCTATTCCCTCTTAAAAGGCCGGCAACGCACCTGCAGCTCTTCTGATGCTGCGAGTGTCCATGGGCGACAGAAGTTGCTTTCCATCAGGTGACCCGTTTGCTCGTTTGCCCCCTTATCTCCTAAAAAAAAAAAAAAAGGCATCCGCTAAGAAAGGATTTTGATAAATTCCAACCCTAAGGGGTTCAAATAGGGGATGAAAGTTTGTATATAATAATACTTCTTAACGCGAGCGAAGCCGCGGGCAAAACCTCGTATTATATATTTTTCAGTAATAAATCAGATTTATCTGAGTTCATACATCAACGCTGATTGGAGATACTCCGAAGTGATTTTGTGAAGCACGTACAATGTTCTGTTTAGCAGTGATAGGATATACTCGTGATACTGCAGCATGAAGTATCCAAGAAATCGGATATTTCTATTATGTACAATACTTTAGTAATAGGGGTATATTTTCGTTATATTGTATATGTCGTAGGATGATTTGATAAATCCGTGTTTTCGCGAAATCCCTAGAATTTTCGCGAAAATTCGATTTATCAAATCATCCTACGATGTCGTAGGATGATTTGATAAATCGAATTTTCGCGAAAATTCTAGGGATTTCGCGAAAACACGGATTTATCAAATCATCCTACGACATATATTTCATAGTGCACCTTCGTTCACGCGTAAGAAAATTGCGGGAAAAAAATTTACAAACCATAAGTACCAATATTATAAAACGCGAAAGTCTGTCTATCTCTTACCCCTTTACGCCTAAACCACTAGACTGATTTCGCTGGTTTTAGAAATATTTTAAGTCCCGGGAAAGGATATAGGATACTTTTTATCCTTTAAATACAGGCTGCAATTGAACCTACCTGCCAAATTTTTTTTGGGGCTTAGGTATCATTAGGTGAGTCCATTAAACAAAAAAAAATAGGGTGTTAATTTTTTTACAATAACATATTTTATCCCCAAAAAAAATCGATGCACAATGGTCACTTCATAAGTTCATAATAATTACGATATTGCGACCGCTAGTTCATCGCGCCATCCAATCGGAAGACCGGTTATGCGTACGGGTAAAGCGGGGGTGACGCGCGGGGTGGGAGGCGGGAGGCCCGCCGGTCGCCGGCGACCGTTTAGTAGTAGTATCTCTTCTTAGTCTGTGGTTTAGTACCACGCGCGTAGTTGTATAGCTAACACGTAATTATTTTGTTTGGCCCTCGCGCTTTAATTAGTGTCTGTTACAATGTACCCTAACCACGATCGAGTGTTATGAAATGTGGAGGTGCTACATTTTGAGTGGAGAAAGTTTCCGCGGAACCCAGGGACTGTACGAGCAAGAAAGCCTTCCTCGTCTTCGTAACAGCTGATTGATGATTCTCGAATGCAGCAGCTGTACCCTGAATCTGAATCGGGAAACAATCAAAGACTCGGATTATATAACTTTCGGAGGCTATTACTCAAAATGTTAGTACTGAGTGATTATAAAAGAAGAAATACATGTATTTTTATTTTTAACTAGGATCAATATATCCAAATTTGGCAGGAAGGTTAAATTGCACCCTGTATATACGGTTCTCACACGATAAACGAATTTTGCCGCAACGGAGTCATGTGAAAAATATTATATTTGAAGGCTACGAATAATAAAAACTGGAAAAGTAACTCCGTCAAAGAACATGCTCCACAATACTTGTCAAAAAAGTGTACACATTTCAATATATTTGCAATATTTAGGTGACCTTGAGCGGTACTAGGCTGACGTTACATGACAGATCAAAATTAATGGAACCAAATTTAAAACGGTAATAGTATGGGAGTTACGATTCCTTAGTTTTTATTATTCGTAGTTTGAAGGCATAAAATACAATACGTAACACAACACTTAATCGCGAAACTATTAAAATCTAAAAAAACAATGTCTCCAAAGATTTCAGATATAAAAATATCGTAAAAGTGTAAGGGGGTAAAGTGAAACTTCCCCGCTCAATCGACTACAGCCCCGTTCGGCAATAAAATGGGATTTTTATGGGATCACATAAAAATTGATTAGCACAATATTTGCTGCCGAAATTGTTTTACATATTCCGATGTGTGTGAATATAAATTTCGGTTTTATTTTCAATCACGTTTAAAAATCGAGAGAAGTCGTAGACAGGCCAATACTAATAGAATACGTTACACATCAGTTACAGTGGCGGTGAAATTGGTCCAATCAGTGAATTTATAGTGCCCAAGTGTGTGCGCACACGATTGCTGCACTCTCATAGCTCTGTGAGTCTGATCATCAGGCGCAGGATCCACTTCTAAATGTCAATCTAGTGGTCAGCCTGCATTTTCCTCACCAAACTCGAAAACAACATGACCATGGTGGACGGTGGTGTTATAATTGTTTAAAATATAGTTGATCAGGGATACCAACTGAGGTGTTTTCTCCCCAAATTAAAGAATCGAATGGGTTGTTTAGGGGTTGTGTTATTATAGATGTAGTGCAAATTATATTTTAAAGCGTTTTTTCAATAATTATGGCGAATTTTGGGGTTTTTGTGGCTTACATTTTGGGTTTAATATGTTTAGGGATTGGTGTTGATCCAGTAACCAAGATTATTGACGCTGAAACACAAAAGAAAACGTTGTAATAGATTTCAATTTAAAATGTCACAATTGCAATGAAAAGAAACCCGCAGCAGATGCAATCTGAAGCCGTGTGAAATCTGCCGGGATGAAATAGATATAATTAAAAGATATATTATTTGCTATCACTACTATTTCAATTAAATTTTTTGTTGTTGTCTACAATAATATTGTCACAATACATTTACACTTTTTTATAATAATTTGGCGTGTTTGTTTGGTTGCAACGAACAAGCTTGGAACCAAGTACTGCGAGGCTAAAATGGTCACATTTAGCAATTCCTCTCAATCAATTCAGCAAATGAGTCAAAACTGTCGAACTGACGAATGTCAAATTAGTACGAATTACTAGACATGAATTGCAGGCAGAGGTGAAACGTCATGAGCTTTTTCCACACTGTGCCTTTTTCTGTTCGTCAAGGGCATGCGTTATAATCAACAGCGAACGTGAGGCATGCCCTCTGACCGTATCCAAAACTTCAAAAATGACAATATTGGCGTTGCGTTCCTTGACGCACACAATTATTGAATGCGTCAATATGAAAGTTGATGACGAAAATTGAAGATGAAAATGCACAGTGTGAACATAGCTAATGTCTGTCAATTCAATACAAGAAATGTAGCGCGTCGCGTTGCGGTCTGAATTTACCCTTTGTTTTGTTACACTATTATATTCCTTGATTCTGTAATACATCATAATTAATGGTTAATTATGATGATGAATATTTTGATGATGATGATGATGATGACATAATATTTCCGCGGCTAATGGATCTCGCAAGACGGAGCGGGTGTCACCGCGTAATTAAGTGCTATGTACTGTATAATATTATATTGTGAGGTAGTGTAAAATGTACTAGGTGTAAAACTCCAAGTTGGCACGTCCATACTAAAAATGCGACAGTGAGTCTGTCTGTCTGTTACCTCTTCACGCCTAAACCGCTGAACCGATTTTCCTGAAATTTGGCATGGAGTTTGGATACGTGGGAGAGAAATTTGGATACGTGGGAGAGCCATGCGTTGGCACGAATGGGCCGGCTCGACCGGAGAAATACCACGTTCTTACAGAAAAGCGGCGTGAAACAGCGCTTGCGCTGTGTTTCGCCGAGTAAGTGAGTTTACCGGAGGCCCAATCCCCTACCAATAGGGTAGGGGATTGGGCCTCCCTTCCCTACCCTCCCCTATTCCCTTCCCATCCCATCCCTACCCTCCCCTATTACCCTATTCCCTCTTAAAAGGCCGGCAACGCACCTGCAGCTCTTCTGATGCTGCGAGTGTCCATGGGCGACGGAAGTTGCTTTCCATCAGGTGACCCGTTTGCTCGTTTGCCCCCTTATTTCATTTAAAAAATAAAGATACTTTGAGTCCCGGAGAGGATATAGGATACTTTTTGTCCCGGAAATAGGTACGGTTCTTGTGTGATATACGAATTTTGGCGCGACGGAGTTGCGGGCGTGATCTAGTTTTTTTTTTTTTTTATGAAATAAGGGGGCAAATGAGCAAATTATCTATGATTTCTAGTTCAACCAAAGACTTCTATCAGTTTAAATATAAGTCTTTGAGTTCAACGTCGATTGAGAAGGGATAAATACTGTTTTACGCGATTAAGGCTTACCACGCAAAGAAAAAATAAATTTTAACATATTATAGTACTAGTACTAGCTTTTGCCCAGGGCTTCGCTCACGTTAAAAAGTATTATTATATACAATCTTTCATCCCCTATTTTATCCCCTTAGGGGTGCAATTTATCAAAATACTTTCTTAGCGGATGCTTTCGTCATAACATCTACCTGCATGCCAAATTTCAGCCCGATCCGTCCAGTGGTTTGGGCAGTGTGTTGATAGATCACTATGTCAGTCAGTCAGTCAGTCACCTTTGAGTTATAATAATATTATCTATGGACGCTTCACACCACGTCAGTCTGGCCCCGTGCCTGTACCTGTACCGTACTGTACTGTACCGTGTAAGTAAGTACCTGAAGGACTTGTGTTATGGGTACCAGACAACGGAAATATATTTAATACTTTTATACTATACATACATTTAAGATTTTTATTATATGATACGCATCATATTTAATACACACCCATGACCCAGGAACTTTGAAAACTTTTTGTTCCGTCGGCGGGATTCGACCCCGCGACCCCCGGCTTGAGCTACCGACAGCCCACCCACTGAGCCACAGGGGTCGTCGAGTTATATAATATATTAAAATAGAAGAACATTGTATTTTATCCCTTCACTTTCATAACCCAGTAAGACAGATGATCCACGTAACTGGCTAGAGATCAGGCTGGATGGCTGGATTATACGTGGGAGAGCCATGCTTCGGCACGAATGGGCCGGCTCGACCGGAGAAATACCACGTTCTCACAGAAAACCGGCGTGAAACAGCGCTTGCGCTGTGTTTCGCCGAGTGAGTGAGTTTACCGGAGGCCCAATCCCCTACCCTATTCCCTTCCCTACCCTCCCCTATTCCCTTCCCTTCCTATCCCTACCCTCCCCTATTCCCTTCCCTTCCTATCCCTACCCTCCCCTATTACCCTATTCCCTCTTAAAAGGCCGGCAACGCACCTGCAGCTCTTCTGAAGCTGCGAGTGTCCATGGGCGACGGAAGTTGCTTTCCATCAGGTGACCCGTTTGCTCGTTTGCCCCTTATTTCATAAAAAAAAAAAAGGCGTACATGGAGACTTTATACAAAACATTCTACTCATGGATCTTTGTCAGACAATAAGGTAAATCAGTCAGCACTGTCCTAAGTCCTTAAAACGTCATTTTTCCAACGCGGGATTCAAATTCAAATTGAGAACCATCCTCTAAACTCTAAAGTCTAAACCACTGGTTCAAAAACTAGTTACTAATATGAGTTACCGAGTATACCTTCAGGCGATTGTCAAACTTCTATATTAGGCAGATAGGGAATCTTTTGTTTCATCTACGTGACTGAGTTATCTCCGAGTTTAAGTTAAGCCCTTAGGGGACTCCACATTTGCAAATCTCACTTTAGATCGTTTAATATTAAAAGACACTCCGTACCCTAAAGTTATAATGTCATCGGCTTTCTACTGTCATGTGGATGACCAGACTCTGTGGTTATGTAGGATATTCATTGGGATAGTAAGGGTCAATTCAGACCGCAACGCGACGCGTAGTTGCATTTCTAAATTTGTATGGACTTGACAGACTTCAATTGCGTGAGACGTCTTGCAAATCTATCAAATCCATACAAATTTAGACGTGGGAGAGCCATGCTTTGGCACAAATAGGCCGGCTCAACGGAGAAATACCACGTTCTCACAGAAAACCGGCGTGAAACAGCGCTTGCGCTGTGTTTCGCCGAGTGAGTGAGTTTACCGGAGGCCCAATCCCCTACCCTATTCCCTTCCCTACCCTCCCCTAATAATTACCCTATTCCCTCTTAAAAGGCCGGCAACGCACCTGCAGCTCTTCTGATGCTGCGAGTGTCCATGGGCGACGGAAGTTGCTTTCCATCAGGTGAACGCGTTTGCTCGTTTGCCGAAATAAATTATTAGAAATGCATCTACATGTCGCGTTGCAATCTGAATTGACCCTAATACGTGAGATGACGCCTCTGTTGTAGTTCAGTGATGTAAATCGTACTGCGTGTACAGGATCCAATTCTGGGATCCCGATTTCGAAAAACCCGGGATTGATAGCGGCAAATCTCGCAATTTCCGGGTTTAACAAAAATGTTTTCGAACTAATACGTAATTTAATATTTATTGCATAAAACGTAACACACGTACTGTTTTTTTTTTTTATTAATTTTATTTTTTGTTAAGTTGTAAAAAAGTTTAACTAATGGCGTTTTGGGTGTCAGTGTTATTTTATTACATGTTACGTAAAACTCTAGTGGAGTTATTTGAACGAAACTGGCCACCGTTACCAAAACCAGTTCGAAGGCATCACGTTTCGTTTTTATCTGCTACTATTTTCAAAGTACTGTTCTATCCTTTCAAAATTATTAACCGACTTATTGCGTTTTAGGGTCAATTCAGACCACAACGCGACGCGTAAATGCTTTTCTAAATTTGTATGGATTTGACAGATTTGCAAGACGTCTCACGCAATTGAAATCTGTCAATTCAATACAAATTTAGAAATGCATCAACGCGTCACGTTGTGGTCTGAATTGACCCATACTCTCACATATTTCTCACACATCACGAATATCCCAGAATATTCATCGACATGGTCACCGTGATCCCGTAGCGTCGTTGGACGTAACGTTTCATAAAGACGGTACGTGGACGAAATAGTAACGGCCCTGGTAACTTGGGTCATAATTACCCGGCCGGCTTATGTTAGCAAAGGTAAACATATGAACATAGCTTAATTTTTAGGGTTCCGTACCCAAGGGGTGAAAATGGGAATAAGACGGTCTGTCCGTCTATCGAACCGTTTATCTGTCACCGGTCACAAAAGATTTCTCTTACCGCTATAACAAGATAATAACATATAATTATATTATACTAAACACAAAATAAAATATATTGAAGATGCGCTCTTTCACAACAAACATGATTTTTGTGTCTGCTTTTGTTCGATATAGTACAGAGCCTTGTGCGAAACCAAATCGCCCTTGGCCGATTTTATAATTCTATTCTGCGGTGGCATTAGAACAAGACAGATGGAAAACCTGGGGAGGCCTTATCCCAGCAGTAGGATAGTCAAGACTCTTAAAAAGTCCATTTTCTGGGGTTGGAGTTTTAACGAGTATAATATATAGGCTACATTTACTTTTTCATAATACATTCGGGATTTAAATCCAATTACGCTCACTAACAATGGCGTTTTAATCTGTAATTTGTGGCAAACGCGCGATGCGAAGGTAATTTCATTATTGCCAATTTGTATGGAAAATTAAAGCTTACATTGTGGATAAAAGTAGAAGCTATGGATACGGGTATTGTATTTAAATGCAGTTCTATGTAAATTGTTGAATTAAAAAATGCGTTTCATTGCTTCCACAAATTGCTATGTGAACTGATCTATATATACTGATATATATTTGTTTATTATTGTTAACTGTATTACTTACTTTTGGACGCCTCCGTGGTCTAGTGGTATAGAGCGCGGCTCTCGACTCGGAGGTCGTGGGTTCGATTCCCGCGTTGGAAACATGTTATTTCCAAGTTTGGTTAGGACAATGCAGGCTGATCACCTGATTGTCTGACAAGTAAGATGATCCATGCGTCGGATGGGCATGTAAAAAGTCGGTCCTGCGCCTGATCTCTCGCCGGTCGTGTCGGTCTTCCGTCCCACTGGGTTATGAGAGTAAAGGAATAGAGAGTGCCCTCGTGTACTGCGCACACATTTGGGCACTATAAAATTACTCCTGCGTAGCTGGCCTGGTTTCAATGAAACCGGCCACCGTCACCGAAACCGGTGTGGGAGCTATTATTATTACTTACTTTGCTGTCATGCAATACCGAATAAATAAATAAATAAATATATTTCAGCCTTGAGAAATCTGCCAAGGTATTAAATTTTTGAAAGAAATAAATATTTATGGTACAATTGTGCAGAGGCGGCGTAAGGCGTGGCCGATGTGGGCCATAGGCCGCATACAAGGGGCCTTGTTACTTGTTATAGGATTTGCGAGTTTTGAATTATTTCAATTTTCATAAAAGAAATATAAAAAATTGAGGTTAAGTAAATATTTTTTTTATGTAATAAGGGGGCAAACGAGCAAACGGGTCACCTGATGGAAAGCAACTTCCGTCGCCCATGGACACTCGCAACATCAGAAGAGCTGCATGTGCGTTGCCGGCCTTTTAAGAGGGAATAGGGTAATAGGGGAGGGTAGGGAAGGGAAGGGAATAGGGGAGGGTAGGAAAGGGAATAGGGTAGGGGATTGGGCCTCCGGTAAACTCACTCACTCGGCGAAACACAGCGCAAGCAGCGCATTTTGTGCAGCGGCAGATCCCATCCGCAGAGATCATAATACTTGGCGACTTTAATGCCCACCACGCCGACTGGCTCAATTCCAGTAAAACTGATCACGCGGGGAGATCTGTCTGCAACTTTGCCCTTGCGAACGACTTGACACAACTGGTTACTACGCCTACGCGAATCCCAGATGTGGATGGTCAGAATCCTTCCTTGTTGGACCTCCTGCTGACTTCAAATCCTGACGGCTACCAAATATCCGTAACCGCACCACTTGGTTCATCGGATCATTGCCTTGTTAGGAGTTCTGTGCCACTTACGACGGTGTTAAGACAGCGCGCTGTTAAATACCGTCGTGTGTGGCACTACAAGTCAGCAGACTGGGATGGGATGCGGTCGTTTTTTGCATCCTATCCTTGGGGGCACGTGTGCTTCTCGCCGGATGATCTCGACAACACTGCCAACTCTGTTGCCGATGTGGTGATGCAGGGGATGGAACTTTTCATTCCGACCTCTGTAGTGCCAACTGGCGGCAGATTTCGTCCCTGGTTTGGTTCATCCCCCAAAAAAGCTTCTCGCCGGAAGCAGGAGGCTTACCAATCCTGGGCCAACGCAGTGTCTGCTCGAGATTTAAATACCAGCACATATAAAAAGGAGTACAACCTTGCCTCTAGGTCCCTCAAGAAAGAGATTACTCGGGCAAAGCAACAGCACGTCAATAGAATTGGCAAGAGACTTGAGCGCCTCCCCTCGGGAACCCGTGCATTCTGGTCTCTGGCCAAAGCTATTGAAGGAAATTTCTGCAAGCCAACCCTACCATCCCTACACGTAGGAAATGGATCGTTGGCCCAGGACGCAAAAGACAAAGCCGATCTTCTGGGCAAGCTCTTTGCGTCAAACTCGACCCTGGGTGACGGGGGGCAGAAACCGCCGACCATACCGCGATGCACGAGCATCATGTCGGATATACGGTTTCATCAGCGCTCAGTGCGAAAAGCCCTCTGTTCCCTTGATATCCAAAAGTCGAGTGGGCCTGACGGAATCCCGCCTATTGTGTTGAAAAAGTGTGCTCCAGAGTTGGCTCCGGTCTTGACGCGTCTTTTTCGGCTCTCCTATTCCACTGGCATCGTCCCGGCTTCCTGGAAGACAGCCTTGGTGCACCCGATCCCCAAAAAAGGTGATCGCTCAAATCCTTCCAACTACAGACCAATCGCTATAACCTCTCTCTTCTCGAAGATAATGGAATCCATTATCAATAGCCAGCTTCTTCGATACTTGGACGGCCAGGGATTGCTAAGCGACAAACAATACGGGTTCCGTAAGGGTCGCTCGGCTGGTGATCTCTTGGCATACCTGACTCATCGTTGGGCTCAGGCAATTGAGTCGAAGGGAGAGGCATTGGCTGTTAGTTTGGACATTGCGAAGGCCTTCGATCGGGTTTGGCATAAAGCGCTGCTATCAAAGCTTCCATCATACGGGCTACCCGAGAAATTATGTAAGTGGGTCACTAGTTTCTTAGCAGACAGAAGCATAAAGGTCGTAGTTGACGGCGAATGCTCGGAAACTCAGTCTGTTAATGCTGGTGTCCCTCAGGGCTGTGTGCTATCGCCTACTCTATTCATACTGCACATCAATGACATGTTACAAACCAAAGGCATTCATTGCTATGCGGATGATAGTACAGGTGATGCTGTATATACCGGCTCCCCTAATATTTCTCGGCAAAATGTCACTGAGAGTCGAAACGAACTTGTGTCTAAGGTGGAGAATTCATTGGAGAAGGTCTCTGAATGGGGTAGACGTAACTTAGTCCAATTCAACCCCGCCAAGACACAAGTCTGCGCGTTCACCACTAAAAAGTCACCAATGGTCGTTTATCCTCGTTTCGAGGGCACATCTTTAACCATCTCCCCTAGCATTGAGATACTTGGCGTCAACATATCGAGCGAAGTCCAGTTCCGATATCATCTTGAGGGTAAGGCCAAATTAGCCTCAAAGAAGCTTGGCGTTCTTAACAGAGCGAGACAGTACTTCAGTCCGGACCAACGCCTACAACTCTACAAGGCGCAGGTTCGGCCTCATATGGAATATTGTTCTCATCTCTGGGCAGGGGCGCCAAAATACCAACTGCTCCCTCTGGATCGTATCCAACGAAGGGCTGCTCGAATTGTTGACTGCCATAGTGTTTCAAACAGCTTGGACCCCCTGGAATTACGCCGAGATGTTGCTTCACTCTGCATCCTCTATCGGTTGTATCACGGGGAGTGCTCTGAGGAATTGTTCGGAATCATACCACCTGCAACTTTTCGCTATCGTCCCACGCGAAAAACATACCATCCTCATCACCTTGATGAGTGGCAGTCTTCCACAGTGCGTTTTTCGCGTAACTTTCTGCCGCGCACTGTAAAACTCTGGAATGGGCTGTCACCAGCAGTATTTCCGGACCGATACGACCTGCAAACCTTCAAGAAAAGAGCGTATACCCTCTTAAAAGGCCGGCAACGCACCTGCAGCTCTTCTGATGTTGCGAGTGTCCATGGGCGACGGTAGTTGCTTACCATCAGGTGACCCGTTTGCTCGTTTGCCCCCTTATTTAAAAAAAAAAAAAAAAAAAAAAAAAAAAAAAGCGCTGTTTCACGCCGGTTTTCTGTGAGAACGTGGTATTTATCCGGTCGAGCCGGCCCATTCGTGCCGAAGTATGGCTCTCCCACGTATAATAAATTTATTCCCTCAACAAAATCCGTGTTCTTGCGTTATCCATCAGGGGACCTCGCAAAATATATCTTGGCCACATCTTTAAGTCTTGCCTAGAGACCTAAGTAGAAGAAGAAACCTCCCAAAGTCTAAGCCATTCTAAGTGCACCCTTACCAAAGTACATACTTTAGAATTTAACTAGTTAATTTGTACAGCTTCGTTGAACAAGCTACTTAGCGAAAGCTTATAAAATTACTTGCACGTAGTGATTTTACTAAAGTACTTATTTAGCTTGTTATTTTACCAAATTACCCACTAAGGGTTAAATCAGACCGCAACGCGACGTGTAGACGCATTTCTAAATTTGTATAGATTTGACAGATCTGCAAGACGTCTCACGGAATTGAAATGTGTCAAATCCATTCAAATCGCGTCTTCTTCTTCTACGCGTCGCGTTGTGGTCTGAATGGACCCTTATATTTATTTATCTAATGTATAAAAATAAGTCGGGTTTTTCTTCCTGACGCTATAACTCCAGAACGCACGAACCGTTTTCCACGGTTTTGCATTCGTTGGAAAGGTCTCGGGCTTCGTGAGGTCTATAAAAAAATCAGAAAAAACTTCAAGAGAAAAGCAGGAAAACAGCGATAATCATTTTTTGGCAAAACAACGTTTTCCGGGACAGCTAGTAAACTATAATAATAATAGCTCCCACACCGGTTTCGGTGACGGTGGCCGGTTTCATTGAAACCAGGCCAGCTACGCAGGAGTAATTTTATAGTGCCCAAGTGTGTGCGCAGTACACAAGAGCACTCTCTATTCCTTAACTCTCATAACCCAGTGGGACGGAAGACCGACACGACCAGCGAGAGATCAGGCGCAGGACCGACTTTTTACATGCCCATCCGACGCATGGATCATCTTACTTGTCAGACAATCAGGTGATCAGCCTGCATTGTCCTAACCAAACTTGGAAATAACATGTTTCCAACGCGGGAATCAAACCCACGACCTCCGAGTCAAGAGCCGCGCTCTATACCGCTAGACCACGGAGGCGTTCAAACTATAAGAACTAGTATGAGCTGACTCACAATAAATTACTTACGCCCAACTAAGTTAACGTCAAACTAATTGTAATGTATTTCAGCTCTCTAACTTTCCGTGTTCAAACTATCTTGATACTCGAAATTATCGCTAAGGGCGAGTCATACCGCATGGTGATAATAGTACTCAATATATTTGTACTTCCATACTAATATTATAAATGCGAAAGTGCGTCTGTCTGTCTTTCTGTTAGGTACCTCTTCACGCTCAAACCGCTCAACCGAATTTGCTGAAATTTGCTATACCTACATTGGTCATTGAGCCTCATGAAAGGATACTTTTCATATTTTATACGTGGGAGAGCCATGCTTCGGCACGAATGGGCCGGCTCGGCCGGAGAAATACGACGTTCTCACAGAAAACCGGCGTGAAACAGCGCTTGCGCTGTGTTTTGCCGACTGATTGCGTTTACCGGAGGCCCAATCCCCTACCCTATTCCCTTCCCTACCCTCCCCTATTCCCTTCCCTTCCCATCCCTACCCTCCCCTGTTACCCTATTCCCTCGTAAAAGGCCGGCAACGCACCTGCAGCTCTTCTGATGCTGCGAGTGTCCACGGGTGACGGAAGTTGCTTTCCATCAGGTGACCCGTTTGCTCGTTTGCCCCATTATTTCATTAAAAAAAAAACTTTTTAATCCGGTAAAATGAACGGCTTCTGCACGATAAATGTTTACTAATCTCTTTTTGTTTCCTTCTCGATATATTATATTTGTTTTTCCGGCCCTAGACCCTTTGGATTAGGGCTATAACTTTGATTCGTCCTTGTACTTTTATTGCGAAGGGAGGAAGATATCCCTTTATAGGTGAAGCCATCAAGAGCAGTACCCTGATTCTTCAATTTTATTCCGACAGTAAGTAATGTAGCTTCGCTCAAGCTTCGGTCCAATCCGGATTCTATCAAAGCCCAAAACATGCAAAATAACAAACAAATCCATATTACTAATATTAAAAACCGGCCATGTGAGTGTCGGGCCACGCGCAATATAGGGTTCCGTAGTACCGCTAATTTTTTATTGGTCAATGATAGGACATGTATAACATGTTTTACACTACTAACAACATCATCTCAGTTACGTTCAAAGGAATTTAAACGAAAAGTTCCTTTGTACTTCGCCGAATACATTTTTTCTAGTTGATCGACTATTACTCAATAACTTATGAAGTCTTCTTAGCCGTGATAGGTTTCCTTTTAAATTCAGCACATTTCCTACTCTCGTGATTTTTTTACATTTCTAGAAGCAACCGTTTAGCTGGTAGAAGGGGGGGACAACATTACATTGGACTCTAACGATTTTTTTCCACTTTAAAACTTCATATTTCACAAATGTATCCCTAAATCGGAAAATGATCTATAAATACTCGTAATATTGATGTGTCTACTGTCTATATAATATATATCCCATATTTTTTTAAAGTTTTTATATACCATTTTGTCGGTCATTAATATGTGCATTCATGCCGAATGACAGCTTTGTAGGTTCTACAGTCTCTGAGTAAAACCGCAGACAGACAGATGGACAGACAGACGGACAGACAGACGGACGGACAGACCAAAACTATAATGTAGTCAACATTATAGTACGTAACCCTACAAACGCAAAAGTGTTCGTCTGTTACCTTTTCACGCTTAAACCACTGATCCGATTTTAATGGAATTTGGTATGGAGATACTTTCGGTCCCGGAAAAGAATATGGGATACTTTTTATCGAGGAAAAATGTACGGTTTCCGTGCGATATTTGATTGTATAGTAACTTTAAGAGGCGGGGAAGTTGTGGAAAAATGTACAGTTACTGTGCGATAAACTGCGGCGGCGTTAAGGAGTGAGCACACTGAGACGGGCCGTGCCGGTCTCAGTGTGCTCACTCCTTTAAGGAGCTCAGCGCACCGGGGCGCATCGCAAAAAATCCGCCTCCATACAATTTGTATAGAAGCGGATGCGCGTATCGCACACTGTGCCGGGGCGCATCGGCGCGGATTTTTTCTCGGCGGATTTCCGTCAATGCGATACGGCCCGACAAGACACGCCCCGGCACAGTGAGCGTTAAAATCCATCAATACGATGCGACCCGACCCGGCAATAGTGTGCTATAGCACATTTTGCACTGCGCTGCGCCCCGACCCGCCCCGGCACGCCCCGGCACGCGCCGACAAAGTGAGCGGGAACCTTAAAAGAGTTGCCTCAGTAAAACCCAAAGATAATAATATTACTTGATATAAAATATTAGATTTACCATTGAAAATATTAAATCCAATGCCCAAGGAGAATTTCCGTTCTAATGATATAATATCTTCTACCATATTCCTAATAACCAGCATTGGATAGCGACAACACTATTTATATCATACATTGTGGGTTTTGTTTAGCGATGGTGAAGATAGATGATAGAAAAGCAGCAATGGATAGGACAGAGTGCGATTAAGTCGGGCCTTTGTCTTTTACTAGAGACGGCAGTAAGGTAACGTTAATAGCTGAAAATAAAAGGCTAGGGCGTGACCTACTGAAGACGGATTTCATTCGTAGGGCTGTCAGATATATTTTTTTTATATTTTAAGCTATTTCATAGCTTTTATCGCAGTTTTTAAGCGCAGCGACCAAATCAAGAAATTCTGTGATCAAAAACACTTAACATTGGCCTAACGTCGCGGTCGTTTCGATTCGGCAGACTTCGGCTCGGTGTGGCTCGGGGTGTGACGTTGCCAGACTTCGACACTATGTTTGTTTGCGTGCGACTAGACGTATGCGAAATATAATTCGTAATTCATAGGTGAAGCCCGCCGACAAACCGCAATGTGGTTTGGCGGGTAATTAGATTAAGTTTTTTGTGGAATTCTTCAATAAGGGATTTTATTATTATTATAATTATTTAAAAAAAATGCTATGCCACGTATCTAATAGCTTTTCCACGGCAGTCCCAGGCTATGTAATAGCTTAAAACAGGTTTATATTTTTTTGAAGTGTCAACCCTAACGAATCCGTTCAATCTCTAGCGACATTTACAAATGACAAAATAAATGACGATAACTAAATGTAATTTTATTGCAATGATCTTTTCTGTTTTTTTATGAAACGAGCAAACGGGTCACCTGATGGAAAGCAACTTCCGTCGCCCATGGACACTCGCAGCATCAGGGAGCTGCAGGTGCGTTGCCGGCCTTTTAAGAGGGAATAGGATTACAGGGTAGGAGAGGTAAGGAAGCGAATAGGGAAGAGTAGGGAAGGGAAGGGTAGGGAATTGGGCCTCCGGTAAACTCACTCACTCGGCGAAACACAGCGCAAGTGCTGTTTTACGCCGGTTTTCTGTGAGCCCGTGGTATTTCTCCGGTCGAGCCGGCTCATTTGTGCCGAAGCATGGCTCTCCCACGTGTTGTTATCCAAGTTGACCGCGGCCTCGCAGAAGACCGACGTATGCCTTCAAAAGTGATGAAAAATGTATAGTTTTTTTTTTATGAAATAAGGGGGCAAACGAGCAAACGGGTCACCTGATGGAAAGCAACTTCCGTCGCCCATGGACACTCGCAGCATCAGAAGAGCTGCAGGTGCGTTGCCGGCCTTTTAAGAGGGAATAGGCTAATAGAGGAGGATAGGGAAGGGAAGGGAATAGGGGAAGGTAGGGAAGGGAATAGGGTAGGGGATTGGGCCTCCAGTAAACTCACTCACTCGGCGAAACACAGCGCAAGCGCTGTTTCACGCCGGTTTTCTGTGAGCCCGTGGTGTTTCTCCGGTCGAGCCGGCCCATTCGTGCCGAAGCATGGCTCTTCCACGTGTTGTTATCCAAGTTGACCGCGGCCTCGCAGAAGACCGACGTATGCCTCCAAAAGTGATGAAAATAGTATAGATTTAATACCTCGATCGTGGGAATCGCAAAAACAATAGATTTTTAATTGTTATGCGGCAGCCGGGTGCCGCTTGGGGATTGGCGAGTAAAACGGTTCCGTGGTCCTGTGGTTCAAAGCGTGGGTCCTGGCTCGAGGGTCGTAATTTCGATTCCTGCGTTGGAAAAATGTTATTTCCAAACGCAGGCTGATCACCTGATATTTAAATGCTTTCTGGTCGATTACAATCTCTTTCACTTGTGAGATGAGAGAACACTCTGTGGTTTTTCTCATCTCGCATCGAGTACTATTTCTGATGCATTTTAATGAATTATTCAATTTGAAGCAGGTAACCACCATAATCGACTTTGTTTTTAGGGTTCCGTGCCCAAAGGGTAAAAACGAGACCCCTTTACTAAGACTTCGTTTTGTAGGCCGGTATAAATAGTCAGTACTTAAAATGCATCTCGGTCTCAAGACACGGTTCATGCTCTGTGATTGGTTGGCTGTCAAAATTTGGACCAATCATAGAGCCGAACTGCGTCTTGAGACCGAGATGCATCTTGAGTAATGACTATTTATACCGGCCTTAATTCAATGTGTACTTTCTTGTGTAAAAAATTAAGTCCCGTTTGGAATGGTTCGTTAAATTCAAAAGTATCTCTAGTTACAATGTGAACTGGCCCTTTATCTACACTGCAGCATCGCAACGCAGCAAAATGGCCTCCAAAATGTTCAGTGTTTCAGTTTTTCAGAATATCCAAAGTTAAATGGACTCTGGGGCTCAGATATACTGTTATAAAAGGTTTTATCAAGGGAAATGAAAAGGTTGTTCAAGCCAGTACCTATTACTAAGCTTTCAACAATTTTCCTCGCTTCTGGTAACTTTTTTAAGAGGATACACCAGGGGCTAGAGAAATGAAAAAAAAGTACGTGTAATATCTATAGCTGTCTCCCTTACCTCAAGCCTATTCCGCAGAACGCGATAGAGACAACTGCAGAAAATCAACGATTCGTTGTCCCCTGATTCCTTCTCCAAAACTTAACCGATTTAAGTACTTTTTTCATTAAAAATTAGAAAAAGCTTGAGCTGTGTTCCTAAGGTTTTATTATTTTTTTGTATATTTTAGCCAGTTTTGTTTTCTGGGTGTTTGAAAACAGAGGAAAATCTGGCTTTTAATAATAAAATTATGAAAAAAAAGACAACATAGGGACATGCTAATAGTGGCCATAGATATTCAGGAAAAAAATCATAACTCTACCCTCATTATCCAGGATGGAAACAGGGAACGTTTGTATGAAAAAAACGGCGGTGTAGACTCCTCTTAAGGCCTTATGTGAAAAATTCTCTTTCATAGTACGCTGTCAACACTTTTGCGACCGAATCAAGAATTTCCGTAACAAAAAATCCTAACAACCCCCATGACTCCGACCGGCACAACGGTGCGGCGTTGCCAGATTTCGGCACGGTGTTATAATTGCATAAGTTAATAAAAATGCTATGCTTTACCACAGCAGTCTCCGATCGTCACACGTTTATTTTTTTTACCTTCGGAACCTCAATTGATAAACCAAGCAATGTGACGTAATCGACTAGCTCTATAACAGCTTGTTGTAGCGCGTCTCTTGACTCGCAGGTCGTGGGTTCGATACCCGCGTTGGAAACATGTTAGTTGGGGAGGGGAAGAGGGGATTTCGGGAGTAGCTCGAGCGTATCAGATTAAGGCGAGGATAAACCCCAATTTGTTATTCCGTGACTCCCGGTTTACCTAGTTCCAATATAATAACGAAGAGTTAAAAAATATGAGATATAAAGCACAATATTCAAAATAACTTAAACCGTAAACATTTTAATAAAACGTAATACTTTGGCTGTAATTAATTTACAAACTTACCTCCGAAAAAACTCTATTTCATCGAAATATAAGTATTAACTAGGATAATTGTACATTTTATTTGAATAAATTGTTAGTAAATATATATTAAAAATTCTTAAACCGAACAATTTTGTTTCTTAATATTTATTTCCAAATATATTTTAAAAAAACATGAAAAATAGAGAAGATTCGCCCGAGAACCTATAGTTTTATGCTAAGCTAAAATGAATCTTATTGCGATGCGTATACGCTTGGTCTTTGGTTGTGTGCAAGGTTATCGTTTTTGATTGAGATTAATCCCCGCCTCAAGCTTGCATGGTATAGAAATCAGATTTCTCACGTGGTGTGCAAAAAAAATTTTTTTTTAAATATTGAAATGTCGTCGGATCTGTCAGATTAAGATAGGGGATGTTTAGTATACCCCAAAGAAGCTTCCATATAAAGCACTGACGATTCAAAGGTTAGATAAGCCTAGTAGGGACATTTTAAAATATAAAAAATAAAGCTTCATATTTTCTTAACTAAGCTTCGCAGATATTTTATTTTGCTCTAAACTGAGTGATTTAGTCCTTGTTGTCTAAAATATATTTATAATTTACCTAAATAAGCAATTTTCTGAATATATTTTCTTCTTCAGAACTTTAAAATGGCTGCAGTTTCTGAACGCACCGCTAAAATAAAAAAACGCTCTTATTATTTTTTTATAAGCTTTACCTTATGTACAAAACCTACTAGGTCTCCATGACGCTCGAGTGACTACAAAAATAGTACCCTCCCCTCCTCTACTATGTAGTTTCCAAGCTTAGTTGGGATTTGGGAAAACGCAGGCTGACACATTGTCTGACAAGTAAGATGATCCATGCGTCGGATTGGCATGTAAAAAATCGGTCCCGCGCCTGATTTCTCGCCGGTCGTATCGGACATCCGTCCCACTAGTTTGGGAGAGTATAACATAGAGTATCTTTGTGTATTGCGCACACACTTGGGCACTACAATCTCCTGATCAGCTGCTTCCATTAAACCGTCTACCGTGTACATTAAAAATGTACGGTTTCTATGTAATACGATAGTGTATCTCGCAATATATTATAGCTAACCATATAATAGTCACAGGGGTGTAGTAGTGGCGAAATTCGGGTAATCCCCCGGACAATACTAAATGGAACAAATAAGCAAAAACGTTCATAAAGCTGTGTTATATACCCCCTGGGACAACATATTCCGGAGTTTAGGCACCATATAGTAGGAAAAGACTTTTGAAGCGAATACACAGCAACGTCAGTGAAATATTACTAGACTAGCTGTTGCCCGCAACTTCGTCCGCGTGAATGTATGCAGTTGTTATAATCAAGATTTAGAAAATACCCATCAACGAGTATTTTTTTTGGATAAGGATCTAAGCTCGCGGTAGCGTGTCAAGCCTGGCGAAAAAAGGAACTGGTAAGCAGCACCGTCTGTAATTATTATCTATATATTAATACGTGAGCCAAAAACTTTGTATCCCTTTTGACGAAAAATGGGGAAACGTACGTGAATGAAATTTTGCACAGTTATAGTTTATATGGTGAAGGAGTGCATCGAGCTAATATTATTTTGAAATTATGCTTTTATCATACATTTTTTTAACAAATAAAACATTACACACACTACAACACACACACTAGAAAAGTGACAGATTTTTGAGTCACAAGCCTATACATACGAATTACACTCTTTTATTTATGGTTAGAGTCTGTTGACAACAAGGTGACAAATTGAAATGGATTGATTATAGCTTTTTTTATTGCATCTTAGATACTATTAGACAATGCTTACACGGCCAGTCTGAGATCAGCTGAGTCCCAGAGACAAGAGTTGAAAAAAATATGATAAAGCCAATATTTTTACAAAATATAGGTAGTAGTCCTAATGTCGTTGAAACTAAGGTCGAATTTCGACCATTGGGGGATCTCTAGTTATATTAAGTACACATTAATTTTATTTTATTTTTTTCAAAAATTTGACAGATTTGCATGACGTCTCACGCAATTGAAATCTGTCAAATCCATACAAAATTAGAAATGCATACGCGTCGCGTTCCGGTCTGAACTGACCCTAATAGTACGTCAAAGAAATTGATTTAGATGGCCTTTATTTGGTCGAGTTATGTCAAGTCAAAGTTCAAAGTGTTCTGTTGGTTTGTGATCCAGGTTTTCTTCTGCTATTCTGAACTTTTTGTCAATGGCTTTTTAATCTTCATTCAAAAGCCATTTTGACAGAAAGCAAAGCAAGAACTATTTATTAAAACTAGAGATCCCCCAATGGTCGAAATTCGACCTTACTTGCAACGACATTAGGACTACTACCCTATATTTTGTAAAAAATATTGACTTCATCATAGTTTTTTTCAATTCTTGTCTCTGGGATTCAGCTGATCTCAGACTGGCCGTTTAAGCATTGTCTAATAGTAAGTATCTAAATTTAAATAAAAAAAACAATAATCCATTTTCAATTTGTATACTTGTTGTCAAAAGACTTCAACCATAAATAATTCGTATGCATAGGCTTGTCACTCAAAAATCTGTCATTTTTCCTAGTAGTAGTGTCGTAGAGTGTGTAGCGTTTTATTTGTTAAAAATATATATGATAAAAGCATAATTTTAAAATAATATTAGCTCGACGCACTCCTGCACCATATAAAATATAACTGTGCGAAATTTCATGCACCTACGTTTCCCCATTTTTCGTAAAAAGGGTTACAAAGTTTTTCTCTCGCGTATTAATATATAGATGTAACTAGACCACAGACATAGATCAAGATAGATACCGCATGTGTTTGTACTTCACGTGCCATATCGTGTTCCCAAATGACGAGCAATGCTCGTCTTTCGAAAGTCTTTTATTTAGTCTGCTATCGGAATCGGACGTCAATTGGATTTTTAAAGATGCCTTAATGCCTAAAAGTACCCTATTGAGCTGTAGAAATTCAAATAGAAACGTTGGCCTTGAGGACACGTTTGTTATCCTCGGTACGTCACAGTAGGTAGTAAAAAAGTGGCACGTTAATTTTCATACAAATGGAGCGACATGCGGTATCTATCTTGATCTATGTCTGTGAACTAGACCACCATCCATAAAGCCGATCTAAAGGCAACCTTAATTGAAAAGTTTAAAGTTGATTTTACATTGGAATCATATTTAACCCATCTTATCTAAGTCATTATAACTTTAGCAGTGAAGGATAAATTAAAGATGTTCGAGTTTATTTACTGGCTTCTATTCCGTTTTTGATGTGGATAGTTTTGAATTACAAAAACATGAGAGGTGTCAAGGGACACCCGAATGGAACGAAGCTATTTCTTATGTTCAAAAAACCTGTACCTAACCTAACATATACACTCAAAAAAAATATTTAAAAAAACGCAATCTACTGACGCCCAGGAATACTAACAACGCATCGCTGTCACGATAAGTAATTGAAATCTGTCAAAATTCATACTTCAGAAAATATGCATCTACGCGTCGCGTTGCGGTCTGCATTGACCCTTAGAATAGTTTCGAACGACCAAAATAAACTGGATCAAAATTATGTTTGGTGGTGGAATGATTTTGATCCAGTTTATTTTGGTCGTCCATGCTAAGAATTAATTATTACCATACTTAATACTAGTCGTAATTTAAGTACACACCAGTCATACACCAGCGTTGCCACATTTTATTTTTTGTCAAGTCGGGACTTTTTGAGTGAAAATAGCGGGATTATGCTGATTGGAAATCTCCAATCGGTAGTTTCAGAGAATTATAGCTATATTAGGGTTCCGTACCCAAAGGGTAAAAACAGACATCGAAGTCTTAGTAATTACTAAGACTTCGATGTCTGTCCGTCTGTCTGTCTCCAGACTGTATCTCAAGAACGGTGATAGCTAGAGAGTTGAAATTTTCACAGATTATGTACTTTTGTTGCCGCTATAACAACAAATACTAAAAACAAAATAATTCAAATATTTAAGCAAAATAGGCCAAAAATATCACGTTTGTTGTAGGAGAGACCCTCTCATGCAAAAAACGTGATAATAATTTTGGTATTTTTTGCTTTATATCAATAATGGCTACACGTAGGCACTTGAAGGCACGGTAGAGTGTTGGAATGTAAAAGAAAACGTACCATAAACTATTAGGAGTAGTAATGAAACGCACCTGTCAATGTCAACCTGACATTTGACGTAAGTTGTCATTGTATAGCTATCTCTCTTTTTCTTGGTCTTTCGCATTGCCGGTTGTGCTAAATAAAATCTATCTGAATCTCTGCAATCCTCGTTTAATTTGGCCCCAAACCATCATAGAGCCGCCAAACGCGCGTTTGGGCGGATTATAAATCCAGCCTCATGTTTAAATAGGTAATGTTGCCTCGTTTAAAAACGTAATAATCCAGAAAATAACAACGCAAGAGTAATGAGGTCTATACATAATGTTGTATGTTAAAATTAATTCTCACAAACGGCCTGTTTTCGCTGTATGAATGATGGGCATAATGTTATTACGAAATTAAGTATGTTTTGTTTACAGATTTCTTTATTATTTTTATTTTGTTATATTTAATTTATAAAGACCATACATCATTAAGATTAAGACGGCCTTAGCAGAGTCTAGATAAAAAACTAAAATAAGGAGTAAATAACATTATTATTTAGTTCTCTTAAGTAATAATTATATAAGGAACTAGGCGGCACACACATCTCCGGGATAAAATGTATCCTATGTCCTTTCCTGGGACTCAAGGTGTCTCCATACTAAATTTTAGCAAAATTAGACCAACACACACTTTCACATATTAGTATATTATTATGGATTAAGTATTGTTTACAGCTATCTTTATGTCGAGATGATGTTTTATGGCGATATTATTAAATGTTTAAATTCATTATTTTGAATTATTATTCAGTAATTTTTGTATTAAAATTATATGTTTTGTAAAATACAATTAGTGATTTAAGGTTAATTCAGACCGCAATAAGTCAAGTTGCATTCAATAGTAACTAATAATATTAATTAGACAGCGAGGAGAATTTAAATATGTGAATGGGATTTGACATTTCAATTATTTTTACTTTACGATTAACGAAATAAAAGCAACAAATCACCAAAGTAAGCAAAAAAATTTTTAAAAAAGTGACAATGCTGTTATATTAATTACTAAGGGTCAATTCAGACAGAGTAAATTTGTATGGATTTGACAGATTTCAATTGCGTGAGACGTCTAGCGAATCTGTCAAATCCATATAAATTTAGAAATGCATCTACGCGTCGCGTTACGGTCTGAATTGACTCTATAATGAATAAACCTATAAAATAGAGGCGAGAATTTAAAACTCAAAAAGTCCATGGCGAACGCAGCACGCTTCGAAAAAAACCTAAACGAAATGAAATTAGTCATGAAAAGGATTCTACAGACTTCCCGGGAATTCGACGTTCGTTATTACTTTTTACAAAACATATTGGTGCGCTTCACACTGAATGCGATAAAGAAAACAACGGGTTGCGCTCTGAGAGGGTCGGCAAGTTAAAAAGCCTTTTTTTGTACGCAAAGAAAATTGGTACGAATTTACGATCAGATGTCGCCTCTTGAGCTTAACCTTTTTTTTTTCGTAAAAGTGGTATGGTACACATAACTTTGTCATAGTCCATGGATTAAAAGCTAGTTCATAACATAGTAATATGAACAAATCCCTATTATACAGGTTGTAACAAAACTAAGTGATAATACTTGAGGGTGTATGTGTTACTTGTATAGATTTGACACTGAAAGTAGCAGCGTTGAAAGAGCAACTTTTTTAAACTTTTGTATGGGAAAATTCATGACGCTGGGACACTTGCCCATACAAATAAAAAATATATTTTTCAGCGCTGCTACTTTCACAATTAACTTCATTTAAGGGAAACATACACAACCTAAAGTATTATCATTAGCTTTGTGTATTTTACTCCCAAACAGATTGTGTCCCTAGAGATCGCACGCAAAAACTATTAATACAAAAATGTGTATGTTAGTCTGTAAGGTAAAAGGCCATCGAAACCTAAAATGAAACAATAATAAATTATGATATTTTATTTTATTTTAATCGTAACGATCTTTGATAGTCTTATATTATGTTTGTCTGTCTGTCTATTACCTCTTTACGCCCAAACCGCTGAATCCTGTTGATATTTGATATGGAGATACTTTGAGGCCTGGCATAGGACATCTAGGATACTTTATATTCTGGAAAAACGTATGGTTCCCGTGCGATAAACGAATATGCCCTGCCCTGTGCCTGAGCTGCGGGCATAAACTATTTAAATATAATAGTTACAATTACAAATTTAATTTAATGATTATCAGAAATTCGCAGACCCAAATAAGTGTGAAACTCCCAGCAAAGTTAAAGGGCTTCTATAAAGTTTAAAACTCAATACTAAAAAAACTATAGACGCACGTTAATTAACAGAGGCAAATAACTTTCAGTTTATATCGAGTTGGAGTTTACAGATACTCGTTTACAATAAACGTTTCATTATCATCATCATCATCCAAACACCAATATTTTTTGTTTGCACATTCTTAAGGACCACAGAAAAAAATCAAGATAGAACGGCGACGCGCGTCCTTTGCTAAGGAATTGCTCGTATCAATTTTTGCTTGGCTTTTAGTTAAAACAAATAACTTACCCGTGGCAAGAAATACCCCATTTAGACTGATTCACTTTCGTACTTCTGATTTTACAATTAGACACTACACAATGAGGCATTTTTGCACAACCGCTCCGGTGTAATCAAGTCGAGACGTGTGCGACGACTAAATGAACGTTCAACAAATCTTGCTCACTTGTGCAAGATTGAAACACGCGTACTCCACCCGCTTAGCCGTTCTATCTTGATTTATTTCTGTGGACTTATGGCTCGACGATCTTAATCGCCTGTGTGTCAATAAAGTTCGCGTACTTAAAGATTGCCGCGCAAGTTCACCGTCTTGGAATTTTACTCGTAGCTCGTCTCGGTTCGTACGTCTGGCAAGACTGCCAGCCGCGAGCCGCGTGACATGGGGCCACGAGCCGCGAGCCTGGGGACATGGTAATCCAGTGTGAGCCATTCACGTGTGTCACCGACGTCGAGCCGAGTAAATTCGCGAACTTAAAACCCGCGTGCTTTAAGTTCGTACGTCTATCAGGCACTAAACAATTTCACAATGTGCTAATTGCTTAACAATATTTAGGTATTTATTCCTCTTCCGTCACCGATTTAAACCCGAAACCCGAACTGATTATCAGACAGTCCGGGTCCAGGGCCTTCGTCCAAGTGCTGAACGAGGCGGGAGGCGAGTATACGCTCAAACATCTTGCCCACTTCGTTTCTTCGTGTTTTACTAAAAGATAATACAAATAATTGGTAAATTCATACGTCATAGTAAATTATGTGCCCACAATCCACATTGGTTTATATAATTTTCCAGGTTTGGTCAAACTCGGCTAAAACATTTACTGTAACCCATTAACGGTGTTACCCTCATAAAAATTCCACACAGTTTAAACCATAAATCGTCCAACCCTACTCGAGGACGGGAAATTATTCAAGGCAAAACGACCCAATTTTGAAAAGAATTATTCATAAAAGTACCCGAAAGATAAATTAGGATAAAATAATTTAAATTTATTTTGTTAAATTTGTGTAGCTACCTGTACACAGACATAGATCAAGATAGATACCGCATGTCGCTCAGGGTGTACAATCTTAGAATGTTTGACACAGTAACATAAGAATTTTAAACCTCCAAAATAAAGAAGATCAGCCAAGTAGCCAATTATTGTATGAAATGCTTACTTTTTAATTTGGTAGGATAATAATAGTTAATAACTCCGTCGCAAAATAAGAGATGGCGCTTGTTAAGCTTTCGCATCAGATTTTATTTGTAACTAAAATACATATGTAAATATAAACAATTTGTGAATCTTTTAAAATGAAAATAGTATTTTAAAATAAAATATTTTCAATAAACGGTACTGTGTTGTATTTTTGTAACATAACAGCTATAATATTATTTTTCCTTCTGGTAACATCGATAAAAATATCCCAACAAAGATGTCAAAGTCAATCAAACTTTTTGCTTTCGAGTGTGGTGCTAAAGAAGCATGTAAAACAGTGTGCTCTACAATTTGTCGAGGCTCGGACATTGTTGCTCGCCTATCTTTCTTGCAAAAATTAGGGTAAGGGATAGTTCCCTTTGTGAGTGTGGGCTAGACGAAGGGACCTTGGATCATATATTTTTCTCTTGTCCTAATAACCATTGTTCCCTATATGATCTTCTCCCCGCAACCATTCCCCGTCCTATCAATTTTAAATCTGTGTTATGTTTTGTAAATACGTCATTTATTAAAGTGTTATGTACATTTATTGATACTAATAAAATAAAATTGTAATTAGTTAGTAGTTACTAACCCTAAATGTTTGTGTTGTTTTAGGTTCTCTCAACAGACTCATTTTATAAAAGTAGTACACCGTACACTTGTTTAAGCATTAGACCTTTTTCAACACAGAGTCTTTGCCACTCACTCTGATATTGGCAACTCACCAAGGAGCCATTATTAAAAAGAAGAAGAAGAAGAGTGTGGTGCTGTCTGTCTGTCATAGATATGCGTCTACGCTTTTTTCTTGCGGCTTACGAAATACGGAGAAAGTTTGTTTCTGTGCATAATATGTCCGTCGAGTAGAGCCTCCGTTCCTCTGGTTTGTGTGTTTGTAAATTGTAAGTGCTGTGAGATTGCTCCTGTGCAAGAACTGAGATAGGACTCTTTGTACTTTAAAATAATGTTCTTGTAATAAATAAAATTTATAAAATTCTGTTTTTTTATTTTAATTTTAAATGTACATCTAATATTCTATAAATATTTAGGTACTTATGTAGTAATACTAGAATAGAATCCATAGTACCGCAATAAAGCGCCATCTGTAACTTTACGACGGTACTAGATCGTGGTAAAGTTACAGATGGCGCTTTATTGCGGTTTCCACAAAATAAAGAGAGTGAGGTATCTATTCCAATTTCCAGTATATAATAAAGTACTCTGTGATGTCGCTCCATTTGTGTGAAAACGAGCGTGCCACTTTTTTAAAGCTACTGTGACGTACTGATGATAAGAAAAGTGCCCATTTTCTAGGACAACGTTTCTATTTGAATTTCTACAGCTCAATACGGCACTTTTAGGCACTTAGGCATTTTTAAAATTACGATCGACGTCCGAGTCCGATAGCAGACTAAAGAACAGACTTTCGAAAGACGAGCATTGCTCGTCGTTTGGGAGCGCGATATGGCACGCGAGGTCCATACACATGCGGTATCTATCATGATCTTTGTCTGTGTACCTGTACCTAATGTGATAGGAATATTTCAAATTATGAATGCGAAAGTGTGTCTACTACCTACGCTTAAGGATACATTCAGACCGCAACGCGACGCGTAGATACATTTCTTCTTATGCTGAATTGACATATTTCAATTGCGTGAGACGTCTTGCGAATCTGTCAAATCCATACAAATTTAAAAATGCATCTACGCGTCGCGTTGCGGTCGGAATTGACCCTAAGAGTCTTAATAAGAATATAATATCTATGGACGCTTCACACCACGTCAGTCTGGTCCCGTGGTAAGTACCTGAAGGACTTGTGTTACAGGTACCAGACAACGGAAATATATTTAATATTTTTATACTATACGTCATATATATAAGATTTTTATTAAATGATACACATATTTAATACACATCCATGACCTAGGAACTTTTGAAAACTTTTTTGTTCCATCGGCGGGATTCGGACCCGCGACCCCCGGCTTGAGCTACCAACAGCCCACCAACTGAGCCACAGAGGTCGTCATAGTCTTAACTTTTATCATTGCAAACTAAAAATATTTTCCAAAAGCCAAACACCTAGTTGTAACCAGTCCAAATAGCTCATCATAGTTTGACCTTCCGAATTAAACAGAATTCGGAAGGTCAAACTATGATGAGCTAAAAATACTTATAGCATTCTGTAATCACTCTCGAAAACTTGTAGACACCGGGTTGTTAGTAGTCTGACCTACATCTGAAATGTCATTCACATAATTGTGACACTTGCCTCCCTCATTAAGGCTGGCCTCACACAGCCGGAATGTCTCTCTGAATTAATAATCAGAAATTCATAATCTGAATTTCGGCACCTTACCTCACACATATCTTAAAAATTCAGATTGATCAGTAGTCTCGTGATTCCCCGCACGTATAAACGTCTTCATGTAAGAAGAATTAATACTAATCGCATTGCTTTTGGCTCTATATAATAAAAAAAAGCAATGCAAACGCAAATACTGGGTTCATCCTTTATAGTCGTCAGTATCGTCAGTATCATTCTTACAGATCGATCTGAGAAATTCATAATCTGAAAAAATCAGAATGTGTGTGGAGCATACTAATATTGTATGGTATTCCGGTCTTTCTGAATTAATAATATAAATTCAGATTATGAATTCAGAGTAACATTCCGGCTGTGTGAGGCCAGCCTTAGGCGAAAGATTCGCCTTCCATAAAAAGAAATAGTTTGATGGAGGTGACTATTATAGGGTCAGTTTTTACTGGATGTTTACTTGCGCTCGGTAATTGCGTGGGAACCGTACATTTTTCGGAATGAACATATCCTAAACTACCCTCCCCTATTTCCTTCCCTACCCTCCCCTCCCCTATTACCCTATTCTTTTTTTTGTGAAATAAGAGAGCAAACGAGCAAACGGGTTACCTGATGGAAAGCAACTTCCGTCGCCCATGGACAAGGGAAAAGGGTAGGGGATTGGGCCTCCGGCCTCCGGTCTCCGTATCCCTTTTTAAAGGCCGGCAACGCACCTGCAGCTCTTCTGATGCTGCGAGTGTCCATAGGCGACGGAAGTTGCTTTCCATCAGGTGACCCGTTTGCTCGTTTGCCCCCTTATTTTATTTAAAAAAACCTCCGAAATTATCAATCTTATAACACCAGCTGTGAAAGTTGACAAAAGGCGGTGGTTAAAAAATTTAATACAGTCGGGGCTTAAAATTGACGAAAGACGGGGTTAAAATTGACTAAACTCGGGGTTTATATTTGACTACAGGCGGGATTTAGAAACTGACTACACAAATTGACTAAATGCTCTTTTCCCAGTACTTATCCGAGCAGTTAGAACTTGAGTAGGGAACGACAAACGTATCTTAATAAAATGACATAGATGTGTAAATAATGTCTTGTACGCGTTTTTAATATAGCTAAGGACAGGTACAAACTGAGATTCAGAGCAAGGCATATACAGAGTGTGAGTTTTTCTCACCATCACCGCGACAAAACTCACGTAGAACTGTAGTTTATATTTGTTATTCTTGAAAAGATTACGGTAAACCCGCGGCGAATTTAGGTCTTGCGGCATCTAGTTTGAAGTATAAAACTATTAGGACTGCGCAGGTAGCAGCATTTGACTTCAAAATAATGGATTATATATTGTACTAGCGACCCGCCTCGGTGTCGCACGGGTATAAAATATATAGCCACTGAATTTTTTTTTTAAATCGATTGCCTATGATCCCTCACATGGCAAGTAAAATAAAAATTGCGCCAGTAGTTCGCGAGATAAGCCCTTTTAAATAATTTCTCCCGTTTTTTCCCGATGAAATATAGCCTATAGCCTTCCTCAATAAATGGGCTATCTAACACTGAAAGAATTTTTCAAATCGGATCAGTAGTCCCTGAGATTAGCGCGTTCAAGTAATTTTCCCCGTTTTTTCCACATTTTCCTCTATTTCTTCGCTCCTATTAGTCTTAACGTGATAAAATATAGCTTATAGCCTTCCTCGGTAAATGGGCTATCTAACACTGAAAGAATCATTAAAATCCGTTGCGTTGTTTTAAAGATTAAAGGGAACAAAGGGACATGAGGGGAAAAAGCGATTTTGTTTTATAATATGTATAGATGAGTCGGATTTGTGACACCAGAGGGCCTAGACAAGTGGCAAGCGATTATCGTAAACACCAACAAATTGTATGGTATTTGACATTAGTATTCGCTAGCGAAGCGATGACTTATTTCTAATCGCATACATTTTGTTGGCGTTTACGATAGTCGCTTGCCACTTGTCTAGCAGGGCTGTTGTCTTTGTAAGTAATAATGCTCCCTCTGGATCGTATCCAACAAAGGGCTGCTCGAATTGTTGACTGCCATAGTGTTTCAAACAGCTTGGACCCCCTGGAATTACGCCGAGATGTAGCTTCACTCTGCATCCTCTATCGGTTGTATCACGGGGAGTGCTCTGAGGAATTGTTCGGAATCATACCACCTGCAACTTTTCGCTATCGTCCCACGCGCAAAACATACCATTCTCAGTCATCACCTTGATGAGTGGCAGTCGTCCACAGTGCGTTTTTCGCGTAACTTTCTGCCGCGCACTGTAAAACTCTGGAATGAACTGTCACCAGCAGTATTTCCGGACCGATACGACCTGCAAACCTTCAAGAAAAGAGCATATTCCCTCTTAAAAGGCCGGCAACGCACCTGCAGCTCTTCTGATGTTGCGAGTGTCCATGGGCGACGGTAGTTGCTTACCATCAGGTGACCCGTTTGCTCGTTTGCCCCCTTATTTAATAAAAAAAATAAAAAAAAATAACGTGAAGGAACTGTAGGTGACATGTCAAGTAAATAAAATGTGTAGGTTCTGAGAGTCCACAAATCGCAATATTTTGAACTTTGCGCCTGCCCTTAGCTGTCATCTGTAAGCCTTGCATCTTTTAATATGAATTTACGGGATACGTTATGAAGTAACGTAGGTCTACGTTTATGTAAACGTAAATGTAAGCGGTGGGATATATTTCTTGATATTAGGCTTATGATTCTAGTACACAGCCTTTCGCAATAATATTACACTAGCTGAAAGCCAAGCTTTGTGATAGCTCGCGTCGTCACACCTTGACTGACTGGTCTGGACTGTATAACATAGTATTATATAGTACATATAAAAAACCTTGACTGACTGATGATGACGCATCTACATAATATTATAGAGAAAACCATGACGGACTATGATACATAACATGACATGACATAATATAAATAAAAACTAGCTATTTGTATTTGATAAAACACGAATTAAATGACATTTTCTAAAAAATGATTCCTAGCTAGATCGATTTATCGCCCCCGAAAACCCCTATATGGGTGAATTTCCCAAACGGCATTTTTTTGTCTTCGTTGAAATTACTATTAAAAAAAGGGAATATTGATGTAAATTATTTGTTTTAGTATTCAATGGGTAGCTATAGGATTGTGGCAAAAATATAATATGCCTAGGACTATTACAAAAGTAGAAATAAATAACTTGAAGATCTACTTTTATCAAATCGGTGCTGTCCCTCTACTTTTTTTACAAACAAAAACGCTTACATACTAGCAAATATGATTTAAGGGTATAACTTATATTATTTCATAGAATATTACTTTATCTGTTATTATATACCATATTTTGTAACGATCATAGTTACTTAGATGCACAAATGTACTTGTCCTGAGAATTTTTCTCATATCGCTGGGTAAAAGAAATTCAAGCATTACTTTTCATCAACGAGTCGGACAGTCTCCCCACCCCAATTTTAATTTACTCCTTAGTGTGTGCTTTCACGCAGTCAAGACGGATTTGTGTCAAAACGCTGCATATTCCCGTGAACAACATAAGTATGCCATTAAAATGCTCTCGGTCAATTATTTTATAATATCGGTGATTGAATTTTTAAAATGTAATTAAAAGTTTTAAAATTGTTGTTTGGTTCTAATGAATGTAGTAAGTGATTAAGCTTCATTATCTGTAACCAAATTTATCTTAGATATAATGCATTTTTTGTAATTTCCTAAAAAGTGCGTTTTTTCTCACTTTGCTGCTCTCATATCGGTGTAATCGGTGGTCATTTTACCACCGATATGATAATTTACACCGAAATTATAAGAAAAAACGAATCGGTGTCTTAAATCTAATATCGGTGTTTCGAATCATGACCAACGCACAGTTTTGTCACATCGGTGGATTGCTCTATCATATCGGTTGATCTAGTGGCATTTTCTTTAAGTAAGTATACAAAGAAATTACAAATGCGCAAGATGGTAAAAATAAATGGATGTGAGGATGTATTTTTTTTTATGAAATAAGGGGACAAACGAGCAAACGGGTCACCTGATGGAAGGCAACTTCCGTTGCCCATGGACACTCGCAGCATCAGAAGAGCTGCAGGTGCGTTGCCGGCCTTTTAAGATGGAATAGGGTAATAGGGGAGGGTAGGGATGAGAAGGGAAGGGAATAGGGTAGGGATTGGGCCTCCGGTAAAAAATAATGTATTGGGCAATTTAAGTTTTTACTTCATTTTTCTTTTCACATCTGGTTCATTTTAATAAAGACAACCATGATATTATTTTTTATTCTAAGTCCCTACATCAAATATTGTAAAACATTTTAAAAATATTTTAATTTTATTTTAAGAACTCTGTTCTTGATCAAATCTACGTGGGAGAGCCATGTTTAGACACGAATGGGCCGGCTCGACCGGAGAAATAGCACGTTCTCACAGAAAACCGTTCCCTACCCTCCCCTATTCCCTTTCCTTCCCTACCCTCCCCTATTACCCTATTCCCTCTGAAAAGGCCGGCAACGCACCTGCAGCTCTCCTGATGCTGCGAGTGTCCATGGGCGACGTAAGTTGCTTTCCATCAGGTCGGGTCACCTTTGCTCGTTTGCCCCCATATTTCATAAAAAAAAACATAAATATAATATCATGAAGATAATATTATCATATCGCTGGATTAGTATGTCATTTCAGTGGTTAAACTTATCATATCGGTGCACAGAAATAAAAATCGGTGCCGGTTTATCATATCGGTGGAAACCAGAACTCAAACTGAATTTTCTCCTTAGTCTTAAAAGATACATTAATAATATTAAATTTGGGAACATTTTGTGTCTTAAAGAATACATAAAACCTGAAAAGTATATAAAATATGTATAAATAAAAAAGTTCACCGATATGATAAAAAAGGTCATTTGTTGTAATTCATCCATATACTAAATTTCATGAAAGCCGATTCCGAGATTCCAATTATATATTTATATAAGTATATACAAGAATTGCTCGTTTAAAGATATAAGATTACTATCATGAAGCACATACGGTTCGAATTGATAATCTCCTTTTTTGAAGTCGGTTAAAAAATCATACAAAACGGTGAATCCCGAGAAGAATTGTACTTAGTTAAAATATTTGAACGAGAGACAATGCTGAGTTTTGCATAATTTAGTAGAAATTCTACTAAATTATTCTACTGTTACTGAGGAAGTATGAATCATGTAGTAGAAATCGCATTCGCCGCCCCGCATCCTGAACATTATTATCCTTTTATTTGAATTCATGGCCTCAATCCACGTTAATATTAAATGCATATTTCACAGCGTCATGTTATCCCGCACCCTGCATAATATCTTATATGTGTTTTGTTGTATCCGTAGTCCATACTAATACTAGCTATAACAAAAAAAAAATACATAAGTTATGAAGCTGAAATTTTGGAAATACTTATATTTTATCGCTGTCTTCATTTTATTTAAAAAGTCAGCTAATCTTTGACCTTGTCGTCATCCCTATTGCACGTGATCACGCGGCTTAGCCCTCAAACTGCACTTTATAAATGCAGCCTACGAAGTACGGTGTGGATATGCTTATAAGCCACAAAGGACGACAGTTGTATGGAACGTTAAATGTCGCGTCATGTCGTGTCGCGTAGTGCGGTCTCACCTTTATGATAAACTAGATGACGCCCGCATCTCCGTGGCGCCAAAATTCGTTTATCGCGCGGGAACCGTACATTTTTCCGGGATAAAAAGCATCCGGGACCCAAAGTATCTCCATACCAAATTTCCGCAAAATTGGTTCAGTGATTTGGGCGTGAAGAGGTAACAGACAGACAGACAGACTTTCACATTTATAATCTTAGTATGGATAACTTTGTTACAAGTAAATTATAAGATACTTACTCTAAGTGGAATAGTTTATATCCCAAAAAGCCTTATAGTACGGAAGCCCTAGAACCTTTTTTTTTATTAATATCAAGCAATTTTTAGTGAGTAGCTTTATTAATAATATTTTGATAAGACGAACAACATTTTTATTTGCGAAAAATCTCGAAAGTGTTAGCTAACAGAGATAGAAAGGATTTAATACTTCGAATTGATGGTCCTAAGATATGGACTGTTTTATGTGTAGGACAATGTTACTCTTAAATTATAGGGTTTCCGTTTTAGGGTTCAGTAGTCAACCAAGTTTTGTTGATTACAGAACCCTATAACGGAACCCTAACGAGCTGATTTTTTGTATATTGATAGGTTCATAGTCATATAATTTAAGAGTAACATTGTCCTACAAATAGAACAATCCATATTTTAGGACCATCAAGTCAAAGTATGAAATCCTTTCTATTTCTGTTAGCTACCACTTTCAAGATTTTGCGCAAATAAAAATGTTGTGCGTCAAATCAAAATGTAGCTACTCACAAAAATTTAGCTTGATAGTAATAAAAAAAATTGTTCTAGGGCTCCCGTACTATTAGTTTCTTCGCTTTCTCACTAAATTGTTTTTTCTTATACTTTTTAGCTATATTTGAAACTACAATAGCACTACGGAATTTAATATACCATACAGTTTTTCCAAGATATCGCCTCGCTAAAAGCCTCGCCTTTATTTTTCCCGAACAAATATTATGTACCTTTGAAAATACAAAACATTTGTCTAGAATTTCTTATACGCCTTTCGATTTTTTGTTTTCGCAGAAAATGATCAAGTTGACAAAAGAGAAAACTCTTGAAGGTAGGTATGTGGATTGTGGACTGCTTTTCACTTTATAGTGGATTAACATAATAGGCTACCTGACCTACTTTTTTTCTTGATGCTAAACGCTTGTTAATCTTTGATTTTCACCAAAAAAACTATTTTAATATTATAGAAAGTAAAAATAAAAATGATGATTGAAAAATACGCTCTTTAAATGGCGCCGAAAACACTGTCCGCCATTATAGTGTGACGTCATATTTCTTGTATTTTTAACCGACTTCCAAAAAGGAGGAGGTTATATGTTCGGCTGTGGATATATATATTTTTTTATTTGTGTATGTTCAACGATTACTCCGCCGTTTGTGAGCCGATTTTCGAAATTTTTGTTTTGTTGTATGAGGTTTCACTCCAATTTGGTCCCATTTTCACAAAAGTGGTGACCTGATGATGGGTATCATGAGTAATCGAGGGACCTCCTCGAAATTTATATGGTACAATATGGTGATTTTTGGTTTTATGAGAAGCATCCTAATCATATGCTACCGAAACGCAAGATTTTACACCGAGGTATACTATGGTTCCGAAGATACTAAGAGAACTCTGGATTCCTTATAGATACAAGTTTGGGGGTTTAGGCACTGTTTTAAGAACTGAAAGCTACTATGCAAATTACATTCATCATCATCATCATCATTACCACGACAGGGTCACCAATGTCACCAAAATTGAACATAACAAATTCAACCTTAACTCCAGAGCGTAAGGCACACATTTGACATTACTTCTGAGAAGTAAGTTGCTTCGATAATATTTTTAAATGTAAGTATTGTTTAAAATTATCTGCAGCTGATATTATAATATTTTGTATGTGTGACTGTTAACAAATTGTAATAACTAATAAGATACGTAGAATAATATGCAGGTGTGTTATTCTACGTGAGTATAGTACGCGATGGTTTACTAGGTGAGTAACTAAAAAGAGTGAAATTATTATTTTTAACAAAAAATTAAAACCGACTTCCAAGGTAAAAACAATAATAAGATCCATATTATATGAACTAAAAAGTATTAAATAATTTTTCCTATCTAATAGTGCCTTTTTCCGAATTCGGCTAAAATCAACTACTTATTTCTATACTTACTCAATCTTCATAATTTTGAAGTCGGTGCCAGTTCAAAAAGTTTCAAATATTCTGGCAGACTGAAGATTCAGCTATATCTGGTACCGACTTCAAAATGATGAAGATTGAGTACAGAAATATTTCGGGTTTAGCCGAATTCGGAAAAAGGCACTATTTTAAAGGAAAAATTATTTAATACTTTTTAGTTCATATAATATGGATCTTATTATTGTTTTTACCTTGGAAGTCGGTTTTAATTTTTTGTTAAAAATAATAATATACTCTGTGCTAAAAGTGATGTCAAATGTCGCTGTCAATTGTCAAGTTTATATTCAAAGAGTATGTATTCGACAAGATATGGATATAGGGTACATCCCGGAAAAGGTATGGTTCCCGTGCGATAAACAATTTTAGTGTAACGGAGATGCGGGCGTCATCTAGCATAAAATAAAAGTAATCGGGACAAAACATACATTTTGTAGCTCATTTTCTGAAGAGCAAGAAAAATAGAAACGCGAGACCTAGGTCTTTATTAAAACAATATTTCTGGATAAACTGCAGCCGGGCTTTAGTTTTTCCTGTTTGTTATAATAAATTGTAGGATTTGTATTGTTTTGCGACTGATAATAATTTATTATTAAGACTCAATTCAGACCGCAAAGCGACGCGTAGAATATGCATTTCTAAAATTGTATTGAATTGACTTGCATGACATCTAACGCAAATAAAGTCTGTCAATTAAATTCAATAAATTTAGAACTAATTCGATCTCAACGGCTTTTCCCACTCCTGACAGCTATGCTAGCGCACGATCGTGCTGCGGCTCAATTTGGAACTAATTCGATCTCAACGGCTTTTCCCACTTCTGACAGCTATACTAGCGCACGATCGTGCTGCGGCTCAATTTGGAACTAATTCGATCTCAACGGCTTTTCCCACTCCTGCCAGCTATGCTAGCGCACGATCGTGCTGCGGCTCAATTTGGAACGAATCAGACTCCTAAATTCAAATCGTATCAGTTTCGGGGGCAAGACTGCTGTTTGGAATTTGGCATTTGCATGCATTTTTGACGTGGGAGAGCCTTGCATCGGCACGAATGGGCCGGCTCGACCGGAGAAATACCACGTCCTCACAGAAAACCAGCGTGAAACAGCGCTTCCGCTGTGTTTCGCCGAGTAAGTGAGTTTACCGGAGGCCCAATCCCCTACCCTTTTCCTTTCCCTACCCTCCCCTATTTCCTTCCGTACCCTCCCCTATTCCCTTCCCTACCCTCCCCTATTACCCTTTAGAAGGCCGGCAACGCACCTGCAGCTCTTCTGATGCTGCGAGTGTCCATGGGCGACGGAAGTTGCTTTCCATCAGGTGACCCGTTTGCTCGTTTGCCCCCTTATTTCATAAAAAAAAAACAGCAGTGACGTCATCATTTATTCAACGCTTCAACACTTCAATGTATGAATGGAAGCTGAATACTTTGTAAATGTCTTGGGTCTGAAAGACATTAAAAGGTCAAGTGTCTAGGTCATATTAAGGCGAGATCGCACCAAGGGTCAATTCAGACCGCAACGCGACGCGTAGATGCATTTCTACATTTGTACTGAATTGACAGATTTCCATTGCGTGTGAGGTCTTGCAAATCTGTCAAATCTATAAAAATTTAGAAATGCTTCTACGCGTCGCGTTGCGGTCCGAATTAACCCTTAGTGCGACGCAACACTTTACTTCCATAGAACTGACGTTAGTAAAACATCAGATTCACGTTTGTAAAATGTCAGTTGTACGAAACATGAAGTGTCGCGTCGTGTCGTTAAGAGGACGACTAACCCCAAAAATCAAACATCATCCTTCTCTCTTCACACTCACGCCCGTCTTTCATAATATGCCAGGTGAAAAAGAACGACGCGGATTCATCGCCAAATTAGTTTTTTCTCAATAACTCGATAAATATACAACATCTTCAAAATCCGCTAGGTCGATCTCTCAAAGATAGAATTTTATACAATGTGTTAAAATATTAACTTAGTTCAATGCACGGTTATGGCAATAATTGAAAAATTCGTGAAAATTAGATGCATCTTTGTGATTTTTTTCTATCGAGAAAATTTTAAGTTATCGTGTTTTTGCTCAGATCGAATTCTCGGTAATATAATGTAGTATCTAATTTTAGAAAATGAAACAATTCGGGACTTTTTTTCAAGAATAAAAATGAATTATAAAATCGACACTTTAGGGTTAGTAGCCCCCTTAAGAGCCAGTCCAGACGGCGAGTTGCGTCATCGTTGCGTTGACGCAGCGCTGCCGTTGCGTTGTTTTACATACAAATAAACAAGGTGCTCATACAGAGCTAGAGCTCTGTATGCTGTCACGACGTAGACGTCGTGACAGCAGCGCGCAACGCACACATGACGGACAGCAGCCCCCGAGACGAAGCGGGAGGGGGTGGTGACGTTAAGACTGCTTCGTAATAACGTTGCGATGACGCAGCGCCCGTGTGGCCGGCGATGCGTCAAACGGTAGCGCTTCGTCAACACAACGCTGATGCAACGCTGATGCAACGCCCGTGTGGACAGGCTCTTAGGGTCAATTGAGACCGCAATGCGACTCGTAGATGCATTTCAAAATTTGTAGGGATTTGACAAATTTGCAACACGTCTCCAATAGGCTCCAAAACTACTACTGTGATTTTGATGAAATTTGGCATAGGTGTACGACCACGGCGAATGAAACCTTTTATCACTTAAAATTGTACCATCGAGAAAATTGATTCCTAGGCAATTGACAGACCAACGTCATTTTGTCGGATCGTGTCAATTCAATGTTAATGCTGGGTTTGACGTAATGCGACCAAATTACGTAGGTCGCCCATCTGCCTAGGAATCAACTTCTCTGATAGTAAAACTGTCACGGGATACTGTTTACACTCGGGCGAAGCCACGCATATTATACTTTTTACCTGCTACGTTAAGAGGGCGACTGGCCCAAAAAATCAAACATCGTCCTTCTCTCTTCACACTCACGCCCGTCTTTCATATGCCAGGTGAAATAGGACGACGTGGATTAATCGCCAAATTAGTTTTTTCTTAATAACTCGATAAATATACAATATTTTAAAAATCCGCTAGGTTGGTTTCTCAATGATAGAATTTTATACAATGTGTTAAAATATTAACTTAGTTCAATGCACGGTTATGGCAATAAATGAAAAATTATTGAAAATTAGATGCATCTTTGTGTTTTTTTTCTATCGAGAATATTTTAAGATATCGTGTTTTTGTTCAGATCCGATTCTTGGAAACATAATGTAGTATCTAATTTCAGAAAATGAAATTCGGGGCTTATTTTCAAGTATAAAAATTAATTATAAAATCGTAAATTTTGGGTTAGCGCCCCCTTAAGAAAAGTCCGAAATAAAGCAATACTTGTAACTTGAGTCATATACTTTTATTTTTACAAGGTATCTGTATACATAAAATAGTATTAGACCATAGTAAATAGATTGATCATAATATTACCGTGACCCCTCAACAATGTTTTTACAAAAATATTTTTGAAAAATTTCATTCAAAATAATTATTTATTAAATCTACATTGCTTTGGTTGCTTACTTACAATCATATTTATTATCGTAATATATCATATTAATAGCTAATAGGTATTTTAAGTATTTAAATGAAAACATAATTAAAATAATAATTTAAACTTTTAAAGGGGTATGAAGATTTTTATTTGGAGCCTGGCCGACCTACTGTCCGCCATTGTGTTTTTGCAGCTCCTATCTTCGAAATGTGTCACTTTACGCGGTTTTGTCCAAGATTATTGTTTGTTTGTATTGATGTTAGCTATCCATTTTTGAAAAAAATATTTGTAAACGCGAAAAAACACAATAGCGGACAGTAGGTGGGCCAAAATCTTCATACCCCTTTAATAGTTACGGTCACTCGCCGCGAGGATCGGAAAGTCACCTTTAGTTATTATAAAATTCCAGATAGAATTTGATAATTCTGAGTTCTGAATGTTACGGTGTTGGGATCACACTACATAATGTTTGAAAACTGCGAATAAAAGCATTAGCCAATATTTCAATAAATTTGAGTATAATCTTAAATTATAATACTTTTCATAATAGTATCTTCTTAATAATTAAGTTTGTCTTATAAGTAAATAATATTACTATTCTAACTGGCGTATTATATTATACATCAATTATTATCATTATGTTGATAAAAGCTATCGTGACGTACTGGCATAATTTGCAGGTTGAAACGTCAACTTAATTTCTTTTGAATAGAAATTTATTTTTAAAAATTGTCTCCGCGCACGGCATGAGGCTTCGGCCACATTGTGATGAGTCGCAGCGGGCTGCATTTTTCATAAAGCCTATGGCACAGTCATAAATTTTATTTAAAACAAGCAGCCCGCGACCAGTCACAATGTGTATAAATCTTTTCTTGATAGAATTCATAATACTACCTAAATTAAAATTAATTTACAACTAAACAGCAGGTCATAATCTTAAACTTAAATATTCATACATTCATAAATAACAATAAATTTTAATCTAAATTCATAATAAATTCGTTTCTATCACAAGCATTCACTCTGTTTCTTAATCTATGATCTTAGGCCTAATACACACTGCACCGCGCAAGCGATAGATTAATGTATGTAAAAACGCATTTCTGTACAGATTCAGTGCTGGTATACATTGTTATAGAAAAAGTCACGAATAACACTGGAAGTTTTGGCTGGCATTGTATAAAAATAAGAATTTTGGAAGATACAGCCTTCAGAGCAAAATAACCACTCTTTAAATTTTAATGTAACATATTTTAAAATAAAAATCTGATTACAATATAAAAATATGTGCGTTTCGGTTTATTTTAACAGTCGCCTGCTACAGTATTTAAGGTCAGTATTTACGGAAAAATAAATAAAAGCAAGTTTTACCCCTACTACATTCTGCTACCTAATTTCAAAATCTGCGCTTCAAAGTTTGCGGTGCAGTATGAATATTGTCTTACTAGTTTGTATATTTTTCTAAATTGGTATTCGTCTTTCCCAATAGCCATAATGACTATTTTAAAACAAATTAGGAACTTTATGTTCATAACTGAATTTTTTTTATTTCCATATTAAAAAATAGTAATTACCAACTACAATAATGCGACTTATGGATAATTTTCCAACATTATGTAACTTGGACGTTGAAAGTCCGCAGTGCGTTGTAAAAACGCAGCAACACAATTGCATAGTATGACAACACCTTTATGCTAAATTCTATTTTATAATCTAGTTCGACTAGGCGACGGAGATATATTGGGTTCGTAGGCATCAAATAGTCTACTACCTCTACTAGATAGGGTAGGTTTCACTTCATCCACTACTGTTGTAGTAGTATTATCAGTTTTCTCCGAAGAAGACTCCTTCTCTTCTGGAATCTTCTTTTCTTCCACGATATAAGTTCTCTTCTTACCTGGACATCGTCTAGATAGATCTGCGATGAGTGGATGCAGAAGTTTCTCGTCGAAAGCGTCTTTTTCGCTTCCAGTCAAATATCCTATGACTATGCCGACTAAAATACAAGTCAACGTACCTATAACTGCATACCACATGTACGATAGCGAATACATCTTCATGAGAGCGTCGAATCTGGAAATGAGAAATTAGAATAAAATATAAGTTCACCGCCAAGAGTATTGGTAATTTCAACTCGGAAGAGATTTAACCAATTAGCCAATTGCTATTTCCATATTTGCTTTAAGTTTTAACATATTATTATGAAGACAGTATTTATGAGGGGAATAATGGCAAAGAAATACAACGAAAATCGCGTAAACGAAAGGATGATGTCCGCAAATCCATTCAACCAAATTTCGTTAAAAAGCCAAAGGGAGCTGTACATTTACAACAAAAAATATATATGTCTACTCTATGTTATCAAAGTACTTCCGTAGCCAATTTATACGTATTGGATTCAGCATTCATAGAAGAGGCAAAAATTGATCAGACTGACAGACACACTTTCGCATTCATAATAGGTATAAGTAAGGATTCTAGAGTCACTGTAATATTATTAACAAATAAAGAACTTACAGCGTATACTCCTTCTGTCGTGGCGTATGCCCCTCATCATGTTTCTGCAGCAGCGACGCCAGGGCCGCCAGCGTCTGGTTCACCGTCGTCGTCAACACCGGCACTGGTCGCGTTGATAGCGTTGGGGTGGAATTGCGACAACCCTGAAAATGATGAGTGCAACGTGTAGAGATTTTAAATAAAGAAGATAAAGATTTTGAAAACTAGATGGTGTAGAAATGGTTTTATTGTGTACTAGAGGTAGATGACACTAATTGCAACTCTGAACCGTATATTTTCCGGGATAAAAAGTATCCTATGTGCTTTCCCGGGACTCCAAGTATTCCTATACCAAATTTCAGCAAAATCGGTTCAGGGGTGTCGGCGTGAAGAGGTAACAGACAGACAGATAGACACAGTTTCGCATCTATAATATTAGTTATATGGATTTTACTAACCGATAAATTGTAGAAACAAATAATGAAGAATCGAATTATTTTAACACTGGGGTTGTTGATGATGATGATAATTATAATTCGTACATGTACTTACAAATATTTTACAAATAATCATATATTGTGTAATCAGGTAAAACCATGAAGCAATTGGCCTGTATCATGTACGGGGGAACTATTAAAAAAAAAGTGATACAAATAATACAGCAAGTCCCACCAACCTCAACGGACAAATCCAACATAGCGACGGTGTCATTGACGTACAGGATCCTGCCAGTGGCCATCCAAATCGTGATCACGTGAGACATGATCATACCCCACAATGCTCCTTTACCGTTGGCCATAGGGAAGAGGGCTGCTAATAGAAACACTCCTAATAACGCCCCAGAAGTTGCTGATGTCACTAACATGGATCCCTCTACCACACCTCCTACTAAGCCAACGCAGAGCGATAGGCACATGATGGTAACAGCTGGAAAAAAAGGAAGCAAAACTTATACTAATTTTTAAAAATGAGGGGTCAAACGAGCAAACGGGTCACCTGATGGAAAACAACTGCCGTCATCCATGTACAATATTAATTGCATATTATCAATAAATTCAAATGAATCAGTGTCAGAAATCACAATGCAAAATATTTAACTGATAAAATCCCTGGAAGCTGCTTACAATCTTTTATAAAGTAGATGAACTCTTTACCAGCACTGAGCGGTCAGATGATAATAATTTACTATAACTAAGAATATTCTCGATCACGTCACCTTTAACAAAACTAGACTAAAATTGGTCCATCCGTTTGGATTGCCATAGCCATAGCATCCAAACGGAGTGAGTGAGTACCATAGTACGACGGATAAACACACACTCATACACACAGACAAACAGACAGACAGATAGACATCCGTCAGAAACCGTCTTTATTATAAAAATTAAAAAAATAGAAATATCTCAAGATAAGAAAAAAGTATAAACAATTAATGGTAACTAAAAATAAACAAAATATAATGGTCTTATCGCTAGTTGGAATTTCCTCTAATCAATCTCATGAATGGAGGAAATTATGCGTAAGTACATTCTTATCGTACTGTATAGTTTAAATACGTTAGTCACAGTACAACATTGAGTCATTACTCATTATGCACTAGATTTATGTTTCAAAATAATGTAATAAATGGATTGAGAAATTTTAAGAGAACCTTATCAAACCTTTTTGAAGAATGAAGAAAAGATTTAATAATTTGTATTAATGTGGATTTGATACTAGATAATTATGTAACTCATGGCTTGATTTAATTGAAACTTTGCTGTCGAAAAATTATCAAATGCAACTTTGATGACTTACACATAAATATATATACGTGGGAGAGCCATGCTTCCGCACGAATGGGCCGGCTCGACCGGAGAAATACCACGTTCTCACAGAAAACCGGCGTGAAACAGTGCTTGCGCTGTGTTTCGCCGAGTGAGTGAGTTTACCGGAGGCCCAATCCCCTACCCTAATCCCTTCCCTACCCTCCCTTATTCTTTTCCCTTCCCTACCCTCCCCTATTACCCTATTCCCTCTCAAAAGGCCGGCAACGCACCTGCAGCTCTTATGATGCTGCGAGTGTCCATGGGTGACGGAAGTTGCTTTCCATCGGGTGACCCGTTTACTCGTTTGCCCACTTATTTCATAAAAAAAAAGACCAATAAAATCATGCCATCGGTTTCACCCGCTGGATTAATTTCGGCGAACCAGCTTCTATATTGCAGATCCAAGGGACAGGTAGCAAGCAATATATTTGAAGACTAGAGAAATACAGTGGTTGAAAGGTCTTACCAAATATAATTCCAATGATCTTGATAATGGTCAACTGCTGCTTGTCGCTAATGCCTTTGAACGCCGGCGCAGCTGACACGAAGTCCTCCCACGTCACAGTGGACAGAGAGTTGACGTTAGATACCAGGAAACTGAAAATTATAGTCATAGGAGTTAGTGGCGTCGCATTCCAGGAATCTGAGAATATCATTAGGATATGCGATTCAAGGAATCCTGCTGATAATGCCTATTTAATAGACTAACAGTGAGATGTTATAAACACTAAAAATAAAGTTTATTACTGTAACAAAACTGCCATTGTCATTATTGTTGTTGACATTATTTTATGAACGTGAGAAAATACAATTTAGACGTGGGAGAGTCATGCTTTGGCACGAATGGGCCGGCTCGACCGGAGAAATACCACGTTTCACACAGAAAACCGGCGTGAAACAGCGCTTGCGCTTGTTTCGTCGAGTGAGTGAGTTTACCGGAGGCCCAATCCCCTACCCTACCCTTCCCTACCGTCCCCTATTCCCTTCCCTTCCCATCCCTACCCTCCCCTATTACCCTATTCCCTTTTAAAAGGCTGCAGCTCTTCTGATGCTGCGAGTGTCCATGGGCGACAGAAGTTGCTTTCCATCAGGTGACCCGTTCGCTCGTTTGCCCCCTTATTTCATAAAAAAACCACTTGAATTGAAAACTACGGTAGTATTGTTGCAGGCATATCTTGTTAATTATTATCAGCCATGACGTGTATACACGCATTCTTTAGACCTTTTACCTTTTAAGGTATTGATGAAAAGTAGCTCACCTTAACGCACCATTGAAAAGACTGCCCAGAAACAGTCCAAGCATTCCAGGCAGAAATCCAAACTGGTCCCGAACATAAAACGGCAAGACTTCATCTGGGGCACTGATTTTATCGGACATCAACGGATCGCAGTACTTGTACAACGCGTATAGCGCCATTCCGACGACCCAGGAGAGTGAGAAAAGGATGGAAACAGCGGGGATATTGGCAAGGAGGGTTCTCTTCACTTTGCCCTCGCTTGACATGGAGCAGTATCTTTGGACGAAGGTCTGTTGGCAGCCGTAGATGGAGACAGACATGAAGAGCTGGCCGATGAGAGCGGACAGCGTATCGACTCGCACGGTTGGATCCCATGTGAAACTGGAATGACAATATGATATCATTAGGATTGCTGTTATTAGGTAAACAGTTAATTATAGCTGTTACTTCGAAAGCTAGTTAAAATTCTGTTAAAAATTGTTCAAGCATTTTTTCCTATGTCTCAAGTACCACAACCGCTAGTCAAGAATTTTTTTTGGGAGAAAGACAATAGCCCGGTTCCAAAAAGGCTATAAAGAACTTACTGGAAGAAATCCAGTCTACCACCAGCGAGGTTCTCTTCAAAGACCTTCTGTGGCCCTCCAGCCACCACTGTTGCTTGGATGATGAAGGCCACGCTCACTATCACCATCGTCAGCGTCTGGATCACGTCTGCTCTGAAATGTTAGTTCAGTTCTTTTAGTGTCGTTTCTTACAAACCAATAACTAATTTGCTTCAATAAGAGTATAAACCTGGACTGGGATTCTTTTCTAATAGGCAATGTGCACTTTATTTGTTTTATTTAATAAGCCTACTCAATTTCTTTTTATCCGAAAGTAGGTCTTTAAAGCCTTTACGTCACTGAAACTCAAATAGATCTGTTGTCACCACCAACTGATGTAACAGCAACGTCTACCTATCAGTCACTTGTTCCTGGTTAGCCTATTATGTTACCTGATAGCAGCAGCCAATCCCCCAAGGAGGTTGAACACTATCGCCACCAGAGTCAGCACCGCTGCAGACGCCCAATGCGGCAGCCCTAATACGGCATGTAGTGCCACTGTAGGAGTGTACACTGTGACAGCCAGGTTGAGGGTCTGACGGAGGAGAAAGGTGGCTGCAGCAACCCGCCTGACTGAAGTAGATCCGAAACGCATCTGGAATGTGTTAATAAAAATGGTTATATAGATAAATAACAATTATTATTTTGCCGGTTATATTTTAAAGAATGGAAATTGATGGCTACTTTAAATGATGAAAATCAAATCATCAAAATCTTCATTATTATCAGGTAAAGCATAATTGAAATTGTGAGATTTGATATGATATAATATGATTTCAGTCTTCAAAAATTACGAGACAAGATTATATTTCGAGTTGTACAAAGCTTTGGGCCCAAAGACTTCTATTTAAAATAGAATTCTTTGTTTGGGCCACCTTTAATAACTCTTCTGCACTTATTTTAAATGCTTTTGAGAATTTCTTTTCTAATAAAAAGCATAGAATTTAAGTTTGAGTGTGATTGTAATTTCTTTTGTTCTTGATGAATACCCTTTTGGTCATTTGAAGAAGGTTACACGTTCAATTTTAATTGATGACTGATTGATGGCTAAAAAGTACATAATGGAGAAATGATCAGTCAACTGGTTATGTAATCCATACACGATACGGTCTACCGGAGTCGTCACCTGTGCAGTTATGAAAGAAAATTTGTTTTTCGATTTTGCGCCGGTCGCCTGCACGGGTCTAAAAAACTGCACAGGTAGCTAATACCACACATATTCCGGTCTACATGCGCAGGCATACCTACACAAGTGGACCTCTCCGATCAACCATAGCGTGTATGGCAGCTATTAAACGTTCAGTTTCGCATCAATCTTATCAGATTTATGGACTGAACTGATGAGAAACAGAGCGTGTAACCTACTTCTTTCAACTAACCTGTAAATACTCATACACAGAGTTAGTCTGGAGCCTGTAGTAGACAGGTATGAAGATCCAGCAGACAAGGGGGAAGGCCAGCGCCATGCCGTACAGCGTCTCCCACATCGCCGAACCGTAGTAGACCAGCTCTGATGGGAAACCTGGAAACAGAGGACTAACTAGAGATCGCCCAATGGTCGAAATTTGACCTTAGTTCCAACGACATTAGGACTACCTACTACCTATATTTTGTAAAAAATATTGACTATCATATTTTTTCAATTATTATTCTTGTCTCTGGGGCTCAGCTGATCTCAGACTGGCCGTGTAAGCATTGTCTAATCTAATAGTATCTCAGACTCAATAAAAAAAACTATAATCCATTTTCAATTTGTCACCTTCATGTCATCAAACTTCAACCATAAATAAAAAAGTATAATTCGTATGTATAGGCTTGTCACTGAAAAATCTGTCATTTTTCCTAGTGTGTGTGTTGTAGTGTGTGTAATGTTTTATTTGTTAAAAAAATGTATGTTAAAAGCATAATTTCAAAATAATATTAGCTCGATGCACTTCCTCAATATATAAACTATAACTGTGCAAAATGTCATTCACCTACGTTTTCCCATTTTTCGTCGAAAGGGTTACAAAGTTTTTGGCTCACGTATCTCATAATATATAGATTTTATAAAAGCGATAGTTTGTGAGTGTGTGGGTATGTTTGTTACTTCTTCAGGCTTAAAAGGCTGCAAAATCATCGCGGACAAACAACGTGACACCGTATTCTTAAATTCTATACATGATGGTAGCTTGATAGTCTATCATAGAACTCAATACCACTATGCTTAGTACCTACTATATTGTGCTATTATCATATTATTATCATCTTCCCACGTTGCTCATTTGATAAACATTTGGTTTTGACAAAATAAAATATGAATAACTATTAACTTGTAAGGAATTTAAGTGTCACGTTACACCGAAACGAGAAGCGACGATGAATTATCTTTACAAAATTAAAACGCCAAGCGGACTTGTTTTTAAGCCATATTTATATACGAGCTTTTTCCCGCAGCTTCGCTCGCGTTAAGAAGTATTATTTTATACAAACTTTCATCCCCTATTTGAACCGCTTGGGGTTGGAATTTATCAAAATCCTTTCTTAGCGGATGCCTACGTCATAACATCTACCTGCATGCCAAATTTCAGCCCGATCCGTCCAGTGGTTTGGGCTGTGCGTTGATAGATCACTATGTCAATCAGTCAGTCACCCTTGAGTTTTATATATATAGATTAAAATTTTGTAACTTTGTGTATAGTCAAATCACTCCTCTTCGTTTCGATTTGTGGGACCCGACCCTTATGAATAAATGAATGAGTGAATGAGTGAATGAATGAATGAATGATGAGGCCTTTATATTAGGTATTTACGGATTCAGTCGAAATTTGAAAAATGTTTTCAAATATTAAAGTAAGGAGTTCTTCTCAAAATTCAATTTAAAACATCCCAGAAAATTGCAGCTAATCAAAATCAGCAAAGGGCTCTAGCCTAGAGCCCTTTGCTGCCTCTGGGGTAAAAAAGTTTTGCATAATAAATTCCCTTCCCTACCCTCCCATATTCCCTTCCCTTTCCATCCCTACCCTCCCCTATTACCCTATTAGCTCTTAAAAGGACGGTAACGCACCTGCAGCTCTTCTGATGCTGCGGGTGTCCATGGGCGACGGAAGTTGCCCCCTTATTTCATTAAAAAAAATGTTTTTGTTTAATTTTGGGCTGCGACGTGGAGTTCCACTTCTTTGGCTTCATCACGCTCCCGTGTGTTATTTTAACTAATGGGATTATCAAAACGTGCTTAGCGACGTTATTTCCGTTGGAGACATTAATCTTTTTAAGTTAAGGCCCAGTAGTCCCTAAAATAAGCAGGTCGATGTCTGTCAGTACGAATATCGACGTTAAGTACATTAAAATAACATTCATATCAGCGCACCTTATACAGTGGCTGTTATGCGCTCGCCGCGTGCCTTGATAATAGAAAATCGGTGTAAAAACCTTTTGTTTTTAGCATTACACAAATCAAATATATCAAATCGTTTACGTTAGGTTACGACACATATACTACATTTTTTGTTTTTTCTAGAAAGTGTGTAATTTAGCCATAAAATGATTTAATTATGAAAAACAGCGTTATAAGAGTCATCTTTGAGATTTTTTTCTATCGAGCAGAATTTTTCAAATTGTGTACTGATATACCTTTGCGTATAGGAAATTTTCTCAATTTTAAAACGGTACTTATTTTATACTTAAATAATGACATTTCCTTTACTAAAAACGTGTTTTAAAAAACCCATTTTACGTAGTTGCAAACAACCACAGCGCCTTAATACTTGGGCTCCTTATAGGAGAGTCATATTAATATAGTAATCTTGAACATTATAAAAGTGTAAATAACCTTCAAACTGCTTAAATAATTCAGCTATTATGTTTAAACATCTTTTATGAAGTATTAATTGATTAAAGGCCGACAAAAATACAGATGATAGTATTTGCGTAATGCAAAAAGTTAAATAATCATTTAAATATGTCTTTAAATGCGTTAGTTTTTGTTTACCTATCGGCTTTTTCATTTATCTGATGTTTTATAAAGTCCCGTTTCTAAGATCTTGTTGATTGCTGGGACCAGCGTCAATTGGTATTAATGGGACATGCAACTGAGTAAATTAATGTAAGCCGCTTTTTGCCGTTTTTATTTTTCAGTGTGAATCTTTAAAATAGTTATTTATGTCTCTGAAACTACAGTTAATGTTCCCTGTAATCCGCAAGGGATGAAGGGAGGGAGAGCAGAGGCCATGGGCGTACCCAGGTTCTGGGCCAGGGGGGGGGCAAATTACACAGGTTCTGGGCTATGGGGCAAATTACGCAGATTCTCGGCCAGGGGGGGCAAATCAGATTTTTTATAAGCTAGGTGTTTATAAAGAATAAAAAAATTATAATTTTTAGTTGTAAAAATATTGTATTGCAAACAAATGACAAAAATTCGTTTTATTATTTTTCGATTAAAACGCTTAAAATGCCTCCTATTTTTTTTTTTGTAAAATAATATTCTCGAGTGAAAATTTTTGGACAACCCGTTATCAATATTATGGCTGGTTTACATGGCTGCAGCAGCTACCATAATATGTGCAATGTGTGCAGTGCACACGGGCGCCATCCTGTAGGGGCGCCAAATTGGCAGCTTTAGGGGCGCCAAAACCAACGTCCCAAAATATTTGCCTAAAGGGGCGACAAAATCCTTTTTTTACACACAGGCGCCAGTAGCCCTTACGGGGGCCCTGGCTGCAGGTTTGGTTGGTTCATTGGTTGGCGGCTGGTTTAAATGCACTGGAATGCAGTTCAGCATATTCCAGTCCATTCCAGTGCCCGTTTATATTATTACAGTAGCAATCCAGTGCTAGATTGGATTACTCACTTTACTGGATGTAAACCCGCTCTTCTGGTCCAAGAGCCAGCGGCAGCCGGACCTTCGTATTTTTTAGCAATTCGCCAATGACTTGCTCTCTGACCGGACTTACGGTAGAGTTAGCAGTGTCCTTGAAGTCATAGTCACTCAACACTCAACAGTCACCATACAGACAATTTTTACGCGTGACTTAACAGTTGACACCGCTGAAGATGGTTTACCGTATATTGTGCAGATTGTAGGATGTATAATAAAATAATAGCTCCCACACCGGTTTCGGTGACGGTGGCCGGTTTCATTGAAACCAGGCCAGCTACGCAGGAGTAATTTCTGTAGTGCCCAAGTGTGTGCGCAGTACACAAGAACACTCTCTATTCCTTTACTCTCATAACCCAGTGGGACGGAAGACCGACACGACCGGTGAGAGATCAGGCGCAGGACCGACTTTTTACATGCCCATCCGACGCATGGATCATCTTAGTTGTCATACAATCAGGTGATGAGCCTGCATTGTCCTAACCAAACTTGGAAATAACATGTTTCCAACGCGGGAATCGAACCCACGACCTCCGAGTCAAGAGCCGCGCTCTATACCACTAGACCACGGAGGCATTATAAGGAAGTAACATAAAAAAATTATAATAGTGTACTATAGTATCTGTATCTATCCCTAGTAGGTGTAGAGTATAGAGTTCTCTGTGGAAGTTGCAGCGCTGTAAAGGTGCTCCCTCACCGCGAGCATTCAAGTGTAATGTAACATTATAGCTGATTAGTTTTTGAGCATTACATTACAAAAACACCTCCCTGACTGACGAGCATTCACGTGTGTAAGTAACATTAAAGATTCGACTTTGAGCATTACATTACAATACTACCTCCCTGACTGACGAGCATTCGCGTGAAATGTGACATTCTACTTTGAGTATTCCATAGCTAGTTGATGTTACAAGTTGTATCAAGATATTACATTTACACACTGTGTAATTACAAGGTGTGCATTATAATGCTCGGTTTTGTATAATTTTGTATAATGCATTGTTACTAAATGTTCGGCTCTCCTCCCTCACTGATGTAATGCTGGACTCTGTAACGTTACATTACAAGCGAATGCTCCCGGTAAGGGAGCAACATAAGATGATTTTTACAATTCTTGTAGATATGGGTAAAATGACGATGGGACTTGGGAATGTTGGGACATTTTTCTAGTAACTCTTTGAACACTGCTGCATGCTGCATTCATAGAACTCTAATCATGGTCTACTATGAATTACAACTTTACCCACTTACCCAAAAAGGACCTCACTCCCAGCGTCCCTCTCGCCACCGACAGTATCATGGTGAGGGTACCCACCCCTCCCCCCGCGAATATGTACGCCCTCTTCGCGCTCCCCCCCGCCTTGGCGTCCCTCTTCCTCTGCCATAGAGGGAGGACGGACGAGGCACACACGAACGCGGCGAAGACTATGCACTCCCAGGCTAAGACGCCGGTGTTCATTTTGAAGCTGAAAAGAGAAAATTAGGTTAGGTTATTTTACTTACGATTCTGTGACATCTCTCTCCGTAGGGCTGCTGTAAGAAATTTCTTTAGAAATAAGCAGTCCTTTGTGTCGTCTTTCTATGTTAATTTCTATGTAAATAGTGTCTTGTGTGCAATAAATGTTTATATAAACATTTATTGCACACAAATAGAAATTTCTTACAGCAGCCCTACGGAGAGAGATGTCACAGAATCGCCGATCATAATGTATGGAATTGACATAAGGGTTAATTTAGGGCTGATTCAGACCGCAACGTGATGCGTAGATGCATTAATAAATTTATATGGATTTGACAGATTCGCAAGACGTCTCACGCAATTGAAATCTGTCAAATCCATACAAATTTATGTCTGGCCGCGCCTCGCCTCACCTCATCGCGTTGCGATCTGATTTGACCCTAAGAACGCAACGCGACGCGTAGATGCATTTCTAAATCTGTATGGATTTGACAGATTCGCAAGACGTCTCACGCAATTGAAATCTGTCAAATCGATACAAATGTATGCGGCATAACGGTTAATTCAGACCGCAACACGACGAGACGAGTCGGGGCGCGGCGCGGCAATTTGTATGGATTTGACAGATTTCAATTGCGCGAGACTACATGCCAATCTGTCAATTCAGTACAAATTAGAAATGCATCTACGCGTCGCGTTGCAGTCTGAATCAACCCTAAGAACGCATTGAGGCGCGTAGATGCATTTCTAAATTTGTATGGATTTGACAGATTTGCAAGACGTCTGACGCAATTGAAATCTGTCAAATCCATACAAATTTAGAAATGTAGAGTAGAGTAGTGAGACAGTGCTCTCGGCCGAGCACATACATACCGAGTGCTTGGCCAAGAGCACTCTATTCGTTAGGTTTAATCAGAGCATAAGAATTGACTGCAGTGTGACTATCCGTGGCATCGTAGCATCAAGCGATTTACACTATATTATGCTGTTATAGAAACATCTGGTAATTATTTCTTCTAACATTTTATTAAGACAGTACTTAATTAAAAACAAGAGAATTTTTACATGGCACGCACATAATATTTCGAAACTCAGATGATAATATTTATCAAGATCACTCCTTATCAAATTAACTAATATTGTTATACATTAACCCAAATAATTACGTGACTAGGTCATTGCTAATTTGTTATTGTTACTAAATACTAAAACACCATCTAGAATTTTTCCCATATTCGAGCATATAACTACAGGCTGTAACAAAACTAACCGATAATATTTTAGGGTGTGTATGTGCTTATATTAGTAATATGTTGCTTATATTGTGTTCACTGTAAAAGTAGCAGCGCTGAAAGAGCAAAATTTTTTGTGATCAGCCCGAGCGTCAGAAAATTTTCCATACAAAAGTTACAAAAGTTACTCCTTCAGCGCCGCTTCTTTCACAGCGTCCTCTACATAGGGGACACATACACACCCTTAAGTATTATTACTTACTTTAGTCACACCTGTATACGCAATGGAAAAATTTATGACGCTCGGGCGCATACCGATACAAATCATAAAAAAATGCTCTTTCAGCGCTGCTACTTTCACAGTAAACATACAGGGGACTCATACATAATATACTTTTATAAGCGATAAGCGAATTTTGGTCCAACAGAATTTCAGGGGTCATCTATATACGTATTATAAAACAAAGTCGCTAGGCTTTATTTTATCTCGCTAAGATTAATAGGAGCGAAGAAATAGAGGAAAATGTGGAAAAACGGAGAATAGTATTTGAAAGGGCTAACTTGAACACGCTAATCTCAGGAACTACTGGTCCGATTTAAAAAAATATTTCAGTGTTAGATAGCCCATTTACGGAGGAAGGCTATAGGCTATATTTTATCACGCTAAGACTAATAGGAGAATGTGGAAAAACGGGGGAAATTATTTGAAAGGGCTTATCTCGCGAACTACTGAAGCAATTTTTATGTAATTTGGCACAGATAAGTAGACCACGTGAAGGATCATAGGCTATCGATTTTAATCATTTTATCAGTGGATACTTACTTTATACCCGTGCGCGGTGCGACGCCGGGGCGGGTCGCTAGTTTAGTAAGAAATAATTGTATAATAACAGTTACAAAGCCATGAAAAAAGTTTTTACACCCCTTTGGGTTTTCAAAAAGGGAAGGCTGAACATAGAAAAAACACACATATATACAGCCTAATTAGGGTTGATTCAGACCGCAACGCGACGCGTGGATGCATTTCTGTATGGATTTGACAGATTCGCAAGACGTCTCACGCAATTGAAATCTGTCAAATCCATACAAATTCCGCGCCGCGCCTCGCCTCGCCTCGTCGCGATGCGGTCTTAATTGGCCCTCATACGTTCAGCTGTATGTGTGTATTTTGTTCCTCCTACTTTTTGGAAGTCGGTTAAAAAACATGGCTTTTACTGATCCATATTATGTGACAAATCATACAAGTTATAATTACATTATTGTATCCATGTTCGCACAAATGGTGTCGAGTCGTGTAGCGGAAAATCGCCGATTGTATATGTATATAATATGTTTGTATGTAATTATATGTCACGGGGCTTGTGCAGATCATAATAATGCAATCATATAAATAGCATTTACCACAATATAATACAACGTACAGTAGTTCAACTAGTGCAGTTTAACTACTCCCTCTCTCCCCAGAACACAATATTATAATAGTGTGGGATATTCTAGAATCTAGGGAGATCATAAATGTGTAGCTTGTCAAAAAAGAATAGGTACGTCGAACGTAATAATTTGTGATCACGAAAATTTTTTGTACATTTTAAAATATATGAGCACCCTAATACATTTATTTTAATACGTCGTCTGCGAAAATACGGAGCCAAAGCACCAAAATTAAGTTGAGACAGACTCTAACATAACCCACAGACAGACTGTCTAGATACTTAGCTAAAAAATTATCTCGATTCTCGTAACTTACATCATAATAATATGAGTGCCTACAGGTGCCTACCCACTGAACGCAAACTAGACCATAATATTATTATAATATGTAATGAAAATACGATTAGGCAAAAAATCTTCTTATAATATTATTATTTTCAGAAGATTTTTTAGAAGATTATTATAAGAAGATTATTTGCCCTAAGTCTTTTCAGGGCCAGTGAAAAGTTACATTACTGTATAATGTGATTAATGTGTATTTACTTTACTGCACTTTATACCTATGTTAAATTATAATATTAAAGACGAGGTTACATACTATTATAGTGCTAGCATTTGTTATGGTTATGACAGTAGAGAGAAACATATTAAATCATTTCATTTCATAATATTTGACAGAGAAATAATACGTTCGCTTTGTTTCTTTTTTATCCCCTTTTTTTCGTTATTTACAAAATATTATACAAAAATCTGATTTAGGATCTCTGTAGACAAAATTTTATCGATATTTCTTTATTATTTTACATAACAGGCTGAATAGTATATCTAAATAGTAAATACTTTATACAGTGTGTAACAAAACATAGCAATAACACTTAAGGGTGTGTATGTGTCCCTTATATGTATAGAATTCACTGTAAAAGTAGCAGCGCAGATAGAGCATTTTTTTGTGCTTTTGTATGGGCGAGCGCCCGAACGTCGTTTGCCCAAACAAACGTTTTAAACAAGTTACTCTTTAAGCGCTGATACTTTTACAGTAAACTCTATACAAGGGTCTGTTACACGCTATAAAGTTTACAGTAAACTCTATACAAGGGTCTCTTACACTCTATAAAGTGTTATCATGGTTTTATCGCTACGTTAGACGTGGGAGAGTCATGCTTCGGCACGAATGGGCAGGCTCGACCGAAGAAATACTACGTTCTCACAGAAAACCGGCGTGAAACAGCGCTTGCGCTGTGTTTCGCCGAGTGAGTGAGTTTACCGGAGGCCCAATCCCCTGCCCTATTCCCTTCCCTACCCTCTCCTATTCCCTTCCCTTCCCATCCCTACCCTCCCCTATAACTCTATCTATATATTATTATTATTATTATTCTCAAGAGATGCCGTTTCGGAGAAGTTCAGTTACGCACACCGTAACACGAGAATTTTATAATTATAATAGATATTGCTAATATAAAAATAAAAGAAGTCATTATGTATGTCGTCCTAGAATTACAATTAACACATAAAACGCTAAGTACTTATGTCATGTATGTTTGTCCCATTGTTAAATGTTGACTATTATTTCAATATAACTATGTTGTTTAACTATTGTAGTAAAACTAGTAATTGTTAAGGAGAAAATACGATCATGATTTTCTGTTATTGTCTCCTTAGCTCATTTGCACTAGTACAGTAGCTCGCTCCAGCTTGTACAATACTCAAAAATTAATAATGGAAATCTTCGCTAACTGTCGTAATCACGAAAACACCCGAATCTATAAAACGTAAGAGCCCCAAACTATGTGTATTTTGCACCTTGTTCAAAGGAAATAGAAGTAAATATCCTAAAGCCGGTGGCTGGTCCGTCATAAGTGCTCTCAGCTCACCTGCGTAGTGCGTAGCTAGCACGGGGTTTCCCAGTCGATTCTTCGGAAGAAAGTAATGGCAGTTTCTTTCCCATGTCTACATATCTTATTCCCGAGCATGGCACCACCCATCGACTTGAGTTTCAGTGGACAAAGACAAGAAACTCTTTCCATAGCAACCATTAAAGCAACGGCAATTTTTTTTTTTTGACATTTAGTTTCTTGGTTCTTTTTTTTTAATTATGGCACCTCGGCTATAAAACCATGGCCAGTGTCGAGTAAATGGCGGCAAATTAAAAAAATCGACGTGTAGCAACCTTGTCTATAGCCGGAATTATAGTTTTGATCTACGAAATACGAATAATAAAAACTAAGGAACTTTATTATTCGTAGTTTGTAGATCAAAACTATAATTCCGGCTATAGACAGGGTTGCTATACATCGATTTTTTGAATTTGCCGCCATTTACTCGACACTGGCCACGGTTTTATAGCCAAGTGCCATAATAAAAATAAAAACAGAATCAAGAAACTAAATGTCAAAAGCGGATCGTCATGCTTGACATATAGATTTTCAAAAGCCAAAGATATCGAGATACGAAAGAAACTTTTACTCCAATGTTTTTTCGGTAAAACTGTCAAAATTTAGTTTCTTTCGTTTGTCTACGTGCTTGTGCTAGCTATGCTGGAAGCCATCGCAGCATTACCATGGTAACGTATATAAGCAACGTCAGACGGGTCTAATTTATTTTCACAAAAATATCACAACACGCACGCATAACGCGACATAGAACCACGTGTCATTTCAAATCTGACATAAGGAGATAGCCTTATATAAAGTACTGTGGAGCGAGAGAGAGCAGTACACTTAAATTATTCAGCATTCGCTCTATCATATTTGGCTGGGTGTAAAAATAATGAATGAACATGACATAAGCCCGGGCTAGTTGACTCTGGGATAAATTCTTCTGGTGCAATATGTAGTATGAGTTAAAAATTAAAAACGTTAACACTGAGTTATTAAGCCCCGGGTTATTTATTTAACTCAAAGTTTTGGCGCAAGTGGGCCTACGTATATTTACAACTACACCTCACAGATTTCATTGCACAGTCTTTTGGCATCGTTTCCTCATATCTTTAGGTACTGCAGACTGATGTAAACATGTGATGACTCATTGTTTTTCCTAATATTATAACAAATAAGAACAGGCAAGTGTGACGGGACGTAAGTAACCACTGATAAAAAAAAATCTTTTGAGACTCAAACAATCGAACTAGAATGCTGCGTCCTGCTCTAACAACGTCATTTCACGTTTGTTAGAGTAGGTTATGTTAGGGGCCGTAGCCCCTGACTCTACCTCCCGAATATTCCCTTCCTTAAGATACGTGCACATTGTGACGGGACGCAGGGTGTAGGTCGCATTTTTCATACAAGTTTGACATATCGCGCACTTGGTAATAATTCATAAAACCTTTACACTTAGGCTCTATTTCTTTAACGACAGTTAAAGTTAATGCTCGAATTAGTTTTTCATTTAGATGAATGAGACATGACATTTTAATAACCCATACCTAACACTAAAAGACGTTGGTAAAATTTGGCACTAGTGCGGTAAATACTTTAGAAAAGTTGTCACAGCTTTTTAGGTGCAGTTATCAAGCATTTACGACAATGTGATGAGGGGAACTGCTGCAGTCATATTATGGCTAATATTCCCACTATTGATCTATCTGTAATACTGGATGAGCGCCAAACCAGGCGCCTGTGACTCTAGACACGTCTACATTTAGATGTTACGTAGTTATTTATGTGTATTATTATACTATGTTTTACTCAACTGCCAAAAAGAGCTAAAATTTTCAAACTATTATTATTATTATAAGAACAGTTCATTTTGACGCAAGCTACGTAACGTTATTCCCTAAAATTTTCGAGCAGTAACAAAGGAGAACGGTCAAAAATGTATGGGAAGTGTACCCATTATCAATAACTGTCAGGTTAGCCTTCGGGGTTAGGTTAGGTCAGCCTGCCGCTTAGGTTAGGGTTAGGCTGCATTTCCAACAGAAATGTGTTTTTAAGATCCAATAGCATCGCCGCGCTGAGCGATGTTATGGCAAGGTCACGTCAATAAAGCGATTCTATTGGTTCTCAAAAAGACAATCCTCGAAACACATCTCTGGTGCAAATGCAGCATTAGGTTAGGTTAGGTTTGCCTCCTAACCTAACCTAACTCAGGAGTGGTCTGTGCGCCGTGCCGCTGCTGAGTACGGAACGGCAACAGTGCGCGTACCTACGCATTTACATCATGGTTTTAGCAATTTTAAATGACAATGAAATAGATATTGCTCTTTTTTATATCTGGAATAAACGATTTTTCATTGATTTATTTTTGCTATAACTTTTTTCCCACAGCGTTAAGAGGCTGGCCGCCATAATAACAAAAGCAAGTCACAAAAAGAGCTTTCTAGTTTATATTTCTCTACCTTATTGGTCATGGGTACATTTTGACCGTCCTCCTTTAGAAACCGTACATTTTGGTGCTACTTTTAAATAATTTTAAGTTTTAAATATTTTGGGATTTCTATTATTTTCAGTAGGATTCCGTAGTCAACGAGGACTTTTTAATGACAGAACCTTAAAACGGAACCCTAAAACCCTAACCAGCAGATTTTTTGCATATCGATAGGTTAATAGTTATATAATTTAAGAGAAACATTGTCCTACAAATAGAACAATCCATATTTTTAGAACCGTCAAATCGAAATATTAAATCCTTTATATCTCTGTTAGCTACCACTTTCGAGAATTTTCGTAGAGGAAATTGTGGTTCGTCTTATGAAAATGAAGCTTAAATTAGCTATTGATAGTAATAAAAAAAATGTTCTAGGGAACCTGGAACCTGTACTATACAATGGACGCTGTTAAGCATTCGTGTACTAACCCACACAAAAATTACGTATTAATTTATGAATGCAGTTATGTTCTGTAGATGATTAAGAACAAGACTGCATTCAAAATTTAACAACAAAAAAATCACGGGTTAGGACACTAATGCTTAACAGCGACCACATATTATAATACGTCAATTTCGATATATATTATTTTTGAAGAGATTGGCAAGCATAATAGCCGGTTTAATGAATAAAGGTCGGCAACGCACCTGCAACTCTTTTTAATGTTGCGAGTGTCCATGGGCGACGGTAGTTTCTTTCCATCAGGTGACCCGTGTGCTCATTTGCCCTCTAATTTTATAAAAAAAGAAAATATCTTAACTCGAATCGGCAGTATTCCGTAATCCACATGACAAAAACATAATTTAATTCTTTAAAATACGAGATGCAGTTTTTGTAACTTATCTTTCAGATGCTCTTTCGCGCAAAAAATCAACCCATAGTGTCTAAACACACTAGGCTGAATTACGCCGGCCTAAATTCCGCCGCGTTTACGCCGCGTTTTAAACTCATACAAAATACGGGCGGAACGCGAGAGACGACACCATAGTAAAAGGAGGGGAAGTAGGATAACTCCGGCCCAATCCGCGATATAATTACCTACTGTCTTAGGGTTGTCAATTTTAGGCGGCACGGAGGCGCGGCGCGGCGGGTTGGTGTGGGAGCGGCTGTCCGCGCTTCGTTCGCGTAACCGCATGAACAGCGGCAACGTCGCGGTCTCCCGACTTTTAATAAAAAGTTAATCTTTATTGTGCATATTTTGGGCATATTTCGGCCATTTTTCGTGCATATTTGCATGCATATTTCGGTACTTTGATCGTGCATATAATCCGATAACTAAATAAAATTATAAAAATACCCTGTTAAACAACATTAAAAACTAACGCCTGTCTCTTATACTATGAACAAATCTGTTGTTATGATTCGAACTTTGCTTTATGTGTATTGTGATTTACAATTAGTCAATTACTTATTTTTAATAACGATTTAAAATAAGTAATTGACTGTAAGTAGTTAGTTAATTTAATATACGGTCTACAACACAGAGAAATCGGCAAATTACTATTACGTAAACAAAGCAATAGCGGCAAATTAGTTGACGGATCAAAAGTACATAAAACATTATCTTATTTATACTATGTTCTAGTGGGAAAGTAGATCTACCTACCTACCTACTTCCTTTGTGTGATAGAAAACTAATACAATAAAAAAGAAGTAAGTAGGTATCTGATCATCAAGTAAAAATTATTATTTTATGCTAGAATAAGTGAGTAGTACTGACTTTTCCTGTTCAACAGGTAATTTAAACAAAGACAATTCTGGAATTGTTGCATTACTCTCAAAATACCCAAACACACAGCAATATCTATTACTCCTGCGATTATCAACGGACATTTTTGATTTGTTTAGTCGTGGCGCGGCGCGGCGCGAGCGTGCAGCGTAAAGTGTTAGCCCCGACTGGTAATGCCGAAATATTGTCCGAGATTTTGTTGTGTGCCGTGTGGCGACGCATTGATACTATGGCGCACACATACAAGCCGCGAGCGGTGCCTTTGTGTGAAGATAACTTACTTCCCCTCCTTTTACTATGACGACACACTATGCCGTCCGTATTTTGTATGCGTTTGACGTTTGCGGCGGAATTTACGCCGGCGTAATTCAGCCTAGTGTGTTTAGAGCCAAACATCGGACTCCGCTAATATTTTACCGTTGAAAAACGTACGGCACCCTTTTACGTACAGTTGCACTATACTAACTTTATATTTAGTTACAAATTAAATATAATGTAAAAATTAATTGCGTTTATAATTTTAATTTAACGCTATTCGCTACATATTAATCCCATGCACTATATTTAACCATATAATATAATAAATAGCTCCCACAGCGGTTTCGGTGACGGTGGCCGGTTTTATTGAAACCAGGCCAGCTACGCAGGAGTAATTGTTTAGTGCCCAAGTGTGTGAACAGTACACAAGAGCACTCTCTATTCCTTTACTCTTATAACCCAGGAAGACCGACACGACTGGGGAGAGATCAGGCGCAGGACCGACTTTTTACATGCGCATCCGACGCACGGATCATCTTACTTGTCAGACAATCAGGTGATCGGCCTGCATTGTCCTAACCAAACTTGGAAATGTTTCCAACGTGGGAATCGAACCCACGACCTCCGAGTCAAGAGCCGCGCTCTATACCACTAGACTACGGAGGCGTTAAAACCTTATAATATTATGTATTTATGTAGGTATATATCATAAAAACATGAAACATTAAGATCAGATGCCTTTTTAGTTTTTATGTACTAACACACTTCCTCATTCGTTAAATAAACGAAGTACCAAATTGTTTATGTTATGTTTAATTTGTTCTCATTTACCTTAATTATAATTAAAAATAAAAATCTATTTCAATACATAAACAAAAATTTTGTTGGGTCTTAGGGTTGGTATTTTAATTCTTGTTTTCTTTTTTGTGAGTACTCTGAAATCTTCATTCAATTATACTAGTAATGTTTATCATTTCATCTTGTTTAAAATTTGTGTACCTGAAACCTTTAAAATATTCAACTAAGGGCCAATCTTTTGTTGCTTAGGAATTTATTTTTAATTAATTTTGTCACTCATTATTATCTATCACTTTTTTTTTCATGAAATTTACATGCACGTTAACTTTTCAAACGCTCATCCCTAACTACAAACCTTTATGCATAAAAAAATAAAATTCAAAATTCGAACACCGAAAAAACATGGCCGCCAGGTGCGTTGCACTTGCACTTACTTTTCCGGAGTCCGCAAATAGATTTTTGGCTCTTTTCCAACACACGCGACCGTCCCTTACGAAGCGTAGCGGAAAACTAGACACGCGTCCGCACTCCGCGCCTTAATTGTGTTTTGTTCCATTTTCGAACGTAAACAATGCCAAGATTTTCGCGGCTCCTTCTTCCTCTTTTATAATTGTTGCGCTAGGAGTTTTTTGCCGGGAAGTTCTTGGGGTGTTTTGAGTTTTAATTTATTTGCTACGGACGCTTGAATGATTTTGTCAGAGTACCTAATTATTGTTTGTAAAAAGAGATCAGTGAGAAAAAAATATAGTAGCCGTATACCATCAGTGGAGGAAAACCTTTACAAGAATATATTTTCAATCCTCGGCCCTTGATACGCGGTACAAAGTAAAAACTAATCGTCAAATTAAAATAATCGGCCAAGTGCGAGTCGGACTCTTAATATTATTATTAAGTATTTATTAAAGCACAAATATAATTAAGGATTTTACGACAAGTGCCTAACTGTTACCATTATTGATTACGAGAAAAAAAGGCAAGAAAAAACACGTTTATTGTATGGGAGCCTCCCTATATTAACTTTATTTTATTTTTAGTATTTGTTGTTCTAGCGGAAACAGATATACACAATCTATGAAAATTTCAGAAGCCTAGCTATAGCGATTCTTGAGTTACAGCCTGGAGACAGACAGACAGACGGACGGACAGACAACGAAGTCTTAGTAATAGGGTCCCGTTTTTACCCTTTGGGTACGGAACCCTAAAAAACATTGTTTTAAAGAAATTTTAACTCGCGAGGCAATTTCACGTTGCCTTGCGAGTTAAAAAGTTGCATTAAAAATAAAAATTCGAGAGATACCTAACTTCAATTTAAAAGCCTTTTTAAAAATGTTATTACAATATCAAAAATCATAATAAAAAAATCTTTTATTTAACGGAAATCCAGTCTAAAATTATATTGTATGACCTAGATTAGATAAAGTAGTTATTTACTAATTAAATCACTAAGCTCCACATGTTTGTAGATGCACTAGACTGCTTGTCAGTTATATTGTCATAAACAGTTAACTACATAGTAGAAAATACGGGTATCTGATGCACGTGAAATATCTCTGGTATAATAATAACTCCCACGCCGGTTTCGGTGACGGTTACGCAGGATTCAGGAGTAATTTTATAGTGCCAAAGTGTGTGCGCAGTACATAAGAGTACTCTCTATTCCTTCACTCTCATAACGCAGTGGGACGGAAGACCGTCACGACCGGCGAGAGATCAGGCGCAGGATCGACTTTTTACATACTCATCCGACGCATGGATCATCTTACTTGTCAGACAATCAGGTGATCAGCCTGCATTGTCCTAACCAAAAACAAAATAAGTCATCCACAACGGATGCAAAGGCCTAGTTTATAGAACACGTTTTCACGACATGTTTCTCTAAGCCCATAATCTTGTAACTATGTATGTATGTTTGTCAAACACAAACAGTCTACTAGGTAATATTATCTGAAACATCTGCAGTCACATGTCCGTGAATCATTCTATCATTCATATGAAGTCATATAAACGACCTCTGTGGCTCAGTAGTTAAGCGCGTAGCTCCAGTGACGTAAATAGTGCCACCGGTGCCCAGGCACAGGGCGTAGACTCTGGGGGGGGCGCAAAAATGGCCCCTAGTGCTGCACAGTGTGGGTGGTATAATCATAACAGGCGAAAGGCCTACTTGATATCAGGCGGCTCGCTTGCTTGTTTTCCTATAACAGTTCATTAAAAAAAAGTTTGTTTTCCAAAATTTTAGTACCTATTACCAACAGTTAACACCATGTTTTATTTTATCACCCCGAATAAAATAAAATAGGCATATGCATAGAATTACCCCTATAACTTCTAAAAAAAAACAAGGGCGCACTCGCACAGGGCGCAAAAAAAGCTATTTACGGCACTGCGTAGCTCAAGCCGGGGGTTGCTGGTTCTAATTACTAGTCCACACTAGGCCGAAAATACGCGGCCGAAATTCTTCATGATTACGTCAGCAATGCGCTACGCATACAATATAACGCGACGTAATTTCGGCATGGTGTGTCATTGGTAATTTAAAATACATTGCAGGCGTAATCATGCCGAACTTCGGCCGCGTATTTTCGGCCTGTGTTTAGACACATAAGACCGTGGACGATGGAATAAAAAGTGTTCAATATTCCTGGGTCATGGATTTGTTTTAAAATACCTACATGTGTATTATTTAGGGTGCACGGCAGGGTGTAAAAAAAGAGTTCGCTGTGAAAGTAGCAGCTCTGAAAGAGTAACTTTTTTTTAAACTTTTGTATAGACAAACGCATTACGTAAGGACTTAGGGCGCTTGGCCATACAAATCACAAAAAATGCTCTTTTAGCGTTGCTACTTTCACAGTACACTCTATGCAGGGGACTCATACACTTCCTAAAGTATTATCACTTAGTTCTGTTACACGTGTTGTATATTATTAAAAACAAAATAACATACATACAGGGCCCGACTAAAGGGGGGGGGGGAGCCGGGCATTTGCCCAGAGCGGCAAAAATCAGGGGCGGCGAAATTGACTTATTCCTATCTTCCAACCTAGCCATCCACCACTTAAGTTTGAGAATTTTACCAGCTAACCTACCTTAAGTTGGCTAGTGGAAATATTTGAGTATGTTACTTAAATATTCCTCCCATTTTCCCCCAACAAATATGTTTCCTGTATATGTAAAGGGCGGCGAAAATGATCTTTGCCTGGAGCGGCTAAATGGCTAGATCGGGTCCTGCATACATAATATTACTAAATCTTATAAAGTTATTATAATCTTTATTAAATTTGCAAGTATTTGAAGAATCGAGTTGCTAGTAGGAGGGGGCGATGTAAAATATAATAATATATGTATAAGTATAATATATATACAGCCTCCATATTATAACCTCCATAATATAACCTCCTCGTTTTTGGAAGTCAGTTAAAACTTTTTTTTTAATGAAATAAGGGGGCAAACGAGCAAACGGGTCACCTGATGAAAAGAAACTTCCGTCGCCCATGGACACTCGCAGCATCAGAAGAGCTGCAGGTGCGTTGCCGGCCTTTTAAGGGGTAATAGGGGAGGGTAGGGAAGGGAACAGTGGAGGATACGGAAGGGAATAGGGGAGGGTACGGAAGGAAATAGGGGAAGGTAGGGAAGGGAAAAGAGTAGAGGATTGGGCCTCCGGTAAACTCACTCACTCGGCGAAACAGGGCGGAAGCGCTGTTTCACGCCGGTTTTCTGTGAGGACGTGGTATTTCTCCGGTCGAGACGGTCCATTTGTGCGGAAGCAAGGCTCTCCCACGTCAGAAACTGGATTACGCGCGTAACTCCGTTGAGTAAAAATTAGTGGAACCGTACTTTTTTGCGATAAGTGCTCTATGTCCTTTCTCGGGAGTCCTGGGAAAGGTCGGAGACTCAAATTATCTTCATATCTTTATGCAAAATCTGTTCTACTTGGGCGTGAAGAGGTAACGGACAGACACACTTTCGCATTCATAATATTATGGATCTTATTAGTTTTATGATACTAGATGAGACCCGCAACTCCGTTGCGCCAAAACTTGTTTATCACGCGGTAACCGTACATTTTCCCGGGATAAAAATTATCCTATGTCCTTTCCCGGGACTCAAAGTATCTCCATGCCAAATTTCAGCAAAATCGGTTCAGCAGTTTGGGCGTGAAGAGGCAACAGACAGACAGACTTTCGCATTTATAATATTAATAGTATGGATTTAGTAATATTTATCCCGAAAAAATGTACGGTTGCCGCGCAATAAACGAAAGGCGCAATGGTGTTGCAACTTGCAAACCTCATCTTTTTTTAAATTAAATAAGGGGGCAAACGAGCAAACGGGTCACCTGATAGTAAGCAACTACCGTCGCCCATGGACACTCGCAACATCAGAAGAGCTGAGAAGAGAGAGGGAATACGCTCTTTTCTTGAAGGTTTGCAGGTCGTATAGGTCCGGAAATACTGCTGGTGACAGTTCGTTTCAGAGTTTTACAGTGCGCGGCAGAAAGTTACGCGAAAAACGCACTGTGGAAGACCGCCACTCATCAAGGTGATGAGGATGGTATGTTTTTCGCGTGGGACGATGGCGAAAAGTTGCAGGTGGTATGATTCCGAACAATTCCTCAGAACAGTTCCCCGTGATACAACCGATAGAGGATGCAGAGTGAAGCTGTATCTCGGCGTAATTCCAAGGGGTCCAAGCTGTTAGAAACACAGTCAACAATTCGAGCGGCCCATCTAGTTAATATTATAAAATACCTAATAATAATAATAGCTCCCACACCGGTTTCGGTGACGGTGGCCGGTTTCATTGAAACCAGACCAGGTACGCAAGAATAATTTTATGGTGCTCAAGTGTGTGCGCAGTACACAAGAGCACTCTCTATTCATTCACTCTCATAACCCAGTGGGACGGAAGACCGACATGACTGGCGAAACATCAGCTGCGCAGGACCAACATTTTACATGCTCATCCGACGCATGGATCATCTTGTCAGACAATCAGGTGATCAGCCTGCATTGTCCTAACCAAACATGAAAATAACATGTTTCCAACGTGGGAATCGAACCCACGACCTCCGAGTCAAGAGCCACGCTCTTAACCACTGGACCACGGAGGCGTAACATTAACTATAACATATTTTGCGGAATAAAATTGTTACCTTTTGGTCATGTGACTATCATTAAAGTTATCAAGCAAATGCAGTGCGACTCATTTAAAATTAGTAACGGCTAATCTCACTTTGATGCATTCAACAAATGCCACTTATTAGTGCATCCATCATGGGAATAAAAAAAGAGACGAACCGTCAGCGTCCATCCCTACTAATCACATTATAAATACGAAAGTGTGTCTGTCTGTCTGTCTGTAACCCCTCCACGCCCAAACCGCTGAACCGATTTTGCTGGGTATGTAGATTATTGATACTTTGAGTCCCGGGAAAAGACAATAGGATACATTTATCCCGGAAAAATGGTTTCCATGTGATAAATGAATTTTGGCGCCACGGTTTGGGGGGGGGGGGGGGGGGGTCAACGGGTAATTAAAGACGTGAGTGGAAGAACCAGATAAGTAACATTTTATAAAACAAGGACAATAATTACTCATTTGTAGGGTTCCGTACCCAAAGGGTAAAAACGGGACACTATTACTAAGACTTCGTTGTCTGTCCGTCTGTCTGTCTGTCTGTCTGTCTCCAACGGCTATAGCTAGATTTCTGAAATTTTCACAGATTATGTATATCTGTTGCCGCTATAGTAACAAATACTAAAAATAAAATAAAGTTAATATTTAAGGGGGCTTCCATACAAGACGTGATTTTTTTGGCCTTTTTATCTCGTAATAAATAACGATAACAGCTAGGCACTTGGAATTTTCACAAAAAACTTATTTATAGTTACTTTAATAATTAATAATAAAATTAAATAAAAGTAAATATTTAAGGGGGGTTCTCATACAAAAAAACACAATTTTTTATCTACTTTCGCTCTATACCGGTACTGAACCCTTCGTGCGCGTGTCCGACTCGCACTTGGCCGATTATTCCCCTTATAATTTGAACAAACCTTGCAACTACTTCATCATCTAGATAATATATCTGGCTACACATAAAATCCACAGTTTCCATCTTCCGGCCTAGAGCCTCCATGCAAAAAAGGGCAAATTTTCAACTGTTACTCAACTGGTTCTTCCAATCACGTCTTTTCTTAGCAAGGGTAAGTCCCCACCTAATTTAGGATTGTACAAAATCTAGATAAGCCTAATACCTAGAAATCTAGTTTAGAGGGATTACCTTATATGTAGGACTGACGTAAGCATACGTATCTTTATGTATGTTATGATCTATATAAACATACTAATATCTATACATATAAATAAAATTGGAGTGTCTGTTTGTAATACTGAAAGAACCGTTTTTTACTACATGCATATGAATGTATGTAGGTACATACACCAAAACAACATTTTTTACAATTTTTGTCTGTATGTCTGTTTGTTCCGGCTAATCTCTGAAACGGCTGGAGCTATTTTGCCAGGACTTTTTTTGGTAGATAGCTGATGTAGTAAGGTGTAACTTAGGCTACTTTTTAACCGACTTCCAAAAAGGAGGAGGTTATATTTTACTTTTTTCATATTTGTTAGCGGACTATCCATCTTTGTTATTATACTATGTTGACGCGGACGAAGTCGCGGGCAACAGCTAGTATTATAATATAACCTATGACGTCTTGTTATGACATAATATTATAGTGTAGGAATTTCATATAGCATGTATGTTCGTAATACGAATATATATGACGTGCGCAACTCCGTCGCGCTAAAATTCATTTATTACACTGAAACTGTACATTCTCCGGAATAAAAAGTATCCTATGTCCTTTCCCAGGACTAAAAGTATCTTCATACCAAATTTCAGCCAAATCAGTTCAGCGGTTTGGGCGTGGAGAGGTAGCATAAGGACATAGGATACTTTTACTCCGGAAAATCGTACATTTTCCGGAGTAAAAGTATCCTATGTCCTTTCCCGGGACTCAGAGTAGCTCCATACCAAATTTCAGCAAAATCGATTCAGCGGTTTGGGCGTGAAGAGGTAACAAACAGATACACTTTAGATTTTATGATTTTAAGGGCCTGTTTCACCACTGCCTGATAAGTGCTGGATAGGCTGTCTACCACTTAACTTGACGGAGTATGGAGAATCTGTCAAAAAAGTTGCGGATAGCATATCCGGCACTTTATCAGGAAGCGGTGAAACAGGCCCTTAGTATAGGTATGAATCAATAAGAATTATTACTCGTATTATGATAATAATAATTCCTATGCGAACTCGCCGGTTTTCTTAGTATTTATTCTTAGCTCTCCTAGATAAGTAGATTCGCGGAAGAGCTAGCTACTCCCACTCGATCCTCGATTCGAACCCATTATTCATCATGATTTGTGACGTAAATAGTAGAACCGTGGTGTACTTCATGCCAAGTGCGAGTCGGGAACGAACAAAGGCTCAAAAATGTTCGCCTGCTACTGCAGTTTCGTTTTCATTCAGTCACGAGTCAAGACGTTGAACGTAACAGTCAACTTGGCGAGTTGTCCTGTAGTCATTTAATTAAATAGCTTAATTTAATGAACGCGCTAGTCATTCAATAAAATATCGGATTGATCATTGAACCAGCGGGGCTAAAATGGTCGCTTTGAAGAATCATGATATGAATCATAATATGATTCATTTTTCTAAAATCGCAAAATGCAACTCTGCTTGCAATTAATTTCTGTATTTGTGTACTGATTTGACATTTGTCAGTTTGACAGTTTTGACAATTCATTTGCTGAATTGATTGAGAGGAATTGCTAAATGTGACCATTTTAGCCCCGCTGATGATTGTGGCATAATGTACATTAGATTGACACATGCATAATATTATCTTATACGATAATATATCTAGCGGATCGGCATCGGCTCCAATCGACTTCGAAACGATTTTCATGAAATTTTGTATATAGGGAGTTTCGGGGGCGATAAATCGATCTAGCTAGGAATCATTTTTAGAAAATGACATTTTATTCGTGTTTTATCGAATACCGAGCTAAGCTCGGTCAAATAGCTAGTTATTATTAAGTATACAGGGTGTAACAAAAATAAGTGATAATACTTTAGGGTGTGTACATGTTCCTTGTAGAGAGTTCACTGTGAAAGTAGCAGCGCTGAAAGACCAAATTTTTTTTCACGTTTGTATGGGGAAACTCGTGACGCTCGGGCCCTTGCCCATACAAAAGTGAAAAAAATGTTTCGTCTTACAGAGCTGCTACTTTCACAGTGAACTCTCTACAAGGAACATGTACACACCCTAAAGTATTATCACTTATTTTTGTTACACTCTGTATAATATATTTTTATACAAAAATTACGTGTCGCGTTGTTCGTCCGCGATGGACTCCTGTTTGAATATTAGTTTGAGTGTGAAATAATTAGTTTCAACTTGAATTATAGAGTACCTTATTAGTCAAGCTATAAGTATCTTATTAGCAATATTATTATGAAGTTATTTACCAGATATATTTGATAGTAACGCCTCCGTGGTCTCGCGGTATAGAGCGCAGCTCTTGACTCGGAGGTCGTGGGTTCGATTCCCGCGTCGGAAACATGTTATTTCCAAGTTTGGTTAGGACAATGCAGGCTGATCACCTGATTGTCTGACAAGTAAGATGATCCATGCGTCGGATGGGCATGTAAAAAGTCGGTCCTGCGCCTGATCTCTCGCCGTGTCGGTGTCGGTGTGACGTGTCGGTCTTCCGTCCCACTGGGTTATGGAGTAAAGGAATAGAGAGATCTATAGAAAAAAATCAGAAAAAAGAGAAAAGCAGGAAAACGGGGAAAATCATTTTATGGCAAAACAACATTTGCCGGGATAGCTAGTGTATAATAATATTGTATTGTGTACACAGTACAACAACTTACTTATTTATTCTCTGTGCGCATTACTGCAGTCGAGACGGTATGTAATCACAAGATAATATTAATCTTGTTCTAGTAACCTGCTACTAAATCTCATTACCTTGATAGTATTAATTAGAATTCTGACCGATAGATACTGTGCGACCCGACATATTCATCTACACAAATTACATACAGGATGTGAACAGAATAAAATCGGATTAAAAAATATATTAAATTATAAATTACCCCATAATACGAGTATAACCTCCTTTTGTTTGGAAGTCTGTTAAAAATATAATATGCGGAACCATACATTGGAAGTTTTAAAATAAATAGCGTGGTAATTCATAATTACAGTTACATTACATTACCGTTACAGACGGACGGAAGGACGGACGGACGGACAGACGGACAGACGGACAGACGGACAGACGGACAGACGGACAGACGGACAGACGGACAGACGGACAGACGGACAGGCGGACAGACGGACAGACGGACAGACGGACAGACGGACAGACGGACGGACGGACGGACGGACGGACGGACGGACGGACGGACGGACGGACGGACGGACGGACGGACGAACGGACGGACGGACGGACGGACGGACGGACGGACGGACGGACAGACAACGAAGTCTTAGTAATAGGGTTCCGTTTCTATTCCCTTTTATCGAAAATCAAAATGGTACATAATACTTTGTACAACTAATATAATATTATATTCTGTGATAATACATTCAAACAAAAACACACCATGTGTATTGTATAATAAGCCATGTCTGCAGTCTGCACTAAATTTTAAAATGCGGTTAGAGATATTATTTCATTAGCCGTTCTATTTTTAGTTTAAATCTTCGATAAACATCACATTGTTATTTCATGATTACCACTTTTAACTGGTTTATAAACAGAAATTGTTTCACAAAGCAACACCTGTAATAAGCAAACAGTGTCACATGAAGATAAGTAATAATAATAATAATAATAGCTCCCACACCGGTTTCGGTGACGGTGGCCAGTTTCATTGAAACCAAGCCAGCTACGCAGGAGTAATTTTATAGTGCCCAAGTATGTGCGCAATACACAAGAGCACTCTCTATTCCTTTACTCTCATAACCCAGTGGGACGGAAGACCGACACGACCGGCGAGAGATCAGGCGCAGGACCCACTTTTTACATGCACATCCGACGCATGGATCATCTTACTTGTCAGACAATCAGGTGATCAGCCTGCATTGTCCTAACCAAACTTGGAAATAACATGCTTCCAACGCGGGAATCGAACCCACGACCTCCGAGTCAAGAGCCGCTCTCTATACCACTAGACCACGGAGACGTTAAGCGGGGAAGATAAGTAATATTATGTTGGCTGTTCACTGCGCGGGCCCAATTCACACCGGAATGGCAGAGGCGAGGCGAGCAGTTTCAGTGTCATATTATGATTTTAAACTTTATCTTCATTATTATAATACGTAGTATCGCTTGAGAAATCTACGGCCGCCGCCCGTAGATGCTCGTGGCCGCTCGTGGCGTCTGCCGGCCGCTGGCGGCGGCGATTTCTCAAGCGAAGTATGTATTACAATAATGAAGATAAAGTTTTAAATCATATGACACTGAAAATGCTCGCCTCGCCTCTGCCATTCCGGTGTGAATTGAACCATATCACGAGCCGCGCCGCGCCATCTCGAGGCACGCGCCGTCTGAAAGGGGGTGGCTCGAGCAGTGAGCACGCGCATCCAATTCGATTGACTTCTGATGACTGAGTCAGGGATGGCCATAGAGATATGATGGCGGATCCGTATTTTCGTCGTGATCGACAGCAGGAAGATCAGGATTCATTTTTGAAAATAAACTCCAACACTTGTTTCAACACTGATTTATTATTTAGTGCACAAATCACTTTAATTTAATTTAAACTATGCGAACAGATAGTTTCGGAGCAAAGTAGTGTTCACTTCTCGACGGTTACGATCTCCTTGTGAGTATAGTATTCGTTGGTTACGATCACAGAATATAAATTACTCAGGTTACGATAAGGCTGCGTTTCCACTGAAGCGGAGCGGAGCTTAGCGGTGCCCGAATTGACCAATCACCATGCTTGAAATCTCCGCTCCGCTTCAATGGAAACAGCAAGAGCGGGGTGGAGCGGAGCTGAGCGAATATTCATAGAAACGCAGCCGAGCGAGGCGAAGCGGTGCGGAGGACAACGGGGTGCAGAGCGGAGGACAGCGGAGCGGGGCGGTGCGAAGCTGGGCGGTGCGGAGCGGTACGGTGCGTACTCGTGCTCAGGCGGTCACTGGCGACCGCGACATCGTTACGTCACAATAGACATAACTCCGCTCCGCTCCTCTCCACTCCGCTCCGCTTCAGTGGAAACGCAGACTAATTCTGCTCAACCAAACGAGAAGTCCCACCACTCCCACTTCGACTCTGTCCACATGCCGCCACCACCACAAGATGTGACGTCACGGTGCTCGCTTAAACTAACTTCCTTCCGGTGAATATTAAAAATTTAAAATTGATTTAATTAACATCCGGAACTCAAATCAAATAAGAATTAACATCCGCTAAAATTAATTTAAAATTACTTCCGATTCTTAAATTAAGTAAATCTAAGGACTACATAAAACAAATTATCTACGACATAATATTAAGTATATTTTAATTTTAGTATTAAACATACCTGATAAAAATATGGGGCCAAGTTCCTATCGACTAATTTTTGGCCTAAAAAAAGAGTTGAAACCCAATCCAATGCCAAATTCAATGAACTCATCAACCGTAATCATCTTCATCATCAGCCTGATCCATAAAACTTCTAAATTTTAGCTTGGCAGGTTTTCGGGCTATACGTTACACTTATTAATTGTATAATAATTAATAAGCTTTTATTTATATAATTAAATTAACCTGCTAAGTTCAAATTAGAAGTAGGGGAGAGGGGGGCTAGTTCTAACAGATTTTAAATATTGTCATTTATCTTCTGAATTTGAAAACTTTATGTTTTTTATTTTTATACCCGAGTAACGGAAATTTATATGACTTGCTAACTAAGTTAAAAATTCATCTAAATTACTTGGATTCGAAGGGAGACGCATCTTTTTAAAAAAAGTCAGCGGTTAAAACTTGCCCCGTTTCGGGGGCAAATATTAACAGTGATGGGGTAAGTATTAAGACTAGTAAACTTGTTAGAATTTCATTAAACCATGGATGTAAAAAACAAAACAATATTAAAATGGTAATTTATTTATTTTTTGACATACAAATGTTAAAGAACAATAAAAGTTTCTCTCAAATAACATAAATTTATTTTTCTGTTATCCACCCTGAGCTGTTTTCAGCCCCAATGGATTCTGGTGAACCGCTTGCAACAAAAAGGTAATTTAATCAGATCCTCGGAGATATAAACATCGGTGGTATGGTGTTGCCGATAGCGTTTACCGCTGCCGATGCCGCCAGAATGATCGACGTACCTACCTCTTTCGGCAGATGTGGCAGCTCCAACTTGCTTAAGATATTTTTGTACAACCTTCTAATACCGATAAGTATATTAAACCAAATATTAACATTTAACGTGTTAATACTTACCCCGTTCCTTTTGTTAAAACTAGCCCCCGAGGACCTTTTTGCATATAACAACTTATTAAAAAAAACTATATGTATATTTAATAAAATAACACGGAACTGTAATAAACAACTATATAACTAGTCATTATATAAAAATCTGCACTCACAAAACCAAATAATTAAAGCATGAATCAAAAAATTCGAGACGTAAAAAAGTCCGTTTACCTGTATTTTTGCACCGACATACGATAACTTCAAAACGCGTCGGCCGGCGGACAACTCACTTGTCGCAAATCGTTCGCTGACGTCGCCCGAACTGATAGCTACTAGAGAGGAATAGCTCACATTAGATATTAGAGATATATATTTTATGTCAATTGTGAGCTATTTCTATCTCTAGTAGGGCAAAACCAGAGATAGATCAAATATTGGGAACGGCCGTTACCGAATCGCCATTTAATTTAGTAGTTATAGACTTGTTAATACTTACCCCTGTTAAATCTAGCCCCCCTCTCCCCTATTATGGATCAGGCTGTTGATGAAGATGATTACGGTCGATGAAATGCATCTGAATTTAGTATTGGATTGGATTTGAACTCTTTTTGTAGGCCAAAAATTAGTGGGAACCCCATAATATTACTTATAATATTATAAATTACAATACTATGGAATATGGAATAATAATATTAATAATTAATATTAGGCTTGTCGAATAAATATCGATACATCGATATATCGATATTTTCAATTATAATATATCGATATCAAATATCCAATATCGAAATTGTATCAAAAACGATATTTTCTGCTGCAATTTTGGCCAGACGTCTTCTTAATGGGTCCAGTTCTGTCAAAGCAGCCAAAAATTGGTCTTCTCATAGGCTTAGCTGTTGGCTCAATGAAAATAAAAATAAATAAAAGGCGAAAAAGATGGTTGAAAGAATTTTTGCTCCACGAAAAATTATGAATTATAAACGAATGGATTCCAGATCGTATAACATATTTATATATTGACTTTAATACAGATTTAGCAGTTCCCACTACAGATAAAAGGTTGAAACCATCTGGCAACACTGATTTAGTCAGTCAGAACTGTCAGAAGCCACACTTTTTCCGATTTAGTATATTAATAATAATTAGGATCCTAGCTTTCTAAATGTTATTCCACTTGACTAAATTTAGTTAACAAATCATTTATCTAAGTAGACGTCTAAATTTAGTCAAATGGAATAACAACTTTAGAAAAAAGGGATGGCAGTTGACACTACGATGTTGCCACTTTTAAATTTCTTCACTTTTTTTGACGAAATATAAATGAATTAAAAAAAAGCAAATTGGTCGAAAAATTTGACCGATATATTTTTTTCGCGATATATCGAGACCGATATTGATATTTTTTTAAATATCGATGTATCGATATATCGATATTTTCTTTCATTTTCGATATCCCTAATTAATAATAATAATTTTAATATATTAATACTACGATATTTTAATTATTTTAATATTTTAATTATTAATTTTAATAATAATCATATACTTACTTAATTTATGTTACAAGTGGGGCGAATGCCTAGAACAGACATTCGCTTTAAAAATTTTTGTTTAGTCAGTTGAAAATCTTCGTGATTGACCTCTCTAGTCATTACAACTACCTACTTATGATTGAGGTCCGTGCCAATGATAGCGCGAGGCAGCAAGCGCTCAGCGACATCTATGTTCCTCAAAGACTAACTAGGTGATAAATTTAGCAGCTTCATCCTTTTTATATAACGCGCTTTTTTAGTTTGGGCTATATCATGTATGGATGTAACGAAATCTTTGAGCGCGATGTTTACCTATCTCTAGAAGTCAAATTAATTCAAAACTTTGGAAACGTAGCACAATCAGGAGCCAATGACAAGTAAAGTAATCATCAAAATATATTGTTAAAGTAAAAAAAAAATTAATTCGATTTAATATTGTTAAAGTAAAAAAATAATTCGATTTACGTGTTTTTAAACTGTTATTTATTTCGTATTTAAAATAACGACAAAACAGTTTATGTACCATCGAGGAAGTTGATTCCTATGCAATTGAGAGACCAACGTTATTTGGTCGAATAATATGTCAATTCAATGTTAATTGTGATCAGACAACTTCTCTGATAGTACCTATTTTATGTTTACCTAGTCTGCTTAGCTTAGCTCTCGTCCATGCTTAATCCAAGCAGCGCCACCTAGTTTCACCTAAAGAGAGCACAGAGATCATAGTTTTACATCGTAGCTTTTGTGACTTGCGGTAGATGGCGCATATTAATTGCTCATTGTAAAAAATAATAATAATTATTATAATCTATATTATGTTACTCTCAAAGACCGAAATCCAGTGTTGCCAACTATGGGGATTTCCCACTAAATTTAGTGGGAAAAAATAAATTTAGTGTGTTTTTTATTTTGGGGTTAAAATATTTTGGGGATATTTTTGGGGATAAAAATTTTGAAGAATGGAATATTTTTTTAATAACAGCCTTAAAGTGGCTCGGAACTTTGCCGCGAGCGACCGCGACGGACGAAAATTTAAACGAAATACCACTTTATGACATAGGCTATAGGTTTCATTTTACTCAACCACTAGGTTTTACGCCGCCGCCGCGCCGGCGGCAGCATGGGTCGCCACGTAAATGTCAGTAGATAATGATACCTACATTCTATGTCATAAAGTAGCATTTTATTTGATTTTTTACCGGTCGCGGTCGCTCGTGGCATAAATCCGAAAGCCACCTTAAGATGGAACTGCCGCACAAAGCACATGTCGCTATAGTCTTTTGAGTCGTACCAGCTGACAGTAGGCTGACAGATTATTATATTTGTTGTCATTGTATGTAATGAAAAAAAGAAAGATTGAAGTATTTAAAAACTGCCGGCCTGTTTGTTTGTTTGGCCTGTTGAAGGTGTATTTCAGCGTTTTGAGCGCTTAGTAGAACATACCGCAAGAAATTTTAAATATTCTGATTTTTTGGGGAGTTTTTGTTGAAATTTAGTGGGTTTCGAAGTTGCTTTAGGGGGAAAACGTTTTGAATAGTTTGCAACACTGCCGAAATCGCACAATGAGCGGAAAAATAGCTCATGACCAAAAAATCACCGTCAGCCGTATTGCAGTGGAGGGATTCAACGTTAGTCGCCTTACTGAATATGTAAAAATCTTATGGCGGCTCTCGACATAGGCGAACGCGTTGGCCAACGCGTCTGCGGACGCGTTGGCCCAATGTGTAGAACGGGCGTTCGCGCGTTGGCCGTAGGTTATTTAGACGTTGGCCGACGCATCTGCGAGCTTGCCGCGCGGGTCGGAAATGTCGGCAAAAGATCAAAGGACATTTGTCGCAAGCTTCGCGCTCCATCCACACATAGGCCGCGCGATCAGTTTGCCCGGAGTTATAATTATGATAATTATTATAATATGTAATAATTTTTGTATGTAATAATTTAATAAATAATAAGTAGGTAATAAAATAATTACTTATATTATTTTAATATTATAAAATATTATGTAAAAGTGAGTTTATTTCTTTGTTTGTTACGTTTTCTCGCCTTTTATTTATTTATTTCGAGAATACTCTTTAAAAACTTTTTCTTCTCCACATTTACAAAGTAATTATAAGCTGTGAATAAATAAACAGCTGCAGCTGTTAGCGACTAAACATCCATTTTGAATCCGTCCGCACATTGGCGCGATCCAAAGCTTATGCCGGCTCTTGATATAGGCGAACGCGTTGGCCAACGCGTCTGCAGACGCGTTGGCCCAATGTGTAGAACGGGCGTTCGCGCGTTGGCCGTAGGTATTTAGACGTTGGCCGACGCGTCTGCGAGCTTGCCGCGCGGGTCGGAAATGTCGGCAAAAGATCAAAGGACATTTGTCGCAAGCTTCGCGCTCCATCCACACATAGGCCGCGCGATCAGTTTGCCCGGAGTTATAATTATGATGATTATTATAATATGTAATAATTTTTGTATGTAATAATTTAATAAATAATAAGTAGGTAATAAAATAATTACTTATATTATTTTAATATTATAAAATATTATGTAAAAGTGAGTTTATTTCTTTGTTTGTTACGTTTTCTCGCCTTTTATTTATTTATTTCGAGAAATTCTTTAAAAACTTTTTCTTGTCCACATTTACAAAGTAATTATAAGCTGTGAATAAATAAACAGCTGCAGCTGTTAGCGACTAAACATCCATTTTGAATCCGTCCGCACATTGGCGCGATCCAAAGCATACTGAACGACCTTCCTATGTGTGGATTACTCACAAACGCCGTTGCAAGCGCACTGCCAACGCGTCTGCAGACGCGTTGGCCAACGCGTTCGCCTATGTCGAGAGCCGCCACGACCTTCCTATGTGTGGATTATCACAAACGCCGTTGCAAGCGCACTGCCAACGCGTCTGCAGACGCGTTGGCCAACGCGTTCGCCTATGTCGAGAGCCGCCATATGATGAATGATTGGTCTCGCGCTCGCGCTACGACTAGATACCGTCGGAGTACTTGAAAAATGCGGCAGCAAATAATACGCCTCATCGGGCGTAACCGCGCCAGTCGCTCCGCAAGCTTCGGGTGAGGTAGATGTGTCGATAATTTTCGAAATTTTAAGCTACGTCCGTAGCAAAATACCAATTTGCGTAGTAAGCGAGATGTTAAATCTTTGGTCATCATTTTACATTAAAATAGTGGTCTGTATTTTGGTGATCGTTTACTATTTTTGTATGTGAAATGTTAATATTTCTGGTGATAAGCCATTTTTAGGGTTCCGTAGCCAAATGGCAAAAAACGGAACCTTTATAGATTCGTCATGTCTGTCTGTCTGTCTGTCCGTCCGTATGTCACAGCCACTTTTCTCCGAAACTACAAGAGCTATACTATTGAAAATTGGTAAGTAGATGTAGTCTGTGGACTGTGAACCGCATTAAGATTTTGATACAAAAATGGAAAAATTATTAAAAATTTTAGGGGTCCCCATAGGTACAACTGAAACAATTTGTTAAAAATCACATTGAAGTTTCTAATAATCATGATAATTAAATATATATCATGATAATTAAATAAATGAAAAAAAATATTTTTTTTTCATCTAACCTATACATGTGGGGTATCTATGGATAGGTATTCAAAAATCATATTGAGGTTTCTAATATCATTTTTCTAACCTGAATAGTTTGCGAGAGAGACTCTTTCAAAGTGGTAAAATGTCGCCCCCCCCCCCTCTAACTTCTAAAGTAGTTCAAAAGGGCATGATAAGTCAAAAAAAATATATGATGTACATTACTATAAAAAGTACCAACGAAAATTGGTTTCAACGAAATCCATCAAGAATTTTTTAAATACGTCATATATGGTTACAAACCTTAAATAAACTTCCATTAAATCAACTGAAACGTACTGAAACATAAAAATAAATCAAAACCCTTTTAATTTCATAAAAAAGACTTATTGCTGCTGCGGAACCCTTCATGGGCGTGTCCAACTAGCACTTGGCCGGTTTTATTATCTTTAGTTATCAAACGGTCACATAGATGTCGTTAAGCGTCGCCTAGATCGCGCTATCGCTTGCACGTACCTTACAAATAAGAGAAAATTCCGCGTTTTCGCATGTAACACACACTAAAACCACACATATATCACAAGTGACAAGGTGATATGAAAGGATTTTTGTAGCGCTCGCTTATTAAAGCAGCCGCCATTGTGTAACTCTTTTACTATTGAATTATGTAAGTATTTGCTGCGGTTAAACTTGCGAATAATATCAAAACTAAGTGAAGAGAGGCTGCATAGTATTACCACAATAGACATAACTACCAGTAGTTCGACTGCAAAGAAACGGACAGGTTTTAATATCTGTCGAATTCGTGGGGTTTCACTAGGATTATGAACGGATTGTGCCTCGCGCTGGCTGATATAATTTATTTTTAAATAGGTATTTAAAATAAAGATTTCAAAATTGGATTCTGACAATTTTAATCGCATGTACCAAAACACAAACAACAATACGACCAAAGAGGAACACGTCCATCGAATAAGCCATATTTTTAAATTCGTAGGTTCGTCATAATACGTCAAATTTAAAAATTTCAACATCAGTTCTAAGTCGGCATACTCTATCATTCTGTCTACTCTGGTATTACTATGGAGACTGTGTCTAAAAATTTGTCCGCGGGGCGCGACTACATATTATACCGTGTGACAAGACATAATATTATATTGTAATAAGGTAAATGACTAGTAGATTGGACAGTGCCAGTCATTGGAAAAAGCACAAAAACACAATATTTATTAATGTTGCTTTAAAAATTTCCTGTTTTTAATGTAAAAGAACGCCTGTTCTTAAATAAAAACTGTCAGTTTTTAAAGCAACATTAATAAATATGGTGTTTATGTGCTTTTTTCCAATGACTAGTACTGTCCAATCTACTAGTCATTTACCCTACATGAATTTCAATTATACCATTATAATATTATGTTTTAATCTACACAGTACACATAATATCATGACTCACAGATCAGAGTCTTTAGATTTATATACAAATTCAATTTAATTCCGATGTGTACCTAATTAATCATGTACACATTATTCGTAAATCGTATTTCTAGCCCTCTAATTGCAAATGTAAGAATAACATAATACTATAATACATGGCAAGAAATACTCATGCCAACAACTATCGCGGAAATGAATACACATTACACAATAATACATAAGGTTGAAGGTGTCCCATATTATAACAAACGATAGCATAATATACACTTTATTTATTTGTAGTTTACACAATATAATATTCAGAAACACATACTTAATCAAAATAAATAAATCTATCGTATTACGGAGGGTTGCCATCACCTTTATTGCACGACAAAAATCCCGGACATTTGGCCGAAATATGGCTATTTCCCCGTACACCCATTAAAAACTATTTACTATTACGTTCTAATTTTTTTAACAAAAATTTGAAAAAATTTATGAACCTTGAAATCGTACTTGATTTTGATCAAAGAAGAAAAAAGTGTGTATGCTTAGCGACGTTTTATCTTTCGTTTATGGCTGCCTGGGCTGGCTAAAAAGTTGGATTTCTCTCAACAAAAGTCTCCGAATTTCATCCGGACACTTTTCAAAAACCCGTCCGGACGGTCCCCGGTCGCCCTTCAAACTAGGACAAATCCGGGGAAATCCGGACGGATGGCAACCCTATTTATATACCAAGCATGAGAAGCATCTAATCATCATCAAGCAGAAGGTTGATTTTTCATGAGTTCCTACTTCCTCTCAAACTCTTGATTGCTTTTGAGTCTTGATTGAACTTGCTTGCATGATGATGCAACCTTCCGCATTTCACCACATTTCAATGCTGGATTACAAAATGTTTTGACGTCATAAGGACCAGCTTAAGAGGGCGACTAACCCAAAAAATCAAACATTGTACTTCTCTCTTCACACTCACGCCCGTCTTTCATATGCCAGGTGAAAAAGGACGACGCGGATTCATCGCCAAATTAGTTTTTTCTCAATAACTCGATAAATATACAACATTTTAAAAATCCGCTAGGTCGATCTCTCAATGATAGAATTTTATACAATGTGTTAAAATATTAACTTAGTTCAATGCACGGTTATGGCAATAAATTAATGAAAAATTCGTGAAAATTAGATGCATCTTTGTGATTTTTTTCTATCGAGAAAATTTTAAGATATCGTGTTTTTGCTCAGATCGAATTCTCGGAAATATAATGTTGTATCTAATTTTAGAAAATGAAACAATTCGGGACTTATTTTCAAGTATAAAAATGAATTATAAAATCGACACTTTAGAGACTGGTTGCTCTCTTGAGCCTTTTTACTAGTTGCATTGACTTAATATTGGGTTGATTTGATTATTCTGGTTTTGGTCTCGTCTCTAGGGTTTTCTGACATAAAATCTATCTGATGTGACTAGAATATGAAATGTATTATTCAATGTTATGCTGGCTTCTCACGACGCGTAATATCACGAGCCGCGCCGTGCCAGCACGAGCCACAGCCACGCGTCGTAAGAAGAAGGTGGCTCGAGGTGGTGCGGGCTGGCTCGAGCACGCGCGTCCGATCCGATTGAAGTCGCAGCCGCGGCTCGGGCGGCTCGTGATATTACGCTACGCGCCATGAGAACGGTTAGCGCGGCCTGGCCTGTAGGGCTAAAATGGTCGCTTTGGAGAATCATATTATGAATAATAATATTAAACATATAAAAAAAATCGCAAAATTGACACTCTGTTTGCAATTCAGATGTCTAAATTCATACTAATTTGACATTCACGAGTTTGTCAGTTTTGACAATTCATTGCTAAATGTGACCATTTTAGCCCCGCAGCTGTTGGCTCGTGCTCGCTCGTATGAGTCGTACTGTACAAAGCGGCTCGGCGCGGCGCGGCTCATGATATTACGCGCCGTGAGAAGCGAGCATAAGAATCACCAAAGGTGATCGCACATTCATCAGCAAGCACGCGAAAGCGTCGGATTTCAAAATTCGTTGTATGAAATGATGTGAAACCTCGCACAGTCGTCCGCACCGTACGCGCCGCATTTCGTGTAGGTACTATGCGGTGCGTTTGACGCGTACGGCGCGTACGGTGCTGACTGCAAAATATTATAATATTGTACGATCAGATTTAGGCCGTTTGTTCTTTGATACAAAAATGAAATGCCAAATAGTGTAACTTTAAATTTAGAATCTCTGTGATATATGTAATTTCACCGCATCGCGTTTCGTCGCGTTTCGATGTGACCTGACGAATTGGTTAAACTATAAAGTAGTTTAACCAATTCGTAATTACATAAGTAAAGAAAAATATTTGAAAAATTCTTTTACTTTTTAAGGATACTTAAATAGTAATATCTAATATGTAATAACGATAAAAAGTAAGTACTTACTCCATGCTTTTGTTTCTTCAAGGTTCAGGGCTCAGGCACACACATTATTACAAAAATACTATTAACTTTTTTACTAGGTATTCAATAAAAAATTACTTTATTTGAATGATTGTAGTAAGTATTCCGGGAGAAGTGTAATTAAAGGCAATTTTTTGTCAATACAAATCTATCCTTCTACTTATAATAATTAATAACAGAAATGATTTCTACAGTAACTTTAATACGAAAGAAATGAGTATAACTTTACTAATACTTTATATCGTCTTTGAAATAAGAAAATCTAGATATTTTCGTTCTAATTAGGTAGGTACTAATAAATTACTAATTAGTGTAGCTTATTGTTAATTACAGCCAGAACTATCTTCAAGGCTAAATATAATTAAACATAATAGTTTGTAGTTAATCTATACATAATATTATAAAACAAAGTCGCTTTTTTTCCTCATGTCCCTTTGTTCCCTTTAATCTTTAAAACTACGCAACGGATTTCGATGATTCTTTTACTGTTAGATAGCCCATTTATCGAGGAAGGCTTTAGGCTATATTTTATCACGCTAAGACTAATAGGAGAATGTGGTAAAAACGGGGGAAATTATTTGAAAGGGCTTATCTCGCGAACTACTGGAGCAATTTTTATGTTATTTGGCACAGATAAGAAGTAGACCACGTGAAGGATCATAGGCTATCGATTCTAATAATTTTTTCAGCGGCTATATTATAATACTTTATACCCGTGCGACGCCGGATCGGATCGCTAGTCTAGAATATATTTTAATCTTTATGTAAACAAAGATACAATAAATAAAAAAAAAAATCAAAAATAAATGCTAGTATGCATTCTACGGTTGTGATGCGGCAACACAACGCATCCGCATCAGCCAACATGTCGACTATTTCCGATATGGCTAAAATTGAAGGGAAAATGAAAAAAATATAATTTAACTATTATTTATTTTCAGGGTGGTAAGTATGTTGAAAATTACAGATCGGTTAAAAATGAAAAAAATATAATAATTAGAATGGAACTTAAAATTTTCCATAAAAAATTGTTGCCATGCTAAATGCTTAATGAGTATTTTGTGTCAAACTTGTGTCATACTAAGAAAGTAGCATCCTCATTTTTCGTTTACTCTTTTTGGCCTACATATTACATAATATTATGTCTTGTGGCTGCAGCGACGACACATCGCATCCGCAGCAGCAACATAATAATTTATTATCATATTATATTGTATTAAGAGGTAAGTACTATAATTCTTCTTCCTTCTATTCTAAGGGTAGATACTAGATTCAGACCGCAATGCGACCGGCGACGCGTAGAATCATTTCTTTTTTTTTTTTAATGAAATAAGGGGGCAAACGAGCAAACGGGTCACCTGATGGAAAGCAACTTCCGTCGCCCATGGACACTCGCAGCATCAGAAGGGCTGCAAGTGCGTAGCCGGCCTTTTAAGAGGGAATAGGGTAATAGGGGAGGGTAGGGAAGGGAAGGGAAGGGAATAGTTGAGGGTAGGGAAGGGAATAGGGTAGGGGTTAGGGGATTGGGCCTCCGGTAAACTCACTCACTCGGCGAAACACAGCGCAAGCGCTGTTTCACGTCGGTTTTCTGTGAGAACGTGGTATTTATCCGGTCGAGCCGGCCCATTCGTGCCGAAGCATGGCTCTCCCACGTAAAAAAATTCGAAATTTGTATGGATTTGACAGGTTTGCAAGACGCCTCACACAATTGAAATCCGTCAAATCCATACTTCGCCGCGCCTCTCCTCGTCGCGTTGCGGTCTGAATTGACTGCGGCTTCAGCGGCGACACAACGCATCCGCAGCGGTAACATATTATCATATTCTATTCAATTGTATTCAGGGGTATTCTTATACAAAAAAAAATCAATATGATATAAGTACTATTCTTCTTCCTTCTATTCCTAAACGTCATCTAGTAGACATTCCGATGATAAGTTTCTCTCTCTCGAGTGCCGGCGCGCGGTCCGCAGCGCTGCGGTTTTGAGGCTGCAGCGGCGACACATCAACGCGTCCGCATCAGCCAACATGTCGTCTATATCTGACATGGCCGCTGGAATTTGAGAATCAGATTAATCCTTCGATCGTGGATTCTTGGAAATCTATTGTGTCTCGCTCACCGGTGAGCAGGGGCTTGATGGGTTAATTTCATGAAGCTATTATAGAGAGGAGATGGCCTAAGCAACTGTGCACTGTGATTTTCAACTAGGTCTTTCAGCGTTTGTCAGGTGCACACGTAACGAGACTCCCAATAAATTAGTGTTTTTTGCATTTTTAACAAGGAAAGGATGAAGTATTGTGTTTTATAATGTCGAAAACACTCAGACAGACGTTCTTATAATATAAATACCATCATATATCATTTGTAAATAATTTTAAATGTAATTTACATATAAAAGTTCTAGAACATTTTAGCTTTCAGCGTTAATTATACTACTTGACACTAGATGGCCAGACCTTTGAAAGATAATACAGACGTAAATGCTTATAATTTTGCATAAGTTTATTGCCATAATCATACTTGAATACTTAAAACCGTGATACACTTTGTCTTAAACACATTTCATAGCTAAAACCGTACTAATATAGCTTTTATTATCATATTACTTATAAAGCGCCATCTGTCGTCATCTTGGATAACTACTATGAACGTAACAAATATCCAGGGCCGTATTTAGAATTAAATTACTAACCGACTTCCAACAAACGAGGAGGTTGTATTTTTATTAAGTATCGCAATGACACTTTGTTTGCTAATATTGATTGTTGACGCGCGCGGCTGATATTTGTTTTTTTTTTGTGATAATAATAGGAAATATGTGATATTGATACTGATATTGATTAATAAAATAATAGCTGAATCACATTCATTGATAAAATATTACCACAAATCTTTTTCATGAAAATTTTGGATTTGCTCAAAAATAAAAAAAATAAAGTACTTAACTGAAAGAGTTGAAGCTGCCACGGGGTTGAACAAAAACAAGGTAATACCTTAAGGTTGGGTTGCACCAGAGGCGTGGTTAAAGTTAAAGTTATGGTTATAGTTAAGGTAAATTTAACTTTAACTTTAACCTTAACTTTGATCGGAGAAAGTGACAGATGAGAGCTGGTCCAACAAGGTTATAAATGAACGTGGGCGAGGGCGCTGCTGGTAAAGGAGAACTGTCAAAAATGGCGTTTTTTGTATGATGACAACTTTTTTCGTCACGCGCATTTAAAACCTTGTCGAGCTCTATGGTTATGGTTAAATATGGCGTCTTGATGGCGTCAATTTTTAACTTTAACCAAAGATTTGACATTTTGCATTGTAGTTAAAGTTACTTAAAGTGAAAGTTAGTTGGTGCAACTCAGTCTTACGGCCGTTCTCAATATTTTATCTATCTCTGGTTTTGCCCTACTAGAGATAGGAATAGCTCACAATTGACATAAAGTATATGTCCCTTATGTCTAATGTGAGCTATTCCTATCTCTAATAGGGCAAAACCAGAGATAGATCAAATATTGGGAATGGCCGTTAATGTACAGAATTGGTCGATTACTTAGGTACCTATAAAATTTTGCTAACGCTACTTTTTTAGAAAACTATCATTGCGATCCCATTCTGATCGAGCGTGGATTTTCATCTTTCATGTACTTACCATCGAAGAAATTGATTCATAGTCCATAGGCTGCCTCTCCCCCCCTATTACCTCTTAAAAGGCCGGCAATGCACCGGTAGCTCTGCTGATGTTGCGAGTGTCCATGGGCGACGGAAATTGCTTTCACCGGTGGTAGGCATCATGTAGACGTTCAGAGAATATTTGCAAAAATTTATTCTGAATAAAAAAGTTTGAGTTTATCAGGTGACTCGTTTACTCGTATGTCCCCTTATTTTACATTAAAAAATCGGTCAAAATACTAACCCTTACTTTATTAATTGCACTTATTATAATAATTAATAATATACATTTTTTAAAGTTCTGAGTACGTCCCATAATATTCAAGAATTTTGACATCTAGTGTTAGATAGCTGAACTACGTAGTAACATCAACATGAAAGATTGAAAAGTGGGCGGAGCTTGACACCCCCTCACCCCGCAAATTGTCACGCGTCGTTTCTTAAGGAAATTCGATTACGACACCTCCTCTCTATATTAGCTTCATGGTTAATTTGCTCATTCATTCATTCAATATGAGTACCAGGTTGCAACTGCAAAATTTTAAAATACTTAGGGCCTGGTTCACCACTTCCTGATAAGTGCCGGATAGGCTATCCACCACTTAACTTGACAGATAAAGTATGGAGAAACTGTCAAATAAGTTGTGGATGGCTATCCAGCACTTTATTAGGAAGTGGTGAAACAGGCCCTTATTTGCTTTCTGACACATTTCTTACAAGTTGCCAACTAACCTGCCTAAGTGGTAATAAAAAAATATATTGCTTATTACATTAGCTTTGTCCACACTGTGCCTTTTTCTGTTCGTCAAGAGCATGTGTTATAGCGCAGTCAACAGCGAACGTGAGGCATGCCCGCGGGTCCCGCGACGCATGCCCTCTGACCGTATCCAAAACTTCAAAAATGACAATATTGGCGTTGCGTTCCTTGACGCATTAAATTATTGAATGCGCCAATATGAAAGTTGATGACGAAAATTGAAGATGAAAGTGTGGACATAGCTGGCTGTGGCAATAAGCAATATTTATTTTTACAAAACTGGTGATATATATTTTATTTTGTAGGGTTTTATGTTTTAATTAAAAATTGATACAGGAATCATACTGACACATAGAATCCCTTTCGTATTGTATGCTGAGACGCGATTGGCGCTTGCTATCCTTTGACTGAAATAAAATAAAATAATTATTACATTGATGATTTTTTATTTAAAATTGGATCTTTTGAAAATTATTTTAATTAATACGTGAGCCAAAAACTTTGTAACCCTTTTGACGAAAAATGGGGAAACGTAGGTGAATGAAATTTTGCACAGTTATAGTTTATATGGTGAAGGAGTGCATCGAGCTAATATTATTTTGAAATTATGTTTTTATCATACATTTTTTTAACAAATAAAACATTACACACACTGCAACACACACACTAGGAAAAATGACAGATTTTTGAGTGACAAGCCTATACATACGAATTATACTCTATTATTTACGGTTGAAGTTTGTTGACAAGAAGGTGACAAATTGAAAATGGATTATAGTTTTTTTTTATTGAATTTTTAGATACTATTAGACAATGCTTACACGGCCAGTCTGAGATCAGCTGAGTCCCAGAGAAAAGAGTTGAAAAAAAGTATGATAAAGTCAATATTTTTTCACAAAATATAGGTAGTAGTCTTAATGTCGTTAAAAGTAAGGTCGAATTTCGACCATTGAGAGATCTCTAGTTGTTTTAATTACACTATTTAAGACATGTTACAGTTTGAGACAATTAAAAAAAAAATTCATGAATGACAAAAAATTTGCACCCCTTTCATGCAAAAAGTACAGTTTTATAGTTTGTGCGTTCTAAGATTATATGGGTGACACTTTTCATGTTCCTTGCTACGGGTTTTTTTACAAGAAAACAAAAAAAAATCAAAATGTAATAAATAATATTCCATCTACAAAAACAAATGTTTCCTATAATTGTAAATGAATAAAAATGAAAAGGTGCTAAATGCTAACTTATTAATAAAAATTATAAATATTAACTGTGAAATAGAAGTATAAAATGATTGTTACGAAAACATTTGAAAAATGTTATATTCATGAAACGGAACTTATGTTAATAGAGATTGACTCTGTTGAATCGAAATCAAATCGATAAAAAAGGGCAGCCATCTTAAATCGCCGGCACCACTGAAATGTCAGTACGAAATCGATAATTTCGATTGCAATTCCTTTACGATGTGATTCGATATTTTTATACGTGGGAGAGCCATGCTTCGGCACGAATGGGCCGGCTCGACCGGATAAATACCACGTTCTCATAGAAAACCGGCGTGAAACAGCGCTTGCGCTGTGTTTCGCCGAGTGAGTGAGTTTACCGGAGGCCCAATCCCCTACCCTATTCCCTTTCCTACCCTCCCCTATTCCCTTCCCTTCCCTCCCCTACCCTATTCCCTCTTAAAAGGCCGGCAACGCACATGCAGCTCTTCTGATGCTGCGAGTGTCCATGGGCGACGGAAGTTGCTTTCCATCAGGTGAACCGTTTGCTCGTTTGCCCCCTTATTTCATAAAAAAAAAAAAAAAAACTTTCGATTAATTTTTGTTAGGTAACTTCCCTACCATTGTCAATTATAATGTGTCACGCATATCATCATAAAACGCACAAACTATACTTAATTAAACTTTCAACGATAGTTAGTACATTGTTTAAGCACGAATAACACGATAGAAGAAAAGCTTACTTTATTTCGTCTTCGCTGAGAGCTCGTCTGAGTCGAAGTATTCCTGAAAGACAATAGTCTATAGACCAACTACGAAACCGTTTTGAGACACAAACAATCAAACGAGAATGCCGCGTCCTGCTCAAACAACGTCATTTCACGTTTGTTAGAGCAGGACGCGGCAATTTCGTACGATTGTTTGAGTCTCAAAACGGTTTCGTGGTACGGCCCCTGTTTACATCATCACTATTATACTCGTTAAACATCTGCATCAATAATAATAATTGAAATAATTGACTTAAATTCTCTTTCGAATGCGTAAAGCATAACAGTTCACACATATTATACTAGATTCAGCAAAAAATAATTAAATGTATGCAGCCGAATTTAGAAACCTCCTTCTTATTGAGCATGATTCATAACTTATAGCGAGCTAAAATTGAAACGTCAAGCTATAGTCTGGCATAAAAGTGAAGAAATTAAAAAGTGGCAACATCATAGTGACATCCCTTTTTTTCTTAGATTGATTTGAAAGGGATGACACTACAATGTTGCCACTTTTTAATTTCTTCACTTTTATGCCAGACTATACTTACTTTTGTTAATTACGGTTACGTTTCATTTCCGTGTGAGCTGACCCTTACTTTATTCCAAAACATTAATTATAGTAACGTGCAGACGGTTCACGGATGGCCTGCAGCTGGTAAGCAATTTTAAGATCACCGGACATTCGCAACCATATCGCATAGTGAACTAAAGATAAAATAATACCTTAACCAAGACATTTTATTAAAATTTCGCTTTGTCACTGTAGTCATCTTTGACACTATGGACCTGAAAAAATTAAATGAATGAAATTAAAAATCATAGAGTAATAAATGTCTGGTCTCTGTTAAAAATAAAACAATAACGTGAAACTGTATACGCGCGGTTAAGCAACGGTTGTCGGAAATAACGCATCATGCAAAATATCACATCGGCGTTGTGGCGACGCACGTTAAGGGTCTATTCAGACCGCAACGCGACGCGTGGACGCTTTTCTAAATTTGTATGGATTTGACAGATTCGCAAGGTGTCTCACGCAATTGAAATCTGTCAATTCAGAACAGAAATGCACCTACGCGTCGCGTTGCGGTCAGCCTGTCCCACTCGCATCTTAGGCATTGAACTGTAAGTACCACCCGCGGGTGGCCAATCAGTAGGGACTCACAAGCGAGCGGTGACACACGCGCAAGATTTTTCGTCGCGTATCTAGTTATCTACTATGTTTACTGATCATAAATGAATTTAATTTATAATGCTGATTTAACCGCTGTGACAAAATCGTTATAAATCCTTTAAAAATGAACAATTAAAAAAGGCCAATGATATATATGTATTTGAATAAGGTATTTAAATACAAAAAGTAGATAAAAACTATACAAACATAGCAAATAAACCAATTTCATACAAAGAAACACACAAACTACACAGAAGTAAACACAAGTTACTATGTTTAAATTGTAAAAGTTTCCTGCAGTACCTATAATCGAATATACTTATATAAATCTACTATAAAATATAGGTTGGGTTACAAAAACATTATAAGTATAACTATTTTGCTATATAAAAAGGTTTGCTATTCGTACTAATAGTAATTAAAAAATATTATTTTGTTTTCTAAAAGGCGAAAACCTTGATTTCGTCAGAAAAGGTACGAGTTATGCGATAGACAGAGAGCGGACATGTAGGTGAATATAATTGTAGGCACCTAGCACTGCGCGGTCGGAATTTGAACTGTATAGTGTCGTAGCATGAGTCGTCATTTCTTTAAACGGGTTTCGCAAGTGGGAACTCTGTTGGTACAACTAATATATATTCTGTGGTTGCGGTCTGAATTGACGCGGTCTTGCATATTCACACACTTCAATTGCGTGAGACGTCATGCAAGTTACATAGAAAATAGAAATCTGTCAATTCCATATATCTTATATCTTTAAACGAGCAAATCTTGTATATATATATATATATATATATATATATATATATATATATATATATATATATATATATATATAATTGGAATCTCGGAATCGGCTCCAACGATTTTCATGAAATTTAGTATATAGGGGGTTTCGGGGGCGATAAATTGATCTAGCTAGGAATCATTTTCAGAAAATGTCTTTTTATTCGTGTTTTATCGATAATCGATAAACCGAAAATATGACTCTTCCTGACATCTATTGGCGAATAATAATACTATTTTGATAGCAACTAATTGTTTTAACGACCAGCAGATGGCGTTATTAAGTAACACGAAGTCAATAAGTGTTTGCTATACCGAGCGAAGCTCGGTCATCCAGGTACTTATATTTTAATTTAGAAATGCATCTCACGGCAAGTACGCTCGCTTCGCGGTCTGAACTAGCCCTAAAGCCATAATAAAACCTCTTACTCGTTTCCTGAAGACACATCTGAAAGGCGGTTGTTGCTTCTTGAATCCGACTTCGACGACCTCTGGCGGACGACAACCATCTGATTGCTACTCAGCTGCGTTTTCTGAAAGGTTGTTTCACAATTTTAAGCATGGTGTAACTAAACTAAGTGATAATAAAAGTATTATCACTTAGTTAGGGCAGGTGTCACCAAATGCCGGACCGCGGTCCGCATACGGACCGCCCGCGCCGACGCGACCCATTGTGTGCGGACTGCGGACCAAGCATGTTCGAAGATGATCTTCGTTCATCTTAGGACTTTAACATCTCCAGGATTTAATGTCAATATCTATAGCCTGCACCAATATTTCACTCAACACTTCAGAGAGATAATTAGCTACAAAAAATGGTTACTTTTCTCATTGATATCTAAAAAATACCTTTGTATTTTTCGTAATTAGCTTTGTTTAATATTTTTTTTTATATAAAATGTGTGGACCGCGAAGGTCATTTCATGTCCTAAAACGGACCCCGAGCGAAATTTATTGGTGACCCCTGCTTTAGGGTGTGTATGCGTTCCTTATGTAGAGTTCACTGTGAAAGTAGCAGCGCTGAAAGAGTTAATTGTTTGTGATTTGTATGGGCAAGCGCCCGAGAGTCAGTAATTTTCCCATACAAAAGTTTAAAAAAGTTACACTCTAATTGAACTCTCTATAGGGGGCTCATAGACACTCTTAGAGAGAGAGCACATTAGAGACACGACAGTTTTCTCCGGTCGAGCCGGCCCATTCGTGCCGAAGCATGGCTCTCCCACGTACATCAATAGTGTAGAAGTATGGATAAGATAATATTCACCTCGTCGAAATACGTAGCACCGTATGGACTGTACACGGTGAGATATCGTTGCACGAGATGGGCGTGAAGATCTGCGTTTCTACTGTCGTGAACTTCGAATATTTGCAAACCTGTGGGATAGCATAAGAACCATTCTTTCTACTCTCATTCTATCTTAAATAATTTGGACAAAATAGTTCAAAAAATATAACAGCCGGGTAAAAATGGAAAAACTGAAGAGATCTTTCTTTCGATTTTCATTCTAACAATATAGTTCGTAACAAAATAGTTCTTGGTTAAAAGTGACAAGACGTGACAAGTGTTTGGCGTTATGCTAAGTACTCACATACGGTTTTGCTCGATCGAGCAATAACGTCGAGCAAAACCCGCGGCTCGGGATTTCGTCCACACATTCAGCATTGCTCGATAGTTTTACTCTAAATCGATATATTCAATTCCATCAAGCCGGCTCGACCGGCTGCGACCCTTCGAGTGGCTCGATGCGAGCCTTCGAGTTGTGAGTTTTGCGGTCCACAGTAGGCCTCTTGGATATCTCTAGTGGCGCGGCGAGTGGCAGATTCAGGCAACACGTGGGTGTCATGCCGGCTCTTGATATAGGCGAACGCGTTGGCCAACGCGTCTGCAGACGCGTTGGCCCAATGTGTAGAACGGGCGTTCGCGCGTTGGCCGTAGGTATTTAGACGTTGGCCGACGCATCTGCGAGCTTGCCGCGCGGGTCGGAAATGTCGGCAAAAGATCAAAGGACATTTGTCGCAAGCTTCGCGCTCCATCCACACATAGGCCGCGCGATCAGTTTGCCCGGAGTTATAATTATGATAATTATAATATGTAATAATTTTTGTATGTAATAATTTAATAAATAATAAGTAGGTAATAAAATAATTACTTATATTATTTTAATATTATAAAATATTATGTAAAAGTGAGTTTATTTCTTTGTTTGTTACGTTTTCTCGCCTTTTATTTATTTATTTCCAGAATACTCTTTAAAAACTTTTTCTTGTCCACATTTACAAAGTAATTATAAGCTGTGAATAAATAAACAGCTGCAGCTGTTAGCGACTAAACATCCATTTTGAATCCGTCCGCACATTGGCGCGATCCAAAGCATACTGAACGACCTTCCTATGTGTGGATTACTCACAAACGCCGTTGCAAGCGCACTGCCAACGCGTCTGCAGACGCGTTGGCCAACGCGTTCGCCTATATCAAGAGCCGGCATCAGAGTGCGATCAGCTGTTGCCGGCACTCGACTGGCGGCTCTCGACATAGGCGAACGCGTTGGCCAACGCGTCTGCAGACGCGTTGGCCCAATGTGTAGAACGGGCGTTCGCGCGTTGGCCGTATGTATTTAGACGTTGGCCGACGCGTCTGCGAGCTTGCCGCGCGGGTCGGAAATGTCGGCAAAGATCAATGGACATTTGTCGCAAGCTTCGTGCTCCATCCACACAAAGGCCGCGCGATCAGTTCGCCCGGAGTTATAGTTATGATAATTATAATAATATGTAATAATTTTTATATGTAATAATTAAATAAATAATAAGTAGGTAATAAAATAATTACTTATATTATTTTAATATTATAAAATATTATTTAAAAGTGTGTTTATTTTTTTGTTTGTTACGTTTTCTCGCCTTTTATTCATTTATTTCGAGAATACCCTTTAAAACTTTTGCTTGTCCACATTTACAAAGTAATTATAAGCTGTGAATAAATATACAGCTGCAGCTGTTAGCGACTTAACATCCATTTTGAATCCGTCCGCACATTGGCGCGATCCAAAGCATACTGAACGACCTTCCTATGTGTGGATTACTCACAAACGCCGCTGCAAGCGCACCGCCAACGCGTCTGCCAACGCGTTGGCCGACGCGTTCGTCTATATGGGGAGGCGGCCTGTGAAATACGGTTTACTAGTTAAAAATGAAAACACGTTGAAAACGTTAAAAAGTGCTCTGAATAAGGAAAATATGGGCGGTACGAGGTACTGTTGTGTTGTAGGGTGCAAAAATTCCCAATCTCGGATTCGTGAATTAACGTTGTATTCGTTTCTGAGACGGAATTGGGAAACGTATCGAAATCAACATGCCGATCATGCTTAAATCTAAATCTCGCATGAATATTTCTAAAATATCACGTGCAAGTTATTTTTAATATCATTGTTTTATGTATAATAATATATTGTAATTGAAAAAACGATATAAGTAAATAAAATTATTGTCGGTTCAATATTTATTACTAATTCCTTTAATATTATAATTAATATACTAATTAATATACTAATGACTGACATTACTAATTTACTAATAATATTATAAGTGCGAAAGTGTGTCTGTCTTACCTCTTAACGCCTAAACTGCTGAAATTTGGCATGGATAACTCCATAATATATTCTTAAGAGTCCCGAAAAAGGACATAGACAATGGCGTAACTATAAGATCCGGGGCCCGTGGCAAATTGATGGGGCTCTATCAGTAAAAATCGTCACGTTTATAATAAACAATATTATGTACTTACTTAAAAAATTTTGCCCATTTGGGTCGGGGGCCCGTGGCATTTTGCCAGCCCTATATTTACACCACTGGACAAACGAATCCCGCGCGGTTACTCCGTTGTGCAAGAGTTATGGCACAACGGAGTTACGGGCGTCATCTATTTAGTAAATTTATTATATTACATATTAATCATAAAAATCCTTTTTTTTATAATAGAATATCATAGTAAAAATCTAAGAAAAATTTCTTTGATATTGAAATATATCTCTGCATTTTCCATTTTTATTTTGCATGTATGGTTGAAAAGTTGCTGAAAATATATTTGTTTAGATTATTCAATACATAGCTCCACTTTCACGTCGTACAGTCGATTACCTACTCTGGTCTGTGGTATTACTTTTACACGGATGATTCGTTCTCCATCATCATGGATTTCGAAGACTTCATGAACATGATTGCTTTGGAATTAGTTCGTGCTCTATAATTTTTAATTAGGTAAACGACCTGTTTTTAGTAATAAGTAATAACTAAGAAGATGATCTTACAAATAAATAAGTACAAAGTAAAAATCATATTCAATGAATTTGAAAGAATATTTCATGATCGTGTATATTTAAGTAAATATAGCTTTCGATAAGTACTGATTTTCCGCGGAAAAAGTCTGCGGAAATATAATGAAGTCCACAATCAATAATAATTTGGCTCATTACTTTTTATTGTGCTAAAAATATAAACAATTACGAAAAAAGTGCAGTGACTTGTATGAGAATCATATGAGAAAAGCGCCCGTGAGCTTCCGCCGTCAACCGACCCGCGGCGTTGCCGTAGCTTAGCAACGATATCCAAGAGGCCTATAATTAGGCTTAATGTGAAGGCAACCCTACTCGATTTGGAGTAAAACTTTCGAGCCAAACCATAAATTTAATATACCTAGCGGAATAGAGAAACAAGCCTGAGCAAGAGAGATGTCACTATCAGTAACACTGCGTGGTAAAAATAGACGTGTGATACATGACAGCAGCACTCTTTTTTGACGTCCAGTCGGCACGTGCCGCACGTTGACAATTTAATCTCATAGAAATCATTTTCAATCATGCTTGTATAAGTGTATACGTACACATATTTTTACACACAGATGAAACCAATTTCGGTTTCGTTTGACAGCTCAAGATTGTTGCTCTATTCCGCTAGGTATATTAACTTTCTGGTAGAGTTACGGTAGGTTCTATCGTACCCGCAACTCTGCCTTAAGCGACGAGTGGAACACCATGGGGTTTTAGTGGGTAGACAGAAGTCCCACATACCTCGGCTGAAATCCCCAATTTGCCGGGGATGCGTAAAGCGTTTCCCCATGTTAAAAAAAAGTATATTAACTTTATGAGGCAAACCGTATGTGAGTACTTTAAGCATTAGACAACGTTTCTGTCAATATTCTGATATGACGTGTGCACTGTGTAACATGTCGGATTTTAGTCGGATTACTTGCTGTATGTGCTGGTAGAGCTCTCTGCTCTAACCTTTGCGGAATATTTCCTATTACCTTGCTCCAAAAGCGGCACTTGCTCTGCAATCCGGTCTCTGAGACGCTGGAGCAGCGGCGCGTGATCGGGATGGCATGCCAGATACTTGTCCGTGAAGAAAGTGCGTTCGTAGTTCTCCAAACCGCCCTGCACTCTCGCGTCGAGGATGCCTTGTGGAGAAAAAATTGGTCACAAACATACGTAATGAGAATAATTATTCATTTCCTAATTTATAATATTCATCAGCATCCTAAAAGTGCTCAGCGTCAAGCTGGACAGCCCCTGGGGCACTGGATCCATACACATGTGCATTTGCCCGGAGCGCCAGAAGGTGGTAACTATTACTAACATAGTCTTTTTAGGTTTATTGTCTACTTACAAAATATGGGTTAAAAAGCCTGAAATAAACGTATTTTTTTTATTAAGTTCGGCAACGCGTCTGAAACTCTTCGATGTTGCAAGTGTCCATGAACGACGGTAGTTACTGTCCATCAGGTAATGGTGGCCATACAACATCCACCACCATCCAATCGGCATGCCCATTGGATCAGTTAGAACTGACCGTGGGTGGGAGTGGATTCGCATGAGTTCCAATCGGTAGCGTCATGTCGATTGGACGATAGGAAGGATGTATGGCCACCATAAGTCGTTTCCTCGTTTGCCACCTGATTTTATAAAAATACTGACAATATTATTCTTCAATATTCCTTCCTGTTATTCCTTTTTAGGGACTTGTAGCAGACTATTTTTCTAACAATCTTTTTAAAGGTGTGCCTTAGCTAAGCGGAAGCATTTTCTTACTTGCTATCTACAGTGGCACCATCATTATTAATTTATGCTTTTTAACGGATTATATCCAAGATACCGTTTGCTTTACCTACTTTATAACTTTGGGTGGGTCTATAGCTCCTTCTATCTTACCATTTAGCCTCAACGTGAGATGCTTGACCATAGTTTCTTTGTCTTTATCGTCTGTTATAGCCCGCTTTAGCTCCTTGTTGCTGGTCTCCATGGCTTCAACAGCATGCTCTAGCGGGGACACGAAGAAGGTTTCCGAAGACTCAACGGGGAAGCATCGAAGAATGCCTGGAGGATTGAGAGACTGGTTTGTAATATTTTAACACCCTTAAGGTCAGTTCTTTCAATGTGACGCTCCGATGTATAGGACCATTTAAAACTGAATATTTTTATTTATTTTTTTATTTGCTACAAACCAAGATACCCATTGAATTGGCAGACTCTGACAGACTTGCAGTACTGCCTGTTCTAAATTTGAGTAGCTCAATTAAAAGTGCATTGCAAATTTTACAACGCCTCGTGTCAACCCTAATGACCGGTTTATGTTATTCCAATAAAGTGATCCAATCCAAGGTTTTTTTCATTCATTCCAGTGCATTCACATTATTTCGATAGTAATCCAGCACTGGATTGGTTTTCTCGACAAGAATGATGTAAACCAAACCAACCATAACACTAAAATAAACGAAGAATGTCGTCATTTTAACCGCTTATTGCTACAAATAATATAATGGTATTACCTGGAAATCTTCCAGAAATAGTGATACGAGTTCTCTCCAACCACCTTGTTGCGAATTCACAGGGCAATTTGTTCTCGTCAACGTTACAGACGAGCGAGTCATCTGCAAAGAAAAGCATGTTACAAATGGTTTTTTTTCTAGATCCTTCATCTCATCAATGCAGGAATGGATTTCTAACACTGACCTCCATTATACAAGTACGCTGGACTTATGATACCCGCCTGCTTTTTGTGCCTATTTAAAGCGGAAACAGCGCCCCCAGTGCGGGGGAAGAGAACTAAATCTAACGTAAATTGCAAATGGCCGCTTAATCAATCGTCATCACTAGTATTAGTTCTAAGTACTCTCACTACTGCTATCAGCGCCAATATGGCGACTTTCAAACGTCATTTTTACGTCAGATTTAGTTCTCTTCCCCCGCATTGGGGGCGCTGATTCCGCTTCAAATAGGCACAAAAAATAGTTGTCATTTCAAATGGTATCATAAGACCAGCGTAATTGTATAATGGAGGTTCTACGAATAATAATAGTTTTTATTATTCGTAGTGGAGGTTAGTGATTTCTAAGCATGAAAAATTGTAAAAAAAATTGAAGAAATTAAAATTTTTATTGGCTTAGAAGTTGGAATAAGTAAAGGAAATGTGATTGATTTTGGCGTTCGATTTTTGGATTTGTCTTGGGATTGCCATGTATTGAGTGGTCTAAGCTATGCGTGCCTTAAAATTAAATTAGCTAGCTATTTGCCCTGTATTATTTCCACCAATTTTACTCACCACCACGATAGAACGGTCTATCAAACTGGAAAGTGTTAACATCATTATGCTCGTAGTAACGAATAACGTCTTCATCGGCCTTGCAGTCTAATAGATGATTCCACTTCTCAGACATCACCGCTGTCACAGCGTTTATTTGCAGATCTGGTTCATTTGTAAGGTTAACTTTCAAAAAATCATCTAAAGGATCTAAAGATCCTATAGCAGCTACAGAATGACAGTGAGTGTAGCTGATAGAAGAGAGGGAGTAATCTTTGGAGCTTCCCCTTTAGGCGGCAGAATTCTACTACATGACTCCGAGCAAATGTTAAAAATTTGCTAGGAATCATGTAGTAATATTTATATATTTGTGACTAGATGACGCCCGCAACTCCGCTGCGACAAAACTTGACTCGAAATATCTCCATACCAAATTTCAGCAAAATCGGTTCAGTGGTTTGAACGTGAAGAGGTTACAGACAGACACACTTTCGCATTTATAATATTAGTAGGGAAGCATGAATTATTTCTCAAAAGGATACACTGTCCGTCCGATTCTGTGACGTCCTGTCCCGGCTCGTCCAGCTTCAGCATCACCTCAGCGTCAGGCCACTCCTCCAACATGCGCTCCTTGAACCCCTGGAGTTGCTCGAACTCGTTCCCGCGGTATACGAAGCCCTGGATTATTCATTACCTACTTTTCTTTAAAGACGCAATTGACAGACCTACATCAGTTGGTCGGGTTATGTCAATTGAATATTAGGCGTGATCTGATGGCTGGGTTTGACGTAACGCGACCAAATTACTTAGGTCCGCCATCTGCCTATGGGTCAAATCAGACTGCACCGTTTCCACATCTGGTTAGGAGTCAACTTCTGATAGTACTATCAGTAATCAGACGCGACCAAATTACTTAAGTTCTCCAACTGCCTATGGGTCAAATCAGACCGCAACGGTTCCCCCATCTGGTTTGGAGTCAACTTCTCTGATAGTATACTATCATTAATAAGACGCGACCAAATTACTTAGGTTCTCCAACTGCCTATGGGTCAAATCAGACTGCACCGTTTCCACATCTGGTTAGGAGTCAACTTCTCTGATAGTACCTTAGATTAATGACACAGACAAACCGTTTACAAGCAAATTCAAACTTACAGAAGTATTTCGACAAATATTCTCACCAGCGGGTTCCTCAAGTAATCCGGGAAGCCGAGACCCACGTATCGCACCCTGAAATATGGTGAAGTGATCATCGGATGCTCGGCTGACTTTCGGTACACCGTGCTTAGCCTCTCGTGAAGGATAGCCAGCTGACTGTGATGACCTCTACGCTCGTGTACCGGCACCAGCTCCTGGAGAAGAGAACCAGCTAGCTTCGCCTGGTGACCTTGAGCCAGCAATTCCACGGCATCTTCGTATAAGCTCATCTGGAAATCAATCAATGGGTAATTTGCCGTTGCAAGGTACCATCGAGGAAATTGATTCCTAGGCAGTTGACAGACCTACGTCATTTCGTCGGCTTATATCAATTCATTGTTGGTTGTGATTGGTCGGATCGGTTTGACTTAACGCGACCAAATTACTCAGGTCCGCCATCTGCCTATGAATCAACTTTTCTGATAGTATTTATATCATACATTTTAATAGCACTATTAAGTCACTTCCATCACATAGTCTAATGGCAGCTTTATGATCAGTAAATAAGCTAACTCCCGTACCTTTAGTTGTAAATGGTTATTCGTAAACTCCCGTGACGGATGTCTCAGGCTTGGTGGCAGTGGTATTTCACTCCACTCCAGAAGTTTGGCGTGCAAATGCTGGGTCAACCCAGCCTCAGTCCAATTACCGGCTTGACGGTGCAAATCTCCAAGATGGTGAACGTACCTGTCATAAGATACTGAGTGTGGCAAAATGCGCCAACCCCGCAAATGCACCATATAGATAGCTATATGGTGCGCTTGCCGTGTGGAAATACACACATGGAAAAATAGCTACACATATGGCGCACTTGCCCAATTGGCGCAATTGCCCGATTGGCGCACTTTGCTAAACTCACTATGATAATATTTTGGTTGGTCGTCCAACAACTAACTGCTACTATTGACATTTGCAGTAAAACAATCAGAAAAAATGTAGGAGGCTTATTTATCGCCAGTTTATCACGCGGAGCTGAACATTTCTCGGATAAAAAGTATTCTATGTCCTTTCACGGGACTCAAATTATTTACAACCAAATTTCAGCAATATACAGCAGCATTAGTTTAGCGGCCAAATCGGTTCAGGTTTGACCGCGAAGAAGTAACAGATAGACACACTTTCTCATCTATATTATTATAGTATGGATAATATTAGGCTTATTTCTAAACGTACCTCAGATACATATCAGGACGACCGATCTCTTCATAGAAGTTCAATAAATTAGAAATTAGATGGACTCTTTGGTGACATGGCACACTTCGGTACTTTATAAGGAAATTCAATTGACGTCCCACCGCTGCCACCAAAATACCGCCTTCCTGCATAAAATCGCGAGAAACTTGTACGCACATTCCTCCGCAGATTTTGATGAAACTTTTACCCCAATCTTCATCGCCATATCCAGAAATCACTAGCTTTTCCACTTCGTTTATCAGAACCTCTTTTATCAATTCGAGATTTGGTTTTCCTATAAAAGACGTTACTTATTTTAAGCCAACTCGTATTATGTCGGTTAAAGCTCTCGTTTGAAAATTTTAAGAAAATATTTTGTATTATATTAAATCAATATAGGGAAATAATTAACAGTATTTACTGTCAATAACAATAAAATCAGTAGTTACTTACCAGATTTGGAAGTCTCTTCAAATAAGATCACCATCATATCGAATATTATTGGTATAATTATATTTCTAACGTCATCATTATGTAAAAAGCTGACGCGTAGCAGTGGTGAAACCAAGTCTTCTATAAAACCACATTTGTATGTACCTGAAACAGAATTAGATTTTTAATAATTTCTAAATGACATCAAAATATCAACATGAAAACAAAAATGTGTGAATTTAAACTATTTAATAGAGCTAATCTGAATATTTTAGAAAATAACAACATTAATAAATAGCTAAATGCCAAAAAAATACCTAGATTATTCCATGTTTCAGACATCATAGTAGCGGCTTTGATGCGTAAATCTCCAAATAATTCTAGGACTCGTTTTCGTCGAGACGATCTTAGATTTTCAAGCTGTAACGTCGTTGAAATGGTCATACTGCTGACCGTTTGAAACCATTTCTTAAGAAGCACCTGAATGTCATCTACTGAATCTTTCAATTTGTTCAGCTTTTGGATAAGTTTTAATATTATCAAACTGAAAATATAAATCTTCGTAACATGCTAAGAAACTTTGAATCTGGGTGTTTTAATTATTTAAATTTCTCTTAAAGCTTTTATATTATCAACAAAACCTTAAAGTCTCACAAAAAGGCTTAAAATTGTAATTATTATAATTTATAATATTATTACTAAGAAAAATAAGTTTTTGCTAATATTGTGTCGGCAAATATTTTTTTCAACTGCATCTGCATTTGTATTGGAGAAGGGTACAACAGGGTTCAACACTAGGCTCAGTGATTTGTTGTGTTATAGCACTGGATTTTCTTTACTGATGTCAACTGTCAATACAATACGTCTTGATGATAAAAACATAAATAAAATATAACCTTAATGTATGCAAGATAACGTATTGTAGGGTATGTAGCATGTCAGCCCAATGGGGAGGAAATAGATGCTGTTCCACCAGCTCCATTATAAGATGAAAGCAATTCGACAAGTGATCAGCTTCGGTGGTCCCGGAGAATTGAGACGGCAAAACCAAAGTATCTTTATAATATTCTTCATTCATATTCTTCAATAGGTCCATAATGGTGCATACTAGTTGTCTCTGAAATAATAAATAAAATAAATTAACATTTATCCGACCCAATAGGACATTAGTGTACCATCGAGGAAATTTATATCATTAATGGCCTGTTTCACCACTCCCTGTTAAGTGCCGGATAGCCTATCCACCACTTAATTTGACAGATGAAGTATGGAGAATCTGTTGGAATAGTTGTAGATAGCTTATCTGGCACTTTATTAGGAACGAGCTGTTGCCCGCGGCTTCGCTCGCGATATGAAGTATTATTATATACAAACTTTCATCCCCTATTTGAACCCCTTGGGGTTGGAATTTATCAAAATCCTTTCTTAGCGGATGCCTACGTCATAACATCTACCTGCATGCCAAATTTCACCCCGATCTATCCAGCGGTTTGGGCTGTGCGTTGATAGATCACTATGTCAATCAGTCAGTCACCTTTGAGTTTTATATATATAGATAATATAGATATCGACGGGTGCAAAGTAAAAAAAGTCATCTGCAATTTTGAGTTTTTCGTTTTTTTGTAGAAACTAGCTTAAAATATCATGTTCTACTACATAACAAAAACAAAAATTCAAATATCACCTTATTTCTGGTACTTTTGTCACGTAAAAGAAGACATCTACTCCTGTTTTGTGAAATTGCACGACGTAGATGCGGATAACTACCGCTGATCGTCTATACGCGGGACGCGCGGGGTTAATGTTATGCGGCATAAGCGGCTATCTGCCATATAGCTTTTTCTACGTTGCGATTGTGATTTAGATGTCTCAATTTACTTTTGTAAATTAGTATTGTTTGTTATGTTTATGAGTACCTTTCTATGTTAATTCTTATTGTTATTATATTAATTGACTTCTAATTTCTTTCTGTTATTTTTTACTGTTGTTTCATGTTCAGAAAGTCCAAAACAACTTTTTAAAGAAGTTGAAAGTTTCCAGAACATAAACGATAGATTTATCGAGCAAAATACTGTGTTGCCCGATGAAGAATTATTGAACTTCTATAGAAAACCTTGATGTATCAGCGATGAATACAAATGAATATAAGTTAACTTCGTAAGATAAGTCCCCATGATCTGAATACTCTGGGCCAGTCACACCAGTTCACTCTCAGTCTAAAATATAAAATGATTTTGAAAATTTGGATGTCGATCTAAGCAAATTATTAAATACGCCAACGCCCTCAGAATATAATTCATCACTTCAAGTCCGCCGCGTCCATTATCAGTATTAGATCAAAATATTATGTCTTTTTTATTAAACAGATAGTTTGATCTCATATAATCTATGACCTGCTTGAGTTTATTAACTCATATATCGAGCCATCGAGTATATTATCCCTCTCAAACTGTGAATCTTCTAAAGACAACACCATTGATACTATTGATACTTCTTCGGCAGTGGAGGCATCAAGTGAATATTCTACGCCTTCCTCGTTAAACGGTAGAAAAAGACGTCATCAGTTCAGTATTGATCTAAAGAAAAGGCGATTGAGAAATAAAGACACGTGTATTGACACATGACGTAAATTACGACAAAATTTAGGTAAACAAAATATGCAAAACATCATATTCCGGCATTTGCAAGTTTAACTGTAGCGCAAAAATATCTCGCGAAGTTTTCCTTTTAACTTATCTTTGACCGGTTTTAGGATCTCTGTGATCATGAAAAGCAATTGAGAAATCGTTGAAATAAAATTTCATTTTGTGTTCTGAAGAATCGTATACATCCCTTCGATGGTGTAAAACGTCCGGCGACGCTTATGATGTTATAATGAACCCATCATGATCACAATTCACAAGTTCCAAGTACAAAGACTTACTCGTAATAAGCCTCTGCCTAAATTATAATAATTTACAACATAGTTCCTGTACTGATAATGATACTGAATACTATTTATTAATTACTTTAAATTAGTTTTAAAGTAATTAAAGTATTGACACAGAATTTCATTTTTGTTGTGAGAAATTACGATTTGTACGAAAGTAAATGAATGATTCCTAAGTATATCCAAACTAATATTAAAATTAGAAAGTATGTTTGTTTATTTATTTATTTGTTTGTTTGTCCTTCCTTCACGCTCTAACTAAGAAACTAATCGTATTGTTTTTTTGGCATAAACTTATTTGAAAAGATAAAACCGCTTATGTTACTAGACTACTTTTGGTCTTGGAATAACATCATGTTTCTAAGGGAGCTTACAGGAATATTAGCATTTTACGCGATTTTCAAATTCCACGCAAGCGAAGCCGCGAGCAAAAGATAGTATTTCATATTTTAACTTCCTTCTAAATCGTGCACCTTGCACCGAATCGACAACGTAGAAAAAGATATCTACGCAATTATGTTCTGAACTTGGTGTTTTTAAGGTGTAAAACGGGCATTAACTACATATTTTAATAATATAAAGTGTTACACTTTACGTAGTTACTGATAATCGCACTAGTAATCGGTAAAAATACTTTAATAAATATAATTTTTAATTCCCACGTAGAAACGACCAAGTGGCAGTTAACTCAGTTGTCATATTTTCAAGCGCAATGTAGATGCAGACAACTACAATATCTCGTAAATTAAACAGAAATAGAAGAAATTAAATATACATGTGGATTAATTTATAAATAATGAAACAACGATGAAAATTTCAATAAATTTGATTGGAAATTGACAAAATGGGAGCATTTTTTCCTATTATGCGCTCTCCTGAAAAGTAGCTGTTTTGTAGATGACTCTTTTTACTTTGCACCCGTCGATATAGATTGGTGATACAGGCCCTTACTCTTTTACTTTTTGGTCTCTCTATAAATTAATAAAAATAGAGAATAATTGATAATTGCAATTGCAATTTTGCAACTAACCAATATAGTGTCCTCTTCTTTTGGATAATCATTATCACGACGACGTTCCAACATCTTCGTTGCAACTGGTGGTAGAACTTTTATGGTCACTCTAACGAAATCGCACATGTCTTCCTCGACTGGTCCTATGTCTTTTCGAGCGAACAAGTTAATCATTTCTCCCAATAGTTCGATGCAAAGCTTCATCTGAAATGTCGCTTCGGTTTAATTAGGTACGAGTTCTAAAGTAGTTCTTATTTACTTCAGCGATATTTTCTTTTTAATCATACTAAAGTTCAGGTTAATGTTCTATGTAAAAATGCGAAGTGTGTCTGTCTGTCTGACTGTTACCTCAAAACGCCCAAACCGCTTAACCGATTTTGATGTTTGGTATAGCGTTACTTTAAGTCTTGGAAAAGAGCATTCTTTTAATTCCGGTACGGTTCCTGCGAGATAAATGAAGTTTTGCTGTTTATCTGTCTGTTATCTCATTACACTGAAACCATCAACAAACAATCAGACCAATAAAGATTCATAACTATGGAGGTATGTAAAGTTTTTGCTATGTACTAATTACCGCCGAGGAAATTGATTCCCAGACAGTTGACAGAGCTACGTCATTTGGTCGGCTCATGTCAATTCAATGTTAGCTGTGATCTATCGGCTGGGTTTAACATAACCCGTTACGCGACCAAGTCTTTCGAGCCACTCTGACATTGGCAACTCACCGAGTCGGCCATTTTTAAAAGAAGAAGAAGAAGAACTACGTAGGTCCCCCATTTGCCTAGGAATCAACTTCTCTGACAGTACGTACTTTTCTTCAAAGTATTATCTTTTCTCTGATAGTACTTTTTGATACGTTCAAATCTCACCTCAGTTTCTTTTTCTAGGAGTCCCAAAGTTGCTCGGGTTATATGAGGGATCAAGGTTGTTCTAGCCGCGGCAGAATGGCCTAGGGGACCATTTACAAGGTACATGTAAGCCTTCAGACGATAGCATGGTATTTTATTGAGAGGCAGTCGGTCGAATATACATACAATGTAGCAACTGAAAACAAAACATCTAATTATTGTTATAGGAAACGTGCAGGAACTATGGGTGGCAGAGGCTCCCAACCCTCCCGGATTGCCCGGGAGACTCCGGTAATAATGCTTAACCTCCCGTCCTCCCGGAGAACGATGATTTCTCCGGTTTTTTAAAAACTAATAATATTATTGCATAATAATTGACTTAGTGAAAAATTGTAAGATGAAGTTGGATTTGACAATCATAATATTATTATCTGTTCGAAGAAAATCGCTTGGATTAACTCTTGGCTTACTAATGACTTCTTGACGAAATTGGAAGAGAGAAATGGTCCTGAGACTATGTTATTTTTCACCCCTACAATTCTCCCGGGTTGGTCCTTTCGACAGTTGGCAACCCTAGTGGCAGGGCAGAGCATCCATACTAATATTATAAACGCGAAAGTGTGTCTGTCTGTCTGTTACCTCTCCACGCCCTAAACGCTGTATCAATTTTGCTGAAATTTGGTATGGAGATAATTTGAGTCCCTGGAGAGCAACAAAAACCTGCAAACCTTCAAGAAGATATTCGCTCTTAAAAGGTCGGCAACGCACCTGCAGCAATTTTAATGTTGCGAGTATCCATGGGCGACGGTGGTTGCTTTCCATCAGGTGACCCGTTTGCTCGTTTGCGCCCTTATTTCATAAAAAAAAAGATTTAATTAATACCTCAGTTTTTCCGGTCTCACAAGTTTCACCAAATGGCTAAGTGCGGTAGGAAGCGATTTGACTGCTTCCCCTTGGTACACCAAGTTCACAGCTTTGGTCCTCTCCATCAGTGAAATGACAGCCTCTAGGAAATTCTATGACAAAAAATAAGGTCAAATAGGAATGAAGCATTTTTTATGAAATGAACCAGGATAGGATCGAATCTGTAGGGCTACTACGAAACTGTTTTGAGACTCAAACAATCGAACGAGAATGCCCCGTCCTGCTCTAACAACGTCATTTCACGTTTGTTAGAGCAGGACCCGGCATTTTCGTCCGATTGTTTGAGTCTCAAAACGGTTTCATAGTACAAGGCCAAATTTTATCTTCAAGCTCTAACTTTTAGGGACAATTCACATAACAACGTGACGCCTGATTCCTGAATGCAACATTATGGTGAAAAATTTTAAATGAACCATGAGCTCAACTAGTCGTTATTTATTGCACATTGAATTGAAAGTTTTGGGCAGCCTATTCAAATTTTTAAATAAAAATCGGCCAAGTGCGAGTCGGACTCGCGCACGAAGGGTTCCGTACTGTTATAGAGCAAACATAGACCAAAGATTGTGTTTTTGTATGGGAGCCTCCCTTATTTTTTTAGTTTATTTTAATATTATTCTTAAATATTGAAGTAGACATATAATTAGGGCCTTTGTGAAAATATCAAGTGCCTACCCGTCGCCATTATTGATATCAAGCAAAAAAGGGCAAAAAAAATCACGTTTGTTGTATGGGAGCCCCCTTTAAATATTAATTTTATTTAGTTTTTAGTATTTGTTGTTATAGCGGCAACAGATATACACAATTTGTGATAATTTCAGAACTCTAGCTATAGCGGTTCTTGAGATACAGCCTAGAGACAGACAGACGGACAGACAGACATCGAAGTCTCATGAATAGGGTCCCGTTTTCACCCTTTGAGTACGGAACCCCAAAAATGCATGCATGCAAAAGCCAGTCAGTTCATATTGCAACACTTGCGTTGTTGTCAGGTGAGTCAAATGGCAACACACGTTGCCAGGTGACTCACGAAAATATACCGGACAACCCCAAATGGAGGGGGGGGGGGAATGGTATGTTGCAAAAATACAGTTTTTTATATTATTATTGCGGGCATAAAATTGTGCTCGCCAAGACTATGCTGATTTTGAGAAAGCCTTTTACTTGATTACTACAACTTAATTAATGAAATAAAGGTAGCATCTTCTAAAAATTAAAATCACATTGTTCCGTCCGGTATGAGCTTCTATTTTTTACCGGACTGGCCTCGAAAATACCGGACTGTACGCTTATATACCGGACATCTGGCTTAAACCCTGCTCGTGAATCGTGACTCGTGACGTTGCAATGTAAACTAACTGCTGCACTCAGAGATGAATCATAATTACTTAACTGTAATTAAATTAAGATTTTGCCATAAGCTCCATACAATACTGTTAAACTCTTCATAAAATTGAAGTTATTCATCATTAAACGTCTCTGAGTGCAGCCGTAAGCCTTAAGAGGATATAACAGCGGCTAGAGAAATGAAAAAAAAGTACGTGTGATATCTATAGCTGTCTCCCTTACCTCAAGCCTATACCGCAGAACGCGATAGAGACAACTGCAGAAAATCCAGAAAATCAACGATTCGTTGTCCCCTGATTCCTTCTCCAAAACTTAACCGATTTAAGTAATTTTTTCATTAAAGATTAAAAAAAGGCTTGAGCTGTGTTCCTATGTTTTGCTTTTTTTGTATAATCTAGCCAAATCTGTTTTCTGGACGTTTGAACACAGTGGAAAATCTGGCCATTTTTTTGGGTTAATGAACGTTCATATCTTATTTAATAATTAAATTATGAAAAAAAAAGAAAACATAGGGACATTGTATTAGTGGCCGTAGATATTCAGGAAAAAAATTATAACTCTACTAGCATTATCCAGGGAGGAAACAGGGGACAACGTTTGTATGGAAAAAAGGGCGGTGTGGAATCCTCTTAAGGGGGCGACCTATGACAGAAAAAAATCGGTTTTCACCCGCGCACTTCATACCCCCCGCACTCATCCAACGCATTTAAAATGTCGCGATATCGATTTAAAGCCGATTTATTTTTTCAATCTCTATTGCCGCGGCCGCTGATTCGTCTATCGTCACGAAGCTTCGTGCTCTGAGACGATACCATTGGACGATACACGCAGATCGTCTAATGGTATCATCTCAAGCACGAAGCACTACGCATGTGCGGCGGCAACAATTGGGTTTGACAAATTATTTGTCATGAATTATATATCATTATCATATTCGTAAACAAATAAACATATTTTATATTAAATTAAAAAGCCTTCTACAATTGTTCATCTGCTCCCGTTTTCTCCTGTAATGGTTGCTTTTAGTGTGTTTAATATTTATTTTTGTTTGTTTCCCATGGTTTCGATTAAATATTTCTCAATCCGGAGTAAAGGAAAAAGAAGTACATCCTCTCCTCAGGCGCGCGCGAACGCGACTGTTGGCGACTGAGAGGTGAGACAAATTTAACGATGAAGCTCCAATGTGGTTTTTCTTAAATATCTTTAAAAATATAAAGAATATTAAAAATCCGCTAGGTCGAACCCTCGGTGATAGAATTTTATTAGAAAAATATTAACTCAGTTTAATGCATGGTTTTGGCAATAAGTATATGAAAAAAATCGTCAAAGTTAGATGCATTTTTGTGATTTTTTTTATCGAGAAAATTTTACGATATCGTGTTTTCGCTCAGATCGAATTCTCGGAAATGTAATGTAGTATCTGTGTTTAGAAAATTAAACAATTCGGGGCTTATTATCAAGTACAAAAATGATTTATAAAATCGTCAATTTTGGATTAGTCGCCTTCTTAAGGGGGCGAGTGGGCGACTAACCCTAAAGTGTCGATTTTATAATTCATTGTGGACAAAGCTATTTAGCTATGTCCAGTGTCCATACTATGCAATTTCATCTTAAACGACAGTATATATTATGTCTATGCGTTTGGCATATTCAATAATTCAATGCGTCAAAATCCACCCGCGTTGGGAAGAAAAGTATCATAGCGTCGCGGGCATGCCTCACGTGCGATGTTGACTGCGCTATAACTCATGCCATTATCTATGTCCACACTATGCGCTTTCGTCTTCAATTTTCGCCATTTTCTTTCATTCAACTTTCGTTTTGGCGCATTAAATAATTGCCAACGCAACGCCAACATTATCATTTTTGTTTTTTTGGATACGGTCAGATGGCATGTGTGGCGGGCATGTCTCACCGCCCTCACGTGCGATGTTGACTGCGCTATAACGCATGCCATTGATGAACAAAAAAGGCACAGTGTGGACAAAGCTAAAATAAGATTGTTGACCTTGAGTGGTGGAATTATTTCTGGTTCTTTGTTTACAGGTTCCAGCTTTATGTGTAGTAGACGTGATCGCACAACGATATGCATTAGACTTTCAAAATGCTTCAAACATTTCCGTAAGCGCTGCCTAGCCTCACAAAATTTTTCTGAGAACCCAATCTCCCACTCCATAACTGGTAGAAGTACTCTGAAATAAATAAAATAAATGAAATAAAGGATAAATAAAGTAAGCAAAATTACGGACTAAATATAAAGATGATAAATTGAACAAATGAAATAAAATTAATTTTGAAATATAAACAAAAGAAATCAAAGTTCATATTAATTGAAGACATGAGTAGATAAAAGTATCTTACGATTTGAAAACTGTGGTTTTTTACATAAATTGAGACTTCGGAACGGGAAAAAATTCTGAAGAAAGCATTACCGTACACGATATTTTAAGCTTTAACAATAAGAATAAGAACATTTTTATTTTGCTTTTTAATTTAAGAACATTTTTATTTAAGCTTTAGGGTCAATTCAGAACGCAACGTGACGTGTAAATGTATTTCTGCCCTGTGTATTATTTTCCTCTATGTGTATTTCTGTATGGATTTGACAGATTTGCAGGACGTCTCACGCAACTGAAATTTATCAATTCAGTATGAATTTAGAAATGCATCTACGCGTTCCGGTCTGAAATCTGAATCATAAAGTTAATATACCTAGCGGAATAGAGAAACAAAGGCCTGAGCAAGCGAGATGTCACTATCAGTAACACTGCGTGGTAAAAAGAGACGTGTGATACATGACAAACCGATTTTTTTCATCTTTTTGATGTCCAGTCGGCACTTATCGGCACGTTGACAATTTAATCTATTAGAAAGATGCTTGTGTAAGTGTAGACGTAAACAAATTTTTACACACAGACGTAAATCAATTTCGGTTTCGTTTGACAGCTCGAGATTGTTGCTCTATTCCGCTAGGTATATTAACTTTATGGTCTGAATTGACCCTTAGTAGATATATTTAAGCGTCTCCCAGACAGACGCGGCCTGCGGTGGCGGTGGCGGTCAGTTGGATGACTTGAGAGTTCTAGGAACGACACAGACACACGCGGCCACGCGGCGAAGCGAACTGACCGCCACCGCCACCGCCACCGCCACCGCAGGCCGCGTCTGTCTGGGAGACGCTTTAACAATCTTCCCAAACTCACTCATATGCTGACGGAAAGCGAAACTCGTTTTCGATGTACGTTTGCAGTACCGGCTTGAAATGAGAAAACTTCTGCTCCCCCAAAAGCGAAAATACATTCAGTAGGCAGTCTAAAACCAGCACAGAGTAGCTATTATCTGAGAAACCATTTCTCTCCCCTAACTGTGAAAGAAGAGTAAAATATAAGCGTGTCTCTTGCTCCGGAATCAATCCGTACGGAAAGTCAGCATATTTAACATGACATGGAGTGTGTACATCTTAAAAAATATATTTGCATGTTCCAATGTGGTGGACGCACGGTTTTAAAGCCAAGTTTTTGTTTTGTTAATTTTACATTAAAAAGTTTGCTACAGTAGTGAAGTTAATATGACCAAGGAAACGTCCTCAAGCAATAAAAATGTTAAAGTAAAAATAAAATACAAGATGATGTACATTTTTTCGGAAGAATTAAAGTATCCAATGTAAAGGACACGGACCCGGGACTCAAAGTATCTCCATGCGAAATTTCAACAAAACCAACTCGCTGGGCGTGAAGAGGTAACAGATGGACCCACTTTCGCATATACAATACGAGTATTAGTATGGATACCTGAGATAAAATTGAGAAGAGCGCGTCGAGTATATCGTGAAGGAATTTCACGAGTTCTGAGCCCGGGACATCTTGCAGCCTGCGCAGGGCCTGCTGTAGTTGACCGTGTTCATGTAAAGGCTTCCATTCGAACACATTAAGGATTTCCTCTGAAAGAAAGTCAGAAACAATTGTTGGCTAATGCTTTGTTATAATCTGTTCTTTAAGAAGGGTTTCCTTCTCTCTTAGTTCATGTCAGGTCCTTTTGCACTGGGTTGCAAATGGTATGAACAGGCCCCTAAGGGTCAATTGAGACCGCAACGTGACGCGTGCATTTCTAAATTTGTATGGATTTGACAGATTTGCAAGACATCTGACGCAATTGAAATCTGTCAATTCAGTACAGAAATGCATCTACGCGACGCGACGTGGTCTGAATTGACCCTATGAGTTATGACAGAGTAATCCAGACTCCAGTATTTTTGAATATATTTTCTTATGAAATAAGGGGGCAAACGAGCAAACGGGTCACCTGATGGAAAGCAACTTCCGTCGCCCATGGACACTCGCAGCACCAGGAGAGATGCAGGTGTGTTGCCGGCCTTTTAAGAGGGAATAGGGTAATAGGGGAGGGTAGGAAAGGGAATAGGGTAGCAGATTGGGCCTCCGGTAAACTCACTCACTCGGCGAAACACAGCGCAAACGCTGTTTCACGCCGGTTTTCTGTGAGAACGATACTAACGATATTTCTCCGGTCGAGCCGGCCCATTCGTGCCGGAGCATGGCTCTCCCACGTATATTTCTAAATTTGTATGGATTTGACAGATTTGCAAGACGTCTCACGCAATTGAAATCTGTCAATTCAGTACAAATTTAGAAATGAATCTACGCGACGCGACGTGGTCTGAATTGACCCTATGACAGAGTAATCCAGACTCCAGTATTCATGAATTCTACCTCTTTGCGTCAGCTGCGTGGAAGTGAATTTTGTAGAAACTATTAGCTCGTTCCGCGGTAGAGACGACAATACGGTGGACACCCATCTATTGCCGCGCTCTGCTTCGGGACGCAGATCCCGTCTGTCCGAAGCCAATTGCTGGCAGACCTTGCTCAGATGTTCCTCCATGGTGAAATTGCTGCGTTTGTTGTAGTCTATCTGTAATGGAGAACAACAAAACTAGGTAAGTAAGTGCAATTAAATGGTAGTTGTTGAAATTCTCTTTGCCATCAAATGCCGCGATGTAGCCGTCGGCTCTATCGTGTTAAATAGACTTATTAGGGTCAAATAAAGGGTAGATGCATTTCTAAATTTGTATGTATTTGACAGATTTCAATTGCGTGAGACGACATGCAAATCTGTGAATTCAGTATAAATTTAGAAATGCATCTGCGCGTCACGTTGCGGTCTGAATTGGCCCTTATCATGACATATGACAGATATTATATTGTGACACATGACGGCTATATCGCGACATATGACAACAGTTTCGCGGCACCTGATGGCAAATAGAATTTCACCTCATTCAAAAATGTATTCTTTTAATCAGTCGTCATACAAGAGTGAATCATCTATATCCAACAATAAAACCAACCAACCAACTAGTCACAACATTTTGATTAAGTATACTATAATTATTGTTAATATTGTTTTTGTCTCGCCTTGTTATTCGGATCATACTTCATGAATTAATTTTCAAATGACCTTAAATGTTTCATGACATTAATTAATGCTTTTCTACAATAGCAATACGCTTTCTAGACTTAAATTTATTTTGTTTTCACAAGCTAGGACAGCGTTTGCCTTTGATTACCTTATAAACCACCAAACTACGAGTAATATCAGCCAGGACAGGTCTTTTCTTACGAAATTCCCTTTTCTCTTTCTTCTTTTCTTCTGTAAGTCGTATAAATGACACGGCGAAGAAGCGTTCGCGATCTTTGAACATATTATTTTGGTTGGAGAAGCTTCGATGGCGATAAAAGAACACTATACAGGCGTCTTCAAACATTTCAGCGTTGACGGATATCTGAAAGATTATTATCAGAAAATACACATCAAACCACTTTGGATCTGACAGTGTGAGTCAATTGACACTGCAACCAAGTTAATATACCTAGCGGAATAGAGCAACAATCTCGAGCTGTCAAACGAAACCGAAATTGGTTTTCATCTGTGTGAAAAATATGTGTACGTATACACTTACACAAGCATGATTGAACATGAATTCTATGAGATTAAATTGTCAACGTGCGGCACGTGCCGACTGGACGTCAAAAACAGAGTGCTGCTGTCAATTGTCATGTATCACACATCTCTTTTTACCACGCAGTGTTACTGATAGTGACATCTCTCTTGCGCAGGCCTTTGTTTCTCTATTCCGCTAGGTATATTATCTTTATGGTCAAAACACACTAGGCCGAAAATACGCGGCCGAAGTTCGACATGGTTACGCCTGTAATGTATTAAAGCATACAATATGACGCAGCGGAATTTCGGCGTAGTGTGTCATCGGTAATTTAAAATACATTGCAGGCGGAATCATGCGGAAATTCCGCCGCGAAACTTCGGCATGGTGTGTTTAGACCATAAAGTTAATATACCTAGCGGAATAGAGAAACAAAGGCCTGAGCAAGAGAGATGTCACTATCAGTAACACTGCGTGGTAAAAAGAGATGTGTGATAATATCATTAAAAAAAAATCGGTGGAGCCGGCTGCAGGCACGAAAAACATGGCTCATAAGCTTTGTCCACACTGTGCCTTTTTCTGTTCATCAAGGGACAAGGGCATGCGTTATAGCGCAGTCAACAGCGAACGTCAGGCATGCCCGCGACGCATGCCCTCTGACCGTATCCAAAACTTCAAAAATGACAATTTTGGCGTTGCCTTCCTTGACGCATTCGATTACTGAATGCGCCAATATGAAAGTTGATGACGAAAATTGAAGATGAAAGTGCACAGTATTGTCATAGCTATACGGCGTTACCTCGCTCTGAGGCGTTCCCACAGACATAATATATCAAGATTAAGGCTCGAAGTGCAAGCGAGAGCGCAGGACGAGCGACAAAGAGGTACGTTGTCACGTTCAACCATCGTCAGTAAACCGACATTACAGACAAACGGTTTTTTAATATTTACCTTAAAATCTTCTTGCCATTTAGGTCTGTCTTCGTGGTAGTAAACAACAGACGTATACTCATCCAAGAGCGGTGCATTTGCTCCATGGGATATGGCGTTCTGAAAATTTCAAGGTAACTGTAGGATAACAAAAAAAAACAAAGGTAGGTACTTAACTAACATTTTACAGCATAAGGGCCGCGATACACCGGAATGGCAGCGGCAAGGCGAGCGCTTTCAGTGTCATATGATTTTAAACTTTATCTTCATTATTGTAATACATAGTATATTTTTTTCAGATTATAAGCGCCTCCGTGGTCCAGTGATTCAGAGCTTGGCTCTTGACTCGGAGGTCGTGGGTTCGATTCCCGCGTTGGAAACATGTTATTTCCAAGTTTGGTTAGGATAATGCAGGCTGATCACCTGATTGTCTGACAAGTAAGATGATCCATGCGTCGGATGGGCATGTAAAAAGTTCGTCCTGCGCCTGATCTCTCGCCAATCGTGTCGGTCGTCCGTCCCACTGGGTGATGAGAGTAAAGGAATAGAGAGTGCTCTTGTGTACTGCGCACACACTTGGGCACTATAAAATTACTCCTGCGTAGCTGGCCTGGTTTCAATGAAACCGGCCACCGTCACCGAAACCGGTGTGGGAGCTATTATTAACATAGTATCGCTTGAGAAGTTTACGGTCGCCCGTGGCCGCTCGTGGGTGTCGTGGGGCGGCCCCTCGTGGCCGGCACTTTATCAGGAAGTGGTGAAACAGGCCCTTAAGCTTTTCTATCTTAGTTATACAAACTTATAAGTTTAGCAGATCGTGTTATGTAGTTTGAGATAATATTCATATAATTGTAACCTCCACTCCATTAAATTATGTATTATCTAGCGGCGGTACCCACAATTCGCCTAACATTTCTGCATCGCGTTATCGAAGTTTTCTGAGCGCGTCGGTATATATACGACAGCTGAAATGTATCTCGTGGGCTTCGGCCTGACCGAGTATACCACCTCGCTCGGTCGAAAGATCTTCCTTTGTGGCCACCATGCACATGTCACACATAGAATACATATATTTTTCATTTCAAATCATTTTCCTGGTTCTAAAGCATATATTTATGCAAAAAACGTCAGTTTTCAAATTGTTAGTCACCTACTTTCCTCTACTCGTCTCTTCTATTGTTATTTAGCGATTAAAATTCGTGTATAATAACTCCCACACCGGTTTCGGTGACGGCGGCCGGTTTCATTGAAACCAGGCCAGTTACGCAGGAGTAATTTTATAGTGCCCAAGTGTGTGCGCAGTACACAAGAGCACTCTCTATTCCTTTACTCCCATAGCTCAGTGGGACGGACGACCGACACGACTGGCGAGAGATCAGGCGCAGGACCGACTTTTTACATACCCATCCGACGCATGGATCATCTTACTTGTCAGACAATCAGGTGATCAGCCTGCATTGTCCTTACCAAACTTGGAAATACGAGTTTCCAACGCGGGAATCGAACCCACGACCTCCGAGTCAAGAGCCGCGCTCTAAACCACTGTACCACGGAGACGTTAAAATAACTTACGGGTATTATCCTTCCTGCTTTGTCGATGACTTTAACGACTATCTCTACGCTCTTGTCAGAGAATTTATCTCTCGGAAATACCCCCTCGTGTAGCGTCACGTATAGATCATTTCGTACGTCGTCTGCCATAATTACTTCTGGTAATTTTATCGTGCGGGCTATTTTAGATTTTCTTATCAAATCTGGAGCCTCCTTGACGATCTGTAAGAACATCGTTATTCAAGCATGCTTTTCTCAAACGCAAAGGTTGGAGCAGAGAGCGCTACTAGTACATACAGTAAACGTCACATTAGAATATTATGGCACTGACCTTCATTATACAAGTACGGTACGCTGGACTTATGATTCCCTTTGAAGTGACAGCTATTTTTTGTGCCTATTTGAAGCGGAATCAGCGCCCCCAATGCGGGGGAAGAGAACTAAATCTGACGTAACCATGACACTTTCCAGTTTGATAGACCGTTCTATCGTGGAGGTGAGTAGAATTGGAGATAATACAGAGCAAATAGCTAGCTAATTTAATTTTAAGGCACGCATAGTTTAGAACACTCAATACATGGCAATCCCAAGACAATTTCCTTTAATTATTCCTAACTCCTAGGCCAATAAAAATAGTTTTCTCCAAATTGTTTTTACAGTTTTTCATGTTTAGAAATCACTAACCTCCATTATACAAGTACGCTGGACTTAATATGATACCCTTTGAAATGACAGCTATTTGAAGCGGAATCAGTGCCCCCAATGCGGGGGAAGAAAACTAAATCTGACTTAAAAATGACGTTTGAAAGTTGCCATATTGGCGCTGATAGCAGTAGTGGGAGTACTTGGAACTAATACTAGTGATGACAATTACTGTTGTTATTGGTTGTGGTTACGTCAAATTTAGTTCTCTTCCCCCGCATTGGGGGCGCTGATTCCGCTTCAAATAGGCACAAAAAGCAGGTGGGTAGAAGTCCAGCGTACTTGTATAATGGAGGTCAGTGGAATGGACAGAAAGGTGGTCAAACGTCGAACAAAACTTTTTGTTTACTGTCTGTGCTAGTGCTGACTTTATCGTTAAAATATTGCACTAATTTATTATAATTATCATTATCGTCATCTCATTGATCACATTTTGTATCGTAAAGAGCTTCCCAATATTAATTTCCAACAAGTAGGTATAGCATGTTTTTGTGATATTTAGGTTGGGTTGCACCAACTAACTTTAACTATAACTACAGTGCAAAATGTCAAATCTTTAGTTAAAGTTAAATATGGCGTGCAAGGACGCCATATTTAATCTCCGCTCATACGTATATCTAAATTTTTCGTGAAAATTTACTATTTACAGTGTTATATTTTTCCTGTCGAGTTTTATGGATAATTCAATTTTTATACCCTCAATCCCGTTACCTGTAGCTTCAAAAAAAAAAAAAAACGCAACAAACATCTGTGAATTTCTCCGGTTAAAGTTAAAGCTAAAGGACGCCATATTTAACTATAACCATAACTTTAACTTTAACCATGCCTCTGGTGCAACCCAACCTTAATTAGCTTTGGTTAATGACACATTTTCAAGTTTGTGGTTTTCCAGTGTAATGAATGCCATCCTCACCTCCTGTAAACTACCTACTGCCAGCTGTAATTTTACGAGAAGCGTTTGTGTAGATTTCCGATCTTCGGGATGAGCAAGAACGTTCTTCAATAATGTGTTCATGGCTTCTTTTTGCCACCTGGGAAAAGATGCTAAAAGTCAGTTCACACAACAAGATGAAAAAAGGCGCGACGCGAAAGTCATATACAAATTGCAATTAAAAAAATGTGGGTTTACACAATATGACTATGACTTAATCCTACTTCCTACTAATATCCTACTTCCTACTAATATTATAAAGGCAAAAGTTTGTTTGGATGCATAGATGTATGGATGTATAGATGTATGGACGTATGGATGTAAGTATGGATGTTTGTTACTCTTTCACGCAAAAACTACTGAACGGATTTTAATGAAATTTTACAATAATATAGCTTATTCATCAGAATAACACATAGGCTACAATTTTAATCGACTTTCAAAATGGGGGAGGTGTTATGTTCGTTTTCTTATGTTCAACGATTACTCCGCCGTATGTTAACCGATTTTCAAATTTTTTCTTTTGGTATACAGGGTATCATCCCAATTTGGTATTATATTCATAAAAGTGGTGATCTGATAACGGATCCATAAGTAATCGAGGGAACTCCTCAAAATTTATAGGGAAAAATGTGGTGACTTCGGTTTCGTGAGAAGTATTCTAAGCATATTATGCAACCAACAAGTAAGATCTTGCACCGAGGTATACCTGGTATACCGTGGTTCGGAAGGTGCTGAGAGAACTCCTGATTCTTTATAGATACAAGCATGGGCGTACCGAGGGGGTGGGCAGGGGGGGGAGGGGCAGCTGCCCCCCCCTGGATCATGTTGACGTCCCTACTAAGTATATTATCTAGTACTTTTATCTATAAAAATTAAAAATTAAGAACGAATTTTTGCCATTTGTTTGCAATACAATATTTTTACAACTAAAAATTATTACTTTTTTATTCTTTACAAACACCTAGCTTATGAAAAATCTGATTTGCCCCCCCCCTGGCCCAGAACCTGGGTGATTTGCCCCCAACTGGTACCAGAACCTGGGTAATTTGCCCCCCCCCCTGGCCCAGAACATGGGTACGCCCATGGATACAAGTTTGGGAGTTTCGGCGTTGTTTTAAGAACGGAAAGCATATGCTACTATGCAAATTACATTCATCATCATCATCATCATCATCACTACCATATTATACCATACATCGTCCCATGGTTATGACTTATGAACCTATAATGACCTTGTTATTGGTACTTTTCATAGTCTTTTAGATCGAGACTCGAGTTTGTCAAGCGATAATTTAAAAAAATCTATAAGTACCTACCTAATATTATAAACCTGAAGAGTATGTTTGCTGAGATTTTGCGCCGAGGTATGTCTGGTATACCGTGGTTCGGAAGGTGCTGAGAGAACTCCTGATTCTTTATAGATACAAGTTTGGGAGTTTCGGCGTTGTTTTAAGAACGGAAAGCATATGCTACTATGCAAATTAAATTCATCATCATCATCATCACTACCATATTATACCATACATCGTCCCATGGTTATGACTTATGACTTATGAGCCTATAATGACCCTGTTATTGGTACTTTTCATAGTCTTTTAGATCGAGACTCGAGTTTGTCAAGCGATAATTAAAAAAAATCTATACCTACCTAAGTACCTAATATTATAAACCTGAAGAGTATGTTTGCTTGAGCGCGTTAATCTCAGGAACTACAGGTCCGATTTAAAAACTTATTTCAGTGTTAGATAGCTCATTTATCGAGTACTAATACGACCGAAGAAACTTAGGAAAATGTGGGAAAAACGTGGGAAATATTAGAAATTACGAACTACTGGAGCAATTTTTATGGCAATATTTGGCACAGATATAGAGTAGACCAAGTGAAGGGAGTAGGGACATAAGAGTTTTTTTTTTATGGGAAAATGTACGGTTTCCGTAAAATTCCTAATTTACGCGGACGAAACCGCGCGGGACATCTAGTATGTTATAAAAATATGTTACTCATTTCATTCACTTACGTCTTCAGTATTACAAAGCACATTCTTAAATCTAAGATTATCAGACTTACATGAAAAAATCGAGAGTTATAAATTTATCTTGATCGGTGGGGAGAGAATCTATTTTGACGTAAGCCACGCCGAGCGGACGACGAATTTTGACTCTCTCTGATGCCCGTGCAGCCATCGTGTGCCTGCAAAATATATGATTGAAAAGTTTGTGTTTGAAGCATAAAGTTAATATACCTAGCGGAATGGAGAAACAAAGGCCTGAGCAAGAGAGATGTCACTATCAGTAACACTGCGTGGTAAAAAGAGACGTGTGAATCACGGTGTGATACATGACAGCTAGGGCTGTTGAGTAGTTGTTGAGTTGAAGAGGAATTGTCACGCGCAGAGGATGCGGATGAGGAAGAGCATATTTTTTGAGGAAGAGGATGCGGATGAGGAATGGGATGATAGGAAATTATATGTATATTAGTATATATAATTTCCTAGTGCGGACCCAAACCAAAAGCCTTTGTCCAGTCTGTACATAACTAGGTACATACATTACACAAAAAAAAATAATTAAAAGGGCATTTTCCAGTGGACCAAACTATGAATCTAAACGGCCATTCTCAGGAGAGCAAAATTTAAGTGTCCCGGGCTTATATACTCTGTAATATTATCATAATCAAGTATGCAATATTTTTAAACGGTAGATATTGACAGCAGCACTCTTTTCTTGGACGTCCAGTCGGCACGTGCCGCACGTTGACAATTTAATCTTATAGAATTCCTGTTCAATCATGCTTGTGTAACTGTATACGTACACATATTTTTACACACAGATGAAACCGATTTTGGTTTCGTTTGTTGCTCTATTCCGCTAGGTATATTAACTAATTTATGGTTTGAAGAGACAGGAAGAAGGAAAAAAAAAATTTGAAGTGGGAGAGCCATGCTTTGGCACGAATGGGCCAGCTCGACCGGAGAAATACCACGTTCTCACAGAAAACCGGCGTTAAACAGCGCTTGCGCTGTGTTTCGCCAAGTGAGTGAGTTCGCCGGAGGCCCAATCCCCTACACTATTCCCTTCCCTACTCTCCCTTATTCCCTTCCCTTCTCATCCCTACCCTCCCCTATTACCCTATTCCCTCTTAAAACGCCGGCAACGCACCTGCAGCTCTTCTGATGCTGCGAGTGTCCATGGGCGACGGTAGTTGCTTTCCATCAGGTGACCCGTTTTCTCGTTCGCCACCTTATATTTCATTAAAAAAATGACATTACAATTTACAACCAAAGATGTTTAAAAAACTTACCTTCTATCGGAAGGCACACAATCCACCCAAGTGATTTTGGTCACATTACAGACTAGATATACCTTTTTTTGAATCTCCCCGAGTGGTAAATCCTGAAAGTAAAGTGAAGTGTTTAGGTCACAAAGAACGTTCTTTGGAGCCCAAAATAAGATAAGTATACAAGTTCCGGATTTCTGGTGTTGTCATGTCCGTGTACTATCAGAGAAGTTGATTCCTAGGCAGATGGCGGACCTAAGTAATTTGGTCGCGTTAAGTCAAACCCATAAAGTTAATATACCTAGCGGAATAGAGAAACAAAGAGAGATGTCACTATCAGTAACGCGGCGTGGTAAAAAGGGACGTGTGATACATGACAGAAGCACTCTTTTTTTACGTCCAGTCGGCACGTGCCGCACGTTGACAATTTAATCTCATAGAAATCATGTTCAATCATGCTTGTGTAACTGTATACGTACACATATTTTTACACACAGATGAAACCGATTTCGGTTTCGTTTGACAGCTCGAGATTGTTGCTCTGTTTTTCGCTAGGTATAATATTAACTTTATGGTCAAACCCATCTGACTGATCACAATTCACTACTTCACAGCTAACATTGAATTAACATAAGCCGATCTAGGTCCGTCAACTGCCTAGGAATCAATTTCCTCGATGGTACTTCATTTACACGCTTTACGCGCTGACCCAATTTTGCCGAATTTTGGTATTCAGATACTAATTTGAATTCCTGCCCCCCTAGACAAGTGGCATTCGATTTAAAGCGTTTCGCAATTGATGAACGATAACGAGCTAGGGCCGTGCACAGTGCTTCGCGGAGCGTCCGCGTGCGGAGAGCGAGGCAGCTGCGCGACGCGGCCCGAGCTCATTATCGTTTATCGCAAGCGAAACGCTTGAAATCGAATGCCACTTGTCTAGGGGGGCAGAAAAGATCCCTCACGATTTGGTCGTAAGGACGTTGTGCAATTTAAAATTTTGGCATTCAGATACTTTGACCAAACAAGATCCCTGACGATTTTGTAGTAAGGACGTTGCTCACTTTTAAATTTTGGTATTCAGATATTTTGAATACGAGACAAAATTTATTTCAAGGTAGTCTTATACTCACTGCAAACACAAACGAGGCGCAAATCGCCCTCTCCTTGAACACTTGGTTCGGCGGGAGCCACTGCATCATCACGTTCTCTGTCAGCTTCAAGTATTGGTCGTTGTATAGGGCGAAGCTCAGCTCTAGATCCGCATGGACACTTATAAATTTTATCACTTTGCCCACTATCGTGTAGGTCTCGGGTTTCATGTTCTTCACTTGGGGCGATTCTACTGTTATATTCTGGAAAGGATTAATATCATCATCATTAATCATCATAATCATCAACACGCGAAAAAAGGCATCCATAATAATAATTACGTAGTAACTGTTTTGTAATAAAAGCGGATTTGTCTAGGACCCGTTAGGTGATTTCCAAAAAGCCGACATTCCGTTGACCAATTAATGATCGTCATTTTGCTTAAAAAATAATCTCAATTCTATATATTTTTCCGCCAAACACTACCAGAGTTTTCATTGGTACAAACAGCATTTGACAGCGCTTGCTAGTGGCTAAACAGTTCTTTAGCGCAGACACAATCTGTCGTTCTGATATGAAGTTGGTGTACAGCTTGCCATTTTGCTTAGGGCGCTTTTCCAAGGCCATCCAATAAAATTTACAACCGCTTTGATAGGAGGTACAGCTAGGCATTTTGCTCACAAGCGCTAGGACGCTTCTTTTCAAAGCTAATGGAACTACACAAACCTCATCAGACAGCATCGCGTCGACCTCCATGTGGAGTCTGTTCAGTTCGATCGCAGTCATGGCCAGAGGATTCACGAGTTGGCCGTGCTCGTTCCGTATCACAATCTCGAAGCCAAGAGTCCTGAAAAAAATATATATTTCAACGAGCTTTTGCCCGCGGCTTCGCTCGCGTTAAGAAGTATTATTATATACAAACTTTAACCCCCTATTTGAACCCCTTGGGTTTGGGATTTATCAAAATCCTATCTTAGCGGATGCCTACGTCATAACAACTACCTGCATGCTAAATTTCAGCCCGATCCGTCCAGTGGTTTGGGCTGTGCGTTGATAGATCACGATGTCAATCAGTCAGTCACCTTTGAGTTTTATATATATAGAAGAAGAAGAAGGAGTTCTGTAACAAAATAAGTCTGCACTAGATGACGCCCGCCAACTAGTGCAGACTTATTTTGAGTTCCGTTGCGCCTTTCATTTTTTCGAGATAAAAAGTATCCTATGTCTTTTTGTCCTTTTCCGTGATTGAAAGTATCTCCATACCAAATTTCAGTTAAATCGGTTCGCGGTTTGTGCGTGAGGAGGGTTACCTCTTCGCGAAAGTCTAAGTCTTTCGAATTTATAATACTTCCTAAAGTATGGATAAGTACTCGCTAAGAAAATCTATGTTCCACTCTGGTAACATCAGAGATGAATGCGACGAAACCTTTCCCCCTAGGCCGCGGCTCTGAATCATAAAGTTAATGTACCTAGTGGAATAGAGAAACAAAGGCCTGAGCAAGAGAGATGTCACTATCAGTAACGCTGCGTGGTAAAAAGAGACGTGTGATACATAACAGCAGCACTCTTTTTTTGACGTCCAGTCGGCACGTGCCGCACGTTGACAATTTAATCTTATAGAATTCATGTTCAATCATGCTTGTGTAAGTGTATACGTCCACATATTTTTCACACAGATGAAAACCAATTTCGGTTTCGTTTGACAGCTCGAAATTGTTGCTCTATTCCGCTAGGTATATTAACTTTATGCTCTGAATGCGGCGTATTTATAAATCTGGGACTGGGCACGTTTAATTGCAGTGTGTGAACTCACTTGTTCCCATTGTCTATCTGGAAGCGTGCTATTTTGCAGATCTTCTTCAGCTTCTCCTGAGGCAGCTTGCCCCAAGTTATCTGAGTGTACAGGTTCATTAGGCTACGCATGTGTGTCAGAACCGCTCCGTACCGTGGATCGTTTGCCTGAAAGACCAAGAACTGCTTTAATAAAGAACTGCATAGGTACACGCGTCATCCAGACGCCAAATGCGTTTATCGCGCGAGTACCGTACATGTTTCCGGGATAAAAAGTAGCCTATGTCCTTCAGAGGTATGTTATGTCTGTCTGTCTGTTACCTCGTAAAGAGGTAACAGACAGACAGACATAAAAGTATGAAATGACGTTATTTGGTTGGCTGTGTCACATCCAGAAGATAGATCACGACTTTTTAGTTTGGCGGGAAACTATTTTAAGGCACTTTTGTATTTTGATTTGGAATAAACGTTAAAAAAAATCTAACATTGAGGCTATTCCAATATGACACAGAAGCAGTATGACAAAAATATGCCATGGAGCTGATCTGATAATGCAGCCGGAAGGTGGCTATAGGAATCCATACTAATATTATAAATGCGAAATCGTGTCTGGTCTGTCTTTATCTCTTCACGCCCAAACCGACCGACTTTGCTGTTTGGTATAATAATAATAACAACTCCCACACCGGTTTCGGTGACAGTAGCCGGTTTCATAGAAACCAGGCCAGGTACGCAAGAGTAATTTTATAGCGCACAGGTGTGTGCGCAGTACACAAGAGCACTGTCTATTCCTGCACTCTCATCACCCAGTGGGACGGACGACCGACACGACTGGCGAGAGATCAGGCGCAGGACCGACATTTTATACGCCCATCCGACGCATGGATGATCTTACTTGTCAGGCAATCAGGTAAAGATATACTTTGAGTGCCGGGAAAGGACAAAGGATAGTTGACCACGGAAAAATGTATCCTCGCACTTGAGGCCGACCTAGAAAGATGGCGTAGAGCTGGAGGGACACCAGCCAGGCTGGCCAGCGGTGGCGCAGGGGTGAGAAAAATCCTACAAGCCTTTGGGGGAGGCCTTTGCCTAGCTATACAATTTAGGTCCCTAAAAACTAATTGTTATTAGGGACCATCCATAAAGTGTGTCACACGTTTTTCATGATTTTTAGACACCTCCCCCATTTTCATAGGTGGTCACGTTGTGAGTGAATTTTACATCTAAAAATTAATATAAAAATAATTTAAGTTTCGCTAAGTATTCAATTTATTTAAAAAATGTGATGTCACAAACTTTAGACACCTCCCCCCTCCCTGTTACTCCATGTCCCTCGACCATCCCTCGACCATCCATCCATCGACCCTCTCCCCACCTTTAGGCTGCGTTTCCACCACTAGATGTGTTGCCGGTTACGAGGAATGTGTTTTTGAGAACCAATAGAATCACTTCATTGACGTGAGCTTGCCATGACATCGCTCAGCACGGCGAAGCTATTGTTAATGAAATAAGGGGGCAAACGAGCAAACGGGTCACCTGATGGAAAGCAACTACCGTCGCCCATGGACACTCCCAACATCAGAAGAGCTGCAGGTGCATTGCCGGCCTGTTAAGAGGGAATACGGTCTCTTCTTGGATTTAAGATCTTCCTCGCAAAACATCTCTGGTGGAAACGCAGCCTTAGGCGTGACATACTCTGGATGATCCCTTATAAGTAAAATTACCAACCACAAAGAGTTTCTTCAGGTATACCATCCATTCGTCGAGTGTTTGCTTGATGAAGTGAAGATCGGCGGTGCTGGGACAAACATTCTCGTTGGACCTGGAATTATTAATTTATTTTCTGTACCTACAACACGTACTATCAGGGGAAAGGATTCTTAGGCAGTTGGGGGACCTACGTAGTTTGGTCGCGTTACGTCAAACCCAACCGACAGATCACAATTATTAACATGAATTGACATGATCCGACCAAAAGATATTGGTCCGTCAACTGCCTAGGAATAAATTTCCTCGATGATACAATCATTAATAATATTACTAGATGACGCTCGCAATTCCGTTGCGCCAAAATTCGTCTATCGCTTGGAAACCGTTACATTTTTCGGGATATTCTATGTCCTTTCCCGGGACTCAAATTATCTTCAAACCAAATTTCAGCAAAATCAGTTCAATAGTTATTGGGGGCGAAGAGGTAGTAGACAGACAGACAGAGTGACTGACAGACTGACTAACGGACTGACGGACAGACTGACTTTTTTTTAAATGAAAAGCATACGGTTCACCTGATGGAAAGCAACTTCCGTCGCCCATGGACACTCGCAGAATCAGAAGAGCTACAGGTGCGTTGCCGGCCTTTTAAGAAGGAATAGGGTAATAGGGGAGAAGGGAAGGAAATAGGGAAGAGAAGGGAATAAGGGAGGGTAGGGAAGGGAATAGGGTAGGGGACTGGGCCTCCGGTAAACTCACTCACTCGGCGAAACACAGCGCAAGCGCTGTTTCACGCCGGTTTTCTGTCACTGATAGACAGACTGACAAACAGACAAACTTTTGAATCCATACAGCCTGTCTGTTACCTCTTCACGCCCAAACCACTGAACCGATTTTGCTGGAACTTGGTATGGATATACTTTGAGCGCCGGAAAAGGACATAAGAGTTAAGACACTTTTTATCCCGGAAAAATGTGCAGTTCCCGCACAATAAACGAATTTTGGCGTAACGGAGTTGCGTGAGTTATGTAGACTTAATTTAATATTATAATAATTTATTATTATTATGATTCCGAATATGCGAATGTCAATTATTGTGTGCTTATCATAATGTAACATAATGAATATATTTTAGTGATTTTTCCTTCCTTTATAATTTACAGTAACCGCTGACATGACGTATTTAATGATTCTTTTGGAATAGTTATGAACGTTTGTCATTTTAATTACATTTTTTGCTTTTATATAGCGTTTGCAACAGATGCTGAGTAGACGCCAATTTGGTAAAACTTCATCTTATATATAAAATTCTCGTGACACAATGTTAGGCCGCGTACTCCTCCGAAACGGCTTTACTGATTTTAACCAAATTTTATATGCATATTCAGTGGGTCTGAGAATCGGCTACTGGTTACTTTTTATATTTATAAGTGCATTTGTTGAATAAATAATGGTAAATTATTACAACTCGAGACTGACGGCGACCATTGTTTGTGCGACGGGATAGCGATGAACGTTGCCATGGTGACATACTTATTTAGTCACTTCAATAAAATAATACTGGCGCAATACTTTATTGTAGCATAGTTGTAATAATAGTTGTTGTAGTTTCACGGCTGCACTCCAAGAGAAATGATGCTAATATCTTATATTATAAGATATTATCATCATTTCTCTTGGAGTGCAGCCGTGAGGCTGGTTTTCAGAATCATAATAATTCATTTCGGGACTTACGTGTCAACGACGCGTTGTAACTTCACATAGTTTTTGGGGAAGGCACCCATGGTTTCCTTATGGACGCTCCTCCCCCAATACCAGTTCTGGGCTTCTCCTTCCACCAGGAGGATCTCCCCAACTTCCAGGCCAAGGTGGTGAGAGCATCGTGGGCTGAAGTTGTATGTAGCTGAAATAAAAAAAAGGTTCGTCTTATTCATATTATTACGGTACTTAATGACGCGGACGTAAGTCCGTTGCGCTAAAATACGTTTATTGCGCGGGAACCGTACATATTTCCTGGATAAAAAACACGAAGGGGCGGGCTCGACCGGAGAAATACCAGGGGTTAACAGAAAACCGGCGTAAAACAGCGCTTGCGCTGTGTTTCGCCGAGTGTGTGAGTTTACCGGAGGCCCGATCCCCTACCCTATTCCCTTTCCTACCCTCCCCTATTCCCTTCCCTTACCATCCTTACCCTCCCCTATTCCCTCTTAAAAGGCCGGCAACGCACCTGCAGCTCTTCTGATGCTGCGAGTGTCCATGGGCGACGGAAGTTGCTTTCCTGGTGATTGTTTTGGTTGGTTGGTGAAATGGTTTTTGTCGCGTAATTTAAAACCATAAATACATTTCATATAAGCTATGGGCAAATTAAAGTGTATGTTTGAACCAATTTATGTACAAATTTTGGAAGCTTAAATCACACTCCTCTGTTGGCAAAATAGGAATCCCTTTTTTTACAGTGGTCTTTTTGATTGATTATTCTGTGTTATAAAAGTTGACCAATCGTGTTATGATTCAAAGACAAAGACATGATAAATACTGACAATGAACTTTAATTTCTTAGCTTTAGTCATTGCTGAGAAAAATCGACATCGCTGCAGCTAAATTATCAAGGCGTCGCCTTAAGGCACCACGCAGAAAAACGGCGCGAGCCCTCACAAAGCTCGGCTTTTAGCTACTTTTAACCCGTCAATCCCCAAGTGGCAGACGGCTGCCACATAACAATTGAAAATATATTGTGTCTGCGATACCAATGGGCGTACCGAGGAGGGGGGGATCATGTTCATCATGATCTTCTGGATCATGTTGACGTCCCTACTAATTATGTTATCTAGTACTTTTGTAGAAAACTTATAAAAGTTATGACCGATTCTTTCTGATTTGCCCTGCCATGCAAATTGCCCCCTGGCCCAGAACCTGGGTACGTCCATGGCTATACTATGGAGGTTTTAAACTTACCTACGACATAGATCTCCTTATTTCTTACCACTTTCGTCCACACAGTCATATTTATACTTCACTCAGCACAGTATTAACATACAATGTTTGCGATAAAGGGGATTTATACTTCCATTTACCTCATAGCCCACAGAGTAGTTTTTACCTTGTAGCTAGGGTTGCCAGATGTCCGGTATTTAAGCGTACAGTCCGGTATTTTCGAGCCCTGTCCGGTAAAAAATAAACGGTCATACCGGACAGAACAATGTCCGGTACTTTGAGGAAAGTTAGTGTTACTGGCACCTAGTTGTAGGTGGTTTTAATTTTTTTAGAAGCTCCTACCTTACCTTCAGGGGCGTCTTTCCCTTAGTTGCAGGGTGTGCGTTGCACACGGGCGCCGCGGTCCTAGGGGCGCCGAGCGCCGCTCGGAACCCGGCGCGCGCCCTCGTTGGTCGGCCGCCGCGCTTTAATGAACAACGTAAAAAGAACTCCAGTTTGCATAAATTTTGTGAAGAATCTGGAGCTCTTCTTATATTTGTCGAATGCAAAGTAACTATCAAGGCGCGAGCCGAGCGCTTTTGCAATATAAATATAAACTTCATTTTTCAACGTGAAATTAATCTTAAAACACATAAATGAAGATTATATTAGTCGTCAAGATGGGCGCCAAAATGAGAGCCGCGTGACTCACGTCAAACTGGACTTATATGCGTCCAAGCGTACGAGCGGTTTCGCCGCTCAACCACAAAATTACAAGCAAATGTACTCTTGACGGCGCCCTTGCGGTCGCACCGGGCACCGTGCAGCCTACGCCCTCCATACCTCTTTCTCATAGGATCTGCGTATTAATTTGCTTCCCGCTCTCTTTATGCAGCCTCCGTTTGCAACAAAATAGTTGCGCAGAGGGTATAAGCAACCGCCTTCCAATAAGTAATAAGGTCCAAACTCCAATCAAATGACAGCGCAAAACTCAGCCCGTTGCTCAGACCAAGCAGAGCGTTCAATAAGCATATGCTGCGTTGAATCGTCTTTCTCAGGCTGTGGTGGCACCTAGGCGACGGTTTCCTCCTGTCCGTATGGTCCAGGTAATGGCCGAAGGTAAGGGCGCCCCTTGAATGTGCCATCCACTGTTGTAGTATCGCTTTCATTGTTCGGCGGCCGGCTGTTGGGGACCCCATCTGGTCTTGCCTGGTGCGTATTTTAATGACATGCGCCTGGTGGCACCATCGGGTTGCCAGGTCTGCACCCGCTCTCCTCGCTTTTTAAACTCGGCTGTGTGTTGATACACCCTCCGACAACACGCGAGCCTCCAGATCCCACGAAGGGGACCCTGTCGGCGCCAACACCGCTTCACCAGCTAACGGTTCGATATGAGCGTGAGTATACGCAGCGCTAAGCATGCTGCGGGCTTCTGAGCAGCTATCTATTCCGGGCGCCTATGTGTTCCGCCCAAACAGGACTGCAGGACCCTGGATAAAGCACTGCATTTCAGCGCCGATCGGCACACTCTCCTCCACTTCTCTGCGATGCGCAGTGATGCTTCCGCGGGGGTCCGACTCGCAAATGGCCGATTGCCGATTGGCTGAACCAAAAGTGATACCCTTCTATTTTTCATTTAGAAGGGCGCCACTTTTGGTTTTTGCACCACCTGAAAATTTGACTAGGATCGGCACTGGTCACCCTTAAGCGGCCGGACAAACTGTACTTATACTCTGTACCCATTTGATTTTGACCGCGCGCTTGCTAGGGGTCGCTAGAGTAATATTTGCACACGGGCGCCACATGGGCTAGAGACGGCCCTGCTTACCTTTATCTCGTTAAGTAAGTTAAAGACTCACCTGGCAACCCTACTTGTAGCTCTTTCCAAAGACTTTAAACACAATCCCCCTTACTAATACTAGCTGTTGTCCGCGACTTCGTCCGCGTCCACGTCAACATTTTTTTTCGTAATTTTTTTTTTTTGTAAAAAGTATCCTTTGTTACTTCTGATACCTCCAAGAGTATGTCATATGTGTACAAAGTTTCATGATGATTCGTCAAGTAGTTTTAGCGTGAAAGCGTAATGGCGGCTCTCGACATAGGCGAACGCGTTGGCCAACGCGTCTGCAGACGCGTTGGCCCAATGTGTAGAACGGGCGTTCGCGCGTTGGCCGTAGGTATTTAGACGTTGGCCAACGCGCGAACGCCCGTTCTACACATTGGGCCAACGCGTCTGCAGACGCGTTGGCCAACGCGTTCGCCTATGTCGAGAGCCGCCATGACAAACATCCACGCTTTCACATCTAATAATAATAAGGGGTTTTTTAATAAGGGCTTTACAACCTTTTTTCAAAATAAAATTAAAACCATTTGAGATATTCACAAAAATATCGGATTGAAGCACAATGAAAACATTTTTAATGGATCTCGATTTAGCTGATATGGCCACCGCAGGCGCCAGTCAGTTTGCAGCGGTGATTCGTTGAACCCAATTTTCTATAACAGGGGTCACCAAATGGGGGACCGCGGTCCGCATCCGAACCGCGGACCCATTTATTTTCTCAAAAATAAATTTCGGTTTCGTCTCACTGCTGAACATCTCAATTTGATTTAATATCAATAGCTTGCAGAGAGATAATTACTTAGCTATAAAAATTTGCATTGCATTTGCATACCTTTGTAATTTCCGTAATTACTTTTGTTTAATCTTTTTTTAGTAAAATGTGCGGACCGCGAAAGTCATTTCATCTCTCAAAATGGACTCCGAGCGAAACTAATTGGTGACCCATGTTCTATAACATCGGCAACACATTTCGGCTATTTCGCGTTTAATTTTGGCTCTGAGCTGCTCCAACGTCGTTGGCTTAAGAGGATACACCAGGGGCTAGAGAAATGAAAAAAAAGTACGTGTAATATCTATAGCTTACCTCAAGCCTATACCGCAGAACGCGATAGAGACAACTGCAGAAAATCAACGATTCGTTGTCCCCTGATTCCTTCTCCAAAACTTAACCGATTTAAGTACTTTTTTCACTAAAGATTAAAGAAAGGCTTGAGCTGTGTTACTATGTTTTGCTTTTTTTGTACAATCTAGCCAAATCTGTTTTCTGGACGTTTGAATACAGCGGAAAATCTGGCCATTTTTTTGGGTTTTTGAACGTTCATATCTTATTTAATAATTAGATTATGAAAAAAAGGAAAACATAGGGACATTGTATTAGTGGCCGTAGATATTCAGGAAAAAAATTATAACTTTACTAGCATTATCCAGGGAGGAAACAGGGGACAGCGTTTGTATGGAAAAAAGGGCGGTGTGGACTCCTCTTAACCAACGACTTGAAAGACTTGACGCAGTTCCAAAGAAAAATCTAGAGGCGTTAAATCGCACGAACGAGGCGGTCAATCGACTGGTCCATTTTTAGGGTTCCGTACCTTATTACTAAGACTTCGTTGTCTGTCTGCCCGTCTGTCCGTCTGTCTGTCAGCAGGCTGTATCTCAAAAACCGCTATAGCTAGACTCCTGAAATTTTCACAGATTGTGTATTTCTGTTGCCGATATAAAAAGCTTAATAATGAAGGGTGATTATTTTGGCCTTTTTTGCTCGATTTCAATAATAGTAACAATTAGACACTTGATTTTTTTATAAAATCCTTTATTATATGTGTATTTTAATAATTAATAATATTAAAATAAAATAAAAAAATGAGGGGGCTCCCATACAATAAACACAATTTGAGGCTTACTTTTGCTCTATAACGGTACGGAACCCTTCGTGCGCGAGTCCGACTCGCACTTGGCCGATTTTTCATCAAACTTGCTCTTCAATACAATATCGATTGTAATTTGTAACGTGTGCTGTGTGTCTTGTGGCACCGTCCTTTTGAAACCTCATGCTGTCCAAGTCCATATCTTGTAATTCGGGCCAAAAATAATTCATAATCATTAATCATGATTCATGGCCAATCTGCTTGTCTACAAGGGCGAGAATTACGATCGAAAATCGGAGTTTTTTTTTTAATGTTACGAGTGTTCATCATTGTGTTAATCCTTTTTCATAGATTAGATTCAGGTGGGGTGAACGCGAAAAAAAAATATCATCCCCGCTTGATGTGTAGGGGAGGTACCATGAAAAAATATTTTTTTAAGATTTTATATAAGTACCATTTTGTCGGCATCATTAATATCTGCATTCATGCCGAATTACAGCTTTGTAGGTCCTATAGTCTTTGAGCAAAACCGCGGACAGACAGACTGACAGACAGACAGACCTGAGACGGACGGACAGATCGAAACAATAAGGGTTCCTTGATGGCTACGGAACCCTAAAAATTAAGTTTGTTGTATGAGAGACCCCCTTAAATATTTAATTTGTTTCTATCGGCATAGTCATACAGATCGACTCCAGTTAGTCCTTAGTTTCGCTATCCGAATTCCTATTTAGTAAATATCTATGATGGTGTTCATTAGGGATTATATAAAAATAAAATAAGCATTTGGTTGATTATAATATGCTACAAGCTGTAAAAAATCGCAAAATATAACATGTTACGGACGAAAATAAATTACGGTTAATACTAATGATCGCCTCCCAGGCGATCGAGTAGGTTATATTTTGAAAACGGGGAGTCTGGGCCGGATCCTGTTTGGTCTTAGGTCTGCAGCAAGATGTATGCGGAGTTGGCGTGTTTTTGAAATAATTGAAAAAAACTGACCGTACGCGGCCTCTCAGGCGATGATTAGTACTCTAGGGTTTATAACTTTCGTATTAAAAACGCATAAAAACCAAGGACGCCATATTTAATTTTAACCAAAGATTTACTTTTTGCACTGTACTCGTATTTATAGTTAAAGTTAAAGTTACAGTTAAAGTTAGTTGGTGAAACCCAATCTTAATGTTGATAAAGTTTTAATACTCACATAATATTTTTTACAATATACAAAGTAGGGATTGCAATCCGGCGTCATTTTCAATCCGGACCGGATTTCACCGGATTCCCATCAATCCGGCCGGATCCGACCGGATCCGGACCGGATTGATGAATCTGAAGTAAAAAGCGAGAAAAATTCCTATTTTTGCGCTTTAATTAAAAAAAAGGCCTATGCATCCCTTGTAGCTGATTTATACACTATTTCTAAGGAGCAATAATCATTCTTTAAATACTTTAGTGCCTGGAATAAGATTTTAAATGTCGGTTGCTCAAGCAGTTACGGATTTTTTTTATAAAATAAGGGGGCAAACGAGCAAACGGGTCACTTGATGGATAGCAACTACCGTCGCCCATGGACACTCGCAACATCAGAAGAGCTGCAGGTGCGTTGCCGGCCTTTTAAGAGGGAATACGCTCTCTTCTTGATGGTTTGTAACTTTGTAGGTCGTATAGGTCCAAAAATACTACTGGTGACGGTTCGTGCCAGAGTCTTACAGTGCGAGGCAGAAAGTTACGCGAAAAACGCACGGTGGAAGCCTGCCAGTTATCAAGTTGATGAGGAAGGTAAATTTTTCGCGTGGAGCGATGGCGAACAGTTGCCGGAGGTATGATTCCGAACAATTTCTCAGAGCACTCCCCGTGATTCAATCGATAGAGGATGCAGAATGAAGCCACACCTCCGTGTAATTCCAAAGGGTCCAGCCTGTTTGAAACACTATGGCAGTCAACAATTCGAGCAGCCCTTCGTTGGATACAATTCAGAGGGAGTAGTTGGTATTTTGGCGCCCCTGCCCAGAGATGAGAACAGTACAGTAACAGTGGTGTTGTAGGCGTTAGTCTGGAGTCTGGACTAAAATACTGTCTCTATGTGGCATTATCGCACAATAGTCGGCCTAGTCTAGAGGAATGATCAGATCAATTTTTGGAACTAACCATGTGCGAGTTTCCTTACGAGTTACGATGTTTCCTTCACCATACGAGCGCCCGTATTATAATCTAAAATGTCTCATTGGTTCACGCCTTCCCCAGGATTGAACCTGCACCCTCCCTAGTCCCTACCACCATACTTAGCTGTAGTTAATGGCGAATTAATATTTAACGATAAATATCAATTTGTTGCTCATCATTTAAAAGTCACTTATGTGTCACCACCAAAGCGTCACATGGCAAACGACTTCTAATAGAGCTGCTTATGGCCGAAAGGCCCTTTCAGCTTCTATTTAAATACTAGTGTACTAATCGGCCTTATTTTTAGCAAAATATAAATCATAGAAAATCGAGAAAAAGCTTATTCACCAGGTTAAGTTATTCATGCAAAAACCATATCAATTTGCCACAAATTGCTAACACCGGATCCGGTCTCCGGATCCGGTATATTGCCACCGGATCCGGTACCCGTAATATGATGCCGGATCCGGCGGATTACCGGATCCGGTTTTCCGGATTGCAATCCCTGATACAAAGTGTCCCTTTTTAATAAAATATTACTCTGTAAAACCTGCATTTAATAACATTCATGAACGTGAGCAAAATGCTTTACGCGCGTGTACTCGTGTAATTTTTAGGGGCGCGGGTGCTGGCGGGCTAAGTATTATAATATTTTATTTCGAGCTCGAGTCGTGCGTAGCTTAGACTAGCAGCGCCACCTAGTTTCACCTGAAGATAACACAGAGATCATAGTTGCACATCGTAGTTTTAGTGACATACGGTAGATGGCGCATATTAATTACTCGTTAAAATGATTTATTATTTAATTATCCTACTTCCTACTATCCTACTTCCTACTAGTCCTACTAATATTATAAAGGCGAAAGTTTGTTTGGATGTATGGATGTATAGATGTATAGATGTATGGATGTGTGGATGTGTGGATGTATGGATGTTTGTTACTCTTTCACGCAAAAACTACTGAACGGATTTTAATGAAACTTTACAATAATATAGCTTATACATCAGAATGACACATAGGCTACAATTTTAACCGACTTTCAAAATGGGGGAGGTGTTATGTTCGTTTTCTTATGTTCAACGATTACTCCGCCGTTTGTTAACCGATTTTAAAATTTTTTCTTTTGGTATATAGGGTATCATCCCAATTTAGTATAACATTCACAAAAGTGGTGATCTGATGAAGGATCCATAAGTAATCGAGGGAACTCCTCAAAATGTATAGGGAAACATGTGGTGACTTCGGTTTCGTGAAAAGTATTCTAAGCATATGCTATCAACAAGTAAGATTTTGCACCGAGGTATACCTGGTATACCGTGGTTCGGAAGGTGCTGAGAGAACTCCTGATTCTTTATAGATACAAGTTTGGGAGTTTCGGCGTTGTTTTAAGAACGGAAAGCATATGCTACTATGCAAATTACATTCATCATCATCACTACCATAATATTATACCATGCATCGTCCTATGATCATGAGCCTTTTCATAGTCTTTTAGATCGAGGCTCGAGTTTGTCAAGCGATAATTTAAAAAACTCTATACTTATTTAACCTGAAGAGTATGTTTGCTTGAATGCGCTAATCTCAGGAACTACAGGTTCGATTTTAAAACTTATTTCAGTGTTAGATATCTCATTTATCGAGTAAGGCTATAGGCTATAATATATTATCACGCTAAGACTAATACGACCGAAGAAACTCAGGAAAATGTGGTAAAAACGGGGAAAATATTAGAAAGGGTTTATCGCACGAACTACTGGAGCAATATTTGGCACAGATATAGAGTAGACCACGTGAAAAGAGTATTTATAGCTATGTATTTTTATTCGAAAATGTACGGTTTCTGTGAAATTCCTAATTTACGCGGGCGAAGCCGCGCGGGACATCTAGTAATTTATAAGTTTCAATGCTATTATAGGTCTACCAGAATCTGATGGCTGAGACAATAAATTGACTCTAGCAATACCGGGGTAATTGGAATTTTGATCCTTTTTTTTCCCATATTATATTAAGAGGATACACCAGGGGCGAGAGAAATTGAAAATAGGTATTTGAAAATGTATTGCTGTCTCACCAATCTCAAGTCTCCCACCGCGGAGCGCGATAGAGACAACACGACAAAAGTTCTAATAAAAGAACCGAAAATCTTCGATTCGTTGTCCGCTGATTCCTTCTCCAAAACTTAACCGATTTAAGTACTTTTTTCATTAAGAATTAAAGGAAGGCTTGAGCTGTGTTCCTATGTTTTATTTTTTTTGTATATTTCAGCCAGTTTTGTTTTCTGGGTGTTTGAACATAGAGGAAAATCTGGCCATTTTTTTGGGTTTTTGGACGTTCTTATCTTTTTTAATAATAAAATTATGAAAAAAAGGAAAACATAGGGACATGCTAATAGTGGCCATAAATATTCAGGAAAAAAATCATAACTCTACCGGCACTATCCAGGGAGGAAACAGGGGACAGCGTTTGTATGGAAAAACGGCGGTGTGAAATCCTCTTAATAGCGGCTGTGTGTGAAACATGCAAATATAAAAATGTTTTTTTTTTAAATGAAATAAGGGGGCAAACGAGCAAACGGGTCACCTGATGGAAAGCAACTTCCGTCGCCCATGGACACTCGCAGCATCAGAAGAGCTGCAGGTGCGTTGCCGGCCTTTGAAGAGGGAATAGGGTAATAGGGGAGGGTAGGGATGGGAAGGGAAGGGAATAGGGGAGGGTAGGAAAGGGAATAGGGTAGGGGATTGGGCCTCCGGTAAACTCACTCACTCGGCGAAACACAGCGCAAGCGCTGTTTCACGCCGGTTTTCTGTGAGAACGTGGTATTTCTCCGGTCGAGCCGGCCCACTCGTGCCGAAGCATGGCTCTCCCACGTATATATGTATCCAATGTTTAAGGATATTTTTTGAAAATCTGCCAGATCCTGGTAGACCCATAACATAATATTCTAATAATTTCGCTATTCCCAAAATATTTACTTTCTTCTTCTTCTTTTGGGGAGTTTAAAGTATATTGACTATTGCAGATTTGAAAAAAAAAACAACAATTCAATAAAAAAAGACAACAGACTTTAACCATAAAATAAAAAAGAATAAATATAAAGGCTTGTGAAAAAATGGGGGAGTTAAAGTTGAGGACTATAGTCACTAGACTAGGTAACAGCGGGGCTAAAATGGTCGCTTTGGTCGAATTTGGTCGAATCATAAATCATAATATGTACAGTCTGCCAAAAACTATTAGTAAACCTCCGGCCCCGACACAAAAAAACTTAACTTCCCTATTATACAAAGTAAAAAATATATATAATTATAATAGTAAAGTAAAATTAAACCTCAAGTACCTACCTACCTAAATGTTATTTTAATATTGTTTTTCTTTTTTAAATGTTAGATTTGGAGCATTTACCTAGTACTGACTACAGCTGGTACCTACTTATTTACTATATTTTAGAATTTCTTTAAGTTATGCCTGGGTTACACAGTGCGAGCTCATAGCTGACCATAAAGTTAATATACCTAGCGGAATAGAGCAACAATCTCGAGCTGTCAAACGTAACCGAAATTGGTTTTCATCTGTGTGAAAAATATGTGTACGTATACACTTACACAAGCATGATTGAACCTGAATTCTATGAGATTAAATTGTCAACGTGCGGCACGTGCCACGTATGTATGGTAATTCGCAAAAATACAGTTTTTTATGTTATTATTGCGGTCATACAATTGTGGTCGCCATATACTATAACTTCCATAACGAAATAAAGGTAGGAGCTTCTAAAAAAATTAAAATCACCTAAAACTAGGTACCAGTAACACCGACTTTTCTCAAAATACCGGACATGTTCTGTCCGGTATGACCGTTTATTTTTTACCGGACAGGCCTCGAAAATACCGGACTGTACGCTTAAATACCGGACATCTGGCAACCCTATACGAGGCCCTCAGAATACAGAACGTCAACATTTTTTTTCTTAAAAGAAATATTTTTTAAATAAAATGCGCTTTCGCATATTTTATAATTTCAAAAACGATAACAAAACTTTACAATAATAAGGAACTTCGTTCCAATAATTATTATTAAGATCTAGACATTATTAATTGGATGCTGTTATGCATTCGTGTACTAAGTACTACTACTAACCCACAAAAAATTACCTATTGATTTATGAATGCAGTTATGTTCTACAAATGATTTCGAAGTTAGAACAAGACTGTATTCAAACAACAAAGCAAGGACACTAATGCATGCTAATGATCGGCAGTCAGCGACCATTTAAAAAAAATTGGTTTATTTCAGATTACTAAGATTCATAAAATTGTTAGTAAAGAAACTTATCGCTATGTTAGTATTCTATTCCAAAAAGAGATTTAGTCCTATTTATCATAAAGTCGATCAGAGGACAATTCCCGCTGTCGACTATCTCTCTCAGCCCTCAGGACACTGTGGCCGCTGCCGCGGACCCTGGCCAACAGCGATGCAGTCCTTTTGCGGAGTATAGCTTCAAAACTATCTAGGTACATCCGCAAAAGCAAACATCGCTGAGGCACTACAGAAACGCAGCAGCCGCAACAGTGCTCTAAAAGCATTATTATATTGAATGCGTAAGGTTTTGTATGTTTTATTGGTGTAGTTGGTCCATAAGCTGCAGGTGTAAAAAGAGGTGCAGTAGGTTTTAAAAAGAGTAATTTTTACGGCGTCCGTGCAACGACCAAATCTATGCACCAACATATTTGCCATAACAGACAATGCCCTACGCTCTCTTTCGAGGTCCACATCGTCTCGAAGGCCGTCAGTCACGAAATGTCCCAGATATTTAAAAGTGTACACTCTCTCTAGAGGTTCATTATTAAGGTGTATAGGGGGAACAATATTGGGACATTTATCCCAATATCTCCACGTAATTTATAGGACGCTCCATGACAATTTTTATTGTCTTTAGTTATCAGACGCTTACATAGATGTCGCTAAGCGTCGCCTAGATCGCGCTATTGCTTGCACGCACCGTCAAACAAAAGTCCGTGTGTTATTTTATACTTTATACTTGACAGTTGACATTGACATTTGCATTTTGACAAATGTAATAATTTTTGAGGCGTTTGCTTGTTCGGAGCGGACGTCATGCAAAAAATAATCATAATTTATGGTGTTATTAGTTACTATAATAGATCCTGATGAACAGTTGATTAAAGAAAAATGCAGCACAAAATGGTCTCAAAACAACTGCTCTTTTTTTTTATGAAATACGGGGGCAAACGAGCAAACGGGTCACCTGATGGAAAGCAACTTCCGTCGCCCATTGACACTCGCAGCATCAGAGTTCAATTACAGATGTTTAGTTTTTTGTGCTAAGACCGTATAAGTTTGAAGTAGTAAAAATAAGATAGCTCATACTTCATAGCATAAAAATATAATAATTTAAAAACTACTAGACTAGTTAGTTTACATCACCTGTCCGCTGTCACCATCACCACTTGGCACTTTCTGATAAAGTGGCGAATAGGCTATTCACAACTTTTTTGACAGGTTCTCCAATCTCCATACTTTAACTGTCAAGTGTCCCCTTCCCTTCCCTTCCCTACCCTCCCCTATTACCCTATTCCCTCTTAAAAGGCCGGCAAAGCACCTGCAGCTCTTCTGATGCTGCGAATGTCCATGGGCGACGGAAGTTGCTTTCCATCAGGTGACCCGTTTGCTCGTTTGCCCCGTTATTTCATTAAAAAAAACTTTATAATAATAATTAATTATAAAATCTAGATACATAATATTATTTTCCCCCATTTCCCCACGATGAAAATTTTTATTTTTTATTATCTTTAGTTATCAGATGGTCACATAGATGTCGCTAGGCGTCGCCTAGATCGCGCTATCGCTTGCACGTACCTTACAAATAAAGTTCTCCAAACACAAAGCCATAGCACAATGTAATTGTCAAAGAACAAAGGAGAAGGTATTTGTTACATAACAAATAAATAATTTTTAGCGGGTACTTGTTCTGAGCAACCCTCCAAATTAATAATCATATTCGGGTACTTCTGTACTCTGTAGCTCTACCATGAGTTTAAAGCTATAGTATTTTTCGATAATCGATAAGTCGATACCGACTACCGTAAATTTTTAGTATGGCAAATTTTACAGCGCCTCGAGCGGTTACTTGCAGAACTAAAATCGCCATACTAAATATTTACGTAGTCGGTATCGAGTATCGATAAATACTATGGCTTTAAACTCATGGTAGAGCTACAGCTGTAGAGTGTAGAGCGAGCTGTACTGCCGTGGTATAACAAAAATGCCGTTAAGTGACATTTGGTCGATTTTCAGGTTTTGACTGTACATGAATAAGAAAAAAATTCTCTATCGACCTATATAAGCGGTTTTCTGATAAGTTGAATAGTTTCGGAAATAATAATAATGAAAATGCCGTTATATTACCCTTTTTTGTGCATGTAATACGCTTAAATGACGTTAAGTCATATTGGGAGTCAATATAGCCGCTAATGTTCATTAACTTGTATTTTTATTATACTTTTTTCTTGTGATTGTTTCACTAGATTGCCGTTATACGGTATTTTGTACACTGTAAAGTGATTAAAGTACTTTAACTATTTTATTGTAACTCTTTTTTAATGCAGGACTTTATGTTTGCTAAACAATAATGCCGTAAAGTGAAAAAATTAGACTTAAATGTGACTAACGAGTCTTAACGGCATTATAGCTTAGCATTTAGTACATTTATATTTTTACTCAATGAACGCTACGAGCCAGTAACGGCATTTATAAAGTGAAATAAAACATATTTTAAATTAAATATTAGATTTAAATGTCGCTATCTCACAATAATACGCTATAATGCCGTTAAATAATCTCACCCGGTGACATCCTAGTTTCGCGGTCAGAGGTCAGGAGTATTCAGTGCGTCGCAGGCGCTTACCGAATGCGCTTACGTAATTAAGAATTAAAATTCCCTATCTCAAAAAACAAACTTGCAGTATTCCTAATAATAATAATAAACTAAGTTGAACAATACCTACTACAATAAAAAATAATCACTAAAATCGGACTTGTGGTTCCGGAGATATGCGTGCACAAAACATACATACATATACATACATACACTTTTGAAATTTGCCACATTTGTTCAGAAGCTGTCATATATTGATATAATATTATACAACAGTTCTGGCAATATTACATACATGTACACGTCGAATTGATAATTTTGACTTGATTTGTATTTTGTAGTTTCAGTAAGTTTTATTTTATTTAGTTGTGTTGTTTTTATTTGAGACAGAAAGACTTAAAAACGGCCGTCTTAAGAGCATGCTATAATTATAATATTATTATGTAGAAATGTTATCGTGCCTCTTAGCCACCCAATTAATGTGATATTTGTATTAAGTAAAGAGCTAAGCGTCCATACAAATTAGTTGTAAGTATAATCCCACCAAAACATTAAATGTAAAAAGGAGCCAAGCAAAATATTGCATAGCCATGCAATATATCTATCGTAAAAAGTTTTCAGATCACATTCAAGCCAAGCCTTCATCTTATTTTGTAATTTAAATCAACATTAAGTGAATTTATCAATAGTTTTCTTTATTTTATATATTATTATAGTGGCTCGGCAACGAGCACAAGAAAAACAAATATAAAACTTCATATTTAGGGTAGTTCATACTTACACAAACGGCAAGCGTAAAGTGTTTTTTAGTACCGTATGTAATGACGCATGTCGACGATTGTACCCAATAAATACCCAATCAGTCGCTGATTATTTCTCTAGTGCTCATTGCCAAGCCACTATAATAATTATAAAATAAAGAAAACTATATATATAAATTCACTGAATGTTGATTTAAATTACAAAATAATAATTATAATAAAACTCTTTATTGCACACCAAAATACATACACAATATGAATTATAAATTAATTAAGCACATTCAAGCCAAGCCTTCAGGCTTGGCTTGAATGTGATCTGAAAACTTTTTACGATAGATATATTGCATGGCTATGCAATATTATGCAATATTTTGCTTGGCTCCTTTTAACATTTAATGTTTTGGTGGGATTTTATTTCTTTTTTTAAGGTTTCCTTTCTTTTCAGGTCACGTTAAAACGTTTCTGTACTTAGCTTAGCACACATTCTCTATCTCTAGGTATATATTCTATGTCGTAAAATTAATTGATAATAACAGGTAGGTACTTCTACAAAGTACAAATTCTATGACGATAGCCTAGAATTTCAGGATAACTTTTGAACTATCAAGAGGTTATTCGTGCATCGATGTTACTTTCGATTGAGTATTACGACCTATTCCGGATTTTTTTCAAACCATAATAATTATACTCCGCAAACAAGCGATACCGCGATATAAAGGGAGTGCTACACCATCTATCGAGCGAGTATGGAGTGTACATCGTAATTCGCAGTTCTGATTTGAGATTTAATCTAATTTAATTATCATAGTTTCATTGTTAACTTTGTTCACTATTTTTCCTTTTGTACGTAAAATAATTATTATGAAGTCAAAACTCATTTTTAATGTTCTTGCAAAGCCACAAACAATAAAATTCTTTTCTTTTATTTAATAAAGTTGTATTATACTTTTCAGTTTTTAGGCTTCCTTGCCCAAAGGATGAAAACGGGAGCCTATTCCTAATGAGTCTAGATTTCGCTGTCTGTCTGTCGTCCGTCAGTGTGTCACGAGGCTAGATCTCGAGAACCGCAATAGCTAGATATTTTATTTTTTTTACAAATTATGTACTTTTATTGTCGCTATAAAAGCTAATAGTCCAACTAAAATAAAATGAATGATTAATGGGGGGTCTCATACAACAAACACGTTTTTTTGCCCTTTTTTGCCCTATATCCATAATGGTAAAAGTGAGGTTTTTGAAAATTTCAGAAAATACTTAATTGTATTTCCACTTTAATAATAAGTAATAAAAAGTACATAAACTTGTGATTTAAGGGGGGCTCCCATACAAATTTACGGTACGGAACCCTATGTACGCCAGTTCGACTCGCACTTGGCCAGTTTCATAATATTTCCTTTCATTGTGGATAACGACCTACCTTGTTGGCAAATTTCAAGGTTCTAAGTCTGCTAGAAGTACCTTAGAATTTTGATGATCTGTCAGTCAGTGAGTGACAAAATGTAGTTACTTTGATCATCCGTAACTATTAAACTATTTATCGAAATGTTATGTAATTTGGAGGTTAAGCTAGTTTTAATACTTACTCCTAGTCACCGAAATTCTAAATCCTAGCTTTGTAAACATCGAAGATAAATGGGATGTGAAAAAGCCGCGAACCGCTTCGAGAAAAGTATGGTACGGCCGTGCCTTTGCTAAAAAACTTGGCTGGAGCACTGCCGTGCTCCCAGATATACTATAGAGCTATCTAAGATGCTCAATAAAGTACATAATAAATATTGTGATTTACTAACTTGGGTTTTAATTTATTACAAAATAAGATCCCTATTTAATACTTTAACTCCGTATAGTTAAATATCACAATGCAATATTTTTCGCTTTGTATCGCTATAACGCCGTTAACGTAAAAAGTAAATAGTGTAACGGCGTTTTAGCGGAACAATGAGTGGAGTTATTCATATACATTTTGTAGTTTACTAGACTTAAATGCGGTAAAATACCAATAACAGCACTAAAGACTAACATAAGTTAGTTCTGTGTTACTTGATATTAAGCTAAATCAGGGTTATGTACTATAACGACGTTTTAACTAAACATATGAGAAAATGTTTGTAGTGTTTTAATAGACAACGTTTTTATTAGGAATAGAAACACTAAAATGCCGTTAAGGTATACGTAACGGCATTTAAGTCAAATTATAGATGAAAGAAAGAAACATTAATGATGAACTAAAACGAAAAACGGGTTTTTTTATTATTCATAAAGAAATTCTAGAAGATCACATATTAATAGATAATAAGTATCTCTTTTATGTATGTTCTGGTGCTTTTCGATCTCAAATCGGTTTTGTCATTGAGGAGTTACATAGGTTTAAATTTTTACCGCGTTTTTTGCTCATAACTCAAAAGTAGGTTTTGGTAGTTAACGGCATTATAGTCATACCACGGCAGTGTAGTAGTAAAGAAAAAAAGCGTACCCATAAAATATGTATTCGTTACTTTATTCTGTTAGTACTCGTTAGTTGTTTCATTAGAAGTTAAGATACCTATCGTCCTCATACTGCACATACATAACACAGCAGTTTTTTTTTTAATGAAATAAGGAGGCAAACGAGCAAACGGGTCACCTGATGGAAAGCAACTTCCGCCACCCATGGACACTCGCAGCATCAGAAGAGCTACTGGTGCGTTGCCGGCCTTTTAAGAGGGAAAAGGGGAGGGTAGGGATGGGAAGGGAATAGGGGAGGGTAGGGAAGGGAAGGGTAGGGAAGGGAATTAGGTAGGGGATTGGGCCTCCGGTAAACTCACTCACTCGGCGTGAAACAGCGCAAGCGCTGTTTCACGCCGGTTTTCTGTGAGAACGTGGTATTTCTCCGGTCGAGCCGGCCCATTCGTGCCGAATTTTATCTCCCACGTAAAAACGTACAACGCATCGAGCCGCGCGCGGCGTTTTAATATTAAAACCGTGAGAATATATTATTATTATTATAACACAACTAGATGACGCCCGCAATTCCGTTGCGCCAAAATTCATTTTTTCCATGTGACAACTATCCTATGTCCTTTCTCGGGACTAAAAATATTTCCATGCCTTACAGCAAAATCGGTTCAGCGGTTTGAGCGTGAAAAGGTAACAGACAGACAAACGGACGGACAGACACACTTTCACACAAAAATGGGCTGTAACAGCTTGATAAGAAGTTTAGTTATATATCCAATAAAGAAGATAAGAGAAATTACTATATTTAAGAGCTCACCTGACTCTAAATATCAAACATCGTCCTTCTCTCTTCACACTCACGCCCGTCTTTCATATGCCAGGTGAAAAAGGACGGCGCGGAATCATCGCCGAGTTAGTTTTACTTGAATAAAAGACGAACTATAATGATTATGAAAAAAGTGTTTTGAGCAAATTTAGGTTTTATCAATGCCTTTTTAGATATTAAAAAATATTAAAGAAAAGACAGCAAACTTCGAAGATCCAAGCAAAAATGTGTCTAAAATAAGGTTTTTTGTAAAAAAGAAACTATCGAGCATTTTTTGAGTAATCGTGTTTTCGTCTTGAGTATTTAATCTTTATGAACTGAAGTTACTTGTGTCAAAAATCAGTTTTCTAGACCTTACAGATTTTGAGATCTAGGTTAAAGTATGTAGTCAAGTTAGGGTCATATGGGCTCTTAAGCAAAAATCAATAGGCGTGATACTTTTTTCGTAAAGTGTTCAGGTTGTGGTATATACTAGGGCTCGCTTCGCTCGCCCTGATAAATATTGTAAATTCCTACGAGAAATATAACATTAGTAATTTCACTGTGTACCATTGAAGAAATTTATTCATAGGCAAATGACAGACCTACGTCATTTAGTCGGGTAATATGTCAATTCAAGCCTCGGTCTGTCGATTAGGTTGGACATAATGTAACGAAAAAATTTTTTGGTAAAAAATGGCCCTGTGCGAGTTTCTTACGCCGGTTCTTCTTGCCGGGTTAGCTCCCGAACTGGTGGTCCGTGGTAGGCACAGTACCGTACCAATAATTACTTACTATAAGTACTGTTATGAAGTTCAGAAAATATTATTTAAAAAAAATCCGCCATAAAAATATTACAGTTTGAGTTTTTATCAATAATTATTCTGCAATGTTATGCTGGCTTCTCACGGCGCGTAATATTACGAGCCGCACCGTGGCAGCTCGAGCCACGCGCCGTGTGAAGGGGGTGGCTCAAGGTGGCGCGCGCTGGCTCGAGCAGGCGTATCTGATCCGATTGAAGTCGGTAACTTCAAAGGCGCGGTTTGGCGCGGCTCGAGCGGCTCGTGATATTAAGTGTCTGATAGACGTACGAACTTTTTACTTTTTATTAAATAAGGGGGCAAACGAGCAAACGGGTCACCTGATGGAAAGCAACTTCCGTCGCCCATGGACACTCACAGCATCAGAAGAGCTGCAGGTGCGTTGCCGGCCTTTCAAGAGGGAATAGGGAAGGGTAGGGATGGGAAGGGAATAGGGGAGGGTAGGGAAGGGAATAGGGGATCGGGCCTCCGGTAAACTCACTCACTCGGCGAAACACAGCGCAAGCGCTGTTTCACGCCGGTTTTCTGTGAGGACGTGGTATTTCTCCGGTCAAGCCGGCCCATTCGTGCCGAAGCATGGCTCTCCCACGTATAAAACTTATAGTACGCGGGTTTTTAGTTCGCGACCTTACTCGGCTCGCGTCGGTACACCCGAGAATCGCTCACACCGGATTACCAGGCCCCAGGCTCGCGGCTCGCGGCTCTTTGCTGACACACAGGCGATTAGGATCGTCGTGCCATAAGTCTGTGTACTTACTCGCACGTCTGTCACCCTCTTTACGCGCCGTGAGAACGGGTAGCATGGACTCGCCTCTTGGCTCGTGCTCGCTCGTACAAATCGAATCGGCGCGGCGCGGCGCGGCATGATATTACGCGCCGTGAGAAGCCAGCATTAGACGTAATCTGTCGGCTGGGTATTTGATGAAAGCAATAACACAACCAAATTATGTAATTCCGCCATCCGAATATGAATCAACTTCTCTGATTGTACATACGCGCATTTCCTCTCTGAAGACAAAATGAGCATGTCATAAGTTTGTTTAACTAGCTTGATCTCCGAGGCTTCTTGTAACTTTCTACCCTTGTGCACAGCCTTGTGTCAATTTAGCCAGAAGCCCAATGTACTTCACGTAAATCACGTTTCAAATCTCATTGATTTCTAAGGCATCGGCCAAACCAACGCGTCAGTAACGCGGGACCCGGGACGGGAGCACTTGCAACGCGAAACTGGTGTGTACACACCGCACCTGCGCGACTACGCTGCGAAACCGTTTCCCGCTCTGCAAACGCGAACGTCTCGCGCTGCAGACGGTCCCGCTTCGCAGTCGCGTAGGTTTCGCCGAAGCTTAACTCCGCTGTCATTACGGAATGCAACTTGTCTCGGTACCCTTTACGTTGTCGATTTTTCCATTTTCTTTGTGGAGCATGTGAAAATATAACAAGTTCCAAGTGAGAGAACTGTGAAACAATGCCCAGGGGGTACTGGTGTGGGACCCTAGCACACTAACGACGAGAAAGTGTCAAAACCATAAAGTTAATATACCTAGTGGAATAGAGCAACAATCTCGAGGTATCAAACGAAACCGAAATTGATTTACGTCTGTGTGTAAAAATTTATTTACGTATACACAATACACATAACGGTCGATTTACACGGGTGACTAACGGGTCGATTTTAGTCACCCGGCAAGTCACCAGTCAACAGTAGTATTCGCAGCAAGCGATCGCTTGCGACTGAGCGTTTGCACGGTCGATGTTAGTCACCAGCCGCATGCGGCCATCGGCCGCACGACGTTGGGGCTTGCGACTTTAGCCGCATGCGGCGTAGTCGAATTGCCATTTACACGGTCGATTTTCGCCGTGCGGCATAAATCGTATATATATATATATATCTCGACCGTGTAAATGACATATATATATATATATATATATATATATATATATATATATATATATATATATATATATATATATATATATATATATATATATATATATATATATATATATATATATATATATATATATATATATATATATATATATATACCTCGGAATTGGCTCCAACGATTTTCATGTTTTACAATTTAGTATATAGGGGGTTTGGGGGGCGATAAATCGATCTAACTACTCGTAGGAATCATTTTCAGAAAATGTCTTTTTATTCGTGTTTTATCGATAATCGATAAACTGAAATATATGACTCTTCCTGACATCTATTGGCGAATAATAATACTATTTTGTTGGCAACTTATTGTTTTAATGATGACGCAGATGGCGTTATTAAGTAACACGAAGTCAATGAGTGTTTGCTATACCGAGCAAAGCTCGGTCATCCAGGTACTTTTATCTTTATGATCTAAACACACTAGGCCGAAAATACGCGGCCGTAGTTCGGCATTATTACGCCTGTATGTATTAAAGCATACAATACGCAACGGAATTTCGGCAAAGTGTGTCATCGGTAATTTGAAATACATTGCAGGCGGAATCATGCGGAAATTCCGCCGCGGAATTTCGGCATGGTGTGTTTAGACACTAAAAGTCTGTCTGTCTGTTTGTCTGTTACCTCTTCACGCCCAAATCGCTGAACCGAGTTGCTGGGAAAGTCTCGGGAAAGGATAAGGATACCTTTTATCCCGGAAAAATGTACGATTCCCGCGTGATACTCCACTCTTGGCGCAAAGGAGTTGAGAAATGAGGGCGTTGTCTAGATACAGATAAGTTTTTTATTTATGAAATTAAGGGGCAAATGAGCAAACGGGTCACCTGATGGAAAGCAACTACCGTAGCCCATGGACACTAGCAACATCAGAAGAGCTGCAGGTGCGTTGCCGGCCTTTTTAGAGGGAATACGCTCTCTTCTTGAAGGCTTGCAGGTCGTATAGGTCCGGAAATACTGCTGGTAACAGTTCGTCCCAGAGTTTTACAATGCGCGTCGCTCGTCTCGTTCCAAACCTCACAAAAGTTACATAATATTTTATTTATTTATTTTTATTTAACAACTAGCTGTCCCGGTGAACTTCGTGTCACTTTAAAACCTTCCCTGGACTTCTACGAATATTTTAAGACTAAAATTAGCCCAATCCGTTCAGCCGTTTTTGAGTTTCAGCGTTACTAACACAATTGAAAATCCATTTTTATTTATATAGGCTTATCGTTGACAAGACATAATATTTATAACACTACTATTTAAATGGAAAAACGACACAATGGTCTACATACTAAAAAAAATGTCTAGTGACTAGTCCATAGTGTTCGTCGTACCTTAAATCTTTTACTTATTAAACCCAGCGATAACGATGTACGTACACATGTACGACAATATCCATAGAAGAAGGATAGAAGTAATACTTATGCCTGGTTTTTGAGCAAAGGTTCCCAAACTTATTTTGTCTACCGCCCACTTTGAAAACAAATTTTGTTAGTCAATTTAAAATGCATCCAGATGAAATGAAATTACCAATCCCCAAAACCTCTACATAACGCCCCCATTTTTTTCTGAGTCTCACAACGTCCTCCTGTAGACCTTCAGCGCCCACATGGCGGCGTTTTCGTCCACTTTGGGAAAGGCTGTTTTAGAGGTTTGACTACTGACCAACTATACTGTTTGTATTGTTATCAGCAGTGACACAAAAAGTATACTCAACAGGCCTCTCATCAAGATTCCAGCAGTTCTATGGAGAGAAATTTAAGGCGACGCCTTGATAATTTGGCTGTAGCGATATCGATATTTCTCAGCAATGACTAAAGCTAAGAAATTATAATTCATTGTCAGTATTCATCATCTCTTTGTCTTTGAATTACCCATAGCATAACACGATTGGTCAACTTTTATAACACAGAATAATCAATCAAAAATACTTCTGGTTGTACACTTAATTTTGTTATAATTTAATATAATATATTTCCTTAATTTCCTTAATAATTAAATAATAAGTTCTCAAATTACAGTCTGGATTTGTGTTGTGTTTGTTAAAATGTAGCTCAGTTTGGGAGTTTCTGTTCATCAACCGTTGGATGAACCTTTAACATAATATGGCAATTCACCACTGTCGGAAGAAGACGAAGAATACATATCTTTGACACTTGACAGATGACAAGTGTTTGCTGGCGCTTTTTTGCCGCGGACCGGGCTTGATGGCATACGAGAAAATTTTGTTCTGATAATTTTTCCTTGAAAAGGCTTAATCCAGCTGGAATTTCAAGTTTCTTTCCCTTTTGGTTTTTCAATATAATCGCTGTGAACTTTTTGTGTGGTTGGCCGACCAAAGTGCATCAAAATTCAAGAGTACTTCAGCTACGCTCCGGAGCGGACCACGTGCTTGAGAAGACGAGCATTCTGCCCCTACAAGATCCAAAGGGCTTGCTGCTACTGCAATTGCCTGAGGAGCACCCCTGCTGACTATGGAACGGGTGAGTCGGGCATGATACGGGTTCGGAGTGTTTTTTTTTCTTTTTGAGAACTTTTACTATCCCGCAGGCAATCTATCTATTACACGCATTTTGCCTGTCCAACCTCTGTAAATAAAGGGATTCTAGTTTTCCCAACAGAGGAGAGTGATTTAAGCTACCAAAATTTGTACATAGATTGGTTCAAGCATACACTTTAATTTGCCCATAGCTTATATGAAATGTATTTATGGTTTGTAAATTACGCGACAAAAACCATTTTGTCGCTTACGCCCTTTCAGAGACCGGGCCGGCCTCTCATAAAAAACAAGCAATCTAAAACATATCCAACACAGTTTTTTACTTTAACGCGGCGTCACCTTAAATAGGGTGTGTCACATTCCATCTAGTACTTAATAACGTTACACAAAAGTCGGAGCAGAGGGCGCTACTAGCTCGTACAGTAGACTGCGACATGATGCACACTTCATATTAGAATACTGAGGGAAACGTTGTCAAACGCCGAACAAAACTTTTGGAACGAAGTTCCTTATGGCGCGTTCGGCGACGATGCCACGCACGACAGGAAAAGGGCCGTAATACCGGTCAATGTGTAGCCTGGGAATAAGGAAATGATATTTCTGAACGTGGAAAGCATGCGTGACATTTTGTACGTGTCAATTTGAAACGGTGACACGTTGTGACACTTGTGACGTATGCGTGACGCGGGACGTGATGTTTTAGGGCTGTAGCATACTAATTTTTGTAGCGATGCAGTAGCGATACTATTGTGTATTGCGATATGGTGCGAAGCGGTCGCTAGCTGTGTGCCCTAGGCTAGCTAGCAGATAGAGCGCTCATGTCGCGATGCGAGCGCAATTCTATGGCTGTACAACGAAACCGTTTCGGGATTCAATCGAACGAATGGAATGCCGCGTCATACTCTAACAAACATGACGAAACAAATGACATTGTTAGTGTAGGACGCGGCATTATAGTTCGATTTTTTGAGTCTCAACGGTTTCGTTATTTGGCACAAAATACATAAGATTCCTCTCCCTCCGTTTTCTTCCCACAATCGCCCGACACGGTCGCGCGTTTCTATGTTACAATAGTTGTTACGCAAACGCGCGTTGGTAGTGCCATGTAGTGCCTTTAAGCGCATTGCAAATGCGATTAAAGGTTTCAATCCTTGCCCCAAGCGCCCGCGACGGATAAAAAATAAAATGGAACATTATGAAATAATTTTTATTTTACTCTACGTCACTACAAAGCAGCGGCGGCACGCAAGAATAATTTCGGTAGAAAATGAAATATAGCCTAGTTCTAGTGACATTTCATTTGAATTTTTCTCGATAGCGGTCCCTTGCGACACGGATCGGAAAGCCTTCAACTAGCGTTAGTAGCTGTGCTATCGCGCGTTCGCTAAACGCGCTATTACATTGCTATATAAAGTTGCCATGTGCTAGAGCCCTTACGGAAAGGGATAGAGTCCGGGTCTTAGGAAACTTTCCTTTTGTATTGAATAATTTTCGTAGAATCATCTTGACATAATGTTTTGATCATAAAATATTTTCCTTAGTCTATGTCATAAATCATATTATTGGAACGAAGTTCCTTATCGCACGTTTGGTGTAAGTCTGAAGGCTAGACAGAACGATATTTGACCTTGATTTGACCTCGACACTTTTTTATTAGTACCTGCATGTTAGGGGCACAGGGCGTTGATAGTAAGTTTTCCTGTGCGTCAACTAGATGGCGTTTTTCAAAAGAAACAGCGACGCGTTGTTAGTATCCCTATTATGTATACATATTTTTTGTACGTAAGAAATAAGTTCGTTCCATCCGGGTGTCCCTGGACACCTCTCAAGTTTTTATATGCCCATATTTTAAATAGCAAAACAACGCCTGCCGATCACTAATCTTCTAAAATATGGATTTGACAGAATCGCAAGATGGCTCACGCAATTGAAATCTGTCAAATCCATACAAATTTATGCCGCGCCGCGCCTCGCCTCGCCTCGTCGCGTTGCGGTCTGAATTGACCCAAAGAGAGACACAGATGTTTTTACAAAATTGTCCCCTGCAACTTTTCAGATTCATAAATAATGACTAACCATTATGCGCTCTAAAAGCACCGGTATTAATCATTAGGTGCTTTTAAGCTTTTTGTCACACACAAAATGGTGGCAGGTTAACATTTTGAACAAATAAATGAGAAATGAGGGGTAGCAAATGACGAAAAAGGTTAATTATGTCAAAAGGAAAAAAAATTGAATGTTTTGTTTTCTTATTTTTCACATTTTTGTTTTGTATTTTTAGGGTTCATTCCATCCCATCAATGATCGCAGTTGAAGCAAAATTGAGATCGGATCAGGGGCCTTATTCACGAAAGTTCGTTTTCGATTCTGATTCGATTACGATTTCGATTATGCTTCAATCGTGATTCGTACATCCGAACAAATTCGAATCAAGTAGGATGATAGCATTGACTAAATGTCAAATTTTTTATCCTAGAACTTATAGGTCTACCAGAATCTGATGGCAATTTTTGACAGCAGATTTTCAGAAAATATCCATGACCATTGGATACATTTTTATATTTGCATGTTTCACACACAGAATCAGGAGCTACAAGAAAAGAAAAGTTTATTCCAATTACCCCGGTATTGCGAGAGTCAATTTATTTTCTCACTTTTTGACATCAGATTCTGGTAGACCTATACAAATTGAGCAACGGCACGTGTGCGTCAGTGTAGGTGGGACTACCAAATCCTATTGAGAATCGAATTAATTCGATTCTCAGTAGGGAATATTACGCGAAGGTCAGAGCAAAGGGCGCTACTAGCATAAATAATCCGACCAAAATCCAACATCTTGCACACGCCAAATAAGAATATTGACAGAAAACGTGGACGTGTGGGAGCCATGCTTCGGCACGAATGGGCCGGCTCGACCGGAGAAATACCACGGGCTCACAGAAAAGCGGCGTGAAACAGCGCTTGCGCTGTGTTTCGCCGAGTGAGTGAGTTTACCGGAGGCCCAAATATCCCCTACCCTATTCCCTTCCCTTCCCATCCCTACCCTCCCCTATTACCCTATTCCCTCTTAAAAGGCCGGCAACGCACCTACAGCTCTTCTGATGCTGCGAGTGTCCATGGGCGACGGAAGTTGCTTTCCATCAAGTGACCCGTTTGCTCGTTTGCCCCCTTATTTAAAAAAAAAAGTTGTTAAACGTCCAACAAAACTATATTTTGCTTACTGTATATGCTGGTGCTATCCGAAGCGTAAAAGTATTGCAGTAATTTAATATCCTATTGTGTATACTGTATAAGGGACAGACTTATAATCGAATCAGTTTAGAGAATAAGGTCTCCGATTTAACCATAAAGTTAATATACCTAGCGGAATAGAGAAACAAAGGCCTGAGCAAGAGAGATGTCACTATCAGTAACACTGCGTGGTAAAAAGAGACGTGTGATACATGACAGCAGCACTCTTTTTTTGACGTCCAGTCGGCACGTGCCGCACGTCGACAATTTAATCAATCATGCTTGTGTAAGTGTATACGTACACATATTTTTCACACAGATGAAAACCAATTTTGGTTACGTTTGACAGCTCGAGATTGTTGCTCTATTCCGCTAGGTATATAAACTTTATGATTTTAACATTGGTACGAGTTGTCATAGTCTGCATTGGATACGGAACCCCTACGTACGGCCTCCAACGCACTTGGCCGGTATTTCTCTCCTTTTATCTGTTACAGAATATCATTAATATTCTTTCTGTTATCATTCCTTTAATGGTATTATAATTTCAAGGAAATATTATATCAAAAGGGCTCTCAGATATCAAAAGAATATTGCTTAGAAAAAAGTGAAAAAATAAACACAAAGAATTTTATGTTTAGGTTGTAAAAGTGTATCTTGTATGGAAATAGAGTATTTACTATTCAGGCTTAGTATATAATATTTGTTCTTTGAAGATGTTTTATTACCGACCACAAAAAAAGAAGATTAAGTATTATTTAAAGTTACAACATCATTAAGGTAGCTGAATTACTTTTAATTAAAAAATCATATAATAACTAGCTGTCCCGGCAAAAGTTTCTTTGCCATATAAACTATGATATTATATTATAAAAAAAAACATCATTTCATATAAAGTATTTCGCGCGTATCATTTTATTGAAGCGACTAAATAAGTATGTCACCATGGCGACGTTCATCGCTATCCCGTCGCACAAACAATGGTTGCCGTAAGTCTCGAGTTGTAATAATTAACTATTATTTATTCAACAAATGCACTTATCAATATAATAAGTACCCAGTAGCCGATTCTCAGACCCACTGAATATGCATATAAAATTTGGTTAAAATCAGTAAAGCCGTTTCGGAGGAGTACGCGGCCTAACATTGTGACACGAGAATTTTATATATAAGATGTACCGACGAACTTTGTGAAACTTTCATCCAAATATAAGCCTATATTTCAAGACTGAAATTTGTCAAATTGGTTTAGCCGTTTTCGAATTTAAGCAAGACTCACAAAAGGACAATGTGCAATTTTAAATAGATGTCTTTATGTGCAATTTGGGCTATCAGCGGCCATTGTTGAAATTAGTGTCAAATGAAAGTACTGATATTTAGGAACAACTTTTGCTTTTTATTGGGATTCCGTACCCAAAGGGTGAAAACGGGACCCTATTCATGAGACTTCGATGTCTGTCTGTCCGTCTGTCTGTCTCCAGGCTGTATCTCAAGAACCGCTATAGCTAGAGTTCTGATTTTTTTACAGATTGTGTATTTCCGTTGCCGCTATGACAACAAATCCTAAAATCAAAATAAAATTAATATTTAAGGGGGGCTCCCATACAACAAACGTGATTTTTTTGTCTTTTTTTGTTCGTAATCAATAACAGCTGGACGCTTTAAATTTTCACAAAATCCTCACTTATATTTATAATTTTATTATTAATAATAAACTTTAAATAAAATAAATATTTAAGGGGGGCTTCCGTACAAAAAACACATATTTTTTGCATACTTTCTCTCTATAACGGTACGGAACCTTTCGTGAGCGAGCCCGAATCGCGTTTGGCCGATTTTATTGTACTAATATAACTATTTAGAAAAAATATTTAAATGCGAAATAATGTTACCAACGTTTTTGTTGATATTCTGATATGACGTGAGCAACATGTTGGATTTTGGTCGGATTGTTTAGATTGGGTTGCACCAGAGGCGTGGTTAAAGTTAAAGTTATGGTCAAAGTTATGGTTATAGTTAAGGCTAATTTAACTTTAACCTTAACTTTGACCACAGAATTTGACAGAAGACGTTACTGGTCCGACAAGGCTTTATAAGAACATGGGCGGGGGCGCTGCTGGTAAAGGAGAACTGTCAAAAATGGCGTTTTTGTATGATGACATTTAAATTAAATGTAAACGTATTTGTGCATTTAAAGCCTTGTCGAGCTCTATGGTTATGGTTAAATATGGCGTCTTGATGGCGTCCATATTTAACTATAACCAAAGATTTGATATTTTGCATTGTAGTTAAAGTTACAGTTATACTTAGCACCCTTACTGTACGTGCCAGTAGCGACATCTGCTCCGGCCTTCGCGTAATGTTCCCTATTGGAACGAAGTCTTTAATATTTAATAAGAATATTTTAGTATTTTTATGCCGGGTATAGTATTTTTTTTTATGAAATAAGGGGGCAAACGAGCAAACTGGTCACCTGATGGAAAGCAACTTCTGTCGCCCATGGACACTCGCAGCATCAGAAGAGCTGCAGGTGCGTTGCCGGCCTTTTAAGAGGGAATAGGGTAATAACGGGAGGGTAGGGATGGGAGGGGAAGGGAATAGGGAAGGGTAGGGAAGGGAATAGGGTAGGGGATTGGGCCTCCGGTAAACTCACTCATTTGGCGAAATACAGCGCAAGCGCTGTTTCACGCCGGATTTCTGTGAGAACGTGGTATTTCTCCGGTCGAGCCGGCCCATTTGTGCCGAAGCATGGCTCTCCCACGTAGTATAGTAGTATATTCGTAGTATAATTACAATAATATCTATGGACGCTTCACATCACGTCAGTCTCGCCCCCTGCTAAGTACCTGAAGGACTTTGTTACGGGTACCAGACAACGGAAATATATTTAATAATTTTATACTATACATACATTTAAGATTTTTATTATATTATACATAATATATTTACACATCCAAGACCCAAGAACATTGAAAACTTTTGTTCCGTCGGCGGGATTCGAACCCGCGAGCCCCGGCTTGAGCTACCAACTCGCTCACCAACTGAGCCACAGAGGTCGTCAGTATAATATGAATGTACTATGAGACATGAAGCCGTACACCGGAAATTGGACGTTTCGGTGACGGACATACGGACATATTAAACGGACAACTTATATCATACTAGATGATAGTCCCCAGTACACGGAACTAACTTTTTTCTGATACATACAAATTTACCACTTTGTGAGTGCCTTGTTTACGATGAGTCCGACAAACTTTTCTGTGCGAAAAATTTCGACGCTGCTGCGTTTTCGAATGCTTGACTCCTGGAATTGTCGATATGACGTCACAATGGCTCCTCGTACATACAACCTTAATTTTTTGGAATTTGTTTAATAAAGTTAATTTAAAAACTGTGGTCAACTTGTCCGACAAGAATCACGCTGCGTCTGGAGTGTCCGACACTCCAAAGATGTCGCTATGACGTCACTATGACTCTTCGTACATACAACTTTAATTTTTTCAAATTTGTTCAATAAAGTTAATTTAAAAACGATGGTCAACTTGTCCGACAAGAATCACGCTGCGTATGGAGAGTCCGACAGCCCAAAGATGTTGATATTACGTCACTATGGCTCTTCGTACATACATGTCGGACAAAAATAGCAATGATAGATAATGTTATTCTAAATGCTTATATCAACTTGTCCGACAAATATATTGAGTTAAATAGTCAGTCCGACAAGAAAATGAAAAAAAAACACGAACGAGATAATATCTAGTTAGTAGTTTTTTTTTATACTTACATCATAAATTGAAATAGTGAAAGTTAAATGAAGGTTTCATTTAACTTTCACTAAATCAACTGAAATATAAAAATAAATCAAAAACCTTTTATGTAGTTTCATAGAAATAAACCTTATTGCTGCTGCGGAACCCTTCATAGGTGAGTCCAACTCGCACTTGGCCGGTTTTTTAGAGTTCCGTACTTAAAGGGTAAAATCTGGACCCTATTACTAAGACTTCGTTGTATGTCCGTCAGTGTGTCTTCAGGCTGTAACTCTAGATTCAAAGATTATGTAATATATCTGTTGCGCCCATAACCACAAATAAGAAAAATTTATACGTGGGAGAGCCATGCTTCGGCACGAATGGTCCGGCTCGACCGGAGAAATACCACGTTCTCACAGAAAACCGGCGTGAAACTGCGCTTGCGCTGTGTTTCGCCGAGTGAGTGAGTTTACCGGGGGCCCAATCCCCTACCCTATTCCCTTCCCTACCCTCCCCTATTCCCTTCCCTTCCCTACCCTCCCCTATTACCCTATTCCCCCTTAAAAGGCCGGCAACGCACCTGCAGCTCTTCTGATGCTGCGTGTGTCCATGGGCGACGGAAGTTGCTTTCCATCAGGTGACCCGTTTGCTTGTTTTCCCCCTTATTTCATAAAAAAAAACAAATAAAAATTAATATTTAATTTCCCATATCACAAATGTGATTTTTTGCCTTATTTGCTCTATATTAATAATGACAACAGGTAGGTACTTGAATTTTTCACAAAGTCCTTAATTATATGTTTACTTTAATAATTAATAATAAAATTTATATAAAATAAAAAATTAAGGGGGGCTCCCATACAAAAAACACAATTTATAGCCTAATTTTGCTCTATAATGGTACGTATAACGGAACCCTTCGTGCGCGAGTCCGACTCGCACTTGGCCGATTATTTAAATATTAAAGAGTTTTCTCTTCCTCTTCCCCTCTATAATATTTACTAAGGTTGTTTAAAAAAACTGCCTGTTCTTCTTTAAAATCAGGCGTTCTATTACTTTAAAAAAGGCAGTTTTTAATTACAACCTTAATATATATTGTGTTTTTGTGTTTTTTCCAATGACTGGCACTGTCCAATCGCTAGTCATTTACCCTACTTTATTTTAAATCGAAAACTACTAAATTTAAAGTTGTATGTACGGGGAGACATAATGACGTCACATCAACATTTTTGGGCTGGTCGAAACTCCAATATGCAGCGTGATTCTTGTCGGACAAGTTGACCACAGTTTTTAAATTAAAGTTGTATGTACGAAGAGCCATAGTGACGTAATATCAACATCTTTGGGCTGTCGGACACTCCATACGCAGCGTGATTCTTGTCGGACAAGTTGACCATCGTTTTAAAATTAACTTTATTAAACAAATTTGAAAAAAATAAAGTTGTAAGTACGAAGAGTCATAGTGACGTCATAGCGACATCTTCGGAGTGTCGGACACTCCAGACGCAGCGTGATTCTTGTCGGACAAGTTGACCACAGTTTTTAAATTAACTTTATTAAACAAATTCCAAAAAATGAAAGTTGTATGTACGAGGAGCCATGGTGACGTCATATCGACAATTCCAGGAGTCAAGCATTCGAAAACGCAGCAGCGCCGACATTTTTCGCATAGCAAGTTTGTCGGACTCATCGTAAACAAGGCACTCACAAAGTGGTAAATTTGTATGTATCAGAAAAAAGTTAGTTCCGTGTACTGGGGACTATGACGCCTGCAACTCTGTTGCATTGTTCGTTTATCGCGCGGCAACCGTACATATTTACATCTAGGATAAAAAGTATCCTATGTCCTTTCCTGAGACTCAAAGTATAGCTCCATATCAAATTTCGGCTTGTACCATAAAGTAAAATACCTAGCGGAATAGAGAAACAAAGGCCTGAGCAAGAGAGATATATGTCACTATCAGTAACACTGCGTGGTAAAAAGCGACCAAAAATACATGACAGCAGCACTCTTTTTTTGACGTCCAGACGGCACGTGCCGCACGTTGACAATTTAATCTCATAGAATTCATGTTCAATCATGCTTGTGTAAGTGTATACGTACACTTATTTTTACACACAGATGAAACCAATTTCGGTTTCGTTTAACAGCTCGAGATTGTTGCTCTATTCCGCTAGGTATATTAACTTTATGGCTTGTACTGTCAACACTGAAAAAGGTTTCGATTTGACAGCAAAATCCCCATTAACAAAATGATCCGCCATTTATTGTATTCATTTGTTACAAAAAATGTGATAAAATGAATGGCCGCCCGATCGATTTTGTGCAAAATTCACATAAACCATCTACTAAACAGTCCAAACAAAGTCTAAAAATTTGGTTTGAATAGGTGAACCCGTTCTTGGGTTATAAAAGCACACACGAAAAGTGGCATTGAATTTTTTTATAGAGTATGTCTCGTTTATTGGTTAAAGGCAATAAATATCAGTTATAAACAGTGATAAATAAATAAAAAACTTGAGAGGTGTCAAGGGGCACCCGAATGGAACGAAGTTATTTCTTATGTTCAAAAAACCTGTATACATAATACATATACACTCAAAAAAATCTATTAAAAGTATGCCATCTACTGACGCCCAGGAATACTAGCAACGCGTCACTATTTATTCTCAAAAAAACGCCATCTAGTTGACACACAGGAATACTATCAACGCCCTCTGCCCCTACCATGCAGGTACTAACAAAAAAGTGTCGAGGTCAAATATCGTTCTGTCTATTCCCTTTTTACGCCGACCGCGCGATAAGGAACTTCGTTCCAATAAAATATATATTAAATACTCGTAAAATGTGCAGCTACAATAATATTCTCCATCCTTTCCGTCCCTGTGTATAGCGCGCTAAAATAAAATCCCCTAAGAAAATCCACTTGAATTAAGTTAGGTCATTTTTGAGAAGGGTCTCGTCCTGTTATATGGAATGAAGGACCGCTGATTACTGTGATCTTACACGTTTGTATTGCATAATAAATCTCAAACGACCGAGAAGTTAGAATGAAATTGATGAAAACTCTACGAAAAAATAAATCCTAGCTAATATTATAACCTAGATGACGCCCGTAACTCCGTTGCGCCAAAACTCGTTTATCGCGCGGGAACCGTACATTTTTCCAGGATAAAAGTATTCTATGTCCTTTCCTGGGACTCAAAGTATCTTCATGCCAAATTTCAGCAAAATCGCTTCGGCGGTTTGGGCGAGGTAACAGACAGACAGACAGATGGACAGACAGACAGACACACTTTCGCATTTATAATATTAGTATGGAGTATGGACTAGTATGGATGCGAAAGTGTGTCTGTGTGTCCGTCCGTCTGTCTGTCTGTCTGTTACCTCTTCACTCTCAAACCGCTGAACCGATTTTGCTGATAGGCATGAAGATACTTTGAGTCCCGGGAAAGGACATAGGATAGTTTTTATCCCCGAAAAATGTACGGTTCCCATGCGATAACTGAATTTTGGTACAACGGAGTTGCAGGCGTCCGGCCCTCCTGCATTTTTACGCCACTGTTCCACGCGAAAAATTTACCATTCTCATCACCTTGACTTGTAGCTGTCTTCCACCGTGCGTTTTTCGAACTGTCGCCAGAACTCAGAATTATTTCCATTACGATCTGCTAACCTTCAAGAAAAGAGCGTATTCCCTGTTAAAAGGCCGGCAACTCACCTACAGCTCTTCTGATGTTGCGATTGTCCATAGGCGACGGTAATTGCTTTCCATCATGTGCCCGTTTGCTCGTTTGCCCCCTAATTTTATTTAAAAAAACGAACAAAATTAAATACTACAAACGTTTTTGGTCCCTTTGTAAAGCCATTGGTATAAATATACACCTGTTTGTTCCCATGGGGGTAGAAAGTGGGGGCTAAGCGACACTAAATACACCCCAAGGACCCGTGTTTTCTATTACAAGATTTATGGAACCTTTAGCAAGAAAATGAGTTTAGCTTTTTTACGAATAGCGATCTATTCATCCCATGGGAAACGTATTTACTATTTGGAAAATAAAAATAAACTGTCATAATAATGTACCAAAAGAAATTGAAGTGTATAGTGCCCAAGTGTGTGCGCTATAGACAAGAGCACTCTCTCCGCCTTTACCAACTCATGTGTTTAGAATGACTGACAAGACTGGCAAGAAATCAGGCGTAACCGACTTTTTACATGCCCATCCGACGCATGGGTCATCTTTTTTGTCAGACAACAACCATCTTCTCTGTCCTAACTAAACTTGAATATTTTTTTCATCGCGGGATACGAATTCAAGACCGAGTCAAGAGCCACGTTGACCAATCACATACGGCATTTTCGTAACAGGAAGGAATGAACAGGTCTGGGACCAACCATGTGTGGTCCTGTCAACCACGATGTTTGCATTCACCGTACGAGCGTCCGTATTAATATGTACTTCCGATCTGAAACTGCCTCTACCCGGGATCGAACCTGCATCCTCTCAAGTGCGAAGTAAAGTTTAACCCACTAGGCCACGGACAATCCTATACAATAGAGAGAAAAGTGCATTTTATCATGTCAGAGTGTAGCACTAAAATAAGACAGTGCATTTACGGAAACAACAGTTATTCAATCTTTTAAACTGCTCAATGTCTGAGTTCTAGTTTCATGTTTAGTTCGTGTTTTATTATACTAAACGGCTGCAGATGTTGTTAAGGATATCTTTGGTTTTATTACGGAGAAGGCAATATTAAAGGTTTAAATTTTGGCAGTGTATGCGGCTATGGGCGCTTTTCCTGTCATTCGTGTTGTCTGTCTATCCGTCTGTTCGTCTGTGACCTCTTCAAGCACAAGTCATTGAACCGATATTGCTGAAATTTGGTATAGATATACTTTAAGTCCCAGGCCCCAGCAAAAGACATAGGATACTTTTTATCTCGGAAAAGTGTACGTTTCCCGGACGATAAACTTATTTCTGCGCGACGGAGTTGCGAGCGTCTTCTATAAAATGATTTATATTGTATTGGAACGAATTTCCTTATGGCGCGTTCGGCGTAAAGGAGGCTTGACAGAACGATTGGAGACACTTTTTTATTAGTACCTGCATAGTAGGGGCAGAGGGCGTTGATAGTATTCCTGTGCGTCAACTAGATGGCGTTTTTGAGAACAAACAGGGACGCGTTGTTAGTATTCCTGGGCGTCAATAGATGGCGTTTTTTATAATTTTTTTGAGTGTATAGTTATGTATACAAGTTTTTTGAACATAACAAATAACTTCGTTCTATTCGGGTGTCCCTTGACATCTCTCAAGTTTTTTTTTCACCTTATAAGCGATATTACTTTTGTACTGATAAATAAAAATATCTTTTAAAAGGTCTAACGTGATTTATGGACGTTCCCTTACGCTTAAAATTCCAGATATGGGACCTTGAGGACGCAGGCTAATTTATTTCACAAAAATAAATCTCCCACTCGAAGTTGGTATCGGAAAACAATAATTTAGAACTGGAGTATACAAATACATCACTCGTAAGCCTATTTCCTTGGCACACTATAATAGTCCTCGCGTTTATAATGCAACAGAATGAGGTGATTCCGATAGGTACTACGACGTAGATCAGCGATTCTGAAACTTTTTTGGTGGCGGAAACCTCCCAAGATCTAATAAAAATATTAGGGACCCTCAAAATAAAAGAATGTTTTGTCTATGAAAGAATTGTCTCCATGCTGTTGTCTGGTGATACTTCTAAAACAATTTATGAGCACACTTAGGGAATCGCTGGCGTAGATTGTATGCTACATCGTATCTTTATGCTACGGCGTAGCTTGTATGCTACATCGTATCTTTATGCTACGGCGTAGCTTGTATGCTACGGCGTAGCTTGTATGCTACGGCGTAGCTTGTATGCTATGGCATAGCTTGTATGCTACGGCGTAGCTTGTATACTACGGCATAGCTTGTATGCTACGGCGTAGCTTGTATGCTACGGCGTAGCTTGTATGCTACGGCGTAGCTTGTATGATACAGCGTAGCTTGTATGATACAGCGTAGCTTGTATGATACAGCGTAGCTTGTATGATACAGCGTAGCTTGTATGCTACAGCGTAGCTTGTATGCTACAGCGTAGCTTGTATGCTACAGCGTAGCTTGTATGATACAGCGTAGCTTGTATGATACAGCGTAGCTTGTATGATACAGCGTAGCTTGTATGATACAGCGTAGCTTGTATGATACAGCGTAGCTTGTATGATACAGCGTAGCTTGTATGATACAGCGTAGCTTGTGTGATACAGCGTAGCTTGTATGCTACAGCGTAGCTTGTATGATACAGCGTAGCTTGTATGATACAGCGTAGCTTGTATGATACAGCGTAGCTTGTATGATACAGCGTAGCTTGTATGATACAGCGTAGCTTGTATGATACAGCGTAGCTTGTATGCTACAGCGTAGCTTGTATGATACAGCGTAGCTTGTATGCTACAGCGTAGCTTGTATGATACAGCGTAGCTTGTATGCTACAGCGTAACTTGTATGCTACAGCGTAACTTGTATGCTACAGCGTAGCTTGTATGATACAGCGTAGCTTGTATGCTATAGCGTAACTTGTATGCTACAGCGTAACTTGTATGCTACAGCGTAACTTGTATGCTACAGCGTAACTTGTATGCTACAGCGTAACTTGTATGCTACAGCGTAGCTTGTATGATACAGCGTAGCTTGTATGATACAGCGTAGCTTGTATGATACAGCGTAGCTTGTATGCTACAGCGTAGCTTGTATGATACAGCGTAGCTTGTATGCTACAGCGTAACTTGTATGCTACAGCGTAGCTTGTATGATACAGCGTAGCTTGTATGCTACAGCGTAACTTGTATGATACAGCGTAGCTTGTATGCTACAGCGTAACTTGTATGCTACAGCGTAACTTGTATGCTACAGCGTAACTTGTATGCTACAGCGTAACTTGTATGCTACAGCGTAGCTTGTATGATACAGCGTAGCTTGTATGATACAGCGTAGCTTGTATGATACAGCGTAGCTTGTATGCTACAGCGTAACTTGTATGCTACAGCGTAACTTGTATGCTACAGCGTAACTTGTATGCTACAGCGTAACTTGTATGCTACAGCGTAGCTTGTATGATACAGCGTAGCTTGTATGATACAGCGTAGCTTGTATGCTACAGCGTAGCTTGTATGATACAGCGTAGCTTGTATGCTACAGCGTAACTTGTATGCTACAGCGTAACTTGTATGCTACAGCGTAGCTTGTATGATACAGCGTAGCTTGTATGCTATAGCGTAACTTGTATGCTACAGCGTAGCTTGTATGCTACAGCGTAACTTGTATGCTACAGCGTAACTTGTATGCTACAGCGTAGCTTGTATGATACAGCGTAGCTTGTATGATACAGCGTAGCTTGTATGCTACAGCGTAGCTTGTATGATACAGCGTAGCTTGTATGCTACAGCGTAACTTGTATGCTGCAGCGTAACTTGTATGCTACAGCGTAGCTTGTATGCTACAGCGTAACTTGTATGCTACAGCGTAGCTTGTATGCTACAGCGTAGCTTGTATGATACAGCGTAGCTTGTATGATACAGCGTAGCTTGTATGATACAGCGTAGCTTGTATGCTACAGCGTAGCTTGTATGCTACAGCGTAGCTTGTATGCTACAGCGTAACTTGTATGCTACAGCGTAGCTTGTATGATACAGCGTAGCTTGTATGCTACAGCGTAGCTTGTATGATACAGCGTAGCTTGTATGATACAGCGTAGCTTGTATGATACAGCGTAGCTTGTATGCTACAGCGTAACTTGTATGCTACAGCGTAACTTGTATGCTACAGCGTAACTTGTATGCTACAGCGTAACTTGTATGCTACAGCGTAGCTTGTATGATACAGCGTAGCTTGTATGATACAGCGTAGCTTGTATGCTACAGCGTAGCTTGTATGATACAGCGTAGCTTGTATGCTACAGCGTAACTTGTATGCTACAGCGTAACTTGTATGCTACAGCGTAGCTTGTATGATACAGCGTAGCTTGTATGCTATAGCGTAACTTGTATGCTACAGCGTAGCTTGTATGCTACAGCGTAACTTGTATGCTACAGCGTAACTTGTATGCTACAGCGTAGCTTGTATGATACAGCGTAGCTTGTATGATACAGCGTAGCTTGTATGCTACAGCGTAGCTTGTATGATACAGCGTAGCTTGTATGCTACAGCGTAACTTGTATGCTGCAGCGTAACTTGTATGCTACAGCGTAGCTTGTATGCTACAGCGTAACTTGTATGCTACAGCGTAGCTTGTATGCTACAGCGTAGCTTGTATGATACAGCGTAGCTTGTATGATACAGCGTAGCTTGTATGATACAGCGTAGCTTGTATGCTACAGCGTAGCTTGTATGATACAGCGTAGCTTGTATGCTACAGCGTAACTTGTATGCTACAGCGTAGCTTGTATGATACAGCGTAGCTTGTATGCTACATCGTAACTTGTATGATACAGCGTAGCTTGTATGCTACAGCGTAACTTGTATGCTACAGCGTAACTTGTATGCTACAGCGTAACTTGTATGCTACAGCGTAACTTGTATGCTACAGCGTAGCTTGTATGATACAGCGTAGCTTGTATGATACAGCGTAGCTTGTATGATACAGCGTAGCTTGTATGCTACAGCGTAGCTTGTATGATACAGCGTAGCTTGTATGCTACAGCGTAACTTGTATGATACAGCGTAGCTTGTATGCTACAGCGTAACTTGTATGCTACAGCGTAACTTGTATGCTACAGCGTAACTTGTATGCTACAGCGTAACTTGTATGCTACAGCGTAGCTTGTATGATACAGCGTAGCTTGTATGATACAGCGTAGCTTGTATGCTACAGCGTAGCTTGTATGATACAGCGTAGCTTGTATGCTACAGCGTAACTTGTATGCTACTTTTTATTTTTTTTTATTTTTTTATTTTTGGGAAAACTTACAGCTATTTACAACTCCAATAAGATACATATTACACAGCGATATGCCAATTAAAAGTTTCCACTAGTGTATAATAGGTTAGAACTTAAATATATACTCAACATCAAATCATGACAAACACAATGATCTAAATTATTATGCAACATAATAAATTAAAAATTTTAACTAACAATAAGCAACAAAGCTAAACTAAACCTTATTAAAGCACAAGAAAAGGAATATAATATTATCATGAATTCGCAAGCGCTTACTCGTTATGCGTCTATATAGTCTATGGATATTATTGTTATACTCGCTGTGCATAAAACTACTTATATAGAAAGGCGTTTACTGAATAGAATTAAAATAGGCATCAGTCAAAAGTTTTCTGATTTTATTTGGTGTAAGGGAGGATATGTCTTCAAGCGGATTTGTATTCAATAATTTGTTAAATCGTGCACTCGACCTTAACACAAACGAATTCCTACGGTAATAGGTGTTGTAGGGTGGGACATATAGAGGCGTAAAATGACGAGCGTTTCTAAAGGGGATATTAATATTAAATCTACTGAGTAATTCGGGTGCATCTATTTTACTATTCAGTACTTTACTTAGGTAAGCAAGGTCACTAATGTTCCTTCGTAGGCACAGTGGAAGAAAATGGAATTTTTTACATCTGGCATCGTAGTTAGAAAGAAATTGATTACATTTAAACTGGAGATATCTAAGAAAGCGTTTTTGGATAGACTCTAATCTATCTATGTATATATTGTAAGCAGGGTTCCATAGCTCCGAACAATACTCCATGATACTGCGCACATAGGCACAATACAGGATCTTGACCACTTTGATAGATTTGAAATTTCTGCACGATCTAATTACAAATCCTAAGGCTTTCGAGGCCTTGTTAATAACGTAATCTATATGCTCATCAAAAATTAGTTTTGAATCTACAATAACTCCCAGATCCTTTGTAGATTTTTTGAATATAAGAGCCTTATTCTTAAGCTTGTAATTATACTTGATTAAATTTACTTTACGACTAAAGTTGATAGCAAAGCATTTAGATACGTTAAGGTCTAGCCTATTACGCACACAATATTCTTCAAATCTATTCAAGTCCTCTTGCAAAAGGCGGCAGTCATCAAAAGAGGTTATGTTTTTTAATATTTTGGTGTCGTCTGCATATAAAAAGAAATAAACATGGTGGAAGCAGGAAGAAATATCATTTATAAAAATAGCGAATAGCAAGGGCCCCAGTAAGGAACCTTGTGGGACACCAGAAGGTACAAACATCCACCTAGAAATGAAACCATTTATAGTAACGGCTTGAGACCTATTGCAAATATAAGATGTAAACCAGCGAAGGAGATTTCCATGTATACCTGCATTGGATAACTTCTGGAGCAATATACAATGATCTATACGATCAAAAGCCTTGCTAAAGTCGGTAAATATTAAGTCCACTTGTGCGCCTGAATCCATCCCCGAACTTACATGGTCATAAGTTAAGAGGAGATTTGAAGTTGTTGAGCGACCCTTCAGAAAACCATGCTGCTCTGGTATAAACCAGCCTTTGAGAGCAGTATAAACTTGTTGATGCACAATTCTCTCAAATAGTTTAGCAAATATACAGAGTTTTGATATTGGTCTGTAATTTTGAATATTGCCCTTGTCCCCTCCCTTGTGAATAGGTGTAATAAATGCTGACTTCCACATACTGGGCACATATCCTTCCATTAAGGATCTTGAATAAAGAATGGTAAGTGGGAGAACTAGGCTAGTGGCACACTCAACAATAAACAGGGGAGAAATATCATCGGGCCCCGCTCCTTTATGCAAATCTACTAACTTTAGCAATTTCAGTACCTCATCAGGATCAATCGTTATATCTCCCACGGAGTTCTGATGAACGGTATGTTCTTCAGTACATGTTTCATCAGGCGAACTAGTGGAATCAAGAAAATTTGCCTGGAAGTAAGTTGCAAACAAATTGCAAACTTCCTCACCTTCTTTTGTAACCTTACCTTCAAAGCGCATCGAAGAAGGAAACGTAGTAGAAGTTTTGCGAGTACTTTTTATAAAATTCCAAAAGAGTGCAGGGTCATTAACTATCGAGTTCTCTGTATTACGAATATAAGACTCATAACACTTGTGCTCCATTGATTTGGCTCTACTCCTAAGCAGTGAGAAAGTAATGTAATCGCTATGATTTCCGTACATTTTAAATTTACGATGAAATTTGTGTTTCTCCCTGATGACTTTCTTTAGGGCAGAGTCATACCATGGCGGGTAACTGTTTGGGGAAATGACCTTATGTGGTATATGAGTGTTCCGAAGGTCGTATATTATATCATAAAAATACTTAAGCGCCTCATCCAAATTAATGCCATTAAGACATTCAAGCCAATTCACTGAGTTTAGTGATGAACGAATAAGGTGATATTTACCACGACCGTAAAAATATTTTACACGTGTTTTGGATTCCAGATTACTTTCCGCACCTTGTGTAAGTTCAATACATAAAGACCGGTGGTGCGGTAAGTCTTCTGGGACCAAGGGGTCGTCACAAGCAGTAACAGTCAGCTCACAATTGGAGAAAACTAAATCCAGTAACCTGTCGTTGTTATTACGCACTTGACTGCGCTGCGTGAGATTACACTGCGCCAGGGTATCGAGGAAGTTTACGTGACTTCTAAAGAGAGATATACTTGACATGGGTTGCGTTTCTTCAGTATTCCAATCAATAAAAGGGAGGTTAAAATCACCAGAAATTATAAATTTATCATTTGGGTACGTGTTAACAATATTGAAAAGATTATTTGAAAATGCTTCAAGCTGAACAGTAGAACTATTTCCCTCATTTTGTTTACAAAGATAAAGAACGCCAAAGTGGATTGTATCATAGGACTTATCCTTCGGAGCTATGGACACCCATAGGTCCTCAGCAGTGGTGTGCCATTCGGGACGGCCCATAGCTTCAAACTCCCGGCGTATCGCTATTAGGACACCGCCCCCTAGAGATTGCTTAGTTAGAGAGTAATTCCTGTCTCGCCGCCAAACAACATACCTATTATCAAATAATTCCTCGTCCATAATACCTTCTAATAACCAAGTCTCAGCAATAGATATGATATCATACGAATTGAGGCAAACATTTCTTTTGAAAGTGTCTGTTTTCGAACGCAAGCCTCTAGCATTCTGATAAAATATACTAAGTTTAGATTCCATGATATAAATTACAGTAGCAACTATTGCATAATATGTTATCCAAGTAAAATTTACTCATATAATTTAAGACTAAAATTAACATAACTAAATTCACATATAAATAATGAATTATAAAACACCTAGTTAAATCCCTTCCAACATTATAATATATTATGTGAATATATAAGTAGCGAAAATTTGCAATATTAATAAAGTGCACACTAAGAGGCAAAAATAGTATTAACATAATAATTATTTTACAACATACACTTACATCCTGAATAAACCATAAAATAAACATATAACAGAAGATTGCTATTCTGAAATAAACAGGCGAAATTATAAAATTGATCGCGTAAATCTTCGAAACATCATATAACGAATAAAATAAGTCCAAAAGTACATTTATAGCAATCATTATTACAGAACCCATTAAATTAATATACAGGATATAAAGTAAATAATATATCATTTTAAACGTCTTATTTAACGCAAGGAGGACATTTATATAATCAAAGTAAGTAGATAAATACCAATAAATCGAGTAGTAGCAGCAGAGTTTTTGGAATTCATATACATCAAGGCAAATAATTGTCTTTTTGTATAACATAATAAAATAGAATTCTTTATATAAATTCAATTTAAAAACTGCTGATGTACCCACAAAGTTACTAAACAGGAATTTCACAAAATATAAATCCTTAAACCTTTTACTTAAGCGTAACTTGTATGCTACAGCGTAGCTTGTATGATACAGCGTAGCTTGTATGCTACAGCGTAACTTGTATGCTACAGCGTAACTTGTATGCTACAGCGTAACTTGTATGCTACAGCGTAGCTTGTATGATACAGCGTAGCTTGTATGATACAGCGTAGCTTGTATGATACAGCGTAGCTTGTATGCTACAGCGTAGCTTGTATGATACAGCGTAGCTTGTATGCTACAGCGTAACTTGTATGCTACAGCGTAACTTGTATGCTACAGCGTAGCTTGTATGATACAGCGTAACTTGTATGCTACAGTGTAGCTTGTATGCTTCAATGAAGCTACAACAACGCAGATGTAGCTACTACAGCGCGGCTTGTCTTTTACGGCGTAGCTATTACAGCACAGATATATTGTATGCTACTGCGTTGCTATTATAGCGTATATACAGCAAGCCATTTTATGTTAGATTCAGATGCGATACGATGTATTTGAAAATTAGTTATTCAAAACTTAACCTCATTTACTACACAAGAAGTAAATTATGTTATACATTGAATTGACAGACTTGCCACCAGCGGTGTCGATCTGCCTATTCTAATTTTGAACGACACAATAAAATCATCGCATTGACTCGTCTAAATGAGAGCTGACCTTTTCAGCTTAGTAAAATATCAAGTTCTAACCTACCTTAATGTGTCAAGTTGTAACCGACCTTAATGTTTATCGCGAACACGACCTGAGGCCTGAGGCCTGAATATATAAACTAAACTTACGAAATAAGCGCACAGATGTACGTTATTGGTTCCCAAAATTTCGGATTAGTGTAAAATTGTTTAAGTTTCGTACATTAATAATTCATCATCACTATTAATTAATATTTCAAATACCGGAAACAAACTAAATAATGTTATTATAGTCTACTCAAACTAAATAATTATGTTATTATAGTACTTCTAAATATCGGTCCCGATAAACTATATGTCCTACATTTCTGTAGGTACTTGGTACACATTTCCTAAATGTCCAATCCGAAATTGTATGCCGAAAAAATCACGTTTGTTGTATGGGAGCCCCCCTAAAATATTAATTTTATTTTGTTTTCAGTATTTGTTATTATAGCGGCAACAGATATACACAATCTGTGAAAATTTCAGAAGTCTAGCTATAGTGGTTCTTGAGATACAGCCTAGGACAGACAGATAGACAGACAAGGAAGGATTAGTAATAGGGCCCCGTTTTTACCCTTTGGGTACGGAACCTTAAAAACAATACCTTATTGATCGAATTGTGAATTTTAACCATTCTAGAACCTACTAAAACACACACGAAAAATTTTATCCAAGTCGGTAACCGCTTGGAAGAAGACAGGAGTTTAATTACTAACAGTGAACATGAGAAAAGAAGAATTATTTAATAAATAACAAGTAACAAGTAAAAATGTTAAAATAATTAACAAGTAGCTGAGCCGACACATGTTTTGTCGCACGCCCAATTTTTCACTTTAAAAAAATTAAAACCTATCCTGAATTTTAAGAAGAACAGGATTCAGATTGTTACTTATTATAAACAAATGTAATACACTGCGTACAAAGTAGAATAAATCATACTTAAGTGTTTAAAAAACGAGAAAAATAGGAAAAATTAAGAATCGACCCGACTGCGACCGTCATGTTATTAAATAATTATTTATGATCACGTGCTTGTATCCCTTTTTGACCATTCAAACTTCATAGTTAAGACAGGACAAGGTCTGCCGGGCTTGCTAGTTAATATTAATAATAATTACTTACCTAGCGATGGGAATTCGGCAAAAGTTTTCCGATGTCGCCGCATGCAGCGTCAGTAAAACTCGCGCGCTCATACACGACGGACCGCTGCAGAGCTGTCAGAGGTATGTCACTTTTGAATATGGAACGTAGTTTTTTTATTTATAAGTGGACGCGGCACGGGCTTGCGGTGTACTAGTTTCGTGTAAACTTTAAATTTAGAAAAAAAGTTTTTAAACTTTTTTTTATACGATGCAAGTTTTTTGGTTGCACGCGAAGGATATTTAGGATGATAATTATTATTGTAAAGTGATTACTTATTGTGTCAATATTTTTGCGTATTAAGTAAATCATTTTCGGGAGACTTTAAATTTTGTTAGTAAGCAAAACAATTTATAACTCTGTTAATGTACATGAACTTTTCCTATTTTATTACATGAAATAATATGACACTTATTTACTCAGATTATTAAAATTATATATTTTTTTCATATTTTTAGAATTAAAAATAATTACTTATTATTTAAATTAATATGTTAAAACAATAACGTGAAAAGTGAGTACAATAATTAATAAGTGCTAACATATATTGTGTTTACTTAATTGATATTTTGAAATTTTAAAAATGAACTGAAATGAGCAAAAGATTAAAATGTAATGTTATTAATCACTATTAATATTGTTTCAATATTTAATAGTGACAAAAAGTGTGATTAGAACTTTAAATTAAAGTGCTTTACCTCTAGTAGACCTATTAAAAATACAAGGAAGTTCATAAAATATGATTGAAGTTCGAAATTTAAAACTACTTAAAAAATATAACTATTTCTATTTCATATTATATTTAATTTTTAATTTTTTACAGCTATTTATGTTAAAAAATCCTGAGCTGTCCAATGACTGGTAGTTTACGGTATATAAAAATACCATAACATAATAATCATACGTTGTAGCATGTAGCCAGCAGGTATAACTTACATTTAAAAAAATCCTTCTAATCAAAGTGCATATAAACTGCGTAACACTTCTAATCTACTTCTAATTTCATTTCATTTCATTACAAATCTACTGTCGTTCTCGGCATTGACACATAATGTATGGGCCAGTTAAAATCTTCTTTTAATTACAACAATCGTCTCTGAGTGCAGTAAGAGTTAAATTATTTACCATAATTACCTCTACTTATATTCCATCGAAAAAAGTAGATTACAAAAACTATTAAACAAAGTCTAACAAAACTAAGTCATAATACTTTAGAGCAGGGGTCACCAAATGGCGGATCGCGGTCCGCATTCGGATTTTCGAAGATGAACTTCGTTAAAAATAAATTTCGGTCTCGACTTACTGATGAACATCTCCAGGATTTAATATGAATAGCTTGCAACAATTTCACTCCGAAGTCCGACCATTGTCACTTTTCTCATTGATAATACAGTAAATAAATACCCTTGTAAATTCCGTAATTACCTTCGTTTTTTCTTTTTAATGTGTGGACCGCGAAGGTCATTTCATTTCTTAATATGGACCCCGAGTGAAACTAATAGGTGACCTGAGAGTGTGCTTTAGAGAGTGTGTGTCCCTTAAATTGTAGAGTTCACCGTGAAAGTAGCAGCGCTAAAAGATTTTTTTTTGTGATTTGTATGGAAAAGCTCCCCCGCGCCTTGTTTTACATACAAAGTGAAAAAAATTTACATCCTGAAAAAGTATACTTTACAAAAACAAGAGCAAAACCTGTATAGAACATAAATACCTTTAAAAACCCTTATTAGGTAAGTTTACCTGAATTTTAAATGTCCCTTAAAGGGAAACCTTTTCGTAACTCGCAACTCTTTGTAAAGCTCCTAATTGAAAGTTATTAGAAAAAGTTCAGTCGATGGTGTTTTTTTTTTTCGAAAAAGCGACCCCCGTAACTTCGTCGCGCCAAAAAAAGTATTCTATGTCCTATCCCAGTACTCAAAGTATCTCCATTCTCCATACCAAATTTTAGCTAAATCGGTTTAGCGGTTTGGGCGTGAAAAGGTAAAAGACAGACTTTCGCATTTATCATTATTATTAGTATGGATCTCAGAAGGAATCAGTGTTTTAAGCACTAAAATGTAACGGTCATCAATAAGTTTTTTTTGGACATCAAATAAAAACGAGAAAGTATTATTTCATTTTAATGACGACCTCTGTGGCTCAGTGGTGAGCGCGTTGGTAACTCAAGCCGGGGGTCGCGGGTTCGAATCCCGCCGACGGAACAAAAAGTTTTCAATGTTCCCGGGTCTGGATGTGTATTAAATATGTGTATGATATAATAAAAATCTTAAATATATGTATAGTATAAAAGTATTAAATATATTTCCGTTGTCTGGTACCTGTAACACAAGTCCTTTAGGTACTTAGCACGGGGCCAGACTGACGTGGTGTGAAGCGTCCATAGATATTATTATATTATATTATATTTTAATTTATTAAAATCAGAATACTTATAAGAGTGACATAGAAAGATGAATTTTTGCTTTTTTCTAAAATCTATTATTAATGATAACTTAACATTCATTTTATAAGCAGTCAGACAGAAAATGAGTGTTAGCTAATTGCAAACGCTTCATTAAATTAGAGTTAAGTAATTGTTAAGACTTTAAGTTTGGCCGTAAATCCTGCGAAAAAATATCCTAATTAACGCTTAACTTTTCCAATATTTGAGAAATCTTTTTCCTTTGACAAAGAAAACTTCGGAAGGAAAATAGATCATTAAATCTATTATGTCACGAAGTTTACTTCGGGAATGGGGCGGCTCAGATTATAATATGCATAGATCATGGCATGTATAGATAGGGCAGTCAACAAACAAAATGTACTCAGGGCCTGGCCATTTAGCCGAAACTTTTTAGTTTTCGCTTCGTTATAGAATCGCCGATCAAAATGTATGGAATTGACATAAAACGAGTCGAACGTCAACATCATATTAACGAACGCTTATGTCAATTCCATACATTTTCATTGGCGATTCTATAACGAAACGAAACCGAAAAGATTTTGGCTCACCCCCCTGGTTACACCTACCGAGCGGCGAGACAGTGCTCTCAGCCAAGTCACGCCACTCTACTCTGCAGATGTAAATGCCCTAAGGCCTTTTCATCAGGCAACATCGGTGACCAAAGCCTGCAGTTTCTTATTTTTGTCCCAAGTTCTGAAGTTTTAAACTCGAGTTTATCTTTTCATTATCGTTATAGTCATTGGCGTTTAACGTGTTTGCATGAGTTTATTAAATAGTTCAGTAAAAAAAATGAAATGCTTAAACTATAGAAAAAAATTGGTCAAGTGCGAGTCGGACTCGCGCATGAAGGGTTCCGTACCGTTATAGAACGAAAATAGGGAAAAAATTCTGTTTTTTGGATGGAAGCCCCTTAATTATTTATTTTAATGTAATTTTATTATTTTATATTAATGTACACATATAATTGAGGATTTTGTAAAAATTTTAAGTGTCTACATGTTGCCATTATGGATTACCAAAAAGACCAAAAAATTACGTTTCGTAATGATAACTAACTAAAAATGATACAGCATCATGGGAGTCCCCCTTAAATATTAATTTTGTTTTTTTAATGCCATCAAAATATATTCCAAATTTAATTCAGCGGTGTAATCATAATATATTTTAGTGGATAGTGGCATATTATCTACAATTTCTAATCTATGGTATAATGTCGTGAAATATCTAATAAAGGAATTAATAGAAGTTTGGATACAAATACAATCTGAATGTAATTAATTTTTGTTTGTTTGTTTTCGATCTTATGAAATAATATAGGAAGTTAACATTAATCAAATCTTCGATCTGGTAACGTGTCAGTGTCAAAGGGGTATGAAGATTTTGGCCGACCTACTGTCCGCTATTGTGTTTTTCGCGTTCACGAATATTTTTTTCAAAAATGGATATTTAACATCAAAACAAACAAAAATAATCTTGGACAAAACCACGTTAAGTGTCACATTTCGAAGATTTGAGCTGCCAAAGTTGCAATATCTTAAAATATTCGTGAACGCGGAAAAACACAATGGCGGACACTGTAGGTCGGCCAGGCTCCATATAAAAATCTTCATACCCCTTTACCAGTCCCAAAAAAGTGCACAAGGCCTCTGAAGAAATTTTCTTTTACTTTAAAGATTCCTATCAGATGGCAAATCGCAACACATCACATTAATTTTGTTATATTACCTTTTTCATGCAACTACTAATAAGTAATAACAGATTTTGACCAAATTAACACTTGAACTTTGTAATTTATCTTAGAAAACAGCAGTCTTTTTTTATCTTTGTTGGTGTCGAATATTGAATTCCTTGCGCAATTCACATAAATCACTTTCTCAATATTTATAGTGACGTACTAACAATAATATGATAAACAGATAAATATTATTGGTAGATCTTTATGATGGCGTCGGGTATAGTAATAAAACTATATTATGGTGTCACTCTCTCGTTCCTTATATTATGTTCGGATTACAAAATTGTAGGTGAATATCAAAACCCGGCAAGTCACACCCATACTCGAAACTGAACTCTTGTCGATTTTATTGAAATTTTTGAGAAAAATGGAACAACGCAGTATATACAAATTAGTGCGGTGAATCCTGAAAGAGTAAAAAAGATGTCTGTGTCAAAAGTTAAAAAGAAAAATGCCGAGAATAAAGTTAAAAAAAACATAATTTCTCTCATTTGCCAAGTTTCGCTTATGGTGTACTTACCGGGATTTTATATTTGCCTACAGAAATTATAATAAACATGGGTATGAGTACAAAATATATTATTCCTAAGATCGTGTGTGTTTTGTGAGTAGGTTTTTTTTTTATATTTTTTATGAAATAAGGGGGCAAACGAGCAAACGGGTCACCTGATGGAAAGCAACTTCCGTCGCCCATGGACACTCGCAGCTTCAGAAGAGCTGCAGGTGCGTTGCCGGCCTTTTAAGAGGGAATAGGGTAATAGGGGAGGGTAGGGATGGGAATGGAAGGGAATAGGGGAGGGTAGGGAAGGGAATAGGGTAGGGGATTGAGCCTCCGGTAAACTCACTCGCCGGTTTTCTGTGAGAGCGTGGTATTTTTCCGGTCGAGCCGGCCCATTCGTGCCGAACATGGCTCTCCCACGTATCAAATTAGGTATTTGATACGTGGTATTCGTTGTAATCGAATATTCGAGGCTTTTATTATTAAAAAACTCTAACTAAGCAACTAAGTAATTATTAAGTAACTAATTTAATAAAATTTACTGTATAAAGAAAATGAAGATAATATTAATAATTATTGTTTTTTACCTAAATATGTACCGAATAGTTATTCGTCTGATACCAAGCTGCTTCGTATCAGACGAAGGCCAAACTTTGAACGTCTAAAATAAATATTACTGCGAATCTTTTTATCGATAAATAATCTTAAATAAATAAAAATTGTTTTATTTCTGAATAAGTTTGAACCAAATGTTCTCAGAAAGTCTACATGGTGCCTACCACCGGTTCGGGAACCCCCGGCGAGAAAAACCGGCGTAAGAGTATATCTACTAGTATTATATGAACTAAAAAAAACAAAAGCCCAGGTTTTTAACACTACTACTGAAAAATTTATAATGACTACCGAAAGTTACAAAAAAACTCATTTAAATTAGTATAATTGACTCGTTGAAATAATTACGAGACTCTTAACATTTCAGGTAAAAAGGTTCTCGTGATCCTAATTTTTTTGTAAAAAAGACGTTCCATTTGCTTGCCACTGTTGAAAATTAATTATATTTCTATCCGACAACAGAAGCGAGGTTATGATTTTCAGATAAATCCATATCTATACTTCCATTCCTCCACACTTAGTACAGTAGCTGGTACTTAACTTAGGGCCTGTTTCACCACTTCCTGATAAGGCTATCCACCAATTAACTTGACAGGTCAAGTATGGAGAATCTCTCAAAAAAGTTTTGAATAGCCTATTAGGCACTTTATCACAAAGAGGTGAAACACATTTCGCATCAATAATAATATAATATTATTATTGATGCGAAATGTGTTTGTCTGTTCGTTTACTCTTCACGCCAAAACCACTGAACCGATTTTGCTGAAATTTGGTATGGAGGTACTTTGGGTCCCGGGAAGAGTAAGAGTAAGTGTCTAAACACACTAGGCCGAAGTTACGCGGCGTAAATTCCGCATGATATTTTAAATTACCGATGACACACTATTCCGTCGCGTTCCGTCCGTATTTTGTGTGCATTGAAGTAATCATGCGGTTGTTTACGGCCTAGTGTGTTTAGACACTAAGACTCGATTTATATTATGCGTCCGCCCGAACGCGCGGTTTGGCGGCTAAACCGCGTGATCACAAACAATTGTATGTAAATGACAGCGCCACCGCGCCGATATTTAAATAAATCTTTACATACGTGTGTGGTCTCTAAAATCGAGCCCAAGCTACTTACATACTAAATGCTGCATGGAATCTAAAATGTATTCAAATCTTAGATCTTAAATAGTCCAAGAATCCAATATTCTAGTTGTAGAATTCTGGGTCCCACAGTATTGGAACTATTGCCAATAGAAATGTTACAGCTCGGAGCTCGCTTTTAGATGGTTGTAAGTGCTCACAGTAAAATACAAGATTTGGAGGTTGGCCGAAATTCGTTTAGAAAACCGTTTCAGGATGGAAAATGTTCTATGTGCTTTCCTGGAACGCAAATAAGTATACCAAATATAAGAGGTAACAGACAGACAGACATTATTGGAACGAAGTTCCTTATGGCGCGTTCGGCGTTGCGAAAGGAGGCTAGACAGAACGATATTTGACCTTTGAGAAAAAACAGCGACGCGTTGTTAGTACTCCTGGGCATCAATAGATCTTTTTGAGTGTCATAGTCATCTACGAGCAATTCATATATATATATATATATATGTATATATATATATATATATATATATATATATATATATATATATATATATATATATATATATATATATATATATATATATATAGGGGGTTTCGGGGGCGATAAATCGATCTAGCTAGGAATCATTTTCAGAAAATGTCTTTTTAATCGTGTTTTATCGATAATCGATAAACTGAAAAATATGAGTCTTGACATCTATTGACGAATAATAATACTATTTTGTTAGCAACTACAGTCATACAGGTACTTTTTATTTATATGTAGATGTGTTACCATCGGTCAGTTAAGGGATGACGACGCGAGCCCTCACACAGGTCGGCTTTTAGCTAGTTTATTAATTAACCCATGTAAGGCCTTATATGCTAAACAGTTTCATGCATATTCATAGTCGCGGCCGAGCGTCTTAACCGACCTATAGATTATCAATAACGTTGTATCTATGGTCAAAGCATAGTATAAACACCATACAGTAATTTGACTGTAAACCACAGTAGGTTGATTCAGACCGCAACGCAACGCGTAGATGCATTTCTAAATTAGTATGGATTTGACAGCTTCGCAAGACGTTTCACGCAATTGAAATCTGTCAAATCCATACAAATTTATGCCGCGCCGCGCCTCGCCTCGCCTCGTCGCGTTGCGGTCTGAATAATTGACCCAGAGACCACAACGTGACGCGTACATGCATTTCTAAATTTGTATGTATTTGACAGATTTGCAAGACGTCACTGTCAATACAGTACAAAAATGCATCTACGCGTCACGTCTCGGTCTGAATTTTCTGAATGCATTTGCTTTTAACTTAGCGGTGTAGCCGTCAAACGTAAAATTAAAAAAATCGTCAGCAGTTTTAGAGTTTCACCGATACAACATAATTTAAAATTCATTTTTGTCCAAACCGATAGATAGTAAAATATAATAATTAATTAATATCTATATAAATATTTAAAAACAACTATATATATGGATAAAAATAATATGTAAGACCAAACAAACATTAGCGATTTTCTTCGTACAATTGTAGCTTTCAATTTTAAAATATTGGGGGCAATGCATTTCATGTATTGGCAACACTTTACGTCAGGGCAGAATCCAGGTCAGCCATGTTTGGTGATGCTTTATTCAGAGGGTTGAGCCTTAAGTTTAATTAAACTTGGTTGGTTTACTTGGGATTTGCGACCATTAAAACCACACATGTTAGGCTACTGAAATTTTATATTATACACCAACTTTTATTATCTTAAAAAAAATCGATGGAACTTTGGCACTGTAATGCAATAATTATGATTTGGTATTTAAAATTACTTAGTGATATCCGTAAACCGTACCTACTACCTACTAATATAAAAAATACGAAAGTGTGTCTGCTTGTCTGTTTTTTTTTTACGGGCTTTGGCCCACCACACATTCCCACCACTGTATCTCCTGTGTCGCCAGGATCGACAGCGGCATCCAACCACGAAAACCCTTTGATATGATCTCAGGGAGCCCGAGGGAGCTCAAGCTGTCTTGGGACCCGCAACGAAATTAATCAGAAGAAAATAGGAGGAGTAGGAAGAATGCTTGTCTGTTTCCTCTTCATGCTCAATTCAGTACAATATACTTTGAGTCCCGGGAAGGGAATAAGGACACTTTTTATCCCGAAAATATGTACGGTTCCCGCGCGATAAACACATTTTTGCGCAACGGAGTTGCGGGCATTATGTAGTGTACAATATTTTGTTAAACACAAAACACGCCTTTTAAATGCCTCTACCATAACGTGATTTCTCTGCTCGTTTTTCGGTCTATAAAAATGACATCAAAACTAATTTCATAAAACGTCTATAAGAAACTCTCATTTTTATTGTTTTTTTATGATTCCTTTTAGGGTAATGAAAAAACTCTAAATACCAAAGCGTTTAACCAATATTTTTGCAGCTATAATATTATTTCCAGCCTTATAAGCGGCAAAATAAAAATAAAAAGTATAACTTTTGGGGACATAGAATGGTCATTTTATTGCTTTGTTTCGTAAGAAGATCCTTTAATTGATAAAGATATATTTTGCTATTATTCTGTTTAATAAAGTGAAAGAATTCATAAACGTCAAATTAAGCCTAGGTTCCAAAATAAAACCCAGTGCTCGTGACGTCATACTGACGCTATATTGTATTGGTGTGCCGCGGCCGCCGCTGGTGATGTATTATAATGAAAACGCAACAAAGTCATAATATTATAATAATTATGTCGATGCATTATCGTATTCTTCTGAATAAATCAACAGTATGGCATCAATTCTATAAGTCATGAGAACTGGCCAGTATACTGGGTTATTATTATGAACAATATTATTATAGGACCAATCTTCAGTATTTGACATGCCCAATCTTATCCTGGTTTTAAACTAATAATATTGTTTTTTACGAAGATGTTAAAATATATTAATAAGTTGTAAAACCAATAAATTCATGAATTTAACCAACCAGTAAACAGAATTGTAGCAAAATTTCATTAAGCGTCATTTAGACGTCCAAAATATATTTACGATATGGTAATTCCACCTCAGACCCGTCTTGGAGGTAATTAATATCATAATATGACACACAAATCGCAATCTGACAGGCATCTTACATAAATTATTTCAGTTTTCGGCGTAAACAATATTTAAAATAGCCCGCGGATTCGTCCGTTTTGGACTTTGCGATTGGAAAAACATATATACGGTCGAATTGAGAAACCGCCTTCTTTTTGGAAGTCGGTTAAAAGTAACAATAACTTACATCCGGACACGTGGACTAGGGGCCCAATTTTTAAGCCTAAAGCATCGTTTCGATCGCATTCCGTCTTAGGGTCAATTCAGACCGCAACGCGACGCGTAGATGCATTTCTAAATTTGTATGGATTTTACAGATTTCCAAGACGTCTCACGCAATTGAAGTCTGTGAAATCTATACAAATTTACAAATGCATCTACGCTTCGCGTTGCGGTCTGAATTGACCCTTACTCTCGCGTTTGACAGCAGAAGAGACATATTTTGACCTTTGAGAATCGGGTTCTGATCAAAAACTCTTAGGACGGAGGGAGAGTACCACATATAGGCGACAAGCGTGAGATTTACATCATTTCAACTGTCCCCCCCCCCCCCCCACAAGTACTTACAGTGAGGGCTTAGAGTACCGGCGAAGCACTCAGCGAGATCCAAAACTTTGAGGTGACGTCATGACTCATGACGTGACGTCACATGTATAATGAGGCGGAATTAGGCCGGCCATTATTGTGAGGCCTTGGTGTGTGAGTGTGAGATAAAGCCGGCTACAGACGGTAGCGATGGAACTGCGCAGTTCGGTCTCAGTGCCTCGCAGCTTTGGCACAGAATATAATAATAGTACTGGCTTTGACAAATGGGCCAGCCGATTCCGATGGGTAAATCCTTTTATGCATAGCGTACTGTTGTACATGGGTTTAAAATTCCCATTCAAAGGAGATTTTTAGATTTACCACGCGGTTATTGATCAATGCCAATAATTTATTGGCTGTCGCCCATAAAAGTTGTCGCAACCGGTCGTTGAATCCTAATTCAATATCTATATTGTGATGCAGGATTCAGCCTTCAGGCCCTATATTGTGTCGTTCTTGGTGAATAAAGAAATAAGTATAATTATTATCATGATAAGTCAATGACGTGAATGAACAGGCACCTAGATGACGAATTTGCTGACTAGGGTAAGAACGAACGCAGAAGAATAATTATTACGAGTATAGACCACCCGAATCGAATCACCATAATAATATGGTGTTGTGTTCTTTTTTTTATTTATTTATTTTTTTTATTCTTGAGCATAACTTCAGTACAATAGTTTCATTTCGGACTGTGACATTTTTTTAGTGTCGTGTATAGCAGGTTTAATATGGGGTTGTTTGAAGTTTTTTACGAGGTTGTGTGGGTTTGTATGAGGTGTGGATGTAATGCTCGACTTACACATTATGCATTTTAATGAAAGTGTGATTATAAGTGCTACATTGTTTGAAATGCAGTTTTTATCTTTTCATAATATGAGGCGTTGCTTTACTGTGTGGTTGAAGAGAATGATTGAATGTAATTTTAAAATTATTAAATTGCAATAATAGGTATTATTGAGAAAAAATGATTATTTTTTTATATTTTATTTTTATTTGACCATTTATTTCAGGCACCTAGGCCTATAATGCAAATACCTTACATACATAATATTCATATTATAATAAATACCTTAAGGTCTAACATACATAATATTATTATTATATGCTTAAAAACTATTATTATGATTGAATTTTTATGATGCAGAGTTTTTTTAAAGGACAGAAACATGGACAAAAGCGCAAATATAACTGGCAAACAATAATAAGTTTAAAAACTGGGCCGCGTGGCCCGCGCAAAATTTTCAAAAACTAGACGCGCAAAATAGGGTTCTATTTTTTGCTAGTTTTTGAAAATTTTTGTATGGTCAATGAATGTACATTTATAACGTGTTTTACACTACTAACAACATCATCTCAGTTACGTTCAAAGGAATTTAAACGAAAAGTTCCTTTGTACTTCGCCGAATACATTTTTTTAGTTGATCGACTATTACTCAGTAACTTAAGTCTTCTTAGCCGTGATAGTTTTCCTTTTAAATTTAGCATATTTCCTACTCCCATGATTTTTTCAGAAACAATCGTTTAGCTGGTAGAAGGGGGGGGGAAATTATAGTCTCTGAACAAAACCGCGGACAGACAGACGGACGGACAGACGGACGGACAGACGGACGGACAGACGGACGGACAGACGGCCGGACAGACCGAAACTATAAGGGTTCCTTGTTGACTACGGAACCCTAAAAAGCTTTAGCTCCTTTTAGCTTCGCCGTAGTCGAGTGAAAATTACTAATATATCATAGAAGTAGTGTTCAAAAACATCTCGAAAAGCATAAAAGGTACACTCGAGATCGAATAAATCAGATCTCCGTGGAGACGAACAAAAGGGTGTTCTGGGCGATTCACTAAAGAAACATCGAGGTCAGTTGCAGAGTTAGGAAATGCGTAGACAAGTTTAAGAGTGGGCGAGGCGAGGCGCGGCGCGGCGTTTTGTATGGATTTGACAGATTTCAATTGCGTGAGCCGTCTTGCGAATCTGTCAAGTCAGTGGCGGTTTTTTTGTGGGCGGCGACCCACAATTCGCCTAACAATTCTGCATCGCGCTATCGAAGTTCCGGTGAACGGCAAGATATATTATATATCGTCAGAAATGACGACAGTGGGCTTCGGCCTGACCGAGCATGGTATCTCTCTCGGTCGGAAGATCTTCCTTTTCGGCCGCCACTAAAAACGTTAAAAATCCATACTACGCGTAGATGCATTTAGAAATGCATCTACACGTAGTATGAGAAATTAAAGATATTAAGAAAGATTAGATGCACCTTATCTTTTCGCCATTATTGTAAACATTTATTAGTTAAACATTTTTTTTTTAATTTCATTTTGTCCTTTCTGTGTATCTCTCGCTCTTCGGCGCTAAGTGAACTTGGCTGCTAAGACATATCTAGTATTTCTAGATCTATAGGTCAAACTACATAATGAGTTCCATCTGCACGCGGATTGGCAAGAATCCAACACCACTGATAAATATTATAAATTCTGTCAAATCGACAATATGGGTCTACTCTCATGCATTTTTATGTTCTGTCTACGAGGCAATACGTTTTATAATTATATGCATTTTTGAGATGAATTTTAACCATCGAAATAAATTGGTATGGAAGAGTAACTGAGTCAAAAAAGTGGTCCCTGAAATGCTCATCATGGTACGCCGGGTGCATTTCGTTAGTTGTCATACTCGAGTCGGTCATTTAAAAAAATCATTGTTTTAAGAGCAATCGTTCTGTTGTTCGATTGTATTTCGATGATATGAACCAATTATTTTGAAATATTCATAACTATGTTTTTAAATAATATTTAGGCTGTGTATGTGTCCCATATATAAAAGAGTTTATGTAGTTATTAAAGAGTTACACTTACAGTGAAATTAGCAGTGGTAAATTTTTTTAAATAATATTATTGTGTACATGCGGTAGTCTTCTGTATTTCTTTATTTCTTATTAGATTAGATTTGTTACACCTTGTATAATACAGAAGTATTATACAAGGTGTAACAAATCTAATATTCCTTTTTAATTTTACCTACACAATTAAGAAGAACCGCGGGGCACAGCTAGTAAGTATATGAATCTGAATTCCGCACACGCTAAAAGTTGCGACCGTTTTTAGTTGAAAAGTTATTTTCAACTATTTCACTAACTGAAGGATGCAGGTAAACATAGCAGGGGACTTACCACGAAATGATACGATTTGATTCGATCGTGTTTCTCTGAAGGAAATCGAATCAAGATCGACATCGCAGTGAGCAAACGTCATCAGCACCACACAACACACCAATCCAGTACTCTATTGGATTTTTTTATATAAAATTTAGTGGTAAACCAGAAAACCGGTCATCTGATGAAAAGCAACTGCCGTCACGCATGGAAACTCTAAATATCAGAACAGTTGCTGGTACGTTGCCGGCCTTTTAAGAGGGAATACGCTCTCTTCTTGAAGGTTTGCAAGTCGTATTGGTCCGAAAATACTGCTGCCGACAGTTCATTCCACAGTTTTACTGAAGTGGAGTAAATAATAATGTAAACCGGCCATCAAGTTCACGATCGAGTGTTAGATTACAAATTGAGTACTGAGATCGAGTTGATTCGATTCTCGATTGTGTCGGGAGTAGGGGCAGTTTTCTACCCAACCGCCGCCTAAAGGCCGGAAAGTATGAAAATATTTTGTTATACTCGCGGAAAGCTAACTTAATTTTTTAGAATTGTTCGCAGTTTTTTGTCACGAATATTCGAAAATAACTTGGAGTTTTGTTGTATGCTTGGTTTTAAACTTTAGTCATGACGCAAAAAATGGGCGAATGATAAATTAGTGTAATTGTCTATCGGTGAACATTATCTATACTAATATTATAAATGCGAAAGTGTGTCTGGCTGGCTGTCTGTCTGTCTGTCTGTCTGTCTGTCTGTCTGTCTGTTACCTCTTCACGCTTAAACCGCTCAACCGATATTACTGAAATTTGGCGCAGGGATACTTTGAGTCCCGGGAAAGGACATAGGATTTTATCCCGGAAAAATGTACGGTTTCCGCGCGATAAGCAAATTTTGGCGCAAGGGAGTTGCGGGCGTCATCTAGTTCAAAATAATTTGTAACTTATATAAAGATTCCCAATCCCCTACCCTATTCCCTTCCCATCCCATCCTTACCCTCCCCTATTACCCTAGTCCCTCTTAAAAGGCCGGCAACGCACCTGCAGCTCTTCTGATGCTGCGAGTGTCCATGGGCGACGGAAGTTGCTTTCCATCAGGTGACCCGTTTGCTCGTTTGCCCCCTTATTTCATAAAAAAATAGATGATTTTGTAAGCTTGGCTTATAATTATAGTCTGGACGCAAATTTGATCTACTCTGATTTTATAAATAAATGTGTATGTCTGTCTGTTACCCTTTACGCTATGACCGCTGACCTTTTGAAGAAATTAAATGTGCATTTAATTTATTTCATTTTGAGGCCTGCCGCCTGGGAAAAGATGAAACATATTTTTTATCCACAACACGCGATTTCGATACATAACTATATTTCTTTGTATTGAGCGAAATTTAACATTGACAGTTTTAGTACTTAGCAGATCCATTCATCCTCTGGTACATACTGATGATAAACAAGGATGTCCACAGTTATATTGTGTTAAATGACACATAAGTTGGTTCCGAATTTGCAGTGCACTTTAAAAGATTAAGCTGTAACTGTAAACCGAAATGGACTTTAAACTTCGAAGATAGAGTTTAAATTCCATTGCAAATATTCTCTATTTTGTACAAAGTAAAATAAACTTTAGTGCTCGGACATAGAATGTGTTTTAGCTCGTGGCTAGGGCTTGTTTGTCCAAGTTTGAGAGGTCACACATTACAGTACAAACTGCACAGCGACAGTATAATATATTTTTAAAAGGAAAACTTTTTAAAATGTCTGCCAGACTTGTATGCCACATACTTAAGAGGACATCGGTCGTCGAACTTAAGATTTAAAAAGAAAACCGGCCGAGTGCATGTCGGGTGGGCCACGCGGAATATAGGGTTCCGTAGAACCGCTAGTTTTTGAAAAATTTTGAAGAAAGAATGTACATTTATAACGTGTTTTACACTACTAACAACATCATCTCAGTTACCTACACCGGATCCGGTCTCCAGATCCGGTATATTAGGACCCGTAAAATGACGCCGTGCCGGATCCGGCGGATTACCGGATCTGGTTTTTCGGATTGCAATCCCTAGTTTTAACGAGAATTTAAAATTAATTTTTATTTATATAGACAGATCAGTCATCAGTCTTAGGGTCAGGTCTTACCGAAGCTAGAAAGACGAGGCGCAGACCGCGCAGTCACAGTATAGCAATAGACTAATATTGCTATACTGTGGCGCAGTATAAAAGCTGTAGAAAATTGAAATGTCAAAAACATAAATAATAATGTAAAGCCGCTTGACTTATTCAATTTTGTATCGCTATTATGCGCGGCCGCGATTCGCCTTGTTTTGTCACGTTTGGCTTTGGAGAAAAGTATACATTATGTTTCTTAACTTCATCTTAAAAAAAGAACTCAGTTTTTAACCGACATCAAAATAAAAGAAGGTTTCTCAATTCGACCGTAATATTTATTATGATTATTCATGTTTGTTTGTAGATAACTTTATTTTAATTTTTTTTTTCTTGCAAAGAAAATATTTCAAAGGTAGGTTTCCCATGATGAAGGAATACTATTTAAAGTCGGTTATTGTTAAAAATATCATAATCTAAATAAAGCTTTATATAATTATAATATGAACAATTTGATATTACTGTCTAACCCAAGAGTAACATTGTAAATTCAAATAAACTAGAATGTAACTAAGTTTTGATAATTCAACAAATTTAAGCCATTATTTAACTTTGATTTAACAGCAATTCGTGCCAAAATTTAGTTAATTCTCTGAAAACGCCGGTATTGAAAAATGATTCGATTAGTAGACGAAATTAATTTGTGTTTTACTTCGTGAAAGTTAAGATGAATCGACTTTTAGTGCCTTATCACACTGGCGATTAGCGAGCGATTTGAAAGCGACGCGACTGCGCAGCGCACACGCCGCGATTACGTGGCGTGCACTTCGCGATAGCGCAGCGTCGTCGCGGCGTGGCGTGGACGCCATTTTGTACACTCGTCTACACAGATTATTATTATATAATATAGTAGACTCGTCTTGGGAGTGATGTCAGAATCCATTTTGCTGCTGAGTGTCCAAAACACCGAAGGCAAGCTGCGTGCACGCCGCGCAATCGCGGCGTCATCGCGGCGTGTGCGCATCAGGCATCAGAGGCCCATATAACAAATAACTTAAATCTAACATACATATAATTATATAATAAATACCTTAAAACTAACATACATATTTTATATATACTTAAAAACTAACACTGTCACATTTTGTCGGCGACGTGACTCGCTTCGTTCCGGAGTCTCCCCCGGAACCTCCGATAGACTACATCCATCGGCCAGAACTCCGGCGCCTCGAAAGTCGACAGAAGATTCGTCGGTACTCTAATCACAAAGGAGCTAAAGTTAACCTTGTGGCGAGACTGCAGACGCTCGACCCTCAGGCGCAGTGTCGTCTTCTTCTGGATGTAGTCCACGACGTCCTGAACCTCCATGGACCAGTGCAGGCGGGATATGTACAGGGGCGTCGCGGGGACCTCGCTCCGCAGACGCAGCTCAGGTACATATGGTGCGGTGCCGCGATGGTTGCGGGCGGCGGGCTTCTTCCTCCTCTCCACCAGTATGAAGCCCTCCTCATCGCACCTCCTGCCTTCGTCCTTGCCAAGCTGAGAAGATTCCACCTTGCAGCTCTTCGTAGCCTTGCGGCTCTCAGTCTCGCGACTCTTCGGAGCCTTGTGGCTCTCATTCGCCCCATTAGTTTTCGCCCGCGGGGGAGGTGCGGGGCGACCAGCAACAGTCGCAAAGTTTTTCTGAGTCGCCTGAGGACTCGGGGTCGGCGCAACCGGGAGGGGAGCGGGGGCGGGGGCAGCAGCGGCGGTTTTCGTTGACCCGTCCGATAATGCTGACGGGCTAAACGTGCTCGCTTGCGCGCCACGACGAGTAGTGACGAATGCGGCATCAGCATCAGGTGACCTACATATTGAATTACCACTTTTTAATTGCGATAATTAAATACGTAAGTCACTGATCGTAGACTCTGATGCCTGCAATCTACCTCGAACTCCGGCCAGCTCCTCCTTCAGGAACCTGATGTCCTTCAGTAGGCTGACGACGTCGACGTGGTCCAATGTGACGGGTGGCAGCTTGTGGAGCTCCTTTGCCACAAAAGCCGGCACCTCATCAGGATCCGTCTGCTTCAGCAGGGAGATGATGTCCTGCACGCTCCTTTCCGTTCCGTCTCTTCGTCGCGACGGCATATTCGCGCTCTGTCCGAGCGTCTCGTATAGCAGCTGCTTGCCCTTGCAAATCTCCTCGCTGGAGAAGGAGGACTTACAGATCTGCATGATGCTGACCTCGTCCATAGTGTCGATGGCGTGCTGGATAAACGCCAGCAACTCGTTGGCCACGAGCGCCATGGTCACGTGCAGCGGCAATGTGCCGCGCGATTCGCAAAAATATTACTTTTGCTGCGTGTGTAACGCGGAGCACGACCGGTCGCTAACTCGACGCATTACACACTGACTTATTTAAGTAGTACTATAGATAACGCCCGCATATCCCTTGCCCCAAAGTCGTTTATCACGTGGGAACCGTACATTTTTCTAGGATAAAAAGCATCCTCTATCCTTTCCCGGGACTAATATTATGTCCATACTCCATACCAAATTTTATCAAAATCGGTTCAGCGGTTTGAGCGTGAAGAGGTAACATACAGACTCACTTTCGCATTTATATTATTTACTAGCTGCCGCCCGCAACTTCACTGTCTCAAATCGCGTTTATCGCGCGGGAACCGTACATTAATCTGGGACACAAAACATCATATGTCCTTTCCAGGCGTACTTTCGCATTAATATTAGAAAAGTGTGGATATGGATCAATGATATTTCACGTCATGTTTTATAATATAGTAAAGTATGTTTTGTAATAGAGATAGCCGCACATTTTCCCGTGGTAATAAGAAGTTATTCCTTTCCTGTTTATAATCTACACTACTATTATAAAGAGGAAAGATTTGATTGTTTGTTTGTTTGTCTTGAATAGGCTCCGAAACTACTGGACTGATTTGAAAGATTCTTTTACCATTGGAATCCTACATTAATTCTGCTGAACATAGGCTAAATTTTATTTTGGAAAAAAATAGGGTTCCGTAAGATATTTGGGATTTTCGGACGCAAGGTGTAAAAAATCAACCAGAAATGTTACTTTTTTCGCGTACGCTGCTTAAACTATAAAAGATAGAACCATAAAATGTTTTAAGTAATTGTAGATCTTTTAAAAATCCACAAAAAAGCGACACACTATACCTATCTATGTTGAGTGAGGCACAATAACCATTTTTTTATTAAAAAATCTTGAAATGTTTTTGGACTACATTTAAATGCCTTTATTTTAGTAATGGCATTAATTCTTATCAAAATAAATTATTTCATTACTAAGTACAGTTAATGTAGATAATATTTGGTCTTTGAATAATTAAAATTGGACGTTTGGTTTTAATGTTATGGCGAAATTAAAATATTACGATTTCTGTTGCACGTTGCGAATTGGGCGTCGTCAAGGCGCGCCGCGCGGGTGTGCTCGCCCGGAGAGTCCACGTAAATATTAATTAATTATTACTACCTCGATCATGGGAATCGCAGATACAATAGATTTATAATATAATAGTTATGCGACAGCCGGGTGCAGCTTCATTGATGGGATAATATTATAGTGCTTCATTAATTAATTACGTTTTGAATGACTATTATTTTTGATTGCTATTATAATTAATTTCTATAACTATAAATCTCCAATAGCGGCAGCCTGCTGCCAGCATAACAATTATTGAAGATCTATTGTGTCTGCGATACCCACGATGTCTGCGATACCCACGATGCCGATGGAAGTATAATTAGGTCAGACTTTCAAATTAGGAGGTATCGATCTACGAAAAGAATGTTTTACTCATGCTCAACTATACATTGGCCTATCCCGAGTTGGAGCTGCTGATAATCAATTTATTTTGCTGCCACAAAATATCGTTTACAGGGAAGCTTTAACCCAATTTTAATGGAATCTTTTACGCATGTAGGTAAACATGAAATAATAATAATAATAGCTCCCACACCGGTTTCGGTGACGGTGGCCGGTTTCGTTGAAACCAGGCCAGCTACGCAGGAGTAATTTTATAGTGCCCAAGTGTGTGCGCAGTACACAAGAGCACTCTCTATTCCTTTACTCTCATAACCCAGTGGGACGGCAGACCGACACGACTGGCGAGAGATCAGGCGCAGGACCGACTTTTTACATGCCCTATCCTAACCAAACTTGGAAATAACATGTTTCCAACGCGGGAATCGAACCCACGACCTCCGAGTCAAGAGCCGAGCTCTGAACCACTGGACCACGGAGGCGTTGCGTGAAGCGGAAGCATGAAATAATAAAGCATAAAACTACCAAAAAAAACCATAAAATACTTTAAACAAAAAAATACATTTAGAAATTGCAAAATAGTATAAATAATAGTATCTTCTGTAGGTAAGGATAAAATAATCAAACATAACACTTAAAATTAAAAAAAAATACAATAAAAATGTGTATAATAATTATAATATAGTAGTTACAGGCTAAATAGTGTAAACCATTTTTATGTTCTGCTTAACATAAAGATTGACTAAGAAATAAAGATTGAAAAGAAATTATTTAAAAATCAATGTCCACCCGTGCGAAGCCGGGGCGGGCCGCTAGTCTTATATATTAAAATTCTCGTGTCACAATGTTAGGCCGCGTACTCCTCCGAAACGGCTTTACTGATTTTAACCAAATTTTATATGCATATTCAGTGGGTCTGAGAATCGGCTACTGGGTACTTTTTGTATTGATAAGTGCATTTGTTAAATAAATAATAGTAAAATATTACAACTCGAGACTGACGGCGACCATTGCTTGTGCGACGGGATAGCGATGGACGTTGCCATGGTGACATACTTATTTAGTCACTTCAATAAAATAATACGGGCGAAATAATTTATAAAATTGTGGCAAAGAAACGTTTGCCGGTACAGCTAGTATTAGTATATATTTTTCCATATACATTATGTAACAAAATTACCTGCAAACTCAATAACATAAGACAAATTGTGTGCCCCAAAATCTGACAAGGCTTACGGAAAATGGGGGATGTTATTAAAATATTAAGTTATGCCGTATCATGATTGTACAGGAAACAACGGAACCCTGTAAAGATTGCAACCACGAATACGCTAACAATAATGTTAAATTAACAAAAAAACAACCCCCCATTCATAACCCTAATAAATTTTCTTGACGTAGTTAAACCCAAATTTTTCGGCACTTAACGGGCCGATGATGAACTATGGCTACTCTTGAATCTCGATCATGTCAGCTTTCAAATAAATAAATAATAAAATCGGCCAAGTGTGAGTTGGACTCGCGCACGAAGGGTTCCGTACCATTATAGAGCAAAAATTGGTAAAAATGTGTTTTTTGTATGGGACCCCCTTAATGATTTATTTTATTTAAATTTTATTTTTCATTATTACAGTATAATAAATAAACTGAGTATTTTGTGAACATTGCAAGTGCGTAACTATTGTCATTATTAATATCGAGCAAAAAATAGCAAAAAAATTACGTTTGTTGTATGGGAGCCCCCCTTAAATATTTAATTTATTTTGTTTTTTAGTATTTGTTGTTATAGCGCGAGCGGCGACAAATACACACAATTTGTGAAAATTACATAAATCTAGCTATAGCGGTTCTTGAGATACAGCCTGGAGACAGACATACAGACAGACGGACAGTCAGACAGACAGACGGACGGAGAGACGGACAGACAGACGGACAGACAGACATCGAAGTCTTAGTAATAGGATCCCGTTTTCACCCTTTGGGTACAGACCCCTAAAAAGAAGAACTACATCAGGATCAATTCAGACCGGAACGCGACGCGTAGATGCATTTCTTTTGTATTGAATTGACAGATTTCAATTGCGTGAGACGTCCTGCAAATCTGTCAAATCCATACAAATTTAGAAAATATGTATCTACGCGTCACGTTGCGTTCTGAATCATCACAATAAGACAGTCATCGTATTCCATAGACTTAATATATACTCCCTATATACCTATAATATACATTATACTAGTCACCCAATTTTTACGAATGCAGTGTCATTAAGTTTGACATGCTATCACAGGAAGTATGATATATCATTTTTAAAGTTTGCTTTTCAAAATTGAACTTTATTTGGTAGGCAAGAAGACATTTAATTAAATATCTTTTATCCTTCCATTCGTCTAAGAAGTTGATGAACATTTTATCCACGTCCGTAGCATTTTACAGACTGAGTGTCCTATTTCTTTAGAATTTGGCAAGTATTATGTTAGTGACTGCACTGAGTTTCACCTATATATTTTTTTAAATGAAATAAGGGGCAAACGAGCAAGCGGGTCACCTGATGGAAAGCAACTGCCGTCGCCCATGGACACTCATAGCATCAGAAGAGCTGCAGGTGCGTTGCCGGCCTTTTAAGAGGGAATAGGGTAATAGAAAAGGGTAGGGATGGGAAGGGAAGGGAATAGGGGAGGGTAGGGAAGGGAATAGGGTAGGGAATTGGGCCTCTGGTAAACTCACTCACTCGGCGAAACACAGCGCAAGCGCTGTTTCACGACGGTTTTACTGTGAGAACGTGGTATTTCTCCGGTTGAGCCGGCCCGTTCGCGCCGAAGCATGGCTCTCCCACGTCTCTATTTATATATTTACAACATACTATACTGTACAACGAAGTGTCAGATCATGTCAATCGCGGCTTTGTATAGAAAATGACAAGTTTTTGACAAGGGGTCACTGACCGCTACCGCCAGGTTTCGCCGAGTACAGTGTATACCCGGTGAACTTCGTATCACTTTCCTCCTAACATTAACCTTCCCTGGACTTTCACAAATATTTCAAGATTTAAATTTGGCAAATCGGTCCAGCCGTTTTCGAGTTTTAGTGACTAACAAAATTTAAAAATCTTTTTTACTCATATAGATTATACAGAATGTAACAAAAATAAGTGATAATATTTTAGGGTGTTTACGTGTTCCTTGTTGAGTTTACTGTGAAAGTTGCAGCGCTGAAAGACCAAATTTTTTTTCACTTTTATATGGGCAAGCACCCCAGCGTCACGAGTTTCTCCATACAAAAGTGAAAAAAATTTTGGTCTTTCAGAGCTGCTACTTTCATAGTGAACTATCTACAAGAAACACGTACACACCCTAAATTATTATCACTTAATTTTGTTACACCTTGTAGATTATAGGGTCAGTTTACATTGCAGCGCGACGTGTATCTGGGGGCACGGGAGTGCCCCCGCCAAGATGAGCCAAGCGAAGCGCGCAAGGGCACTACTAACCTTTTCTCGAAACGTTTCGTCGCATTTTTGAACCCTCGTAACTTTGGTTTAAATAATGCCAGATAGTTGAAATTGTTGAGATATAATGACATGGGTATAGTTATTAAATGCACAAAGTTTGAATATCGTAGCTATTATACTTTAGATTTTATAGGTGTCCAAAAACCCACAATTTGGTCACTGACTCACCGATCATCAAAACTATTAGGGTACTTCCTGAAGTCTTAGAAAGCTGAAATTTGGTATGTAACATTATATTTGTACTAAAGCAACAAAAAAATTATCAAACCCAACCTAACCTATATCCGTACCATTATAGAGCAAAATTAGGCAAAAATTTATGTTTTTTGTACGGGATTTTTTATTTTATTTTAATATTATTATCAAATATTAAAGTACATATAACTAGGGACTTTGAGAAAAATTCAAGTGCCTATCTGTTGCTATTATTGATATAGAGCAAAAAAGGCCAAAAAAATCACGTTTGTTGTATGGGAGCCCCCTTTATTATCTCTTTTATTTTATTTTTAGTATTTTTGTTACAGCGGCAATAGATATACATAATCTGTGAAAATTTCAACTCTCTAGCTATTACCGTTCTTGAGTTACAGCCTAGAGACTGACAGACGGATAGACGGAAAGACAACGAAGTCTTAGTAATAAGGTCCCGTTTTTACCCTTTGGGTACGTAAGTTGAAATATATGTCGTAGTCTTAGCATTTCTTTGCAAGTATTTAATAAGAATATTTCATTAATTATAATAATAATAATTAGTTACTTAACTATCAATATATTTCAAGTTTACTTAATCTTGAAACAGATTGATTAGGAATTTTGTGATAATTATTAGTATAGTAGGTCTTAAAATATATTTTTAATGCACACAACATCGGTTAGTGGTTAATTAAAAACAAATAAAAGTTGCTTGGAATGTTAAACGTAAAACGGCTATACCAAACATCTTCGCGTCATCAATAGTGCGATGTAGGTGCCCAACAGTGACATCTCTTGTCGATTAGAGTGCATTAACAACTATATGAAACTGTTCGTGCAAGCTATATCGCGATGTAGACGACCAGCAGCGACATCTATTATTATCAAAAGGAAAAAATAGCAAAAAATTACGTTTGTTGTATGAGAGCCCCCCCCCCCCCCCCCCAGAAATATTAAATTAATTTTGTTTTTAGTATTTATTGCTATAGCGGCAACAGAAATAAATAATCGATGAAAATTTCAACACTCTAGTTGTACCGTTCTTGAGATGCATCCTAGCATCCTAGAGACAGATAGACATACAGACAGACGGACAGACAGACAACGGACAGACATCGAAGTCTCAGTAATAGGGTCCCGTTTTTACCCCTTGGGTACGGAAACTTAAAAATAAGGTGAAAATGTATAATATTTTATAGTATGATAGTCGGTAAGTCACGACGACCGTCGCTAGATGCATGAGATACATCCAAGAGACAGATAGACAGACAGACAGACGGATAGCGGACAGACAATGAAGTCTAGTAAAAGGGTTCCGTTTTTACCCTCTGGGTACGGAAACTTAAAAGAAATACACCAAAAAATACACAATCTGTGAAAATTTCAGAAGTCTAGCTATAGCGGTTCTTGAGATACAGCCTGGAGACACAGACGGACAGACATCGAAGTCTCAGTAATAGGCTTCCGTTTTAAACCCTAAAAAACCGGCCAAGTGCGAGTCGGACTCGCGCACCGAGGGTTCCGACAGCTTAAAGGTATTATAGACCTGAGTATTTGGTATGAATTTCAATTTAATACCTCTACGCGTTTATGAGGAAATGGGTAGTAAGTTTAAAATTATTAAAAAAAAATATATTATGTGATGTAACTAAAAATTTATGGTTTTCGTAATTTTTCCTTTATCTATGCTATAAGACGTTGCTTCGTACCAAATTTCAAGATTCTGAGTTCACGGGAAGCACCCTGTAGGTTTTGATTCCCTTGCAAGTGTCGAAAATTTGCGGCATAAACGGCTGTATCTTTTGATTGCGTTGGCTTAGAAGTTTGATTTTTTCACAGCTTCAAGGGACAGTAGACCTGAGTAATTGATATAAATTTCAGCTGCATACCTCCACGCGTTCCTGAGAAAAAGGGTCTTGACAGACGGACGGACGGACAGACGGACAACAAAGTGATCCTATAAGGGTTCCGTTTTTTCCTTTTGAGGTACGGAACCCTAAAAATGAACTAAAAGAAAAAACAACGTAAACCAGCTCACAAAAAGAAATGAAATCCCACCAAAAACATTTTCATGTAAAAATGTTGCCAAGATGAGAACACAATAATATTATAGTTCGTCGTGTCAAAAAGTAGTGAGATCTCATAATATGTAGAGCCAAGTTTCTAACCTTACATACTCAGCCCTAAATCGAAAAACCTTAATTTTACTCTAAAGCACGGCAAAATATTTAATAATAATATTATAATGTGTCAGCCGCACGAGAAGAATCTAAAAACTCTACACATTACTCAAAATCGGTGGCTTGGCCATTTTTTTATTCGTCAGGGCCTTGAACTTAATAATAATATACCGTAACTAATTTATTTATTGATTTTATTATTCTTATGAGATCTCACTACTTTTTGACACGACGAACTATAATAATATTATGTTCTCATCTTGGCAACATTTTTACATGAAAATATTTTGGTGGGATAATAGTTACGTGTTCCTTGTATAGAGTTCACTGCTAAAGTAGTAGAAAAAGAGCCCGCGAGGGCTAGACCTTCCTTCGTTTCGTAAAGCTGAAAGTTTACCTGTGTGTGACCTTTACAGTGGTAAGAACGACCAGCAACTATGGAGTTTCAATCGCGGTTATTTTATGAGGTATTATATTTTCGCCTCCATGGTCCAGTGGTTAAGAGCGTGACTCGGAGGTCGTGGGTTCGATTCCCGCGTTGGAAACATGTTATTTCTAAGTTTGGTAAGGACAATGCAGGCTGATCACCTGATTGTCTGACAAGTAAGATGATCCATGCGTCGGTTGGGCATGTAAAAAGAAGGTCCTGCTCCTGATCTCTCGCCAGTCGTGTCGATCTTCCATCCCACTGGGTTATGAGAGTAAAAGGAATAGAGAGTGCTCTTGTGTACTGCGCACACACTTGGGCACTATAAAATTACTCCTGCGTAGCTGGCCTGGTTTCAATGAAATCGGCCACCGTCACCAAAATCGGTGTGGGAGTTATTTAGAAGTTATCTAGTTCTGACGGTCGACTTGACCTTCGAGGAGAGTAAATCTCAATTTCATAACTAATATTCTTCGCGATAAGGGGATCACGTCTTCCAGTACCGGAGATTTTTTCCCTTTGAAGGTAAGATCGTCAGCGAACTAAATAAGTATTGGATCCAAATTGAGCTCTGGCTTTGAAAAATTACATTTTGATCAAGATTAAACGTCCGTCCGAGGACACATTAAGACGAATGGCCGGTCAGAACAGCTGCACTTTGTAACCGGCTAAGATGTAGTTTCGTAATGGCTGTACTTATGTCGCTTGTTGGTCATAGAAGGATTATACGCCTCCGTTGTTCAGTGGTTTAAGAGACTAACCCCAAAAATCAAACATCGTCCTTCTCTCTTCACACTCACGCCCGTCTTTCATATGCCAGGTGAAAAAGAACGACGCGGATTCATCGCCATATTAGTTTTTTCTCAATATCTCGATAAATATACAACATTTTAAAAATCCGCTAGGTCGATCTCTCAATGATAGAATTTTATACAATGTGTTAAAATATTAACTTAGTTTAATGCACGGTTATGGCAATAAATGAAAAATTCGTGAAAATCAGATGCATCTTTGTGATTTTTTTCTATCGAGAAAATTTTAAGACATCGTGTTTTTGCTCAGATCGAATTCTCGGAAACATAATGTAGTATCTAATTTTAGAAAATGAAACAATTGGGGGCTTATTTTCAAGAGTAAACATGAATTATAATATCGACACTTTAGGGTTAGTCGCCCCCTTAAAGCGTAGCTCTTAGGGTCAGCTCAAACTGCAACGTGAAGCGTAGCTGCCGTGACATGCATTCTAAGGTCAGCTCAGACCGTAACGTGACGCGTGGATACCGTGAGATGCATTTCTAAATTTGAACTGTATTGATAGACTTCAATCACGTCAGCGGTCATGCAAGTTACATTGAAATATGTAAATTCCATATACAGAGTGTAACAAAACTAAGTGATATAACTTTAGGCTGTGTGTCACTTATAGATAGATAGATAACTCTGTATTGCTCACAATTTGGTACTATAACTAGTTCGACTAACTTAACATGTTTACATGAGTGAGACAGGGGGATATTATTTCCCCGAAACTGTTCACAAATGCGTTAGAGGACGCCTTCAAGACCCTAAACTGGAAAGGACGTGGCATAAACGTTAATGGCAAGTACCTCTCACACCTTCGTTTCGCTGACGATATCGTCATATTGGCAGAATCGTTGGAGGACTTGCAGGAAATGTTGAACGACCTAAATGAATCTTCCCGGCGGATCGGTCTCGGGATGAACTTGGACAAGACGAAAGTCATGTTCAACGAACATGTTCTCCCGAGACCGGTTGCAGTTAACGGTGTCTTTCTCGAAGTCATAACGGAATATGTCTATTTGGGGCACATACTGCAGGTAGGTAGACATAACTTCGAGAGATAAACCGATAGGAGGATACAGTTGGGTTGGGCAGCATTCAGGAAGCTAAGCCACATTCTCACGTCGCATATTCCGCAGAGCTTGAAGACGAAAGTCTTCGATCAATGCGTGCTTCCCGTTATGACCTACGGGGCGGAAACCTGGCCTTTTACAGCAGGGCTAGCTCGTAAGTTTTCCATCGCTCAGCGTGCTATGGAACGCGCTATACTCGGAGTTTCTTTGGCGGATAAGCTTCGAAATGAAACAATTCGTCAAAGAACTAAAGTCACCGACATAGTGCAGAGAATCAGTACGCTGAAGTGGAACTGGGCTGGTCACGTAGCTCGAAGAACAGACGATCGCTGGAGTAAAGTTACTCTGGAATGGAGACCAAGGCTGGGAAATCGGGGTGTAGGTCGACCTCCAACTAGGTGGGACGACGATCTCCGCTTAGTTGCAGGCCCATGTTGGATGCGAGTAGCAGGAGATCGGTCATCTTGGCGTTCATTGAGAGAGGCCTATGTCCAGTAGTGGACGACTATAGGCTGATATGATGATGAACATGTTTACAGTAAAATGTGGGCAGGGGCGGCCTTATCGTTTTAAGCAATAAATAGAGTTCATTGTGAAAATAGTATCGTTGTAAGAGCATTTTTTTTGTGATTTGTATGGGCATAGGGTATATGCCCATACAAATCCCTTACCCTTAGCGTCATGAATTTTTCCACACAACGTTAAAAAAAGGTTATCTTTGAGCGCATTTCGCAGCGAACTCTATACAAGAGACACACAATATCAAGTATTTTCATCTAGTTTTGTTACACTCTGTATAATTTATAAATACCACGGCATAAACGCGTCACAATGCAGCCTGAGGTGACCGTAATATGTAGGAGTTTCATAATGTCTGTAGTTATGTCGCTTGTTGGTCTAAGACTAATACGCCTGATTAATCCAAATAGTTTAGAAGTCCTGACTGGGTCGTAGGTTCGATTCTTGCGTTGGAAAAGTGTATTTAGTGTAATTTGTTACAATTAGGAAATTCTCAACTATCCACTACATACATAAACTGCCGTAATCAATAATCATATTACCTTTCATTTTGTCTTCTCTGTAATAAAACCAAAGCTATATTCTTAACAACATCTGCAGTCGTTTAGAATAATAAAACAAAATCTAAATATGAAACTAGAACTCAGACATTAAGCTGTTTAAAAGATGGAATAACTGTTGTTTTCGTAAATGCACCGTCTTATTTTTGTGCTAAACTCTGACATGATAAAATGTACTTTTCTCTCTATTGTACAGTTAGACAAAAGCAAGAAGTTTACAGTCTTTGAATTACCCATAGCATAACACGATTGGTCAACTTTTTAAATTACACAGAATAATCAATCAAAAAGACCTCTGTAAAAAAGGGATTCCTATTTTGCCAACAGAGGAGAGTGATTTAAGCTTCCAAAAGTTGTAAATAAATTGGTTCAAGCATACACTTTAATTTTCCCATAGCTTATATGAAATGTATTTATTTACGAGACAAACACCATTTCGTCGCTTACGTCCTTTCCATTGCTTTGCTGATCCATTGCTTGTTTTCTATGAGAGGCCGGCCACAAGCAATCTAAAGGTGCCCATACACGGGACAATTTGTCGTTTCGATCGATCGACAAGAAAATCGTCCAATCGATCTTTTGAACGTAAAATTGTTTGCGATATTGCTATACACGTACAATTTGTCGTTCGATTTTAACATCGAGGAGATAAATCGTTACGATACTTGTCCCGTGTATGGCCACCTTAAAACATATCCAACACTGTTTTTTACTTTAACGCGGCGTCACCTTAAGGCTAGTCACACATTGTCAGCACCGTACGCGCCGTACGCGTCGAACGCACCGCATAGTACACGAAATGCGGCGCGTATTATGCGCACGAATGTGCGAGGTGTCACATCATTTCATACAACGAATTCCTGCGCACCACTCCGAACATAAAAACATATTTATGGATATCGAATCATAAACTGTGAGGGTTCTTCCGATATTATGCCACAATAAAATCGGATTACTTTGCAAATTGGCGGTCAGTGCCAATATGGGCGAGTGGGCTTAATTCGTTCGATTTAAAGCGCGAACAGTAATGTTTTGTGCCGCAGTTGAGGTCATGAAGATATTACAGAGGTTGAGGTAGTGCAGATTGTATGTACCATCGAAAAAATTGATTCATAGGCTGATGACGGACACACCCATCCGACAGATCACATCTATCTAGAAGCATGGCTATCAGTGACAAAAACTACCCTCTATATTTCTACGGCTGCAAAGTATATTTTCATATTTAATTTTTAACCGACTTCCAAAAAACGAGGAGGTTATAATATATTCGGCTGTGGATATTTTTATTTTTTTATTTTTGTATGTTGGACCACTACTCCGCCGTTTGTGAACCGACTTTCAAAATTTTTGTTTTGTTATATTAGGTTTCACTCCAATTTGGTCCGACTGAAGGAAACGGGGCGCTATGGAAAAAAGACAGAAAATTTTTTCGTCAAAATTTTAACCACCCCTTTTGAATACACCAATCGATAGGGGACGCCAAGGGGAGTAAGAAAGCTCAAATAAACTTTTCTCAAAAATTATATATTTTATTTTGTTTTTAGTATTTGTTGTTATAGCGGAATCTATTTCTTTTATTTCTACTTTTCATAGTCTTTTAGATCGATACTCGAGTTTGTCAAGCGATACTTAAAAAAAATCTATACTTACTTATTATTATAAACCTGAAGAGTATGTTTGCTTGAACGCGCTAATCTCAGGAGCTACGGGTCCGATTTAAAAAAAAATTTAAGTGTTAGATAGCTCATTTAGCGAGTAATGTAATAGCCTATAATATATTATCACGCTAAGTTTAATACGACCGAAGAAACTCAGGAAAATGTGGGAAAAACGGGAGAAATATTAGAAAGGGTTTATCTCACGAACTACTGGAGCAATTTTTATAGCAATATTTGGCACAGATATAGAGTAGACCACGTGAAGGGAGTTATATGCGCTATTTTTCATGGGAAAATGTACGGTTTCCGTAAAATTCCTAATTTACGCGGGCGAAGCCGCGCGGGACATCTAGTCCTGTATACATTTTATAGCCTCGTCAAAAATTTGAATTAAAAAAAAAATATATTAGTACACATCTTATTTGTATTACAAGGCTGTAATACAAATAAGATGTGTACTAATATATTTTTTTTTTAATTATGGCTGTATAGGCATCCAGCCTACGAGTATATTATTAAGTAAGCTTCAAGTAAGCTTATTATTTGAAATAATGTCATTATCGTCGTACCTAAACATTAAACTTTCTTTTATACTTCCTTATTAAGCTTGTCTGCAAAAGTCTGCATCTGCAGTAGCTAACGCATCTTAAAACTTTAAGCTAATTTTGTATTTAACATGGTTTTAACTCTAAGGGAGAAGCTACACTGATTCGTCGCGTCGCGGTGCATCGCTGCAGTGCACAGTGGCCCCGCTCTTAGGGCCAATTCAGACCGCAACGCGACGCGTAGATGCATTTCTAAATTTGTATTGAATTGACAGACTTCAATGAGATGCGTGGGAAGTCACCATAAAGTTAATAGAAGCGCTGGAAATAAATAGACACAAGAAATATGGGAATCTTCTTAACGATCAGACATGCCTCTCAAATTCTATATTATTACAGGATACATAACATTTAATATTTTGGACATAATTTTAGTTTAAGTTTGACATTTTAATTTAGATATAAGAGATTTTATATATTGACATTGGCATTATTTTGACATGATTTATATGAATTTATTATCTTACGACATTATTTATATAAAGATTGACATTTTATGAATTGTTTAATATTATTATTTATTTATTTTAGTTACAGGACATTTAAATTAAATTGTTGATCTATATTTAATGTAGTTATTGTTTTTTAATTTAATGATTTTCTGACCAATTTTATATTTATGTTGCTATTTAAGTACAATTCCTATTTTAGTCATTAATTTATCAATATCAAAGGTTTATATGAAAGGTTTTACATTTAAAATTTTATTTGTTTTTTTGGTAGAAAAACATTGTTTTTGGTAGAAAATTGTACTAAATAGTAGAAATTTTTCATGACGCTGACAACCCTATTTTTGTTTACCAATTATTTAAAAATTTAAAATTACCTGCACTACACCTGATGATGATTTTATCGAAACCGGTCGTGTAAAACATAATTGTTTATTAATAATGTTGGAAAAAGTGGATGAAAAGTGTATATTATTACTGTTAATATATTCCGCTAGGTATATTAACTCTATGGAAGTCACTCAAGTCATGAAAGTCTATCAATTCAGTACAAATTTAGAAATGCATCTACATGTTGCGTTGCAGTCTGAATTGGTCCTTAGCGTTAGGTTCAGATCATATTGCAGCGAGGCGTTTTTAAATGATTGGCAGATTTCTATTGCGTGAGACGTCTTGCAAATCTGTCAAATCCGTAAATTAGAAATGCAATTACGCGTCGGGTTGCGGTCTGAATTGACCTTTAGTCGTTACCTACCTCGAGATTTCCTCATGATAATATTATATCGTGTTAGTTTGAATTGTGTTGTCGCCATAAAGTTAATATACCCAGCGGAATAGAGAAACAGAGGCCTGAGCAAGAGAGATGTCACTATCAGTAACACTGCGTGGTAAAAAGAGACGTTTTTTGACGTCCAGTCGGTACGTGCCGCACGTTGACAATTTAATCTCTTATAAATCATGTTTAATCATGCTTGTGTAAGTGTATACATATTTTTCACACAGATGACAACCAATTTTGGTTACGTTTTATGGTTGTCGCTGCAAGTTGCAACGTAGCTATGTGACATACACTGCGTTATGCCACGAGTCCCGACGCACCGCACCGCAGCAACGTGGCCCCGCTTTTAGACTTTAAGTAAACTGCGGACTAACATGGTACAAACACTAACTTTATTTAACTGTTACAAATTAACTAAAACCGGCTCTGGATACCGCAGTCAACTTTCAGAAACTATTAACATGTTTTGTATTTACTATTTAGTTGCATTATCTCTTTAGCGGTTTGCTTGATGAAATTTGGCTTGGGGTAGCGGTTTATGCTCGTTTTTGCCAGCGACTTCGCTCGGCTCGCGTTAAGAAGTATTATTATTAGACAACGGATTATATTATGCACGATCAAAGTGCCGAAATATGCATACAAGTATGCACGATAAATAGCCGAAATATGCACTAAATATGCAGAATCAAAAGTCACTCATTATTAAAATTTATAATTTTTGTGGAGAGTTAAAGCGGCAACTTTATAATTTCATCAAATCCAGGATTTTTAATTTTTTATACCTACAGCACCAATAATAATTTTCTACCAACAATTTCCGATTGCAATCTTAATGGAAGTTTATGTACCATGGAAGTTTAAGAAATCGGTAACTACTTTATTCCAATTTTTTACTAATGTTGCCAAATACAAAGACAAATTTTGTTTCTAGAAAAATATTATACCTATCGGGTGTATTGCATTCTTTTAATGGGGATCGAGCTATATATTTGAAGTGTTTTTTAATCTATACCTCTGTTTTATGGCCTCGGTGTGTGTCATGGCAGCTAGTTTGAAGACTGCGAGGGCATACAACTACCGAAATATGCACTATCAACGAAAAATTGCCAAAATATGCACTAACGCCTAAGTGCCATTATATGCATTTGCATATGCAAGTAATAATAATTCGATGTCTAATTATTATTAATTATGTATCAAAGTCTCAGCCCGATCGGTTTAAACTGACAAAGTTTCTTACAAACTTTCATCCCCTATTTTATCTCCTTGGGGGTAGAATTGATCAAAATCCTATCTTAGCGGATGCCTACGTCATAACATTTACCTGCATACCAATTTCCGCCCGATCCGTACAGTGGTTTGGGCGGCGTGATAGATTACCATGTCAGTCAGTCACTTTTGAGTTTTGTATACTTATTTAGATAGTTGTGTTACCAAAAGTAACGAAGATTTTTTTAACTACTGATTAAGGTTAACAAGACTAGAAAGTACTTAAACTTTTATTAAAACTTTTAAGAGGATACACCAGGGGCTAGAGAAATTAAAAAAAAGTACGTGTAATATCTATAGCTCTCTCGTTCTGCGGTATAGGCTTGAGGTAAGGGAAACCCTTACCTCAAGCCTATACGGCAGAAAGCGATAGAGACAACTGCAGAAAATCCAGAAAATCAACAATTCGTTGTCCCCTGATTCCTTCTCCAAAACTTAAACGATTTAAGTAATTTTTTCATTAAAGATTAAAGAAAGACTTGAGCTGTGTTCCTATGTTTTATTTTTTTTGTATAATCTAGCCAAATCTGTTTTCTGGATGTTTGAACACAACGGAAAATCTGGCCATTTTTTGGGTTTTTGAACGTTCATATCTTATTTAATAATTAAATAATGAAAAAAAAAGAAAACAAACAGGGACATTGTATTAGTGGCCGTAGATATTCAGGAAAAAAATTATAACTCTACTAGCATTATCCAGGGAGGAAACAGGGGACAACGTTTGTATGGAAAAAAGGGCGGTGTGGACTCCTCTTAAATACTACTTAGATGACGCCCGTTCCGTATCCGTTGCGCCAATTTGGAATAAACAAGATTTTGGAATAAACAAGAGCGGTCAGAATTTAATTAAGTAAGGTAACTCCAGCTTTGGAGTATTATGTAGGGAATGCAATCTCGTTTTTTAGCGAGATTGATCTCGGACGAAAAAAAGGCGAGATCTCGCGAGTTTAACGAGATTGCACTTGAGCATAAAAACGTCTGATTTGAAGTTTTGAAGAGTTGCGATCACGGAGTCAAAATATAGAGGAGCTGGCCTAAGCAACTGTGCACTGTGATTCTCAACTAGGTCCTGAATTTTGACTTCTCGTTATTTTGTTAGTTATAAAAGAACTATTTTAATACTAAAAGATTTGTGTTTGTAGTGCGCTTTTATAATTCTGGACGTCACGTTATCCTATGTTATCGTTTTACCGCGGACATCCACGATATTACCGCCACGTAAAAAATTATAAAAGCGCATTAGAAGAGAAGATTGTCTGTTTCTTTCATTTGTTATTTGATAGTAGATACGTATGTCAAAGTTTACTACTTAAAAATTATAGACAGATACATCAAACAATGTTTGATGCATAAAATTCTATTGAAAAAAATCGTGAAAATGAATGTTAATCTTTTAATACTTATATAATATTTATTACTTTTTTCGTAATTTATTTAAATATTGTAAATAATTGCAAAAAAACCCACCAAACTGCTAATCTCGCGAGATCTCGAAATTGGCGAGATCTCGCGGTATTGTATTCATAAACTCGCGGGATCTCGCTTGAACCCCAATCTCGCGAGAATTGCATTCCCTAGTATTATGCCATTGTGCTCTCTACAACCTCTTAATTATGCGCCTTTGTCTACCGCCCCAAAGAAACTACTCTATGAAAATGTTAAAATAGACTGTAAAGAATTATTTTAGAACTAGATTTTGCTGGCTGTTTTAACAGTGCAAATGAAGTAGACCAGAAGATAAATGTTATGCACTAAACTACTGATATACAATCTATTTACTGACACTAATGGCCTGTTTCACCACTGAAATGCTCTACAGAATAGTAGGCATACTATTAATGAGTGAGCACACTGAGACGGACCGTGCCGGTGCTCATCGCAAAAATCCGCCTCCATACAATTTGTATGGAAGTTTTTTTGTATTAAGTGGAAACTCAAGTGATGGAAATACAGCACGAAGGTTCTTTTACAATTACACTTGCTCGGCGAACATAACAGGTGTTGATGAAACATTGATTAAACGCTTGTATATTATTTTACAAGCTCTATCTTCTAGAATGATGATCGATCCCGAAAAATTTGGAGTTTATGCCTTAGAAACTGCGCGAATTTATGTTAGTAACTATGATTGGTACTACATGCCATCCTCCGTGCACAAATTACTTATACACGGAGAAAACGTGATCAAACATTTTTCTGTTCTTCCTATTGGGCAACTGTCGGAAGATGCACAAGAGTCGCGCAATAAAGACTACAGAAATATGCGCCTGCACCATGCCAAAAAATGAAGACGTATTTAAAACACTTCTATATACTTCAGATCTATACCTTTTTATGTTTAATAAACCCTTATGTGAGAAATGTGAAGGATCTTGATGAAGAGGCACAAAGTCTTTTGAAGGTGGTACCTGAAGGTGATCCTACATTTACACCGGAAGTAATTTTAGTTAGGAATAGTGAGGATGATAACAATTAGATTCAACATTATAAGTAACTAAAACCTAGTTATATAAAACCAATAATATTATAAGATTTGTCTAATCTGTTGGTGTGAGGTATAGATAGGTACTATACGATTTTATAATTTTATGTATTTTATTATGCTTGTGTGATAAGTAATTGTTCAAGTTTTCTTAATTTTACTCATATTAGTACTTATTTATAAAAATAAACATAATATAACTACTCGTATTACTTTTTCTCTTTTCTTTTTTTTTAATTTCAAATAAATATATATACATTGAAAAAAAATACAAAAAATAATTATTTTTTAAATTTTAACGTTGCTAGTGGCGGCTGAAAAGGAAGATCTTCCGACCGAGCGAGGTGGTATGCTCGGTCAGGCCGAAGCCCACTGACGTCATTTCAGACGTTGTATATATCTTGCCGTTCTCCGAAACTTCGATAGCGCGATGCAGGAATGTTAGGCGAATTGTGGGTACCGCCACATCACTCCCCCCCGAAGACCTGTGGTATTCTTCGATGCGCTTGTGTTGTCAGGTGTGGGCCGAAGCTACGCGTGCAATGACCAGGAGAGGGACCCCGTGCTCTGCTTGCTGACCGGTCGTTGTAGCCTATGGCTGCCCCGTTCAAGCTAGACGCGGGTTCGACCGGCGCGGACCTCCAACGCGGCTTATGGTCGAGGCGACCCGGTTATGCTTGATGTCTGCTGACGTGGTGCGGAGGGGCGGGGAGTATTGATGATGATTGATGTCCAGAAACCTTGAAGTTACAGATTTTTGATCCGATACGGACCCAAATTTTCCACTGTGCGGCGTGGCGTGGACGCCATTTTGTACACACGACTACACAGATTATTAATATATATATAGTAGACTCGTCTAGGGAGTGACATCAGAATCAATTTTGCTGCTGAGTGTCCAAAACGCCGAAGGCAAGCTGCGCAATCGCGGCGTGTGCGCTGCGCAGTCGCGTCGCTTTCAAATCGCTCGCTAATCGCCAGGGTGATAAGGCACTAAGAGTTCCGCACCCTAAGGGTAAAAACATGACCCTATTACTGAGACTTCGATGTCTATCCGTCCGTCCGAACCGCAATAACTAGGTACTTGTTGTTATAGCGGCAAATATGGCGGCGAAATACACAATCTGTGAAAATTTCAGAAGTCTAGCTATAGCAGTTGAGATACAGCCTGGAGATAGACGGACAGACGGACAGACATCGAAGTCTCAGTAATAGTAATACATGGGAGAGCCATGCTATACGTGGGAGAGCCATGCTTCGGCACGAATGGGCCGGCTCGACCGGAGAAATACCACGTTCTCACAGAAAACCGGCGTGAAACAGCGCTTGCGCTGTGTTTCGCCGAGTGAGTGAGTTTACCGGAGGCCCAATCCCCTACCCTATTCCCTTCCCTACCCTCCCCTATTCCCTTCCCTTCCCATCCCTACCCTCCCCTATTACCCTATTCCCTCTTAAAAGGCCGGCAACGCACCTGCAGCTCTTCTGATGCTGCGAGTGTCCATGGGCGACGGAAGTTGCTTTCCACCAGGTGACCCGTTTGCTCGTTTGCCCCCTTCTTTCATAAAAAAAAATAAAAATAGGGTCCCGTGTCCAGTTTTTACTCTTTGGGTACCGAACCCTAATAAATTATGTACTGCTATGTACCCAAACCGCTGAACCGATTTTGCTGCTTGGAATAGATATATACTTTGGGACCTAAGAAAGGACATAGGATACTTTAAAGAAAAAGTGCGATAATCGATTTAGGGCGCCACGGGGTCGTCATCGTTTTTTTTTTTTTATGAAATAAGGGGGTAAACGAGCAAACGGGTCACCTGATGGAAAGCAACTTCCGTCGCCCATGGACACTCGCAGTATCAGAAGAGCTGCAGGTGCGTTGCCGGCCTTTTAAGAGGGAATAGGGTAATAGGGGAGGGTAGGGATGGGAAGGGAAGGGAATAAGGGAGGGTAGGGTGGGGGATTGGGCCTCCCGTAAACTCACTCACTCGGCGAAACACAGCGCAAGCGCTGTTTCACGCCGGTTTTCTGTGAGAACGTGGTATTTTTCCGGTCGAGCCGGCCCATTCGTGCCGAAGCATGGCTCTCCCATGTATAGCGTGGGAGAGCCATGCTTCCGCACGAATTATCGTGTTTGTAATATTACGAGCTTTTGCCCGCGGCTTCGCTCGCGTTAAGCAGCATTATTACATACAAACTTTCATCCCCTATTTTAACTCCTTGGAGGTAGAATTGATTAAAATCCTTTCTTAGCGGATGCCTACGTCATATCATCTATCTGCATGCCAAATTTCAGCTCGATCGGTCCAGTGGTTTGGGCTGTGTGTTGATAGATCACTATGTCAATCAGTCAGTCATCAGTCACCTTTGAGTTTTATATATATAGATATATATAGATGTAGATAGATTAGTGGGATAAAAAAAACTAAGCAGCAGAAATGACGACTTAGGGTTGATTCAGCGGGGCTAAAATGGTCACATTTAGCAATTCCTCTCAATCAATTCAGCAAATGAATTGTCAAAACTGACAAACTGACAAATGTCAAATCAGTACAAAAATACAGAAATTAATTGCAAGCAGAGTTGCATTTTGCGATTTAAGAAAAATGAATCATGTAAATAACAACGCCGGATGTTTTCGCAACTAATTTTATTCGGTTTTTAGTACAAAATATATTCTCACACCGTTTTACACTTAATAATTAGTAGGTTCAACAACGGTAGCGAGAACATGAAGTCGTAAAGGGATCACAAAAATGGCGGCGCGGCCGCATGCCGCGCTGCGCGAGAAAGAGAAAGAGCGAGGTCTGAAGAAGACAGCGCGACTAGTGATGTGGTACAACTAGTGTTGTGCTGTAGGCGTGTTACAATCATATTATGATTCATATCATGATTCTTCAAAGCGACCATTTTAGCCCCGCAGGTGGCAACGCGACGCGTATACGCATTTCTAAATTTGTACTGAATTGACAGATTTCGTGAGCGGTGAGACGTCTTGCAAATCTGTCAAATCCATACAAAATACGTTCCCTTGTAAATATTGAGCACTAGTTAACTTCGTTGCGCCAAAATTCGTTTCTCGCGCGGTAACCGTACTTTCTTTATTTTCATCATTAAAAGTATCCTAGTATCTCCTTTCCCGGGACTCAAAGTATCGTTAAAATATTCATCATAATCAGTTTAGCTTAAGCGCGAATAGGTAAGAGACAGACAGACAGATAAACAGACCGATAGATAGACAAACTTTCGGATCTATAATGTTAGCATTTTTATTACAGACGCATATTTTTACGACAGTTTGAAACGGCCATTACGGCCCGGATGTCGTAGCGCATGTGCTACGACGTAGCGTTGAATGCTACGCCGTAGCCATAAAAAGAGGGGAAGTACCTAAGTTATCTTCATACAAAGGCATCGCGCGCGGCTTGTATGTGTGCGCCATAGTATCAATACGTCGCCACGTACGGCACACAACAAAATCTCGGCGGTACCCACGAAGCTAAACTGGCCGAGATTTTGTTGTGTGCCGTAGGAGGCGACGCATTGATACTATGGCGCACACATACAAGCCGCGCGCGGTACCTTTGTATGAAGATAACTTACTTCCCCTCCTTTTACTATGCCATAGCACTTTGTATACGTCGCAGGCGGATTATATATACCGCCGTTTTACATTACGGCTAGCTTTAAAAAACAGGGCCGTTTTATAATGCGGCGATTTATCGATTAGCCGAATTGAATGCGGCTGAATGAAATATCGCCGGAATGTATTCGGCGCCATACGTTATTCAAAACGGCTAGCCATAATGTATTAAAGCGTAAGATAAGTCGCCTCTTTGACAGTTTTTAGTTCCGATTCTTAATACTCTTGGCGCTGCCTGTGACATAACAACAACAATGGCGTTGAGTACCGAAAGTGTGTTGTTAAATTGCGAAGTTTTGAGGGAATTAAACAAAGAAAACACTAAATTTCAGAACAATTTTGATGTGCAATTAAAGAATTTCCATGATGCTCGATGTAAAACAGTAAAGAAAATGTACGAGGAAAGTACGATGCGGCTAAACGTGGGCCGCCTTATTGAAGAACGTATCGCAATGACAATCCGGCTAATCATTAAACCGCCGCATTACAAAACGGCCATGTTTTTTAAAACAACTAGCCATAATGTAAAACAGCGGATTATACAATACGCCTGCGACATATATACCCTTAGCTTGATAGCTACGCCGTAACAAAATTCGTAGCTTAAGGACGCTATCACATTTTTTCACAATTATCAGCGATTTCCATGTAAGGTGAACTCTCTGAAAGGAGAACATACACATCTCTAAAGTATTATTCTTTAAGTATTATTACTTAGTTTTGTTACACCTTGTATAGCATTTTCTATACAAGGTGTAACAAAACTGTTACACCTTGTATAGAACAAGTGTTTTGACAGGGAGTCAATGACCGCTACCGCCATGTTTCGCTGAGTACAGTATATTATATCATTGCGTTTTTTTTGTCAAATGAATTCATCATAAATAATTACAACTATCTTATCTTGACACGTAAGTTATCCGGGAGTGCCGGCAGAAGTGAAAACTTGATTATTAACGTTGTGCATTATTTTTTTAACCCATTTTTTATGAAAATCGATTTAAAAAAAACTATTTTTTTAATTAATCGAAACCCTTTCAGTTTTGTTTAACCCATTTTTTATGAAAATCGATTTAAAAAAAAAACGATTTTTTAATTAATCGAAACCCTTACAATCGATTAAATTTTTAACCCATTTTTTATGAAAATCGATTTTTTTAATTAATCGAAACCCTTACAATAGATAAAATAATATCGACAATCTAAAAAAAAATTGATTGTTCGATTAATCGATTTCGATGTTACAACACTACTCTCCATCCGTCTTACGGTTTTTCGATCAGCACGAGAATCTGACGCGAGTTTCACAGTTTTTACCCATCCCACAAAAGTGCTCAACGCCGCTAAAGAAGTTTTCACTTCAAAAACTCAAAGAACGATTTATCACTTCCATTCCATTCCGTATTAATGTAGGTATAAATAAGCTTAAACTTGCACTAGACTACTTCGAAAAATGAGGTTCTTAGTTCTACGAAATCACAATGTGGGATTTTCGGTCATTTGTTGTGTGACCGGAATTTGGGATTTCGGGAACGCGTCCAACGTCCTGAGCCGTTCAATAATCGACCAGCCGTTTTCTTTACGAACTTTTCGAATTAAGCCACCTTGGAGCGGGGCCACGTGGTTTCGATGCGAAGCGTTGGAAAAATGCAGTCTTAGGGTCAATTCAGACCGCAACGCGGCATATATGGATTTGACAGATTTCAATTACGTGAGACGTCTTGCGAATCTGTCAAATCCATATAAATTTAGAAATGCATCTACGCGTCGCGTTGCGGTCTGAAATTACCCTTATTGAGATGCGACAACAAACGATAACACGGTCTGTACGCAATTGTACGCTTAGAAATATATCTTACCTCTGAATTTGACAAAAGTTTAAAGGTAACGGAACCATAATCTTATAATATCTTTAAACGAGCAATTCTTGTGTATAAATATATATTATGTCGTAGGATGATTTGATAAATCGGATTATCGCGAAAATTCTAGGGACTTCGCAAAAACACGGATAATTAGACAATGGTGATTACATTTTTTAACCTTACTGACAAAAGGCCAAAACGCGAGTCGCCTTAGTAAGATTGCGAAACGAATCGTTAGTTATTATAGAATCACTGATTGGTCGGTTTAAGCGCCCCACATCTTCTCTGATTGGTTGAAGACTTGACGTTTTAAATTTCAATTCATTGTCACGCGTTGTTTTTTAACCCCCGACAAAAAAGAGGGGAGTTAAAGGTTTGACGTGTCTGTCTGTTTGTCTGTCTGTCTGTTTGTCTGTGTGTGTATCTGTCTGATGCAAAAATACTTATTATATAAGTATTTTTGCATCTTCACTATTTTATTGCAATATTTATCAAGTTTTTACTTTCTATGCTGATGGATGCTACTAATTACTTTTTCAGATATTTTCTTAGATAACTAGATAAGCTTTTTTATTAATGCTTTCGTTCTTTGTTTACGGTTAGAAACTCATCCATACTCAATATTATAAATGCGAAAGTGTGTCTGTCTGTTAGCACTTCACGCCCAAACCACTAAACCAATTTTGCTGAAATTTGGTATGGATTTACTTTGAGCCCCAGGAAAGGACATAGGATATTTTTTATCCCGAGAGGATGTACGGCTCTCGCGCTATAAACGATTTTTGGCGCAACGGAGTTGCGGGCGTCATCTAGTATTTTACTTTAATACCAAGTCGGTTAATTTATTCAGTCCCTACATAAGGGACCTTCTGTTCTACCGTTACCGCAACGCAACGCGCCGTGTGGACTGGCTCTAGACTTTTACTATGACGTAGGCATCCGCTAAGTAGAATAATTATGGGAGTGCCTCCGATGCCGGCGCCGGCTCCCAAAAATATCAGTATTGGGAACCGGCGCGCGGGCGGTAAGTATACTGCCGGCAGCCGGGATATAAAACAACAGCTGCCGGAGCCGGTACTCAAAATGGGAGCCGGTGAAAATGCGTAAAACGCTAGGTTCAATTGCCGGTAAACAAATTTTAAAAAGAAATACCTAATTATAGTTTTAATAAAAATAGTAATTCAAATAGTTTTTCGACTTTCCGACTTCCAAAGGTGGAGGTTATATATTCGGCTGTGGATATTTTAGTTTTTTGTGATGCATTTTCATCTACCTTAGCTTTACTACCTTTTTTCGGCTACCAAAAAGTGATTTTGCACCACAGTATACCCCGTGGTATACTTCCAGAGGTACTGAACAGAACTTCAGACTCCTTATATGGCGCGGCCATGCCGACTGTATTTGCGCCGCAGACTCGATCGCACAAAAAGTCTGTCGTCTGCGATCTCCCTACAAGTTAGAAAGTTTCAGCGTTGTTTAAAGAACATCATGTCGTCGTGAGCATCATGTAAAGAACATCAAGAATGTCATGTCAAGACTCAAGGAGTTTAAATATCACATAGTAGATAATATGCATCCTCACATGACCTTATTATGTGTAACTTTCATAGTCCCTTAGCTCAAGACTGATGTTTTTGATCATTATTCTCTCATTTGACAAGCGATGTTTGCCGAATAGGCACCGGCAGCCTATTCGGCAATCATCGCGTGACTTCGGCAAACTTCGGAAAACGGCGCCGGCAGCCAGTACGGCAACCGGCGCCGGCAGCGGAGCCACTCCCTAGAATTATAGTAAAATTCGGGTCAATTATGACGCAACGCGACGAGGCGAGGCGTGGTGTATGAATTTGACGGATTTCAATTGCGTGAGACGTCTTGCAAATCTGTCAAATCCATATAAATTTAGAAACGCATCCACGCGTCGCGTTGCGGTCTGAATCAACCCTATGCCATCGAAATTGTCGAATACAATGTCTCAACACCCTAACCCTAAGGCCCAAATCTTGCGACCTTCAGATTTCGGTGTGGGCCATCTGGTGTTATCAATGTTCCCTCAATTTCCGGAATTTTGTGCTCGGCTTCGGATGAAGTGAAGCAGAGTAAAGCGGAGGGTAAATCGGTTTTATAAATCCGGAAACACCGGAAATTTTGAAATACAATCAGCCGTACACGTCAACTTTGGTTTATAAATGAAATCGGGCAAGCTATCCCATCATACTTGCTAACCTAACGCCTCCGTGGGGAGCTTGGCCATAGTAAAAGGAGGGGAAGTAAGTTATCTTCATACAAGGGCACCGCGCGCGGATACTATGGCGCACACATACAAGCCGCGCGCGGTGCCTTTGTATGAAGATAACTTACTTCCCCTCCTTTTACTATGGCTTGGCTCTTGACTCGGACTCGGAGGCTTCAATTCCCGCGTTGAAAACATGTCATCTCAAAGTTTGGTTAGGACCACAGATAATATTATCTGTGGTCCTAACCTGCATTGTCCTATGGTTAGGACAATGCAGGCTGATCACCTGCTTGTCTGACAAGTAAGATGATCCATGCGTCGGATGGTCATGTAAAAAGTCGGCCCTGTGCCTGATCTCTCGCCAGTCGTGTCGGTCGTCCGTCCCACTGGGTCATGAGAGTGAAGGAAGAGAGGAGATGCTATTGAAAAGCATTTTTTATCAATTTATGCCATTAACTTTCGCATACGACTAGTCGGACGCACTGTAAGGGTCAATTCAGACCACAACGCGACGAGGCGCGGCGAGGCGCGGCGCTGCATAAATTTCAATTGCGTGAGACGTCTTGCAAATCTGTCAAATCCATAATAAAGTAATAAAATAAAATAAATAAAGCCTTTCACTGACTGTAACCATACAATTTTTATAGCAAAACAATAAAAACACATTTAGTCAGGTTGTCCTTCGACATAGGCCTCCCCCATTTCCTTCCATTTGTCTCTGTCCCTGGCAAATCTCCTCCATCCTTTTGGAAGGTCATCCTCCCATCGTTTGGTCTGACGTCCTTTTCGTCTTTTTCTTTAGGATACCATTCCATTATGTCCTTGGTCCATTTTTTCCCATTGTCTGTTCGTGTTATATGTCCAATCCAGTTCCATTTTAGTTTTTATCAATATGTCTGTTACCTTAGTTATTTTTCTTATTTTTGTTTTTGTCCACCGGTCTCGTAATTATTTAGCGTACGTCGTTCCATGCTGCGTTGACATCATCATCATCATATCAGCCTATAGTCGTCCACTGCTGGACATGGGCCTCTCTCAATGAACGCCAAGATGACCGATCACGACATACTGCGAGCTTATTGGTATGTTTGTTCGTGGTTGGCCAAGTTTGGCACCCATAACATATTATGGATAACATATGTCAAATCTATATTAATTTAGAAATGCATCTACGCGTCGCGTTGCGGTCTGATTCAACCCTAAGGTTGTTAGGTTTTTCGTCACGGAATTTCTTGTTTCGGTCGCCGCGCTCGAAGCCTGCGATAAAAGCTATCCAATAGCTTAAGAGCGCTCCTAACTCAAACATCGTCCTTCTCTCTTCACACTCACGCCCGTCTTTCATATGCCAGGTGAAAAAGGACGACGCGGAATCATCGCCAAGCTAAGCTTGTCACACACAGAGCAGGTAATGTAAAGATGTATATTATACGATACATCTCGATACATCTCAATACATCTTTCTATAGAAATCGTCAGGAGACCACACACAGCAGTCAGCAGCTATAATGTATATTTTTACATCTTCGTATCTCAAAGCAAACTTCGAAGATCCAAGCAAAAATGTGTCTAAAACAAGGTTTTTTTGTAAAAAAAGAAACTATCGAGCATTTTTTGAGTAATCGTGTTTTCGTCTTGAGCATTTCATCTTCATGAACTGAAGATACTTGTGTCAAAAATAAGTTTTATGTATGTAGTCAAATTAGGGTCAGGTGCGCCGTGCGCTCTTAATAGTCGGGCGAAAGCTAGGTGTAGATACAATATAATTGACACGCTATCAGTGGCGGCGCTAGTCTAAGGGCAACCCGCAACAATGACGGTGCCTTATTAAGGAAACTCCGCATAAAGCATTAATCAGCTGAGAAACTTCGACATCTGTTCAATTCTGAAAGCAATCGCTTCCCTTTGACGCATTGAGACGACACTCCTTCAAAATTCAACCTTAAAACAATAAATTAGAATTGAGAATTGTTTACCTCCAGACCTGTCGGTCTGTTGTCACGATTCGTTGTTTGGGTGACGCAAATTAGAATCTTAATACAAAGGGACAGGGTTGGGAATTGATTGTTTTGGAATCTGGCATGATTCCAGTCCGGGATTTCAATACGGCACTTCATAAAGGCTTTTAAAACTATATTAGTGATATATTTATACGATTGTGATAATATTATGTTTGTTAATATATCAAGTCCTCCTCTATGGCTTAGGGTTGATTCAGACCGCAGCGCGACGTGTAGATGCATTTCTAAATTTATATAGCAGGGAACACCAAACGGCGGACCGCGGTCCGCATCCGGACCGCCGGCCGTGTGCGGACCAAGCATGTTCGAAGATGAACTTCGTTAAAAATAAAGTTCGGTCTCGACTTGCTGATGAACATCCCCAGGATTTAATGTCAGTAGCTTGCACCAATTTCACTCCAAACAAGCAACGAAAAATTGACACTTTTCTCATTGATATGTAAATAAATACCTTTGTAATTTCCGTTATTACATTTTTTATGTGCGGGTCATTTTATTTCTTAAAATGGACCCCAAGCGAAACTAGTTGGTGACCCCTGCTCTAATATATGCATATATCTCAACTTAATCAGTTGCTATTTTTAACCAGAGTTCAATCTCTTTTTAATCTAAACCCCAGTTAAACAACCAGTTTAACCGTGAGTAATGAACTAGCCGCGCACAATAATTGCACTACACTCTAGAACTAATCCAAGCGTTAATCTTTTCAAACACACAATAAAGGAAATTGAGAAGCCAAGAACTGGTGGACTTGAAAATTTTGATTGGTCTTGTTTTTTGTTTTCCAAGTAGGTCCAAGATAATAATAACCCGCACACAGGTTTTCGTGACGGTGGCCGTTTTCATTGAAACCGGGCTAGTTACGCATGGGAAATGTTATAGTGCCCAAGTGTGTGATTAGTACTCAAGAGCACTTTCTCTTACTTTACTCTCATAACCCCACCATAACCCAGTAGGACGGAAGACCGACACGACTTTTTACATGCCCATCCGTGTTCCGACGCATGGATCATGTTACTTGTCAGACAATCAGCCTGCATTGTCCTAACCAAAGAGAATAACAATGATTATAAACTAATTTTGGTGCAACGGAGTTTTGGGAGTAATCTAGTTTTATATAATTTAGAAAACTATATTTACCATTATTCATTACTTTTTTTTTTTTATGAAATAAGGGGGCAAACGAGCAAACGGGTCACCTGATGGAAAGCAACTTCCGTCGCCCATGGACACTCGCAGCATCAGAAGAGCTGCAAGTGCGTTGCCGGCCTTTTAAGAGGGAATAGGGTAATAGGGGAGGGTAGGGAAGGGAAGGGAATAGTTGAGGAATAGGGTAGGGGTTAGGGGATTGGGCCTCCGGTAAACTCACTCACTCGGCGAAACACAGCGCAAGCGCTGTTTCACGCCGGTTTTCTGTAAGAACGTGGTATTTATCCGGTCGAGCCGGCCCATTCGTGCCGAAGCATGGCTCTCCCACATAAATTTTATTACTGCTTTTATTGTGAGAAAAAACGGTAAACGAAATATAAAAAAAAGTTTTACGTATTAAGTCCTCTATACTCGTATACGTCAAAATCAAAGTACAACAAAATTATTTTTTACAGTATTTTGAGCTAAAAGCAAGTCGAAAGCTCAATAGAAGAACGCATCAACTCAGTTCACTTAATTAAAACTTGAGCTCATGTTTATGCAAATACTGAAGATATTCTGCAAACTTTGAGATTCGACATCTTATTATTGAAAGCGATAGGTACGATCAAGTTGAAAACGCGCATCTTTTTGCTATAGTATTAATAGCTTATAACTTTCTTATATTATTACTAGCTGTCCCGGCAAACGTTTCTTTGCCATATAAAGTATTTCGCCCGTATTATTTTATTGAATTGACTAAATAAGTATGTCACCATGGCAACGTCCATCGCTATCCCGTCGCACAATTCAGAAACAATGGTCGCCGTCAGTCTCGAGTTGTAATAATTTACTATTATTTATTCAACAAATGCAATTTATCAATATAAAAAGTACCCAGTAGCCGATTCTCAGACCCACTGAATATGCATATAGGTTAAAATCAGTAAAGCCGTTTCGGAGGAGTACGCGGCCTAACATTGTGACACGAGAATTTTATATAGAACATTATCTACTAATAAAATTTAAATCGAAATTGAAATTGGAACCAAAACCGAAACCGACGTTGTAGCCGAAATGAAACTAAAACTGACTCCGTTACCGAAATGAAACCATGACCGACGCCGTGATCGAAATGAAACCGAAACTGAAACTAAACCCGAAACTGAAACCGACGCCGAAATGAAACCGAAACCAAAACTAAATCCGAAAACGAAACCGAAGCTAGACCCGAAAATAATATCGATTGCGATAGGTTAATGTCTAAATATATAGTCCGTGCAATCCACGAAGACGCGCCCCACTCCTCCTAATCGTTTATAGTATACTAGCTATTTGACCGAGCTTTGCTCGGTATTCGATAAAACACGAATAAAAAGACATTTTCTAAAAATGATTCCTAGCTAGATCGATTTATCACCCCCGAAACCCCCTATATACTAAATTTCATGAAAATCGTTGGAGCCGATCCCGAGATTCCAATTCCAATTGCTCGTTTAAAGATATAAGATTATGACGTATGCAAGCTTTCGCCAATGTTTGAGTGTTATCGGTAAACACTAATTACCTATGAGTGCACGCGCACACTACAATAAATAGACCAATTAAGAAAAAGCGTCACGGTCAAAGGGAAGATGCTCACCCAAAAAAGTGGTGGGGCGCGTCTTCGTGGATAGCACGGACTATACTCGTTTAATTTTTAACATCACTCTCGTTTATTTAAAAAAATATCGAGTGCAACTACTAAACGCCCAATCTGTGCAGGTTTTTTAAGACACCATCCATGGTATCCCTGCTGTAATAATCACAACACACCTGTCATTTCACGGAGGTCTGTCATTAATCATGTCAGCGCCCCAGGGGTGATTTCATTAAAAATATAATTCGGGACCATGAATATTCCCGTTTTGATGGAGTTTTGAAGAGTTTTTTTTTGGTTTAAAATAATGTTCTTCCCTTAGATGAATGATTGGTCTCGTGCTCGCGCTACTACCGCGCGCGCGAGACCAATCATTTATTTAAGGTTTTTCCATTGACGGCCTTGACAAGGCGTACGATGAAAATCGTTTTACAGCGCCATAATATAAATATAAACTGGCCGTTTACAGCAGGGCTAGCTCGTAAGTTTTCCGTTGCGCAGCGTGCTATGGAGCGCGCTATGCTCGGAGTTTCTTTGGCGGATAAGCTTCGAAATGAAACAATTCGTCACAGAACTAAAGTCACCGACATAGTGCTTAGAATTAAAATCTTACGTGGGAGAGCCATGCTTGATAAATACCAATAATGACCGGATAAATACCACGTTCTCACAGAAAACCGGCGTGAAACAGCGCTTGCGCTGTGTTTCGCCGAGTGAGTGAGTTTACCGGAGGCCCAATCCCCTAACCCCTACCCTATTCCCTTCCTTACCCTCAACTATTCCCTTCCCTTCCCTTCCCTACCCTCCCCTATTACCCTATTCCCTCTTAAAAGGTCGGGAACGCACTTGCAGCTCTTCTGATGCTGCGTGTGTCCATGGACGACGGAAGTTGCTTTCCATCAGGTGACCCGTTTGCTCGTTTGCCCCCTTATTTCATTAAAAAAAAAAACAGTACGCTGAAGTAGAACGGGGCTGGTCACGTAGGTCGAAGAACAGACGATCGCTGGAGTAAACTTACTCTGGAATTGCCTTGCCAACCCTTGGGTCAATTCAGAGCGCAACGCGACGCGTAGATGCATTTCTAAATTTATATGGATTTGATAGACTTGCAAGACGTCTCACGCAATTGAAATCTGTCAATTCCATACAAATTTAGTTTTTTTTTAATTTCACACCACGTCAGTCTGGCCCCGTTGTAACTTGTGTTACAGGTACCAGACAACGGAAATATATTTAATACTTTTATACTATACATATATTTAAGATTTTTATTATATGACACATATTTTTAATACACATCCATAACCCAGGAACTTTGAATAATTTTTGTTCCGTCGGCGGGATTGAAACCCGCGACCCCCGGCTTGAGCTACCAACACGCCCACCAACTGAGCCACAGAAATGCATCTACGCGTCGCGTTGTGGGTGGTTGTGGTCTGAATTGACCCTATAATGTAAAAATTTGTGTCGCGTAGGCATGTTGTCAATGTTGTACCTTCATAATTAAAATAATACGTTTCCACTTTAATTACTAAAATACTTGGCGCTATACAAAGGGCGAGGGAAAATATGTATGTAATATAAAATAAGACTAAATAATTAAAATTTCTACAGAATATTTTAATTTACTTAGGGTGGTTTGCACCCGATGCGTGGTTATAGTTACAGTTATGGTCAAAGTTATGGTTATAGTTAAGGCTAACTTAACTTTAACCTTAACTTTGACCACAGAATTTAACAGATGTAGGTATGTTGCTCGTTCGACAATGCTTTAAATGAACGTAAGCGGGGGCGCTGCTGTAAAAAAATGCGTTTTTGTATGATGACAGCGTTAGTTCCTTTTTCGCCACGTTCATTTAAAGCCTTGTCGAGCTCTATGGTTATGGCTAAATATGGCGTCCATTTTTGACTTTAACCAAAGATTTGACATTTTGCATTGTAGTTATAGTAATGTCGGCTGTACACTCCCGCGGAGAGCTCTCGGGCGAGAGTCTCGTGTGAGAGCCCCTTGCCCGAGTGCGATCATGTACATTCTCGCTTAGTTCAATCGCAGTTACAATGATATCTTTCGATGCATGGTGAATGTTTTAATTCACCATGCATCGAAAGATATCATTGTAATCCAAAGATCTATAATCATATTTAATTTTATTTCTCACAGATAATGACTGATAATGACGTTTATTATTGTTATTTTTCTGTTCTGCACTGTCTAGCGGCGCGACTAGTAGTGAAAAACGCGAGAGTGTACAGTAATGCGCTCGCTTTCCTCGCGAGACCCTTTGTCTCGGGCGCTAAATACCGACACCGGACCGAGAGGGTCCGAGACAGGCGAGCGCACCCATTTACACTCTCGCACTCGGGCCGTCTCGCTGTGTCTCGGCGAGAGTGTACAGCCGACATTAAAGTTATGGTTGCAGTCATAGTTATAGTTAAAGTAAGTTGGTGCAAACCACTCTTAGCAGTTAGCAGCAAAATCGGTTCAGGGGTTTGGGCTTGAAGAGGTAACAGACGCCACACTGTCGTATGTATAATATTAGTATTATGTACTTCAGATAAATATACAGTGTGTAACAAAAATAAGTGATAATACTTTAGGGTGAGTACGTGTTCCTTGTAGAGAGTTCACTGTGAAAGTAGCAGCGCTGAAAGACGAATTTTTTTTTTCACTTTTGTATTTGCAAGGGCCCGAGCGTCACGAGTTTTCCCATACAAAAGTGAAAAAAAATTTGGTCTTTCAGTGCTGCTACTTTCACAGTGAACTCTCTACAAGGAACACGTACACACCCTAAAGTATTATCACTTATTTTTGTTACACCCTGTATACAAAAACTGGCGACCCGCCCCGGCGGCGCACGGGTATAAAATATATTATAGCCACTGAAAAAAATATTAAAATCGATAGCCTATGATCCTTCACGTGGTCTACTTCTTATCGGTGCCAAATAATATAAAAATTGCTCCAGAAGTTCGCGACATAAGCCCTTTCAAATATAACTAACTATATTCATAACAACTTATCACTTAAAATGTATAACACAGCTGACACAAATTTGAGCGGAGCGTACAAAAAACGTAATATAGGACGCGGGCGGCTTTAAAACGGGGACGCGAAGATCGCTTAATTAATATATTATACTCCCCCTTTGGGGGGGGGGAGTACAGTCTACAGTGTAACTCGCTGATGAAGTAACAGTTATGGTGACGGTGGCCGGTTTCATTGAAATCTAACCAGATAGTTTATAGTGGCTGATTGTGTTTCATTAAAAAGACCCGTAGCCCTAGCACGGCCACCAGTAGAAATGCGAAAGTATGGACAAACTGTGGAGATAAACTTAAGGTAGCGTTCCGATCATTTTTCGTTTCCAAAAATTCAATTAAAATGCCACTTTACGACAATGGTCCTAAAAATTCAAATAATAATATCTATGACATATACTATAGTCTGTCATAAAGAGGCATTTTAATTGAATTTTTTTCGATCGCGATTGGCCGCGGTAAAGATCGGAACGGCACCTTTAGTTTATGTCCACAGTTTGTCTATACTTTCGCATTTCTACTGGTTGCCGTGCTTGGGCTACAGGTAGACTGTTCAATGTGTCCACTAAGGGTTGAATCAGACCGCAACTGCAGACCGTAGATGCATTTCTAAATTTTTATGGATTTGACAGAATAGCAAGACGTTTCACGCAATTGAAATCTGTCAAATCCATACAAATGCCGCGCCGCGCCTCGCCTCGCCTCGTCGCGTTGCGGTCTGATTTGATCCTAAGAGCACTCTCTTTTCTTCATTAGTGAAGGCTAGAGATCAGGCACAGCACTTTATGCATACTCATTCTAGGCATGAATAGTCCTAACCTAACCGAATTTAGAAATATTTTTCCTATGCGGGAATTGAACCCACGACCTTAGATTCGAGAGCCAAATTCTTAGCCGTTACGACTTACGGAGTTATTCTCTCTAAGGGTAACTTCAGTAGTTAGTACTACAACCAAAATAACGGTGCACAGAATTTCATACCAATTTTTACATAATGTAGTTTTGTGACTCGTCACTCGATACGCCGTGTGGACTTTAAAAGGAGTCCACACCGCCGTTTTTCCATACAAACGTTGTCCCCTGTTTCCTTCTGTTGGATAATGCCGGTAGAGTTATGATTTTTTTTCCTGAATATCTATGGCCACTATAAGCATGTCCCTATGTTTTCTTTTTTTTCATAATGTTATTATTTAAAAAGATAAGAACGTCCAAAAACCCAAAAAAAATACCAGATTTTCCTCTGTGTTCAAACAGCCAGAAAACAAAACTGGCTAAAATATACAAAAAAAAAAAAACATAGGAACACAGCTCACGCCTTGTTTTAATTTTTAGTGAAAAAAGTACTTAAATCGGTTAAGTTTTGGAGAAGGAATCAGCGGACAACGAATCGAAGATTTTCTGTTCTTTTATTAGAACTTTTGGGAGCTTTGAGATTGGTGAGACAGCAATACATTGTCAAATACCTATGTTCAATTTCTCTCGCCCCTGGTGTATCCTCTTAATAACGTCCAAAATACCAATCTGTCTTTGACTGTACAAAATTAACTCAATATTTTTCGTTTAAGCCTACTCAAATAATAAAGATTTCATTTAAAAAAGATAATTGTATCCACTTCGTTTTTTTTGGGAATCGAATTCAGTTTGGTAAATAGTTTAGGCGTTGATTCAAGGCGACAGCGGTCATTACCATTGTCAAAAAACTTGACTAAACATTTCGTCGTTTTACATATATCACCGTGATCACACTCGCAGGCAACATAATATACTGTATATTGTATGTTTTAATGCCATAACAAGTCTCAATCTTAATATATATTATTTTCATACGGGCGACAATTTATAATGTAGGCGCAAAGCCCCCGGCTTAGAAGCGCGTAATTTACAATATTATGACATATTAAATTGTCGCTTTCTATATTGTGTTTATTAAATATTGTACTGTTTAAATTATAAATAAATTCTTTTTTAACAACAATACTTAATAAGCGTACTATAAAAGATCTGGTTTTCCTTTTCTGGCACATTGTAAAAGTCATATGATAGACGAAGATAGATGATTTCGAATTTTTTAATTATTGTGTGGGGTTCGCAACGTTGGATTATTTCTCATAGAAATTTGGATTATTTTTCATACGTGGGAGAGCCATGCTTCGGCACGAATGGGCCGGCTCGACCGGGTAAATACCACGTTCTCACAGAAAACCGGCGTGAAACAGCGCTTGCGCTGTGTTTCGCCGAGTGAGTGAGTTTACCGGAGGCCTAATCTCCTAACCCCTACCCTATTCCCTTCCCTACCCTCAACTATTCCCTTCCCTATCCTCCCCTATTACCCTATTCCCTCTTAAAAGGCCGGCAACGCACTTGCAGCTCTTCTGATGCTGCGAGTGTCCATGGGCGACGGAAGTTGCTTTCCATCAGGTGCTCGTTTGCCCCCTTATTTCATAAAAAAAAAACATAGAAATAACTATTTAAGCGCTGCTACTGTCACAGCTACCACAGAAGGACACATTAAGAGTCCGGGTGCCATCGCAATTCTCATACAAACGTAATACCAAGATCATTTCCCATACGAGAATATTTACCATATTTGAGTCATTATTAAGCTTAAGATAATAATTACCTAGGTTCCTGTACAAAGATTCACTGCAAAATTTATTTACATACTAAATTGTAATCGTTCATATTTTTTGGTATGTAAATATTTTGCAGTGAATCTTCGTAATTACTATCCTAAGCTGAATAATAACTCAAATATGGTAAATATTGTCGTATGGGGAATGAATCTTGGTATTACGTTTGTATGAGAATGTCGATGGCACCCGGACTCTTAACATCCTAAACTATCGTCACTTAGTTTTGTTCCCTGTAGGAATATCTTCTACTAGGCTTTTTTTTATGAAATAGGGGGGCAAACGAGCAAACGGGTCACCTGATGGAAAGAAAATCCGTCGCCCATGGACACTCGCAGCATCAGAAGAGCTGCAGGTGCGTTGCCGGCCGTTTAAGAGGGAATAGGGTAATAGGGGAGGGTAGGGATGTGAAGGGAAGGGAATAGGGTAGGGGATTGGGGCTCCGGTAAACTCACTCACTCTGTGAAACACAGCGCAAGCGCTGTTTCACACCGGTTTTCTGTGAAAACGTGGTATTTCTCCGGTCGGCCGGCCCATTCGTGTCGAAGGATGGCTCTCCCACGTCGAAACATCGGCTTGGCCTGACGATTGCACGTAAACATATTTTCTTATTAAATATAAACAAGAGCCCAAGTTTGCCCATAAACATCGTTTCTCCTGTACCTCTATAATTTTGCCGACTTTATAGCACTTCGGGCTACCTTTTTTATCTGAATTATAAATGGCCGAAGCGATCCGAACGCATTTGGACGACCAATGACGTAGGCTGATGAGGTTATATATTATTCTGCTGGCTATTTTTATCTCGGGAGTGTTTTATTGCTTCGGAGAAGTAACTTCGGTATGTTAATTTATTGGGTGTAGGAAATGGTAGAAATATATTCTATGCCTTTTTTATTCCGATCTGGCAAACAATAATTTGCTTTATTCGTTACTAGCTGGTGCCCGCGACTTCGTCCACGTCAGCATAGTAGATCACGATGCAAGTATTATTTTTCAAAAATATTCAATGTACAGAATTGACTTTCCTACGATTTTATTATATGTATAGATACTTTATTATTTGTATAATGTACCCACTATAGGAGAAGTTAATTCCTAGGCAGATGGGGGACCTACGTAGTTTGGTCACGTTACGTGAAACCCAACCAACAGATCACGATGGGTCAATTCAGACCGCAACGTGACGAGGCAAGGCGAGGCGCGGCGCGGCAAAGTTTGTATGGATTTGACAGATTTCAATTGCGTGAGACGTCTTGCGAGTCTGTCAAATTCATATAAATTTAGAAATGCATCTACGCGTTGCGTTGCGTCCGAATCAACCCTACATTAAATTGACATGATCCGACCAAATGACGTTGGTATGTCAACTGCCTAGGAATCAATTTCTTTGATGGTACAATATATAAATATTCTTCTTGAATCACAAATCGATTAGAATTGTTATTCTAATCGATTATAATATTAGCATCAAAATAAAAAAGTATTTTTAAAGCTCTAAGCATCAAATATTATTTATAAATTATAATATATTAATTAATAATTTTATATTTTCATCGAGACAGAGCACAGATAGCTGGGAACAACTTGAAGAAATATACATTAAATTTACAGACTTGCCACTCGCATTGTTGGGCTGCTTGTTCCAATTTTGAATTTGAATTTGTTCTCATTTCAAAATGCATTGCAATATCTTGGAATGAGAATCGAGCCACATACTCTTTTTACGTTTAAATCATAACCTAAATTCTGCCTAAAGTCTTATGGCCTGTTTCACCACTTCCTGATAAAGTGCCGGATAGGCTATCCATAACTTTTTTGACAGATTCACCATCCTCTATCTGTCAAGTTAAGTGGTGGATAGCCTATCTGGAACTGGTGAAACAGGCCCTTATACTTTTTGTTCTTCGAAACAATCAGCAAAACATCTAGCAAGTAGCAACTAGCAACACTGATAACACAAGACTTAAATCATACCCGACCTTCCCAAGTCGAGCGAAGGGTTGCTAACATAAATCCCGCGACTCTCTGGGGAATCCACGCTTTGAGGTTATGAAAAGCCAAGATTCGGGGTCAAAGTGTATAGCGTTTTAGAGCTGTTAGAATTGTGAGAAGTTTTTGCAGACCCGTAAAATAAGTTGTGTATGTTTTTTGTAAAATAACTAGTTGATCGCAGTAAATGTAATTTGGCCATACACCGTTTGATATTATAATTGAGCCCACTGTTGTTTAAAAAAAATGAAGCGACATCGTGTTTGGATACTCGGTTGGAACTAAGTATGTAGCAAACTGTTGTAAACTCATAAAAAGTTAGTGATTTTTGTTTTGGGATTTATAACAATCTCATGAGAGGTCTCCCGCTGAATTTATAATAGTTTGTGTCTTTGTAAGGGTTAATTCAGACCCCAACGCATCGCGTAGATAATATGCATAAATTCTGTACTGAATTGACAGATTTCGGGAGCGTGAGACGTCTTGCAAATCTGTCAAATCCATACAAATTTAGAAATGCCTCTACGCATCGCGCAATTTGTATGGATTTGACAGACGTCTCACGCAATTGAGTTCCGTCAAATCCATATAAATTTATGCCGTGCCGCGCCTCGCCTCGTCAGTCGTCGCGTTGCAGTCTGAATTGGCCCTAAGAGGTTTCTCGCTGAATTTATAATAGTCTGTGTCTTTGGACCGATGGTGCCTCATTTCTCCATTATCACTATTTTATTTTTCTTTTGGAATATTTGACACTTCTTTTTTGTTCCAGAAAATGTCAAGCGCGCTACTGTCACTGGCGTTGGTTGTGTCGCTGGCGGCGGCGACCGCTGGCATCAAGTGCTGGCAGTGCGGGCAGTACAGCGACGGCGTGGGGTCGATAACACCTTGCAACAACCGCAGCGCGGCCCGCCTGAACCAGTGTCCGCCTGACGCCAAGTATTGTATTGTGAGTGTTATTTTATTTATTTATTAAAAGCCAAACACTAATATTCTAGCCAGAGACCAATAGCGCACTAACGGCTAGGTCGCGGCGGCCAGGTGCTCGTGGTCTATGGCAGCTTCATAGTTCATACTAAGGTATCTATACCTATTATATTATCTATCTCATATCTATCTCGACCTGGGCGCTGCCTGGCCGCAACCTGGCCGCTGCGGCCTAGCCGCTAGTGCGCAATTGGGCTTAGGGTCAATTCAGATTTCAGATCGCAACGCAACGCGTAAATGCATTTCTTATGGATTCGACAAACTTCAATTGCATGAGACGTCATGCAAACCTGTCAAATCCATACAAATTTAGAAATGCATCTACGCGTCGCGTTGCGGTCTGAATTGACCCTAACTTGAAATGCCATTTTTAAAAGACATTCAAAACAGCGTCGATCAGTGTCGAATTGGCGCTTTTTAACGAGACACTTGAATTTCGGCATAAAATCCGGATTGAAAAGTTTCTTTGAAACGGCAACCGAAATTTAAATTGAATGAATTGAAATGCAGGTTCATAGTGTAACATGACGACGCTCGCTACTACGTTACGGCACAATTCGTTTATCGCCTGTAACCGTACTGCATGACTGGTGAGACATGTTTATACTTGAGGACGTGTTATTTGGCTATTATTGATCACTGAGTAAATGTAGCTTAAAGTTAAATAATTATTTACCCAACTCAACAATTTTGTATTAGCTTCATGGGAAGGGTAGCGGCGCACTATGGAAAATGGTAGAACTAGAGCATATCATAAATGGATTTTAAAAATATCACAATTTGAATGAAATATTTATTGCATTCGATACTCTAATAACCAAATAATCCTAATCAGACATTTTTTTGTTCTAAAACTGCATAAATATTTTTTTTTCATAGGTTGAAGTAAGTTGAAGTAGCGGATGGCTCATTCAAATGTTTGCATACACGTAATTCAAATGAATATTGTGAAAAAAGTATTTAGCTCATGCATGCGGTTTTATACATTTTTAAAAATGATATTTTATATTCTTAATAATGAGCTATTAACTTTTTTTAATATGCTTTTTATTTTTGAGTAAGTACTTAAAAATTGACATACTTACCCTATTTTTCACTTTTCTTTTTTTTTCGTCGAAGGTTTTCACATTTACCGACGGCTCCCTACGCGCAACTTTATATGTTATTTGATAGCTTAACTATTTATAAATGAAAAATTAAAAAAATCAGCTGCGGAAATTTGCGGTCCTGGAAGTTATGGGAAAAAATGTGATAGCGGTCGGAGTAGATAATTCGGTATCTTTTGCGGTTACTGCTGACATAGTTTACAAAAACTATATTAACCACCATATTTTGATAGCAATAGCTTATCATCTATTTTGCACTCGTTGTGCATGAGTAAATATGCATAACATTCATATTAGTACGTATTTCATATCTAAAAAACCAGTATATAAAGGGAAGCAAATATCTTCAAATTGCACACTTCAGCGTGTATTTCATATTGAGTGACACTTATTTAAATTGGTTATTTCCATTAAAATGTCAACTTTCAACTGTACTAAGGGCGATTTCATCATTCCCTATATCGAGCGTGGCAGAACCTTGGAATCGTTGTCCATAGTTCTACAGCAAACATTAAATGTTTCTGAAGACATCTTGTGTTTTGTAATTGGTGACATTCAAAGAAATATTCTGCCTTCTTTCAATAAGCGCTGGGCTCAAGCATCACGGAAAAAGGACGAATTTATTCGAAATAATACAAGCTGGCTGGAGTCAGGATATTCAGTACAGTTTCCGGAGTCTGAAGCACATTCACTGCCATCAACTTCTGGTAAACGAGGAAGACCGTGCATTGCTTATGGAGACTCCTCAGAATCAACAAAGAAAAGGAAAAACACTCTTTTACTAGAAGAATATGGGTTTGAGCACATTTGTAACGCATTTTTGCAAGGACTGCGGGCCTTAGGTGAGTATGCAGAGGCTCATCTTGTTGAAGAGCTAAGAAACTCTGAGAGCGAAAAGCAAAAAGTTTTCTCGACTATGTGGAAAGAGTCAAACCAAATGAAGATTTTATCGGATACGAAAGAAAGTGTACAATGTTTCCCCCATATTACAAAATACAAGAAATAAAACAAACTTGCTATCCACCATCTTCTACAATCGAAACCACAAATACTTATGCTAAAGTGATTAATATACAAGACTTACTGGACCACACAGTTGCCAGAATTTTAAAAATTAATCCAGTTTTCCTAGAACAACACAGAAATTTAATCCTTTACTGTAAATGGGGATGTGATGGTTCATCTGGCCAAAGTCAATACAAGCAGAAACTGCCAGAAGAATCGGAAACTATTTCAGATGCCAATCTGTTCGTCACTTCATTAGTTCCCATTAGATTAATTGATGACCTCTCACAAGCCATTATTTGGCAAAATCCAGTACCTTCATCTGTTCGTTATTGTAGACCCATTTCTATTGAATATTGTAAAGAAACTCCTGAAAAAACTAAGGCAGTTGTAGACGAAATTACCAGACAAATTGAATCTTTACGCCCGTCATTAATAAACAAAGATGGTGTTGCAGTAAATGTGAAGCACGAACTTTTTCTAACAATGATTGATGGTTAGGTGGCTCAGGTCCTAACAGAAACTCCATCGGGTTCTACGTGCACGATATGTGGGGCTACTCCTCGACTTATGAATGACCTATTAAAAGTGACTGCTAGACCTGAAAATGAAAGTGCTTACCAATATGGATTATCCACATTGCATGCCTGGATTCGCTGCATGGAAATGGTATTACACATTTGCTACAATCTTGACTTTAAGACTTGGTCTGCTACAACAGAAGAATTAAAGAAATTGAAGAAAGAAAAGAAGGAATTTGTTCAAAAACGTTTCAGGGAAGAGCTAGGATTAATTATCGATAAACCTCGTCAATTAAGTGGAAACTCAAGTGATGGAAATACAGCACGAAGGTTCTTTTACAATTACACTTGCTCGGCGAACATAACAGGTGTTGATGAAACATTGATTAAACGCTTGTATATTATTTTACAAGCTCTATCTTCTGGAATGATGATCGATCCCGAAAAATTTGGAGTTTATGCCTTAGAAACTGCGCGAATTTATGTTAGTAACTATGATTGGTACTACATGCCATCCTCCGTGCACAAATTAATTATACACGGAGAAAGCGTGATCAAACATTTTTCTGTTCTTCCTATTGGGCAACTGTCGGAAGATGCACTAGAGTCGCGCAATAAAGACTACAGAAATATGCGCCTGCACCATGCCAGAAAATGTTCCCGTATAGCTACAAATGAAGACGTATTTAAAACGCTTCTATATACTTCAGATCCATACGTTTCAAGTTTAAGAAAACCTTATGTGAGAAATGTGAAGGATCTTGATGAAGAGGCACTAAGTCTTTTGAAGGTGGTACCTGAAGGTGATCCTACATTTACACCGGAAGTAATTTTAGTTAGGAATAGCGAGGATAATAACAATTAGATATAACATTATAAGTAACTAAAACCTAGAACAAAACCAATAATATTATAAGATTTGTCTAATCTAAGATAAATTAGTTTGGTGTGAGGCATAGATAGGTACTATACGATTTTATAATTTTATGTATTTTATTATGCTTGTGTGATAAGTATAATTTTACTCATATTAGTACTTATTTATAAAAAATAAACTACTCGTATTACTTTTTTATCTTTTCTTTTTTTTTAACCTAAAATAAATATGTATACAATGAAAAAAAATACAAAAATTGATTATTTTTAAAATCTTTGTATATCACTGTATACATGTGCCAAATCTCAATACAATACGATGAAAAACCTTGAAGTTACAGATTTTTGATCCGATAAGGACCCAAATTTTCCACTGTGCGTCGGCGGGATTCGAACCCGCGACCCCCGGCTTGAGCTACCAACGCGCTCACCACTGAGCCACAGAGGTCGTCATATTACTGCGGTCATTAAATTGTGGTCGCCAAGACTATGGTGATTTTGAGAAAGCCTTTTACTTGATTACTACAACTTAGATAATGAAATAAAGGTAGCATCTTCTAAAAATTAAAATCACATTGTTCTGTCCGGTATGACCTTCTATTTTTTACCGGACTAGCCTCGAAAATACCGGACTGTACGATTAAATACCGGACATCTGGCTTAAACCCTACTCGTGAATCGTGACTCGTTACGTTGCAATGTAAACTAACTGCTGCACTCAGAGATGAATCATAATTACTTAACTGTAATTAAATTAAGATTTTGCCATAAGCTTGATACAATACTGTTAAACTCTTCATAAAATTGAAGTTATTCATCATTAAACGTCTCTGAGTGCAGCCGTAAGCCTTAAGGGGGCGACCTGTGAGTCCTGTGACAGAAAAAAATCGGTTTTCACCCGCGCACTTTATACCCCCCGCACTTGCCCAACGCATTTAAAATGTCACCGCGGCTATTTTGTGTAATTATTCTCGTAATCACTTTTTGTACGAACGTAGTATAACTAAATATATCAGATAACATTTTGAGAAGTTCGAGTCACATTTTCTATCTGTACTTTGACAATCAAATTAATCATTTTTGCCATAAACACTAGTAATACTTTATGATATTATGTTTATTAAATCGAAATCGAAGAGGCGCTGACACTACTGGATCGATTCTGCTGTTGTTGTTACAAAAATATTAAAACTTTATTTAATATAATCTACTAGCCACGTCTTCGTCCACGTCCGAATTTGGTTAGTTTTTGTGTGTATTTGCGTAAAATATATTAACATTTGTCAGATTAAAATATACAAAATTCTCATGTCACAATGTTTGTAAGCGAACTGCTCAACCGATTCAATGAAATTTTGCATACATACATTCGTTAGGCTTGAGGATATTTTTTTATCTGCTTTTTGATATAATATATTATTGATACTAGAAATAATTTATGTGGCAAACTGACGTTTGCCGGATCATCTAGTCAAATATGTATAGAAAATTCTCGGGTCACAGTGTTTGTGCCCGAACTCATCCAAAACGGTTCAACCGATTATAATGCTATGTACATTCGTTAGGCCTGACAATAGGTTTTTATTTACTTTTTATATTTATACTTTAAAAAATAATAATTGGCAAAGCAATGTTTTCCGGGTCAGCTAGTTTCCTCCTTTTAGCTCCCCTTCTCATGAATTGCACCATCAGATCACCACTTTTTTTAACATGTTACGAAATTCGGACTACATCTTATACAATAACAAAAGAATTTTGCAAATCCGTCAACTAACGGCGGAGTTACCCGTCATGGTATCACTAAAATCGTCTCTGATGCTGGTGCTGATAAAAAACCCAGCTCAAATTTCATCTCGATATACTAGAAAAATCACGTGTTCGGGAATGTCAAAGATTTTGTGTAGTCTGCCGTCCAGCTGATATTTTCAAGGTAGGTCATCCATACATTGCCACAGCGTTGGCAAAGGTGCATTGATTGCACGGGTGATTACTTTGAATAACAGAAATAAGTAAGTTCGGAATAATCAGCCAAGTGTGAGTCAGACTCGCGTACGAAGGGTTCCGTACCGTTATAGAGCTAAAAACAGCCCAAAAATTGTAATTTTTGTATGGGAGCCCCCTTAAATATTAATTTTACTATCCATTATTAAAGTACAAATAAAATTAAGCATTTTGTAAAAATTTCAAGTGCCTATAGCTATAGCAATTATTAATATCAAGCAAAAAATCAGATTTGTTGTACGTTAAATATTTTTTTTTGTTTTTAGTATTTTTTGTAATAGCGGCAACAGATGTTTACATTCTGTGAAAATTTCAGAAGTCTAGCTATACCCGTTCTTGAGATACAGCCTGGAGCCTGAGGGTTCCGTACCCTTTGGGTACGGAACCCTCAAAAGAACATTTTTCAAACAAAACGGCAATATCATAGGTATAAAAGACCTTATAATATATTATGTAGTAAGTATATTATGTACTCTTCTAAATCCTTACATAAATGTACCGTCAACTTTGTTCATACTCTTATTATTATTTATTATCAAACGAATGGTCAAAGTAGTGAATTTTGCATATAATATTATAATGTTATCACTGTTTGACAATTTAATCTTATCATTTCAAGACCGTAGCGTTGTTCCGAAGAAATTTATTCGATATTTCCATAGTATCGATTACGACATTCATTGAAACCAAATCGATTTTCAAATCGCTGTCATACACTAGTTTTTGTCAAAACGATATCGATTTAAGGCTGATTTATTTTTTCAATCTCTATTGCCGCGGCCGCTGATTCGTCTATCGTCACGAAGCTTCGTGCTATGAGACGATACCATTGGACGATACACGCAGATCGTCTAATGGTATCATCTCAAGCACGAAGCACTACGCATGTGCGGCGGCAACAATTGGGTTTGACAAATTATTTGTCATGATAATATTATCATATTCGTAAACAAATAAACATATTTTATATTAAATTAAAAAACATTCTACAATTGTTCATCTGCTCCCGTTTTCTCCTGTAATAGTTGCTTTTAGTGTGTTTATTTAGTTTTTGTTTGTTTCCCATGGTTTCGATTAAATATTTCTCAATCCGGAGTAAAGGAAAAATAAGTACATCCTCTCCTTGGGCGCGCGCGAACGCGACTGTTGGCGACTGAGAGGTGAGACAAATTTAACGGTGAAGCTCCAATGTGGTTTTTCTTAAATATCTTTAAAAATATAAAGAATATTAAAAATCCGCTAGGTCGAACCGTCGGTGATAGAATTTTATTAGATGTGTAAAAATATTAACTCAGTTTAATGCATGGTTTTGGCAATAAGTATATGAAAAAAATCGTCAAAGTTAGATGCATTTTTGTGATTTTTTTTTATCGAGAAAACTTTACGATATCGTGTTTTCGCTCAGATCGAATTCTCGGAAATATAATGTAGTATCTATGTTTAGAAAATTAAACAATTCGGGGCTTATTATCAAGTACAAAAATGATTTATAAAATCGTCAATTTTGGATTAGTCGCCTTCTTAAGGGGGCGACTAACCCTAAAGTGTCGATTTTATAATTCATTGTGGACAAAGCTATTTAGCTATGTCCAATGTCCATACTATGCAATTTCATCTTAAATTTTCGTCGTCATCTTTTTATTCAACTTTCATTTGGCATATTCAATAATTCAATGCGTCAAAATCCACCCACGTTGGAATGAAAAGTGTCATAGCGTCGCGGGCATGCCTCACGTGCGATGTTGACTATAACGCATGCCATTAGCTATGTCCACACTATGCGCTTTCGTCTTAAATTTTCGCTATTTTCTTTCATTCAACTTTCGTTTTGGCGCATTCAATAATTGCCAACGCAACGCCAACATTGTCATTTTTGTTTTTTTGGATACGGTCAGATGGCATGTGTGGCGGGCATGTTTCACCGCCCTCACGTGCGATGTTGACTGCGCTATAACGCATGCCATTGATGAACAAAAAAGGCACAGTGTGGACAAAGCTAAAATAAGATTGTTGACCTTGAGTGGTGGAATTATTTCTGGTTCTTCGTTTACAGGTTCCAGCTTTATGTGTAGTAGACGTGATCGCACAACGATATGCATTAGACTTTCAAAATGCTTCAAACATTTCCGTAAGCGCTGCCTAGCCTCACAAAATTTTTCTGAGAACCCAATCTCCCACTCCATAACTGGTAGAAGTACTCTGAAATAAATAAAATAAATGAAATAAAGGATAAATAAAGTAAGCAAAATTACGGACCAAATATAAAGATGATAAATTGAACAAATGAAATAAAATTAATTTTGAAATTTAAACAAAAGAAATCAAAGTTCATATTAATTGAAGACATGAGTAGATAAAAGTATCTTACGATTTGAAAACTGTGGTTTTTTACATAAATGGAGACTTTGGAACGGGAAAAATCGGCCAAGTGCGAGTTGAGCTCGCGCACATAGGGTTCCGTACCGTTTTATAATGGTATATCCCATACAAAAACATTTTTTTTCCTATTTTTTTTATTATTACTTCTAAAAAATGTTTTTTATAAGTAATAATAAAACATTATATAGGCCCCCCTTAAATATCTAATTTATTTTGTTTAAATAGTATTTGTTGTTATAGCGGCAACAGATACACATAGTCTGTGAACTCTAGCTATAGCGTGTGTGGTCTACCGAAGGTTCCGGGGGAGACTCCGGAATGAAGCGCGCGTCACGTCGCCGATAACTCGTAATAAAGTGTAGTTATTAAGTGTATATAATTTATATGTATGTTAATCATTAAGGTATATATTGTATGGGCCTATGTAGCCTGCTATAAATAAATAAATAAATAAAATATAGCGGTTCTTGAGTTACAGCATGGAGACAGACGGACAGACATCGAGGTCTCAGTAATAGGGTCCCGTTTTTACCCTTTGGGTACGGAACCCAAAAAATGATTTGCTCTTATGTTGTGAAATGATAGTAATTACGCACTTCATCCACTTATGTCGCGGTCGCCAATTCTGAAGAAAGAATTACCGTACACGATATTTTAAACTTTAACAATAAGAATAAGAACATTTTTATTTTGCTTTTTAATTTAAGAACATTTTTATTTAAGCTTTAGGGTCAATTCAGAACGCAACGTGACGTGTAGATGTATTTCTGCCCTGTGTATTATTTTCCTCTATGTGTATTTCTGTATGGATTTGACAGATTTGCAGGACGTCTCACGCAACTGAAATTTATCAATCGACGGGTGCAAAGTAAAAAAAGTCATCTGCAATTTTGAGTTTTTCGTTTTTTTGTAGAAACTAGCTTAAAATATCATGTTCTACAACATACCAAAAACAAAAATTCAAATATCACCTTATTTTTGGTACTTTTGTCACGTAAAAGAAGACATCTACTCTTGTTTTGTGAAATTGCACGATGTAGATGCGGATAACTACCGCTGGTCGTCTATACGCGGGACGCGCGGGGGTCATGTTATGCGGCATAAGCGGCTATCTGCCATATAGCTTTTTCTACGTTGCGATTGTGATTTAGATGTCTCAATTTACTTTTGCAAATTAGTATTGTTTATTATGTTTATGAGTACCTATTTATGTTAATTCTTATTGTTAGCTATATTAATTGACTTCTAATTTGTTACTGTTATTTTTTACTGTTTTTTCATGTTCAGAAAGTCCAAAACGACTTTTTAAAGAAGTTGAAAGTTTCCAGAACATAAGTGATAGATTTATAGAGCAAAATACTGTGTTGCCCGATGAAATTATTGAACATCTTATAGAAAACCTTGATGTGTCACCGATGAAGACAAATGAATATAAGTTAACTTTGTAAGATAAGTCCCCATGATCTGAATACTCTAGGCCAGTCACACCAGTTCACTCTCAGTCTGAAATATAAAATGATTTTGAAAATTTGTCGATCTCAGCAAATTAAGAAATACGCCAACACCCTCAGAATACAGTTCATCACTTCAAGTCCGCCGCGTCCATTATCAGTATTAGATCAAAATATTATATATTCTTTTTTATTAAACAGATACTTTGATCTCATATAATCTATGACCTGCTTGAGTTTATTAACTCAAACAGGCCATCGAGTATATTGTCCCTCTCAAACTTTAAATCTTCTATAGACAACACCATTGATGCTTCTTCGGCAGTGGAGGCATCAAGTGAATGTTCTACGCCTTCCTCGTTAAACGGTAGAAAAAGACGTCAGTTAAATATTGATCTAAAGAAAAGGCGATTGAGAAATAAAGACACGTGTATTGATACGAGACGTAAATTACGACAAAATTTAGGTAAACAATTACATCAGTCCAGAAATGGTAAATTGCAACCTGCGTAACATCATATCCCGGCATTTGCAAGTTCTCGCGAAGTTTTTCTATTAACTTATCTTTGACCGGTTTTGGGATCTCTGTGATCACGAGAAGCAATTGAGAAATCGTTGAAATAAAATTTCATTTTGTGTTCTGAAGAATCGTATGCACCCCTCCGATGGTGTAAAACGTCCGGCGATGCTTATGATGTTATAATGAACCCATCATGCTTACAAGTGCCAAGTACAAAGACTTAATAAGCCTCTGCCTAAATTATAATAATTTACAACATAGTTCCTGTACTGATAATGATACTGAATAATTTTTAAATTAGTTTAAAATAATTAAAGTATTGACACAGAATTTCATTTTTGTTGTGAGAAAATACGATTTTTACGAAAGTAAATGAATGATTCCTAAGTATATCCATACTAATATTATAAATGGGAAAGTATGTTTATTTATTTATTTGTTTGTTTGTCCTTCCTTCACGCTCTAACGAAGAAACAAATCGTATTGTTTTTTGGCATAAACTTAATTGAAAGGATGAAAAGTAACATAGGCTACTTTTGGTCTTGGAAAAACATCATGTTTCTAAGGGAGCTTACGGGAATATTTGCAATTTACGCGATTTTCAAATTCCACGCGAGCGAAGCCGCGAGCAAAAGCTAGTATTTCATATTTTAACTTCCTTCTAAATCGTGTACCTTGCACCGAATCGACAACGTAGAAAAAGATATCTACGCAATTATGTTCTGAACTTGGTGTGTTTAAGATGTAAAACGTTTAACTACATATTTTAATAATATAACTTACTTTTAATAATAATTTTAATAATATAAAGTGTTACACTTTACGTAGTTACTGATAATCGTACTAGTAATCGGTAAAAATACTTTAATAAATATAATTTTTAATTCCCACGTAGAAACGACCAAGTGGTAGTTAACTCAGTTGTCATATTTTCAAGCGCAATGTAGATGCAGACAACTACAATATCTCGTAAATTAAACATAATTAGAAGAAATTAAATATACATGTGGATTCATAAATAAATAATGAAACAATGATGAAAATTTCAATAAATTTGATCGGAAATTGACAAAATGGGAGCATTTTTTCCTATTATGCGCTCTCCTGAAAAGTTGCTGTTTTGTAGATGACTCTTTTTACTTTGCACCCGTCGAATTCAGTATAAATTTAGAAATGCATCTACGCGTTGCGTTCCGGTCTGAAATCTGAATCATAAAGTTAATATACCTAGCGGAATAGAGAAACAAAGGCCTGAGCAAGCGAGATGTCACTATCAGCAACACTGCGTGGTAAAAAGAGACGTGTGATACATGACAAACCGATTTTTTTCATCTTTTTGATGTCCAGTCGGTACTTATCGGCACGTTGACAATTTAATCTCTTAGAAAGATGCTTGTGTAAGTGTAGACGTAAACAAATTTTTACACACAGACGTAAATCAATTTTGGTTTCGTTTGACAGCTCGAGATTGTTGCTCTATTCCACTAAGTATATTAACTTTATGGTCTGAATTGACCCTTAGTAGATATATTTAAGTGTCTCCCAGACAGACGCGGCCTGCGGTGGCGGTGGCGGTCAGTTGGATGACTTGAGAGTTCTAGGAACGACACAGACACACGCGGCCACGCGGCGAAGCCATCCAACTGACCGCCACCGCCACCGCCACCGCAGGCCGCGTCTGTCTGGGAGACGCTTTAACAATCTTCCCAAACTCACTCATATGCTGACGGAAAGCGAAACTCGTTTTCGATGTACGTTTGCAGTACCGGCTTGAAATGAGAAAACTTCTGCTCCCCCAAAAGCGAAAATACATTCAGTAGGCAGTCTAAAACCAGCACCGAGTAGCTATTATCTGAGAAACCATTTCTCTCCCCTAACTGTGAAAGAATAATAAAATATTAGCGTGTCTCTTGCTCCGGAATCAATCCGTACGGAAAGTCAGCATATTTTACATGACATGGAGTGTGTACATCTTAAAAAATATATTTGCATGTTCCAATGTGGTGGACGCACGGTTTTAAAGCTAAGTTTTTGTTTTGTTAATTTTAAATTAAAAAGTTTGCTACAGTAGTGAACTTAAGATGACCAAGGAACCGTCCTCAAGCAATAAAAATGTTAAAGTAAAAATAAAATACAAGATGATGTACATTTTTTCGGAAGAATTAAAGTATCCAATGTAAAGGACACGGACCCGGGACTCAAAGTATCTCCATACCAAATTTCAACAAAACCAACTCGCTGGGCGTGAAGAGGTAACAGATGGACCCACTTTCGCATATACAATATTAGTATGGATACCTGAGATAAAATTGAGAAGAGCGCGTCGAGTATATCGTGAAGGAATTTCACGAGTTCTGAGCCCGGGACGTCTTGCAGCCTGCGCAGGGCCTGCTGTAGTTGACCGTGTTCATGTAAAGGCTTCCATTCGAACACATTAAGGATTTCCTCTGAAAGAAAGTCAGAAACAATTGTTGGCTAATGCTTTGTTATAATCTGTTCTTTAAGAAGGGTTTCCTTTTCTCTCAGTTCATGTCAGGTCCTTTTGCACTGGGTTGCAAATGGTATGAACAGGCCCCTAAGGGTCAATTGAGACCGCAACGAGACGCGTGCATTTCTAAATTTGTATGGATTTGACAGATTTGCAAGACGTCTCACGCAATTGAAATCTGTCAATTCAGTACAGAAATGCATCTACGCGACGCGACGTGGTCTGAATTGACCCTATGAGTTATGACAGAGTAATCCAGACTCCAGTATTTTTTTTATGAAATAAGGGGGCAAACGAGCAAACGGGTCACCTGATGAAAAGCAATCTTCCGTCTTCCGTCGCCCATGGACACTCGCAGCACCAGGAGAGATGCAGGTGCGTTGCCGGCCTTTTAAGAAGGTAATAGGGGAGGGTAGGAAAGGGAATAGGGTAGCGGATTGGGCCTCCGGTAAACTCACTCACTCGGCGAAACACAGCGCAAACGCTGTTTCACGCCGGTTTTCTGTGAGAACGTGGTATTTCTCCGGTCGAGCCGGCCCATTCGTGCCGGAGCATGGCTCTCCCACGTATATTTCTAAATTTGTATGGATTTGACAGATTTGCAAGACGTCTCACGCAATTGAAATCTATCAATTTAGTACAAATTTAGAAATGCATCTACGCGACGCGACGTGGTCTGAATTGACCCTATGACAGAGTAATCCAGACTCCAGTATTCATGAATTCTACCTCTTTGCGTCAGCTGCGTGGAAGTGAATTTTGTGGAAACTATTAGCTCGTTCCGCGGTAGAGACGACAATACGGTGGACACCCATCTATTGCCGCGCTCTGCTTCGGGACGCAGATCCCGTCTGTCCGAAGCCAATTGCTGGCAGACCTTGCTCAGATGTTCCTCCATGGTGAAATTGCTGCGTTTGTTGTAGTCTATCTGTAATGGAGAACAACAAAACTAGGTAAGTAAGTGCAATTAAATGGGGGTTGTTGAAATTCTCTTTGCCACCAAATGCCGCGATGTAGCCGTCGGCTCTATCGTGTCAAATATACTTATTAGGTTCAAATAAAGGGTAGATGCATTTCTAAATTTGTATGTATTTGACAGATTTCAATTGCGTGAGACGACATGCAAATCTGTGAATTCAGTACAAATTTAGAAATGCATCTGCGCGTCACGTTGCGGTCTGAATTGGCCCTTATCATGACATATGACAGATATTATATTGTGACACATGACGGCTATATCGCGACATATGACAGCAGTTTGACACGATACACCCAAAGGCTACATCGCGGCACCTGATGGCAAATAGAATTTCACCTCATTCAAAAATGTATTCTTTTACGGCCGTTCCCAATATTTGATCTATCTCTGTTTTTGCCCTACTAGAGATAGGAGTAGCTCACAATTGACATAAAATATATGTCTCTAATGTCTAATACGAGCTATTCCTATCTCTAGTAGGGCAAAACCAGAGATAGATCAAATATTGGGAACGGCCGTAAATCAGTCGTCAATCAAGAGTGAATCATCTATATCCAACAATAAAACCAACCAACCAACTAGTTAGTCACAACATTTTGATTAAGTATACTATAATTTTTGTTAATATTGTTTTTGTCTCGCCTTGTTATTCGGATCATACTTCATAAATTAATTTTCAAATGACCTTAAATGTTTCATGCCATTAATTAATGCTTTTTTACAATAGCAATACGCTTTCTAGACTTAAATTTATTTTGTTTTCACAAGCTAGGACAGCGTTTGCCTTCGATTACCTTATAAACCACCAAACTACGAGTAATATCAGCCAGGACAGGTCTTTTCTTACGAAATTCCCTTTTCTCTTTCTTCTTTTCTTCTGTAAGTCGCATAAATGACACGGCGAAGAAGCGTTCGCCGAAGAACATATTATTTTGGTTGGAGAAGCTTCGATGGCGATAAAAGAACACTATACAGGCGTCTTCAAACATTTCAGCGTTGACGGATATCTGAAAGATTTTATTATCAGAAAATACACATCAAACCACTTTGGATCTGACATTGTGAGTCAATTGACACCGCAACCAAGTTAATATACCTAGCGGAATAGAGCAACAATCTCGAGCTGTCAAACGAAACCGAAATTGGTTTTCATCTGTTTGAAAAATATGTGTACGTATACAGTTACATAAGCATGATTGAACATGAATTCTATGAGATTAAATTATCAACGTGCGGCACGCGCCGACTGGACGTCAAAAACAGAGTGCTGCTGTCAATTGTCATGTATCACACATCTCTTTTTACCACGCAGTGTTACTGATAGTGACATCTCTTTTGCGCAGGCCTTTGTTTCTCTATTCCGCTAGGTATATTATCTTTATGGTCAAAACACACTAGGCCGAAAATACGCGGCCGAAGTTCGACATGGTTACGCCTGTAATGTATTAAAGCATACAATATGACGCAACGGAATTTCGGCGTAGTGTGTCATCGGTAATTTAAAATACATTGCAGGCGGAATCATGCGGAAATTCCGCCGCGAAACTTCGGCATGGTGTGTTTAGACCATAAAGTTAATATACCTAGCGGAATAGAGAAACAAAGGCCTGAGCAAGAGAGATGTCACTATCAGTAACACTGCGTGGTAAAAAGGGATGTGTGATAATATCATTAAAAAAAAATCGGTGGAGCCGGCTGCATGCACGAAAAACATGGCTCATAAGCTTTGTCCACACTGCACACTTTTTCTGTTCATCAAGGGACAAGGGCATGCGTTATAGCGCAGTCAACAGCGAACGTAAGGCATGCCCGCGACGCATGCCCTCTGACCGTATCCAAAACTTCAAAAATGACAATTTTGGCGTTGCCTTCCTTGACGCATTCAATTACTGAATGCGCCAATATGAAAGTTGATGACGAAAATTGAAGATGAAAGTGCACAGTATTGTCATAGCTATACGGCGTTACCTCGCTCTGAGGCGTTCCCACAGACATAATATATCAAGATTAAGGCTCGAAGTGCAAGCGAGAGCGCAGGACGAGCGACAAAGAGGTACGTTGTCACGTTCAACCATCGTCAGTAAACCGACATTACAGACAAACGGTTTTTTAATATTTACCTTAAAATCTTCTTGCCATTTAGGTCTGTCTTCGTGGTAGTAAACAACAGACGTATACTCATCCAAGAGCGGTGCATTTGCTCCATGGGATATGGCGTTCTGAAAATTTCAAGGTAACTGTAGGATAACAAAAAAAAACAAAGGTAGGTACTTAACTAACATTTTACAGCATAAGGGCCGCGATACACCGGAATGGCAGCGGCAAGGCGAGCGCTTTCAGTGTCATATGATTTTAAACTTTATCTTCATTATTGTAATACATAGTATCGCTTGAGAAGTTTACGGTCGCCCGTGGCCGCTCGTGGGAGTTGTGGGGCGGCCCCTCGTGGCCGGCACTTTATCAGGAAGTGGTGAAACAGGCCCTTAAGCTTTTCTATCTTATTTATACAAACTTATAAGTTTAGCAGATCGTGTTATGTAGTTTGAGATAATATTCATATAATTGTAACCTCCACTCCATTAAATTATGTATTATCTAGCGGCGGTACCCACAATTCGCCTAACATTCCTGCATCGCGTTATCGAAGTTTTCTGAGCGCGTCGGTATATATACGACAGCTGAAATGTATCTCGTGGGCTTCGGCCTGACCGAGTATATCACCTCACTCGGTCGAAAGATCTTCCTTTGTGGCCACCATGCACATGTCACACATAGAATACATAGATTTTTCATTTCAAATCATTTTCCTGGTTCTAAAGCGTATATTTATGCAAAAAACGTCAGTTTTCAAATTGTTAGTCACCTACTTTCCTCTACTCGTCTCTTCTATTGTTATTTAGCGATTAAAATTCGTGTATAATAACTCCCACACCGGTTTCGGTGACAGCGGCCGGTTTCATTGAAACCAGGCCAGTTACGCAGGAGTAATTTTATAGTGCCCAAGTGTGTGCGCAGTACACAAGAGCACTCTCTATTCCTTTACTCCCATAGCTCAGTGGGACGGACGACCGACACGACTGGCGAGAGATCAGGCGCAGGACCGACTTTTTACATACCCCTCCGACGCATGGATCATCTTACTTGTCAGACAATCAGGCGATCAGCCTGCATTGTCCTTACCAAACTTGGAAATACGAGTTTCCAACGCGGGAATCGAACCCACGACCTCCGAGTTAAGAGCCGCGCTCTAAACCACTGTACCACGGAGACGTTAAAATAACTTACGGGTATTATCCTTCCTGCTTTGTCGATGACTTTAACGACTATCTCTACGCTCTTGTCAGAGAATTTATCTCTCGGAAATACCCCCTCGTGTAGCGTCACGTATAGATCATTTCGTACGTCGTCTGCCATAATTACTTCTGGTAATTTTATCGTGCGGGCTATTTTAGATTTTCTTATCAAATCTGGAGCCTCCTTGACGATCTGTAAGAACATCGTTATTCAAGCATGCTTTTCTCAAACGCAAAGGTTGGAGCAGAGAGCGCTACTAGTACATACAGTAAACGTCACATTAGAATATTATGGCACTGACCTTCATTATACAAGTACGGTACGCTGGACTTTACCCTTTGAAATGACAGCTATTTTTTGTGCCTATCAGAAGCGGAATCAGCGCCCCCAATGCGGGCGAAGAGAACTAAATCTGACGTAACCATGACACTTTCCAGTTTGATAGACCGTTCTATCATGGTGGTGAGTAGAATTGGAGATAATACAGAGTAAATAGCTAGCTAATTTAATTTTAAGGCACGCATAGCTTAGAACACTCAATACATGGCAATCCCAAGACAAATCCAAAAATCTAACGCTAAAATCCAACACATTTCCTTTAATTATTCCTAACTCCTAGGCCAATAACAATAGTTTTCTCCAAATTTTTTTACAGTTTTTCATGTTTAGAATTCACTAACCTCCATTATACAAGTACGCTGGACTTAATATGATACCCTTTGAAATGACAGCTATTTTTTGTGCCTATTTGAAGCGGAATCAGCGCCCCCAATGCGGGGGAAGAGAACTAAATCTGACTTAAAAATGACGTTTGAAAGTCGCCATATTGGCGCTGATAGCAGTAGTGGGAGTACTTGGAACTAATACTAGTGACCGCTTCAAATAGGCACAAAAAGCAGGTGGGTAGAAGTCCAGCGTACTTGTATAATGGAGGTCAGTGGAATGGACAGAAAGGTGGTCAAACGTCGAACAAAACTTTTTGTTTACTGTCTGTGCTAGTGCTGCCTTTATCGTTAAAATATTGCACTAATTTATCCTATTTGTCATCGCTATTATTATTTTAATTATCATTATCGTCATCTCATTGATCACATTTTGTATCGTAAAGAGCTTCCCAATATTAATTTCCAACAAGTAGGTATAGCATGTTTTTGTGATATTTAGGTTGGGTTGCACCAACTAACTTTAACTGCAACTACAGTGCAAAATGTCAAATTTTTAGTTAAAGTTAAATATGGCGTGCAAGGACGCCATATTTAATCTCCGCTCATACGTATATCTAAATTTTTCGTGAAAATTTACTATTTTTTACAGTGTTATATTTTTCCTGTCGAGTTTTACGGATAATTCAATTTTTTATACCCTCAATCCCGTTACCTGTAGCTTCAATAAAAAAATAAACGCAACAAACATCTGTGAAGTTCTCCGGTTAAAGTTAAAGCTAAAGGACGCCATATTTAATTATAACCATAACTTTAACTTTAACCATGCCTCTGGTGCAACCCGACCTTAATTAGCTTTGGTTAATGACACATTTTCAAGTTTGTGGTTTTCCAGTGTAATGAATGCCATCCTCACCTCCTGTAAACTACCTACTGCCAGCTGTAATTTTACGAGAAGCGTTTGTGTAGATTTCCGATCTTCGGGATGAGCAAGAACGTTCTTCAATAGTGTGTTCATGGCTTCTTTTTCGCACCTGGGAAAAGATGCTAAAAGTCAGTTCACACAACAAGATGAAAAAAGGCGCGACGCGAAAGTCATATACAAATTGCAATTAAAAAAATGGGTGGGTTTACACAATATGACTATGACTTAATCCTACTTCCTACTAATATCCTACTTCCTACTAATATTATAAAGGCGAAAGTTTGTTTGGATGTATAGATGTATGGATGTATAGATGTATGGACGTATGGATGTATGGATGTTTGTTACTCTTTCACGCAAAAACTTCTGGACGGATTTTAATGAAACTTTACATTAATATAGCTTATTCATCAGAATAACACATAGGCTACAATTTTAACCGACTTTCAAAATGGGGGAGGTGTTATGTTCGTTTTCTTATGTTCAACGATTACTCCGCCGTTTGTTAACCGATTTTCAAAATTTTTCTTTTGGTATACAGGGTATCATCCCAATTTGGTATTATATTCATAAAAGTGGTGATCTGATAACGGATCCATAAGTAATCGAGGGAACTCCTCAAAATTTATAGGGAAAAATGTGGTGACTTCGGTTTCGTGAGAAGTATTCTAAGCATATTATGCAACCAACAAGTAAGATCTTGCACCGAGGTATACCTGGTATACCGTGGTTTGGAAGGTGCTGAGAGAACTCCTGATTCTTTATAGATACAAGCATGGGCGTACCGAGGGGGTGGGCAGGGGGGGGGAGGGGCAGCTGCCCCCCCTGGATCATGTTGACGTCCCTACTAAGTATATTATCTAGTACTTTTATCTATAAAAATTAAAAATTAAGAACGAATTTTTGCCATTTGTTTGCAATAGGTACAATATTTTTACAACTAAAAATTATTATTTTTTTATTCTTTACAAACACCTAGCTTATGAAAAACCTGATTTGCCCCCCCCTGGCCCAGAACCTGGGTGATTTGCCCCCAACTGGTACCAGAACCTGGGTAATTTTATGGCAATATTTGGCACAGATATAGAGTAAACCAAGTGAAGAGAGTAGGAACATAAGAGCTTTTTCTTATGGGAAAATGTACGGTTTCCGTAAAATTCCTAATTTACGCGGACGAAACCACGCGGGACATCTAGTATTTTATAAAAATATTTTACTCATTTCATTCACTTACGTCTTCAGTATTACAAAGCACATTCTTAAATCTAAGATTGATGACTTACATGAAAAAATCGAGAGTTATAAATTTATCTTGATCGGTGGAGAGAGAATCTATTTTGACGTAAGCCACGCCGAGAGGACGACGAATTTTGACTCTCTCTGATGCCCGTGCAGCCATCGTGTGCCTGCAAAATATATGATTGAAAAGTTTGTGTTTGAAGCATAAAGTTAATATACCTAGCGGAATAGAGAAACAAAGGCCTGAGCAAGAGAGATGTCAGATGGTAAAAAGAGACGTGTGAATCGCGGTGTGATACATGACAGCTAGGGTTGTTGAGGAAGTGATTATGAGGAACAGGAGAAGGAAGAGGAATTGTCACGCGCAGAGGATGCGGATGAGGAAGAGGATATCTTTTGAGGAAATGGATGCGGATGAGGAAGCGGATGAGGAATGGGATGATAGGAAATTATATATTAGTATATATAATTTCCTAGTGCGGACCCAAACCAAAAGCCTTTGTCCAGTCTGTACATAACTAGGTACTTAAATTACACAAAAAAAATAAAATAAAAGGGCATTTTCCAGTGGACCAAACTATGAATCTAAGCGGCCATTCTCAGGAGAGCAAAATTTAAGTGTCCCGGGCTTATATACTCTGTAATATTATCATAATCAAGTATGCAATATTTTTAAACGGGAGATATTGACAGCAGCACTCTTTTTTTGGACGTCCAGTCGGCACGTGCCGCACGTTGACAATTTAATCTCATAGAATTCCTGTTTAATCATGCTTGTGTAAGTGTATACGTACACATATTTTTCACACAGATGAAAACCAATTTTGGTTTCGTTTGTTGCTCTATTCCGCTAGGTATATTAACTAATTTATGGTTTGAAGAGACAGGAAGAAGGAAAAAAAAAATTGAAGTGGGAGAGCCATGCTTTGGGACGAATGGGCCGGCTCAACCGGAGAAATACCACGTTCTCACAGAAAACCGGCGTTAAACAGCGCTTGCGCTGTGTTTCGCCGAGTGAGTGAGTTCGCCGGAGGCCCAATCCCCTACACTATTCCCCTCCCTTCCCTCCCCTATTACCCTATTCCCTCTTAAAACGCCGGCAACGCACCTGCAGATCTTCTGATGCTACGAGTGTCCATGGGCGACGGTAGTTGCTTTCCATCAGGTGACCCGTTTTCTCGTTCGCCACCTTATATTTCATTTAAAAAAATGACATTAAGTACAATTTACAACCAAAGATGTTTAAAAAACTTACCTTCTATCGGAAGGCACACAATCCACCCAAGTGATTTTGGTCACATTACAGACTAGATATACCTTTTTTTGAATCTCCCCGAGTGGTAAATCCTGAAAGTAAAGTGAAGTGTTTAGGTCACAAAGAACGTTCTTTGGAGCCCAAAATAAGATAAGTATACAAGTTCCGGATTTCTGGTGTTGTCATGTCCGTGTACTATCAGAGAAGTTGATTCCTAGGCAGATGGCGGACCCAAGTAATTTGGTCGCGTTAAGTCAAACCCATAAAGTTAATATACCAAGCGGAATAGAGAAACAAAGTGAGATGTCACTATCAGTAACGCTGCGTGGTAAAAAGGGACGTGTGATACATGACAGCAGCACTCTTTTTTTGACGTCCAGTCGGCACGTGCCGCACGTTGATAATTTAATCTCATAGAAATCATGTTCAATCATGCTTGTGTACATGCATACGTACACATATTTTTACACACAGATGAAACCGATTTCGGTTTCGTTTGACAGCTCGAGATTGTTGCTCTGTTTTTCGCTAGGTGATAGATCAGTCAGATGGGTTTGGCCATATTAACTTTATGGCCAAACCCATCTGACTGATCACAATTCATTACTTCACAGCTAACATTGAATTAACATAAGCCGATCTAGGTCCGTCAACTGCCTAGGAATTAATTTCCTCGATGGTACTTCATTTACACGCTTTACGCGCTGACCCAATTTTGCCGAATTTTGGTATTCAGATACTAATTTGAATTCCTGCCCCCCTAGACAAGTGGCATTCGATTTAAAGCGTTTCGCAATTGATGAACGATAACGAGCTAGGGCCGTGCACAGTGCTTCGCGGAGCGTCCGCGTGCGGAGAGCGAGGCGGCTGCGCGACGCGGCCCTAGCTCATTATAGTTTATCGCAAGCGAAACGCTTGAAATAGAATGCCACTTGTCTAGGGGGGCAGAAAAGATCCCTCACGATTTGGTCGTAAGGACGTTGTGCAATTTAAAATTTTGGCATTCAGATACTTTGACCAAACAAGATCCCTGACGATTTTGTCGTTAGGACGTTGTGCACTTTTGAATTTTGGTATTCAGATATTTTGAATACCAGACAAAATTTATTTGAAGGAAGTTGTGGTAGTCTTATACTCACTGCAAACACAAACGAGGCGCAAGTCGCCCTCTCCTTGAACACTTGGTTCGGCGGGAGCCACTGCATCATCACGTTCTCTGTCAGCTTCGAGTATTGGTCGTTGTATAGGGCGAAGCTCAGCTCTAGATCCGCATGGACACTTATAAACTTTATCACTTTGCCCACTATCGTGTAGGTCTCGGGTTTCATGTTCTTCACTTGGGGCGATTCTACTGTTATATTCTGGAAAGGATTAATCATCATAATCATCAACACGCGAAAAAAGGCATCCATAATAATAATTACGTAATAACTGTTTTGTAATAAAAGCGGATTTGTCTAGGACCCGTTAGGTGATTTCCAAAAAGCCGACATTCCGTTGACCAATTAATGATCGTCATTTTGCTTAAAAATAATCTCAATTCTCTATATTTTTCCGCCAAACACTACCAGAGTTTTCATTGGTACAAACAGCATTTGACAGCGCTTGCTAGTGGCTAAACAGTTCTTTAGCGCAGACACAATCTGTCGTTCTGATATGAAGTTGGTGTACAGCTTGCCATTTTGCTTAGGGCGCTTTTCCAAGGCCATCCAATAAAATTTACAACCGCTTTGATAGGAGGTACAGCTAGGCATTTTGCTCACAAGCGCTAGGACGCTTCTTTTCAAAGCTAATGGAACTACACAAACCTCATCAGACAGCATCGCGTCGACCTCCATGTGGAGTCTGTTCAGTTCGATCGCAGTCATGGCCAGAGGATTCACGAGTTGGCCGTGCTCGTTCCGTATCACAATCTCGAAGCCAAGAGTCCTGAAAAAATATATATTTCAACGAGCTTTTGCTTGCGGCTTCGCTCGCGTTAAGAAGTATTATTGAAATTGATATAACTTTGTAATGAAACTGACATACTTAATATAAAATTATTTACATTATACTGTATAATATTATGTTTTCTAATGTATAAGTAGTTAGATAAGTAGTTGGTTTAGTTTTAAGGTTATATTGACATGCGCTAACTTTGACATTATTTTAGATTATTTGACTTTCTTAACTTAATTTTGATATTTTTAATAATGAGAAATTACTTAGAATATCTTACTAATGAATGATAATAATTACTTACTTATAAATTTTCTGTCGTAAAAATGTATGAAAAACTTAATAATTTCATTGCACGCCATTGTTATGGCAGAATGTTAGAACCATAAGAATTATTAAGACCTTTATATTAACAACATTCTGGCAATAAAGACATTTGATTTGATTTGATTTGATATTATATACAAACTTTAACCCCCTATTTGAACCCCTTGGGTTTGGGATTTATCAAAATCCTATCTTAGCGGATGCCTACGTCATAACAACTACCTGCATCTAAATTTCAGCCCGATCCGTCCAGTGGTTTGGGCTGTGCGTTGATAGATCACTATGTCAATCAGTCAGTCACCTTTGAGTTTTATATATATAGAAGAAGAAGAAGGAGTCCTGTAACAAAATAAGTCTGCACTAGTTGACTAGTGCAGACTTATTTTGAGTTCCGTTGCGCCAAAATTACTTTATCGCTCAGGACCCTTTCATTTTTTCGAGATAAAAAGTATCCTATGTCTTTTTGTCCTTTTCCGTGATTGAAAGTATCTCCATACCAAATTTCAGTTAAATCGGTTCGCGGTTTGTGCGTGAGGAGGGTTACCTCTTCGCGAAAGTCTAAGACAGACAGACTTTCGAATTTATAATACTTCCTAAAGCATGGATAAGTACTCGCTAAGAAAATCTATGTTCCACTCTGGTACCATCAGAGATGAATTCGACGAAACCTTTCCCCCTAGGCCGCGGCTCTGAATCATAAAGTTAATGTACCTAGTGGAATACAGAAACAAAGGCTTGAAGCAAGAGAGATGTCACTATCAGTAAAACTGCGTGGTAAAAATAGACGTGTGATACATAACAGCAGCACTCTTTTTTTGACGTCCAGTCGGCACGTGCCGCACGTTGACAATTTAATCTTATAGAATTCATGTTCAATCATGCTTGTGTAAGTGTATACGTACACATATTTTTCACACAGATGAAAACCAATTTCGGTTTCGTTTGACAGCTCGAGATTGTTGCTCTATTCCGCTAGGTATATTAACTTTATGCTCTGAATGCGGCGTATTTATAAATCCGGGGCTGGTCACATTGCAGTGTGTGAACTCACTTGTTCCCATTGTCTATCTGGAAGCGTGCTATTTTGCAGATCTTCTTCAGCTTCTCCTGAGGCAGCTTGCCCCAAGTTATCTGAGTGTACAGGTTCATTAGGATACGCATGTGTGTCAGAACCGCTCCGTACCGTGGATCGTTTGCCTGAAAGACCAAGAACTGCTTTAATAAAGAACTGCATAGGTACACGCGTCATCCAGACGCCAAATGCGTTTATCGCGCGGGTACCGTACATGTTTCCGGGATAAAAAGTAGCCTATGTCCTTCAGCGGTATGTTATGTCTGTCTGTCTGTTACCTCGTAAAGAGGTAACAGACAGACAGACATAAAAGTATGAATGGACGTTATTTGGTTGGCTCTGTCCAGAAGAAGATCAGAAGAACACCCAGAAGATAGATCACGACTTTTTAGTTTGGCGGGAAACTATTTTAAGCCACTTTTGTATTTTGATTTGGAATAAACGTTTAAAAAAAACTAACATTGATGCTATTCCAATATGACACAGAAGCAGTAAGGCTTGCGTGACAAAAATATGCCATGGAGCTGATCTATAATGTAGCCGGAAGGTGGCTATAGGAATCCATACTAATATTATAAATGCAAAATCGTGTCTGGTCTGTCTTTATCTCTTCACGCCCAAACCGACCGACTTTGCTGTTTGGTATAATAATAATAATAACTCCCACACCGGTTTCGGTGGCAGTAGCCGGTTTCATAGAAACCAGGCCAGGTACGCAAGAGTAATTTTATAGCGCACAGGTGTGTGCGCAGTACACAAGAGCACTGTCTATTCCTTCACTCTCATCACCCAGTGGGACGGACGACCGACACGACTGGCGAGAGATCAGGCGCAGGACCGACATTTTATATGCCCATCCGACGCATGGATGATCTTACTTGTCAGGCAATCAGGTAAAGAGATACTTTGGGTGCCGGGAAAGGACAAAGGATAGTTGACCACGGAAAAATGTATCCTCGCACTTGAGGCCGACCTAGAAAGATGGCGTAGAGCTGGAGGGACACCAGCCAGGCTGGCCAGCGGTGGCGCAGGGGTGAGAAAGATCCTACAAGCCTTTGGGGGAGGCCTTTGCCTAGCTATACAATTTAGGTCCCTAAAAACTAATTGTTATTAGGGACCATCCATAAAGTGTGTCACACGTTTTTCATGATTTTTAGACACCTCCCCCATTTTCATAGGTGGTCACATTGTGAGTGAATTTTACATCTAAAAATTAATACTTATAAAAATAGGTAATTTAAATTTCGCTAAGTATTCAATTTATTTAAAAAATGTGATGTCACAAACTTTAGACACCTCCCCCCTCCCTGTTACTCCATGTCCCTCGACCATCCATCCATCGACCCTCTCCCCACGTTTAGGCTGCGTTTCCACCACTAGATGTGTTGCCGGTTACGAGGAATGTGTTTTTGAGAACCAATAGAATCACTTCATTGACGTGAGCTTGTCATGACATCGCTCAGCACGGCGAAGCTATTGTTAATGAAATAAGGGGGCAAACGAGCAAACGGGTCACCTGATGGAAAGCAACTACCGTCGCCCATGGACACTCCCAACATCAGAAGAGCTGCAGGTGCGTTGCCGGCCTGTTAAGAGGGATTACGGTCTCTTCTTAGATTTAAGATCTTCCTCGCAAAACATCTCTGGTGGAAACGCAGCCTTAGGCGTGACATACTCTGGATGATCCCTTATAAGTAAAATTACCAACCACAAAGAGTTTCTTCAGGTATACCATCCATTCGTCGAGTGTTTGCTTGATGAAGTGAAGATCGGCGGTGCTGGGACAAACATTCTCGTTGGACCTGGAATTATTAATTTATTTTCTGTACCTACAACACGTACTATCAGGGGAAAGGATTCTTAGGCAGATGGGGGACCTACGTAGTTTGGTCGCGTTACGTCAAACCCAACCGACAGATCACAATTATTAACATGAATTGACATGATCCGACCAAAAGATGTTGGTCCGTCAACTGCCTAGGAATAAATTTCCTCGATGGTACATTCATTAAAAATATTACTAGATGATGCTCGCAATTCCGTTGCGCCAAAATTCGTCTATCGCTTGGAAACCGTTACATTTTTTCGGGACATTCTATGTCCTTTCCCGGGACTCAAATTATCTTCAAACCAAATTTTAGCAAAATCAGTTCAATGGTTATTGGGCGCGAAGAGGTAGTAGACAGACAGACAGAGTGACTGACAGACTGACTAACGAACTGACTGACAGACTGACTTTTTTCTAAATGAAAAGCATACCCGGGTCACCTGATGGAAAGCAACTTCCGTCGCCCATGGACACTCGCAGCATCAGAAGAGCTACAGGTGCGTTGCCGGCCTATTAAGAAGGAATAGGGTAATAGGGGAGAAGGGAAGGAAATAGAGGAGATAAGGGAATAGGGGAGGGTAGGGAAGGGAATAGGGTAGGGGATTAGGCCTCCGGTAAACTCACTCACTCGGCGAAACACAGCGCTGTTTCACGCCGGTTTTCTGTCACTGATAGACATACTGACAAACAGACAAACTTTTGAATCCATACAGCCTATCTGTTACCTCTTCACGCCCAAACCGCTGAACTGATTTTGCTTGAATATTTTGGTATGAAAATATTTTGAGTCCCGGGAAAGGACATACACTTTTTATCCCGGAAAAATGTGCAGTTCCCGCACAATAAACGAATTTTGGCGCAACGGAGTTGGGGGAGTTATGTAGACTTAATTAAATATTATATATTGTTATGATTCCGAATATGAGAATGCCAATTATTGTGTGCTCAATGCTTATCGTAATGTAACATAATGAATATAATATTTTAGTGATTTTTCCTTCCTTTATAATTTACAGTAACCAGTGGTTACTGAAAATGATGGATGTTGCCATGGTGACTATTTCAAAAGAATCATTAAATACGTCATGTCAGTGGTTGTTAACCACTGACATGACGTATTTAATGATTCTTTTGAAATAGTTAAATAGTTATGAACGTTTGTCATTTTAATTACATTTTTTGCTTTTATACAGGGTGTAACAAAAACAAGTGATAATAATTTAGGGTGTGTACGTGTTCCCTGTAGAGAGTTCACTGTGAAAGTAGCAGCGCTGAAAGACCAAAATTTTTTTCACTTTTGTATTAACTCGTGACGCTCGGGCCCTTGCCCATACAAAAGTGAAAAAAAATTTGGTCTTTCAGCGCTGCTACTTTCACAGTGAAATCTCTACAGGGAACACGTACACACCCTAAAGTATTATCACTTGTTTTTGTTACACCCTGTATACTGTACTCGGCGAAACATGGCGTTAGCGGTCATTGACTCCCTGTCAAAAACTTGTCATTTTCTATACAAAGCCGCGATTGACAACATCTGACATATCAATGTCAATCGCGGTTTATATGGAAAATGACAAGTTTTTGACAGGGAGTCAATGACCGCTACCGCCATGTTTCGCCGAGTACAGTATATAGCGTTTGCAACAGATGCTGAGTAGACGCCAATTTGGTAAAACTTCATCTTATATATATAAAATTCTCGTGTCACAATGTTAGGCCGCGTACTACTCCTCCGAAACGGCTTTACTGATTTTAACCAAATTTTATATGCATATTCAGTGGGTCTGAGAATCGGCTACTGGGTACTTTTTATATTGATAAGTGCATTTGTTGAATAAATAATGGTAAATTATTACAACTCGAGACTGACGGCGACTATTGATTGTGCGACGGGATAGCGATGGATGTTGCCATGGTGACATACTTATTTAGTCACTTCAATAAAATAATACGGGCGAAATACTTTATTGTAGTATCTAATATAATACTTTATTGTAGTAATTATGATAATATCTTATATTATAAGATTTTATCATCTTGGAGTGCAGCCGTGAGGCTGGTTTTCAGAATCACAATAATTCATTTCGGGACTTACGTGTCCACAACGCGTTGTAACTTCACATAGTTTTTGGGGAAGGCACCCCTGGTTTCCTGATGGATGCGCCTCCCCCAATACCAGTTCTGGGCTTCTCCTTCCACCAGCAGAATTTCCCCAACTTCCAGGCCAAGGTGGTGAGAGCATTGTGGGCTGAAGTTGTATGTAGCTGAAATAAAAAAAGGTTCGTATTATTCATATTACGGTACTGTATGACGCCCGTAACACCGTTGCGCTAAAATCATAAAGTTAATACCTAGCGGAATAGAGCAACAATCTCGAGCTGTCAAACGCAACCGAAATTGGTTTCATGTGTGTTTAAAAATATGTGTACGTATACACTTACACAAGCATGATTGAACATGATTTCTATGAGATTAAATTGTCAACGTGCGGCAAGTGCCGACTGGACGTCAAAAAAAGAGTGCTGCTGTCATGTATCACACGTCTCTTTTTACCACGCAGTGTTACTGATAGTGACATCTCTCTTGCTCAGGCCTTTGCTTCTCTATAAGTATAACTTTATGGCTAACCGTACATTTATCCTAGATAAAAAATACTTTTCCTACGCCCTTTCACGTAATTCAAAGTATTTTTGACGTGGGAGAGCCATGCTTCGGCACGAATGGGCCGGCTCGACCGGAAAAATACCACGGGCTCACAGAAAACCGGCGTGAAACAGCGCTTGCGCTGTGTTTCGCCGAGTGAGTGAGTTTACCGGAAGCCCAATCCCCCACCCTATTCCCTTCCCTACCTTCCCCTATTCCCTTTCTTTCCCATCCTTACCCTCCCCTATTACCCTATTCTCTTTTAAAAGGCCGGCAACGCACCTGCAGCTCTTCTGATGCTGCGAGTGTCCATGGGCGACGGATACCAACCAACCAAAACAAAATTTTTGTTGGTGAAATGGTTTTTGTCGCGTAATTTAAAAACCATAAATACATTTCATTTAAGCTATGGGCAAATTAAAGTGTATGCTTATTGCTTAAACCAATTTATGTATAAATTTTGAAAGCTTAAATCACTCTCCTTTGTTGGCAAAATAGGAATCCTTTTTTACAGTGGTATTTTTGATTAATTATTCTGTGTTATAAAAGTTGACCAATCGTGTTATGATATGGGTAATTCAAAGACAAAGACATGATAAATACTGACAATGAACTTTAATTTCTTAGCTTTAGTCATTGCTGAGAAAAATCGATATCGCTACGGCTAAATTATCGGTTTTTAGCTAGTTTTAACTTTTAACCCATCAATCCCGAAGCGGCAGACGGCTGCCGCACCGAGGGCGGGGGTCACCGTCTGGATCATGTTGACGTCCCTACATATGTCATCTAGTACTTTTATAGAAAACTAAAAGAAAATTATGAGCGAAGAAAGAAAGTTATGAGCGATTCTTTCACAGACTTAAATCGATTTGCCGGAGACCCTCGGAAAATTACTTTTAAAATAGACAATGTAAAGTACCTGGTTAAAGAAATTATATAAAAAATGTATAATTTTTTATTCTTTATAATAATATAACACCTATCTTATACAGCGTGTTTGTGTAAACACCGTTATCCTTGAAACCATCAAATGAGACCGTCAAAATGAACAACTTTTTCTATAAGAACAACGCTAGGAACTCAAAAAAAAAATGCCGTCTTCATACCCATAGGGATGCCCAGATCGGCAATTTGTATGGGTATGAAGACGGATTTTTTTAATTCCCAGCATTGTTCTCATAGAAAAAGTTGTTCATTTGGACGGTCTCATTTGATGGTTTCAAGGATAACGGCTTTACACAAACATAATGTATAAAATCTGATTTGCCCTGCCATGCAAATTGCCCCCTGGCCCAGAACCTGGGTACGTACTGGGCTATACTATGGAGGTTTTAAACTTACCTACGACATAGATCTCCTTATTTCTTTCCACTTTCGTCCACACAGTCATATTTATACTTCACACAGCACAGTATTAACATACAATGTTTGCGATAAAGGGGATTTATACTTCCATTTACCTCATAGCCCACAGAGTAGTTTTTACCTTGTAGCTCTATCCAAAGACTATAAACACAATCCCCCTTACTAATACTAGCTGTTGTCTTCGTCCGCGTCCACGTCAACATTTTTTTACCGGAGGCCCAATCCCCTTCTTTACCCTCCCCTATTCCCTTCCCTTCCCATCCCTAGTACCCTCCCCTATTACCCTATTCCCTCTCAAAAGGCCGGCAACGCACCTGCAGCTCTTCTGATGCTGCGAGTGTCCATGGGCGACGGATGTGGCTTTCCATCAGGTGACCCGTTTGCTCATTTGCCCCGTTCTTTCATAAAAAAAAAAATACTTTTGTTTAATCTTTTTTTAGTAAAATGTGCGAACCGCGAAAGTCAGTTCCGTACCTTATTACTAAGACTTCGTTGTCTGTCTACCCGTCTGTCCGTCTGTCTGTCAGCAGGCTGTATCTCAAAAACAATATCGCTATAGCTAGACTTCTGAAATTTTCACAGATTGTGTATTTCTGTTGCCGATATAAAAAGCTTAATAATGAAGGGTGATTATTTTGGCCTTTTTTGCTCGATTTCAATAATAGTAACAATTAGACACTTGATTTTTTTATAAAATCCTTTATTATATGTGTATTTTAATAATTAATAATTTAATATTAAAATAAAATAAAAAATGAGGGGGCTCCCATACAATAAACACAATTTGAGGCTTACTTTTGCTCTATAACGGTACGGAACCCTTCGTGCGCGAGTCCGACTCGCACTTGGCCGATTTTTCATCAAACTTGCTCTTCAATACAATGTCGATTGTAATTTGTAACGTGTGCTGTGTGTCTTGTGGCACCGTCCTTTTGAAACCTCATGCTGTCCAAGTCCATATCTTGTAATTCGGGCCAAAAATAATTCATAATCATTAATCATGATTCATGGCCAATCTGCCTGTCTACAAGGACGAGAATTACGATCGAAAATCGGAGTTTTTTTTTTAATATTACGAGTGTTCATCATTGTGTTAATCCTTTTTCATAGATTAGATTCAGGTGGGGTGAACGCGAAAAAAAATATCATCCCCGCTTGATGTGTAGGGGAGGTACCATGAAAAAATATTTTTTAAAGATTTTATATAATAAGTACCATTTTGTCGGCATCATTAATATCTGCATTCATGTCGAATTACAGCATTGTAGGTCCTATAGTCTTTGAGCAAAACCGCGGACAGACAGACTGACAGACAGACAGACCTGAGACGGACGGACAGATCGAAACAATAAGGGTTTCTTGATGGCTACGGAACTCTAAAAATTAAGTTTGTTGTATGAGAGACCCCCTTAAATATTTAATTTGTTTCTATCGGCATAGTCATACAGATCGACTCCAGTTAGTCCTTAGTTTCGCTATCCGAATATAAAAATAAAATAAGCATTTGGTTGATTATAATATGCTACAAGCTGTAAAAATCGCAAAATATAACATGTTACGGACGAAAATAAATTACGGTTAATACTAATGATCGCCTCCCAGGCGATCGAGTAGGTTATATTTTGAAAACGGGGAGTCTGGCGGAGCGGGGATCCTGTTTGGTCTTAGGTCTGCAGCAAGATGTATGCGGAGTTGGCGTGTTTTTGAAATAATTGAAAAAAACTGACCGTACGCGGCCTCTCAGGCGATGATTAGTACTCTAGGGTTTATAACTTTCGTATTAAAAACGCATAAAAACCAAGGACGCCATATTTAATTTTAACCAAAGATTTGACATTTTGCACTGTATTTATAGTTAAAGTTACAGTTATAGTTAGTTGGTGAAACCCAACCTTAATGTTGATAAAGTTTTAATACTCACAATATATTTTTTACAATATACAAAGTAGGGATTGCAATCCGGCGTCATTTTCAATCCGGACCGGATTTCACCGGATTCCCATCAATCCGGCCGGATCCGACCGGATCCGGACCGGATTGATGAATCTGAAGTAAAAAGCGAAAATCATCCTATTTTTGCTTTTAAATTAAAAAAAAAAGGCCTATGCATCCCTTGTAGCTGATTTATACACTATTTTTAAGGAGCAATAACCATTCTTTAAATACTTTAGTGCCTGGAATAAGATTTTAAATGTCGGTATAGTTGCTCAAGCGGTTACGGATTTTTTTTTATAAAATAAGGGGGCAAACGAGCAAACGGGTCACTTGATGGATAGCAACTACCGTCGCCCATGGACACTCGCAACATCAGAAGAGCTGCAGGTGCGTTGCCGGCTTTCTAAGAGGGAATACGCTCTCTTCTTGATGGTTTGTAGGTCGTATAGGTCCGAAATACTACTGGTGATGGTTCGTGCCAGAGTCTTACAGTGCGAGGCAGAAAGTTACGCGAAAAACGCACGGTGGAAGCCTGCCAGTTATCAAGTTGATGAGGAAGGTAAATTTTTCGCGTGGAGCGATGGCGAACAGTTGCCGGAGGTATGATTCCGAACAATTCCTCAGAGCACTCCCCGTGATTCAATCGATAGAGGATGCAGAATGAAGCCACACCTCGGTGTAATTCCAAGGGGTCCAGCCTGTTTGAAACACTATGGCAGTCAACAATTCGAGCAGCCCTTCGTTGGATACAATTCAGAGGGAGTAGTTGGTATTTTGGCGCCCCTGCCCAGAGATGAGAACAGTACAGTAACAGTGGTGTTGTAGGCGTTAGTCTGGAGTCTGGACTAAAATACTGTCTCTATGTGGCATTATCGCACAATAGTCGGCCTAGTCTAGAGGAATGAGCAGATCAATTTTTGGAACTAACCATGTGCGGGTTTCCTTACGAGTTACGATGTTTCCTTCACCATACGAGCGCCCGTATTATGTACTTGAAATCTAAAATGTCTCATTGGTTCACGCCTTCCCCAGGATTGAACCTGCACCCTCCCTAGTCCCTACCACCATACTTAGCTGTAGCTAATGGCGAGTTAATATTTAACGATAAATATCAATTTGTTGCTCATCATTTAAAAGTCACTCATGTGTCACCACCAAAGCGTCACCTGGCAAACGACTTCTAATAGTGCTGTTTATGGCCGAAAGGCCCTTTCAGCTTCTATTTAAATACTAGTGTTCTAATCGGCCTTATTTTTAGCAAAATATAAATCATAGAAAAAGAAAAAGCTTATTCACCAGGGGTAACATTAAGTTATTCATGCAAAAACCATATCTATTTGCCACAAATTGCTAACACCGGATCCGGTCTCCGGATCCGGTATATTGCCACCGGATCCGGTACCCGTAATATGATGCCGGATCCGGCGGATTACCGGATCCGGTTTGCCGGATTGCAATCCCTAATACGAAGTGTCCTTTTTTAATAAAATATTACTCTGTAAAACCTGCATTTAATGACATTCATGAACGTGAGCAAAATGCTTTACGCGCGTGTACTCGTGTAATTTTTAGGGGCGCGGGTGCTGGCGGGTTAGGTATTATAATATTTTATTTCGAGCTCGAGTCGTGCGTAGCTTAGACTAGCAGCGCCACCTAGTTTCACCTGAAGATAACACAGAGATCATAGTTGCACATCGTAGTTTTAGTGACATGCGGTAGATGGCGCATATTAATTACTCGTTAAAATGATTTATTATTTAATTATCCTACTTCCTACTATCCTACTTCCTACTAGTCCTACTAATATTATAAAGGCGAAAGTTTGTTTGGATGTATGGATGTATAGATGTATGGATGTGTGGATTTGTGGATGTATGGATGTTTGTTACTCTTTCACGCAAAAACTACTGAACGGATTTTAATGAAACTTTACAATAATATAGCTTATACACCAGAATAACACATAGGCTACAATTTTAACCGACTTTCAAAATGGAGGAGGTGTTATGTTCGTTTTCTTATGTTCAACGATTACTCCGCCGTTTGTTAACCGATTTTCAAAATTTTTCTTTTGGTATGTAGGGTATCATCCCAATTTGGTTTTATATTCACAAAAGTGGTGATCTGATGAAGGATCCATAAGTAATCGAGGGAACTCCTCAAAATTTATGGGGAAACATGTGGTGACTTCGGTTTCGTGAGAAGTATTCTAAGCATATGCTACAAACAAGTAAGATTTTGCACCGAGGTATACCTGGTATACCGTGGTTCGGAAGGTGCTGAGAGAACTCCTGATTCTTTATAGATACAAGTTTGGGAGTTTCGGCGTTGTTTTAAGAACGGAAAGCATATGCTACTATGCAAATTACATTCATCATCATCATCATCACTACCATAATATTATACCATGCATCGTCCCATGATTATGAGCCTTTTCATAGTCTTTTAGATCGAGGCTCGAGTTTGTCAAGCGATAATTTAAAAAAATATATACTTAATATTATAAACCTGAAGAGTATGTTTGCTTGAATGCGCTAATCTCAGGAACTACAGGTCCAATTTAAAAACTTATTTCAGTGTTAGATATCTCATTTATCGAGTAAGGCTATAGGCTATATTATATTATCACGCTAAGACTAATATGAAGAAACTCAGGAAAATGTGGTAAAAACGGGGAAAATATTAGAAAGGGTTAATCTCACGAACTACTGGAGCAATAATTGGCACAGATATAGAGTAGACCACGTGAAAGGAGTATTTATAGCTACGTATTTTTATTCGAAAATGTACAGTTTCTGTGAAATTCCTAATTTACGCGGGCGAAGCCGCGCGGGACATCTAGTAATTTATAAGTTTCAATGCTAATATAGGTCTACCAGAATCTGATGGCTGAGAAAATAAATTGACTCTAGCAATACTGGGGTAATTGGAATAAAATTTTGATCCTTTGTTTCCCATATTATATTAATAGCGGCTGTGTGTGAAACATGCAAATATAAAAATGTTTTTTTTTTTTAATGAAATAAGGGGGCAAACGAGCAAACGGGTCACCTGATGGAAAGCAACTTCCGTCGCCCATGGACACTCGCAGCATCAGAAGAGCTGCAGGTGCGTTGCCGGCCTTTGAAGAGGGAATAGGGTAATAGGGGAGGGTAGGGATGGGAAGGGAAGGGAATAGGGGAGGGTAGGAAAGGGAATAGGGTAGGGGATTGGGCCTCCGGTAAACTCACTCACTCGGCGAAACACAGCGCAAGCGCTGTTTCACGCCGGTTTTATGTGAGAACGTGGTATTTCTCCGGTCGAGCCGGCCCATTCGTGCCGAAGCATGGCTCTCCCACGTATATATGTATCCAATGTTTAAGGATATTTTTTGAAAATCTGCCAGATCCTGGTAGACCCATAACATAATATTCTAATAATTTCGCTATTCCCAAAATATTTACTTTCTTCTTCTTCTTTTGGCTCCCCGTTTAAAGTATATTGACTATTGCAGATTTGATAAAAAAAAAACAATTCAATAAAAAAAGACAACAGACTTTAACCATAAAATAAAAAAGAATAAATATAAAGGCTTGTGAAAAAATGGGGGAGTTAAAGTTGAGGACTATAGTCACTAGACTAGGTAACAGCGGGGCTAAAATGGTCGCTTTGGTCGAATTTGGTCGAATCATAAATCATAATATGTACAGTCTGCCAAAAACTATTAGTAAACCTCCGGCCCCGACACAAAAAAACTTAACTTCCCTATTATACAAAGTAAAAAATATATATAATTATAATAGTAAAGTAAAATTAAACCTCAAGTACCTACCTACCTAAATGTTATTTTAATATTGTTTTTCTTTTTTAAATGTTAGATTTGGAGCATTTACCTAGTACTGACTACAGCTGGTACCTACTTATTTACTATATTTTAGAATTTCTTTAAGTTATGCCTTACACAGTGGGTTACACAGTGCGAGCTCATAGCTGACCATAAAGTTAACAACTCCAAATGCTGGGGGTTGTATGGTAGGTCGCAAAAATACAGTTTTTTTTGTATTATTATTGCGGTCATACAATTGTGGTCGCCATGTACTGTAACTTACATAACGAAATAAAGGTAGGAGCTTCTAAAAAAAATTAAAATCACCTAAAACTAGGTACCAGTACTTTTCTCAAAATACCGGACATTGTTCTGTCCGGTATGACCGTTTATTTTTTACCGGACAGGCCTCGAAAATACCGGACTGTACGCTTAAATACCGGACATCTGACAACCCTATACGAGGCCCTCAGAATACAGAACGTCAACATTTTTTTTCTTAAAAGAAATATTTTTTAAATAAAATGCGCTTTCGCATATTTTATAATTTCAAAAACGATAACAAAACTTTACAATAATAAGGAACTTCGTTCCAATAATTATTATTAAGATCTAGACATTATTAATTGGATGCTGTTATGCATTCGTGTACTAAGTACTACTACTAACCCACAAAAAATTACCTATTGATTTATGAATGCAGTTATGTTCTATAAATGATTTAGAAGTTAGAACAAGACTGTATTCAAACAACAAAGCAAGGACACTAATGCATGCTAATGCTCGGCAGTCAGCGACCATTTAAAAAAAAAAATTGGTTTATTTCAGATTACTCAGATCCATAAAATTGTTAGTAAAGAAACTTATCGCTATGTTAGTATTCTATTCCAAAAAGAGATTTAGTCCTATTTATCATAAAGTCGATCAGAGGACAATTCCCGCTGTCGACTATCTCTCTCAGCCCTCAGGACACTGTGGCCGCTGCCGCGGACCCTGGCCAACAGCGATGCAGTCCTTTTGCGGAGTATAGCTTCAAAACTATCTAGGTACATCCGCAAAAGCAAACATCGCTGAGGCACTACAGAAACGCAGCAGCCGCAACAGTGCTCTACAAGCATTATTATATTGAATGCGTAAGGTTTTGTATGTTTTATTGGTGTAGTTGGTCCATAAGCTGCAGGTGTAAAAAGAGGTGCAGTAGGTTTTAAAAAGAGTAATTTTTACGGCGTCCGTGCAACGACCAAATCTATGCACCAACATATTTGCCATAACAGACAATGCCCTACGCTCTCTTTCGAGGTCCACATCGTCTCGAAGGCCGTCAGTCACGAAATGTCCCAGATATTTAAAAGTGTACACTCTCTCTAGAGGTTCATTATTAAGGTGTATAGGGGGAACAATATTGGGACATTTATCCCAATATCTCCACGTAATTTATAGGACGCTCCATGACAATTTTTATTGTCTTTAGTTATCAGACGCTTACATAGATGTCGCTAAGCGTCGCCTAGATCGCGCTATTGCTTGCACGCACCGTCAAACAAAAGTCCGTGTGTTATTTTATAATTTATACTTGACAGTTGACATTGACATTTGCATTTTGACAAATGTAATAATTTTTGAGGCGTTTGCTTGTTCGGAGCGGACGTCATGCAAAACATAATCATAATTTATGGTGTTATTAGTTACTATAATAGATCCTGATGAACAGTTGATTAAAGAAAAATGCAGCACAAAATGGTCTCAAAACAACTGCTCTTTTTTTTATGAAATACGGGGGCAAACGAGCAAACGGGTCACCTGATGGAAAGCAACTTCCGTCGCCCATTGACACTCGCAGCATCAGAGTTCAATTACAGATGTTTAGTTTTTTGTGCTAAGACCGTATAAGTTTGAAGTAGTAAAAATAAGATAGCTCATACTTCATAGCATAAAAATATAATAATTTAAAAACTACTAGACTAGTTAGTTTACATCACCTGTCCGCTGTCACCATCACCACTTGGCACTTTCTGATAAAGTGGCGAATAGGCTATTCACAACTTTTTTGACAGGTTCTCCAATCTCCATACTTTAACTGTCAAGTGTCCCCTTCCCTTCCCTTCCCTACCCTCCCCTATTACCCTATTCCCTCTTAAAAGGCCGGCAAAGCACCTGCAGCTCTTCTGATGCTGCGAATGTCCATGGGCGACGGAAGTTGCTTTCCATCAGGTGACCCGTTTGCTCGTTTGCCCCGTTATTTCATTAAAAAAAACTTTATAATAATAATTAATTATAAAATCTAGATACATAATATTATTTTCCCCCATTTCCCCACGATGAAAATTTTTATTTTTTATTATCTTTAGTTATCAGATGGTCACATAGATGTCGCTAGGCGTCGCCTAGATCGCGCTATCGCTTGCACGTACCTTACAAATAAAGTTCTCCAAACACAAAGCCATAGCACAATGTAATTGTCAAAGAACAAAGGAGAAGGTATTTGTTACATAACAAATAAATAATTTTTAGCGGGTACTTGTTCTGAGCAACCCTCCAAATTAATAATCATATTCGGGTACTTCTGTACTCTGTAGCTCTACCATGAGTTTAAAGCTATAGTATTTTTCGATAATCGATAAGTCGATACCGACTACCGAAAATTTTTAGTATGGCAAATTTTACAGCGCCTCGAGCGGTTACTTGCAGAACTAAAATCGCCATACTAAATATTTACGTAGTCGGTATCGAGTATCGATAAATACTATGGCTTTAAACTCATGGTAGAGCCACAGCTGTAGAGTGTAGAGCGAGCTGTAGTAGTAAAGAAAAAAAGCGTACCCATAAAATATGTATTCGTTACTTTATTCTGTTAGTACTCGTTAGTTGTTTCATTAGAAGTTAAGATACCTATCGTCCTCATACTGCACATACATAACACAGCAGTTTTTTTTTTTAATGAAATAAGGAGGCAAACGAGCAAACGGGTCACCTGATGGAAAGCAACTTCCGCCACCCATGGACACTCGCAGCATCAGAAGAGCTACAGGTGCGTTGCCGGCCTTTTAAGAGGGAAAAGGGGAGGGTAGGGATGGGAAGGGAATAGGGGAGGGTAGGGAAGGCAATTGGGGATCGGGCCTCCGGTAAACTCACTCACTCGGCGAAACACAGCGCAAGCGCTGTTTCACGCCGGTTTTCTGTGAGGACGTGGTATTTCTCCGGTCAAGCCGGCCCATTCGTGCCGAAGCATGGCTCTCCCACGTATAAAACTTATAGTACGCGGGTTTTTAGTTCGCGACCTTACTCGGCTCGCGTCGGTGACACCCGAGAATCGCTCACACCGGATTACCATGCCCCAGGCTCGCGGCTCGCGGCTCTTTGCTGACACACAGGCGATTAGGATCGTCGTGCCATAAGTCTGTGTACTTACTCGCACGTCTGTCACCCTCTTTACGCGCCGTGAGAACGGGTAGCATGGACTCGCCTCTTGGCTCGTGCTCGCTCGTACAAATCGAATCGGCGCGGCGCGGCGCGGCATGATATTACGCGCCGTGAGAAGCCAGCATTAGACGTAATCTGTCGGCTGGGTATTTGATGAATGTTGGTTGCGTTATCAGCAATAACACAACCAATTTATGTAATTCCGCCATCCGAATATGAATCAACTTCTCTGATTGTACATACGCGCATTTCCTCTCTGAAGACAAAATTAGCATGTCATAAGTTTGTTTAACTAGCTTGATCTCCGAGGCTTCTTGTAACTTTCTACCCTTGTGCACAGCCTTGTGTCAATTTAGCCAGAAGCCCAATGTACTTCACGTAAATCACGTTTCAAATCTCATTGATTTCTAAGGCATCGGCCAAACCAACGCGTCAGTAACGCGGGACGCGGGATGGGAGCACTTGCAACGCGAAACTGGTGTGTACACACCGCACCTGCGGACTACGCTGCGAAACCGTTTCCCGCTCTGCAAACGCGAACGTCTCGCGCTGCAGACGGTCCCGCTTCGCAGTCGCGTAGGTTTCGCCGAAGCTTAACTCCGCTGTCATTACGGAATGCAACTTGTCTCGGTACCCTTTACGTTGTCGATTTTTCCATTTTCTTTGTGGAGCATGTGAAAATATAACAAGTTCCAAGTGAGAGAACTGTGAAACAATGCCCAGGGGGTACTGGTGTGGGACCCTAGCACACTAACGACGAGAAAGTGTCAAAACCATAAAGTTAATATACCTAGTGGAATAGAGCAACAATCTCGAGCTGTCAAACGAAACCGAAATTGATTTACGTCTGTGTGTAAAAATCTATTTACGTATACACAATACACATAACGGTCGATTTACACGGGTGACTAACGGGTCGATTTTAGTCACCCGGCAAGTCACCAGTCAACAGTAGAACAGTAGTATTCGCAGCAAGCGATCGCTTGCGACTGAGCGTTTGCACGGTCGATTTTAGTCACCAGCCGCATGCGGCCATTGACCGCACGACGTTGGGGCTTGCGATTTTCGCCGTGCGGCATAAATCGTATATATATATACGATTTATGCCGCACGGCGAAAATCGACCGTGTAAATGGCATATATATATTTATATATATATATATATATATATATATATATATATATATATATATATATATATATATATATATATATATATATATATATATATATATATATATATATATATATATATATATATACCTCGGAATTGGCTCCAACGATTTTCATGTTTTACAATTTAGTATATAGGGGGTTTGGAGGGCGATAAATCGATCTAGCTAGGAATCATTTTCAGAAAATGTCTTTTTATTCGTGTTTTATCGATGATCGATAAACTGAAATATATGACTCTTCCTGATATCTATTGGCGAATAATAATACTATTTTGTTGGCAACTTATTGTTTTAATGACCAGCAGATGGCGTTATTAAGTAACACGAAGTCAATGAGTGTTTGTTATACCGAGCAAAGCTCGGTCATCCAGGTACTTTTATCTTTATGATCTAAACACACTAGGCCGAAAATACGCGGCCGTAGTTCGGCATTATTACGCCTGTATGTATTAAAGCATACAATACGCAACGGAATTTCGGCAAAGTGTGTCATCGGTAATTTAAAATACATTGCAGGCGGAATCATGCGGAAATTCCGCCGCGGAATTTCGGCATGGTGTGCTTAGACACTAAAAGTCTGTCTGTCTGTTTGTCTGTTACCTCTTCACGCCCAAATCGCTGAACCGAGTTGCTGGGAAAGTCTCGGGAAAGGATAAGGATACCTTTTATCCCGGAAAAATGTACGATTCCCGTGTGATACTCGACTCTTGGCGCAAAGGAGTTGAGAAATGAGGGCGTTGTCTAGATACAGATAAGTTTATGTATCGTCTTTTTTTTAATTATGAAATAAAGGGGCAAATGAGCAAACGGGTCACCTGATGGAAAGCAACTACCGTAGCCCATGGACACTAGCAACATCAGAAGAGCTGCAGGTGCGTTGCCGGCCTTTTTAGAGGGAATACGCTCTCTTCTTGAAGGCTTGCAGGTCGTATAGGTCCGGAAATACTGCTGGTAACAGTTCGTCCCAGAGTTTTACAGTGCGCGTCGCTCGTCTCGTTCCAAACCTCACAAAAGTTACATAATATTTTATTTAATTATTTTTATTTAACAACTAGCTGTCCCGGTGAACTTCGTGTCACTTTAAAACCTTCCCTGGACTTCTACGAATATTTTAAGACTAAAATTAGCCCAATCCGTTCAGCCGTTTTTGAGTTTCAGCGTTACTAACACAATTGAAAATCCATTTTTATTTATATAGGCTTATCGTTGACAAGACATAATATTTATAACACTACTATTTAAATGGAAAAACGACACAATGGTCTACATACTAAAAAAAATGTCTAGTGACTAGTCCATAGTGTTCGTCGTACCTTAAATCTTTTACTTATTAAACCCCGCGATAACGATGTACGTACACATGTACGACAATATCCATAGAAGAAGGATAGAAGTAATACTTATGCCTGGTTTTTGAGCAAAGGTTCCCAAACTTATTTTGTCTACCGCCCACTTTGAAAACAAATTTTGTTAGTCAATTTAAAATGCATCCAGATGAAATGAAATTACCAATCCCCTAAACCTCTACAAAACGCCCCCATTTTTTTCTGAGTCTCACAACGTCCTCCTGTAGACCTTCAGCGCCCACATGGCGGCGTTTTCGTCCACTTTGGGAAAGGCTGTTTTAGAGGTTTGACTACTGACCAACTATACTGTTTGTATTGTTATCAGCAGTGACACAAAAAGTATACTCAACAGGCCTCTCATCAAGATTCCAGCAGTTCTATGGAGAGAAATTTAAGGCGACGCCTTGATAATTTGGCTGTAGCGATATCGATATTTCTCAGCAATGACTAAAGCTAAGAAATTATAATTCATTGTCAGTATTCATCATCTCTTTGTCTTTGAATTACCCATAGCATAACACGATTGGTCAACTTTTATAACACAGAATAATCAATCAAAAATACTTCTGGTTGTACACTTAATTTTGTTATAATTTAATATATTATATTTCCTTAATTTCCTTAATAATTAAATAATAAGTTCTCAAATTACAGTCTGGATTTGTGTTATGTTTGTTAAAATGTAGCTCAGTTTGGGAGTTTCTGTTCATCAACCGTTGGATGAACCTTTAACATAATATGGCAATTCACCACTGTCGGAAGAAGACGAAGAATACATATCTTTGACACTTGACAGATGACAAGTGTTTGCTGGCGCTTTTTTGCCGCGGACCGGGCTTGATGGCATACGAGAAAATTTTGTTCTGATAATTTTTCCTTGAAAAGGCTTAATCCAGCTGGAATTTCAAGTTTCTTTCCCAATATAATCGCTGTGAACTTTTTGTGTGGTCGGCCGACCAAGTGCATCAAAATTCAAGAGTACTTCAGCTACGCTCCGGAGCGGACCACGTGCTTGAGAAGACAAGCATTCTGACCCTACAAGATCCAAAGGGCTTGCTGCTACTGCAATTGCCTGAGGAGCACCCCTGCTGACTATGGAACGGGTGAGTCGGGCATGATACGGGTTCGGAGTGTTTTTTTTTTCTTTTTGAAAACTTTTACTATCCCGCAGGCAATCTAGCTATTACACGCATTTTGCCTGTCCAACCTCTGTAAATAAAGGGATTATAGTTTTCCCAACAGAGGAGAGTGATTTAAGCTACCAAAATTTGTACATAATTGGTTCAAGCATACACTTTAATTTGCTTATATGAAATGTATTTATGGTTTTTAAATTACGCGACAAAAACCATTTTGTCGCTTACGCCCTTTCTGAGACCGGGCCGGCCTCTCATAAAAAACAAGCAATCTAAAACATATCCAACACAGTTTTTTACTTTAACGCGGCGTCACCTTAAATAGGGTGTGTCACATTCCATCTAGTACTTAATAACGTTACACAAAAGTCGGAGCAGAGGGCGCTACTAGCTCATACAGTCAACTTACTGCGACATGATGTACACTTCATATTAGAATACTGAGGGAAACGTTGTCAAACGCCGAACAAAACTTTTGGAACGAAGTTCCTTATGGCGCGTTCGGCGACGATGCCACGCACGACAGGAAAAGGGCCGTAATACCGGTCAATGTGTAGCCTGGGAATAAGGAAATGATATTTCTGAACGTGGAAAGCATGCGTGACATTTTGTACGTGTCAATTTGAAACGGTGACACGTTGTGACACTTGTGACGTATGCGTGACGCGAGACGTGATGTTTTAGGGCTGTAGCATACTAATTTTTGTAGCGATGCAGTACCGATACTATCGTGCATTGCGATATGGTGCGAAGCGGTCGCTAGCTGTGTGCCCTAGGCTAGCTAGCAGATAGGGCGCTCATGTCGCGATGCAAGCGCAATTCTATGGCTGTACAACGAAACCGTTTCGGGACTCAATCGAACGAATGGAATGCCGCGTCATACTCTAACAAACATGACGAAACAAATGACATTGTTAGTGTAGGACGCGGCATTATAGTTCGATTTTTTGAGTCTCAACGGTTTCGTTATTTGGCACAAAAATACATAAGATTCCTCTCCCTCCGTTTTCTTCCCACGATCGCCCGACACGGTCGCGCGTTTCTATGTTACAGTAGTTGTTACGCAAACGCGCGTTGGTAGTGCCATGTAGTGCCTTTAAGCGCATTGCAAATGCGATTAAAGGTTTCAATCGTTGCCCCAAGCGCCCGCGACGGATAAAAAATAAAATGGAACATTATGAAATAATTTTTATTTTACTCTACGTCACTACAAAGCAGCGGCGGCATGCAAGAATAATTTAGGTAGAAAATCTAGTTCTAGTGACATTTCATTTGAATTTTTCTCGGTAGCGGTCCCTTGCGACACGGATCGGAAAGCCTTCAACTAGCGTTAGTAGCTGTGCTATCGCGCGTTCGCCAAACGCGCTATTGCATTGCTATATAAAGTTGCCATGTGCTAGAGCCCTTACGGAAAGGGATAGAGTCCGGGTCTTAGGAAACTTTCCTTTTGTATTGAATAATTTTCGTAGAATCATCTTGACATAATGTTTTGATAATAAAATATTTTCCTTAGTCTATGTCATAAATCATATTATTGGAACGAAGTTCCTTATCGCACGTTTGGTGTAAATCTGAAGGCTAGACAGAACGATATTTGACCTTGATTTGACCTCGACACTTTTTTATTAGTACCTGCATGTTAGGGGCACAGGGCGTTGATAGTAAGTTTTCCTGTGCGTCAACTAGATGGCGTTTTTCAAAAGAAACAGCGACGCGTTGTTAGTATCCCTATTATGTATACATATTTTTTGTACGTAAGAAATAAGTTCGTTCCATCCGGGTGTCCCTGGACACCTCTCAAGTTTTTATATTCCCATATTTTAAATAGCAAAACAACGCCTGCCGATCACTAATCTTCTAAAATATGGATTTGACAGAATCGCAAGATGGCTCACGCAATTGAAATCTGTCAAATCCATACAAATTTATGCCGCACCGCGCCTCGCCTCGCCTCGTTGCGTTGCGGTCTGAATTGACCCAAAGAGAGACACAGATGTTTTTACAAAATTGTCCCCTGCAACTTTTCAGATTCATAAATAATGACTAACCATTATGCGCTCTAAAAGCACCGGTATTAATCATTAGGTGCTTTTAAGCTTTTTGTCACACACAAAATGGTGGCAGGTTAACATTTTGAACAAATAAATGAGAAATGAGGGGTAGCAAATGACGAAAAAGGTTAATTATGTCAAAAGGAAAAAAAATTGAATGTTTTGTTTTCTTCTTTTTCACATTTTTGTTTTGTATTTTTAGGGTTCATCCCATCAATGATCGCAGTTGAAGCAAAATTGAGATCGGATCAGTGACCTTATTCACGAAAGTTCGTTTTCGATTCTGATTCGATTACGATTTCGATTATGCTTCAATCGTGATTCGTACATCCGAACAAATTCGAATCAAGTAGTAGCATTGACTAAATGTCAAATTTTTAATCCTAGAACTTATAGGTCTACCAGAATCTGATGGCAATTTTTGACAGCAGATTTTCAGAAAATATCCATGATCATTGGAAAATTTTTATATTTGCATGTTTCACACATAGAATCAGGCGCTACAAGAAAAGAAAAGTTTATTCCAATTACCCCGGTATTGCTAGAGTCAATTTATTTTCTCACTTTTTGACATCAGATTCTGGTAGACCTATACAAATTGAGCAACAGCACGTGTGCGTCAGTGTAGGTGGGACTACCAAATCCTACTGAGATCGAATTAATTCGATTCTCAGTAGGGAATATTACGCAAAGGTCGGAGCAAAGGGCGCTACTAGCATAAATAATCCGACCAAAATCCAACATCTTGCACACGCCAAATAAGAATATTGACAGAAAACGTGGACGTGGGGGAGCCATGCTTCGGCACGAACGGGCCGGCTCGACCGGAGAAATACCACGGGCTCACAGAAAAGCGGCGTGAAACAGCGTTTGCGCTGTGTTTCGCCGAGTGAGTGAGTTTACCGGAGGCCCAAATATCCCCTACCCTATTCCCTTCCCTTCCCATCCCTACCCTCCCCTATTACCCTATTCCCTCTTAAAAGGCCGGCAACGCACCTACAGCTCTTCTGATGCTGCGAGTGTCCATGGGCGACGGAAGTTGCTTTCCATCAGGTGACCCGTTTGCTCGTTTGCCCCCTTATTTAAAAAAAAAGTTGTTAAACGTCCAACAAAACTATATTTTGCTTACTGTATATGGTGGTGCTATCCGAAGCGTAAAAATATTGCAGTAATTTAATATCCTATTGTGTATACTGTATAAGGGAGAGACTTATAATCGAAATCGAATCAGTTTAGAGAATAAGGTCTCCGATTTAACCATAAAGTTAATATACCTAGCGGAATAGAGAAACAAAGGCCTGAGCAAGAGAGATGTCACTATCAGTAACACTGCGTGGTAAAAAGAGACGTGTGATACATGACAGCAGCACTCTTTTTTTGACGTCCAGTCGGCACGTCCCGCACGTCGACAATTTAATCAATCATGCTTGTGTAAGTATATACGTACACATATTTTTCACACAGATGAAAACCAATTTTGGTTACGTTTGACAGCTCGAGATTGTTGCTCTATTCCGCTAGGTATATAAACTTTATGATTTTAACATTGGTACGAGTTGTCATAGTCTGCATTGGATACGGAACCCCTACGTACGGCCTCAAATGCACTTGGCCGGTATTTCTCTCCTTTTATCTGTTACAGAATATCATTAATATTCTTTCTGTTATCATTCCTTTAATGGTATTATAATTTCAAGGAAATATTATATCAAAAGGGCTCTCAGATATCAAAAGAATATTGCTTAGAAAAAAGTGAAAAAATAAACATAAAGAATTTTATGTTTAGGTTGTAAAAGTGTATTTTGTATGGAAATAGAGTATTTACTATTCAGGCTTAGTATATAATATTTGTTCTTTGAAGATGTTTTATTACCGACCACAAAAAAAGAAGATTATTATAAGTTACAACATCATCAATTACTTTTAATTAAAAAATCATATAATAACTAGCTGTCCCGGCAGACGTTTCTTTGCCATATAAACTATGATATTATATTATAAAAAAAACATCATTTCATATAAAGTATATCGCCCGTATTATTTTATTGAAGTGACTAAATAAGTATGTCACCATGGCGACGTTCATCGCTATCCCGTCGCACAAACAATGGTCGCCGTCAGTCTCGAGTTGTAATAATTTACTATTATTTATTCAACAAATGCACTTATCAATATAATAAGTACCCAGTAGCCGATTCTCAGACCCACTGAATATGCATATAAAATTTGGTTAAAATCAGTAAAGCCGTTTCGGAGGACTACGCGGCCTAACATTGTGACACGAGAATTTTACATATTTAAGATGTACCGACGAACTTTGTGAAACTTTCATCCAAATATAAACCTTCCCTGACTTCCACGAATATTTCAAGACTGAAATTTGTCAAATTGGTTTAGCCGTTCCCGAATTTAAGCAAGACTCACAAAAGGACAATGTGCAATTTTAAATAGATGTCTTTATGTGCAATTTGGGCTATCAGCGGCCATTTTTGAAATTAGTGTCAAATGAAAGTACTGATATTTAGGAACAACTTTTGCTTTTTATTGGGATTCCGTACCCAAAGGGTGAAAACGGGACCCTATTCATGAGACTTCGATGTCTGTCTGTCCGTCTGTCAGTCTCCAGGCTGTATCTCAAGAACCGCTATAGCTAGAGTTCTGATTTTTTTACAGATTGTGTATTTCCGTTGCCGCTATAACAACAAATCCTAAAATCAAAATAAAATTAATTTTTAAGGGGGGCTCCCATACAACAAACGTGATTTTTTTGTCTTTTTTGTTCGTAATCAATAACAGCTGGACGCTTTAAATTTTCACAAAATCCTCACTTATATTTGTAATTTTATTATTAATAATAAACTTTAAATAAAATAAATATTTAAGGGGGGCTTCCGTACAAAAAACACATATTTTTGCATACTTTCTCTCTACAACGGTACGGAACCTTTCGTGAGCGAGCCCGAATCGCGTTTGGCCGATTTTATTGTACTAATATAATTATTTAGAAAAAATATTTAAATGCGAAATAATGTTACTAACGTTTTTGTTGATATTCTGATATGACGTGAGCAACATGTCGGATTTTGGTCGGATTGTTTAGGTTGGGTTGCACCAGAGGCGTGGTTAAAGTTAAAGTTATGGTCAAAGTTATGGTTACAGTTAAGGCTAATTTAACTTTAACCTTAACTTTGACCACAGAATTTGACAGAAGACGTTGCTGGTCCGACAAGGCTTTATAAGAACATGGGCGGGGGCGCTGCTGGTAAAGGAGAACTGTCAAAAATGGCGTTTTTGTATGATGACAGCGTTAGATCCTTTTTTCGCCATGTGCATTTAAAGCCTTGTCGAGCTCTATGGTTATGGTTAAATATGGCGTCTTGCGTCCATATTTAACTTTAACCTAAGATTTGATATTTTGCATTGTAGTTAAAGTTATAGTTAAAGTAACAGTTATACTTAGCACCCTTACTGTACGTGCCAGTAGCGACATCTGCCGGAGCAGAAGCGAAGGCCGGAGCCTTCGCGTAATGTTCCCTATTAGAACGAAGTCTTTAATATTTAATACGGCAAACGAGCAAACGGGTCACCTGATGGAAAGCAACTTCAGTCGCCCATGGACACTCGCAGCATCAGAGATGTAGGTGCGTTGCCGGCCTTTTAAGAGGGAATAGGGTAATAGGGGAGGGTAGGGATGGGAAGGGAAGGGAATAGGGTAGGGGATTCGGCCTCCGGTAAACTCACTCATTTGGCGAAACACAGCGCAAGCGCTGTTTCACGCCGGATTTCTGTGAGAACGTGGTATTTCTCCGGTCGAGCCGGCCCATTCGCGCCGAAGCATGGCTCTCCCACGTAGTATAGTAGTATATTCGTAGTATAATTACAATAATATCTATGGACGCTTCACACCACGTCAGTCTCGCCCCCTGCTAAGTACCTGAAGGACTTGTGTTACGGGTACCAGACAACGGAAATATATTTAATACTTTTATACTATACATACATTTAAGATTTTTATTATATTATACATAATAATATATTTACACATCCAAGACCCAAGAACATTGAAAACTTTTGTTCCGTCGGCGGGATTCGAACCCGCGAGCCCCGGCTTGAGCTACCAACTCGCTCACCAACTGAGCCACAGAGGTCGTCGTATAATATGAATGTACTATGAGACATGAAGCTGTACACCGGAAATTGGACGTTTCGGTGACGGACATACGGACATATTAAACGGACAACTTATATCATACTAGATGATAGTCCTCAGTACACGGAACTAACTTTTTTCTGATACATACAAATTTACCACTTTGTGAGTGCCTTGTTTACGATGAGTCCGACAAACTTTTCTGTGCGAAAAATTTCGACGCTGCTGCGTTTTCGAATGCTTGACTCCTGGAATTGTCGATATGACGTCACAATGGCTCCTCGTACATACAACCTTCATTTTTTGGAATTTGTTTAATAAAGTTAATTTAAAAACTGTGGTCAACTTGTCCGACAAGAATCACGCTGCGTCTGGAGTGTCCGACACTCCGAAGATGTCGCTATGACGTCACTATGACTCTTCGTACATACAACTTTAATTTTTTCAAATTTGTTCATTAAAGTTAATTTTAAAACGATGGTCAACTTGTCCGACAAGAATCACGCCGCGTCTGGAGTGTCCGACACTCCAAAGATGTCGCTATGGCGTCACTATGACTCTTCGTACATACAACTTTAATTTTTTCAAATTTGTTCAATAAAGTTAATTTAAAAACGATGGTCAACTTGTCCGACAAGAATCACGTATGGAGAGTCCGACAGCCCAAAGATGTTGATATTACGTCACTATGGCTCTTCGTACATACATGTCGGACAAAAATAGCAATGATAGATAATGTTATTCTAAATGCTTATATCAACTTGTCCGACAAATATATTGAGTTAAATAGTCAGTCCGACAAGAAAATGAAAAAAAAACACGAACGAGATAATATCTAGTTAGTAGTTTTTTTTTATACTTACATCATAAATTGAAATAGTGAAAGTTAAATGAAGGTTTCATTTAACTTTCACTAAATCAACTGAAATATAAAAATAAATCAAAAACCTTTTATGTAGTTTCATAGAAATAAACCTTATTGCTGCTGCGGAACCCTTCATAGGTGAGTCCAACTCGCACTTGGCCGGTTTTTTAGAGTTCCGTACTTAAAGGGTAAAAACTGGACCCTATTACTAAGACTTCGTTGTATGTCCGTCTGTGTGTCTTCAGGCTGTAACTCTAGATTCACAGATTATGTATATCTGTTGCGCCCATAACCACAAATAAGAAAAATTTATACGTGGGAGAGCCATGCTTCGGCACGAATGGTCCGGCTCGACCGGAGAAATACCACGTTCTCACAGAAAACCGGCGTGAAACTGCGCTTGCGCTGTGTTTCGCCGAGTGAGTGAGTTTACCGGGGGCCCAATCCCCTACCCTATTCCCTTCCCTACCCTCCCCTATTCCCTTCCCTTCCCTACCCTCCCCTATTACCCTATTCCCCCTTAAAAGGCCGGCAACGCACCTGCAGCTCTTCTGATGCTGCGTGTGTCCATGGGCGACGGAAGTTGCTTTCCATCTGGTGACCCGTTTGCTTGTTTTCCCCCTTATTTCATAAAAAAAAAAACAAAAATTAATATTTAATTTCCCATATCACAAATGTGATTTTTGGCCTTATTTGCTCTATATTAATAATGACAACAGGTAGGTACTTGATTTTTCACAAATTCCTTAATTATATGTTTACTTTAATAATTAATAATAAAATTTATATAAAATAAAAAATTAAGGGGGGCTCCCATACAAAAAACACAATTTATAGCCTAATTTTGCTCTATAATGGTACGTATAACGGAACCCTTCGTGCGCGAGTCCGACTCGCACTTGGCCGATTATTTAAATATTAAAGAGTTTTCTCTTCCTCTTCCCCTCTATAATATTTACTAAGGTTGTTTAAAAAACTGCCTGTTCTTCTTTAAAATCAGGCGTTCTATTACTTTAAAAAAGGCAGTTTTTAATTAAAGCAACCTTAATATATATTGTGTTTTTGTGTTTTTTCCAATGACTGGCACTGTCCAATCGCTAGTCATTTACCCTACTTTATTTTAAATCGAAAACTACTAAATTTAAAGTTGCATGTACGGGGAGACATAATGACGTCACATCAACATTTTTGGGCTGGTCGAAACTCCAATATGCAGCGTGATTCTTGTCGGACAAGTTGACCATAGTTTTTAAATTAACTTCATTAAACAAATTTGAAAAAATTAAAGCTGTATGTACGAAGAGTCATAGTGACGTCATAGCGACATCTTTGGAGTGTCGGACACTCCAGACGCAGCGTGATTCTTGTCGGACAAGTTGACCATCGTTTTAAAATTAACTTTATTGAACAAATTTGAAAAAATTAAAGTTGTATGTACGAAGAGTCATAGTGACGTCATAGCGACATCTTCGGAGTGTCGGACACTCCAGACGCAGCGTGATTCTTGTCGGACAAGTTGACCACAGTTTTTAAATTAACTTTATTAAACAAATTCCAAAAAATGAAAGTTGTATGTACGAGGAGCCATGGTGACGTCATATCGACAATTCCAGGAGTCAAGCATTCGAAAACGCAGCAGCGCCGACATTTTTCGCATAGCAAGTTTGTCGGACTCATTGTAAACAAGGCACTCACAAAGTGGTAAATTTGTATGTATGAGAAAAAAGTTAGTTCCGTGTACTGGGGACTATGACGCCTGCAACTCTGTTGCATTGTTCGTTTATCGCGCGGCAACCGTACATATTTACACCTAGGATAAAAAGTATCCTATGTCCTTTCCTGAGACTCAAAGTATAGCTCCATATCAAATTTCGGCTTGTACCATAAAGTTAAAATACCTAGCGGAATAGAGAAACAAAGGCCTGAGCAAGAGAGATATATGTCACTATCAGTAACACTGCGTGGTAAAAAGCGACCAAAAATACATGACAGCAGCACTCTTTTTTTGACGTCCAGACGGCACGTGCCGCACGTTGACAATTTAATCTCATAGAATTCATGTTCAATCATGCTTGTGTAAGTGTATACGTACACTTATTTTTACACACAGATGAAACCAATTTCGGTTTCATTTGACAGCTCGAGATTGTTGCTCTATTCCGCTAGGTATATTAACTTTATGGCTTGTACTGTCAACACTGAAAAAGGTTTCGATTTGACAGCAAAATCCCCATTAACAAAATGATCCGCTATTTATTGTATTCATTTGTTACAAAAAATGTGATAAAATGAATGGCCACCCGATCGATTTTGTGCAAAATTCACATAAACCATCTACTAAACAGTCCAAACAAAGTCTAAAAATTTGGTTTGATTAGGTGAACCCGTTCTTGGGTTATAAAAGCACACACGAAAAGTGGCATTGAATTTTTTTATAGAGTGTGTCTCGTTTATTGGTTAAAGGCAATAAATATCAGTTAAAAACAGTGATAAATAAATAAAAAACTTGAGAGGTGTCAAGGGGCACCCGAATGGAACGAAGTTATTTCTTATGTTCAAAAAACCTGTATACATAATACATATACACTCAAAAAAATCTATTAAAAGTATGCCATCTACTGACGCCCAGGAATACTAGCAACGCGTCACTATTTATTCTCAAAAAAACGCCATCTAATCGACGCACAGGAATACTATCAACGCCCTCTGCCCCTACCATGCAGGTACTAACAAAAAAGTGTCGAGGTCAAATATCGTTCAGTCTATTCCCTTTTTACGCCGACCGCGCGATAAGGAACTTCGTTCCAATAAAATATATATTAAATACTCGTAAAATGTGCAGCTACAATAATATTCTCCATCCTTTCCGTCCCTGTGTATAGCGCGCTAAAATAAAATCCCCTAAGAAAATCCACTTGAATTAAGTTAGGTCATTTTTGAGAAGGGTCTCGTCCTGTTATATGGAATGAAGGACCGCTGATTATGTGATCTTACGTTTGTATTGCATAATAAATCTCAAACGACCGAGAAGTTGATGAAAACTCTACGAAAAAATAAATCCTAGCTAATATTATAACCTAGATGACGCCCGCAACTCCGTTGTGCCAAAACTCGTTTATCGCGCGGGAACCGTACATTTTTCCAGGATAAAGTATTCTATGTCCTTTCCTGGGACTCAAAGTATCTTCATGCCAAATTTCAGCAAAATCGCTTCAGCGGTTTGGGCGTGAAGAGGTAACAGACAGACAGACGGACAGACAGACAGACACACTTTCGCATTTATAATATTAGATGGAGTATGGACTAGTATGGATGCGAAAGTGTGTCTGTGTGTCCGTCCGTCTGTCTGTCTGTCTGTTACCTCTTCACTCTCAAACCGCTGAACCGATTTTGCTGATAGGCATGAAGATACTGTGAGTCCCGGGAAAGGACATAGGATAGTTTTTATCCCCGAAAAATGTACGGTTCCCATGCGATAATCGAATTTTGCTGCAACGGAGTTGCAGGCGTCACAACCACCTGCATCTTTCCGCCACCGTTCCACGCGAAAAATATCACCTTACGTGGGAGAGCCATGCTTCAGCACGAATGGGCCGGCTCGACCGGAGAAATACCTTGTTCTCACAGAAAACCGTCGTGAAACAGCGCTAGCGCTGCGTTTCGCCGAGTGAGTGAGTTTACCGGAGGCCCAATCCCCTACCCTATTACCTTCCCTACCCTCCCCTATTCCCGTCCCTTCCCATCCCTACCCTCCCCTATTACCCTATTCCCTCTTAAAGGGCCGGCAACGCACCTGCAGCTCTTCTGAAGCTGCGAATGTCCATGGGCGACGGAAGTTGCTTTCCATCAGGTGACCCGTTTGCTCGTTTGCCCCCTTCTTTCATAAAAAAATCCTAGCTTATTAGCTAGGATTTATTTTTCGTAGAGTTTTCATAATATTTTATAAATGCAAAAGTGTGTCTGTCTGTGTGTCCGTCCGTCTGTCTGCATGTCTGTCTGTCTGTCTGTTACATCTTCACTCGCAAACCGCTGAACCGATTTTGCTGAAAGGCATGGAGATACTTTGAGTCCCGAGAAAGGACATAGGATAGTTTTTATCCCCGAAAAATGTACGGTTCCCATGCGATAACTGAATTTTGGTACAACGGAGTTGCAGGCGTCCGGCCCTCCTGCATTTTTACGCCACTGTTCCACGCGAAAAATTTACCATTCTCATCACCTTGACTTGTAGCTGTCTTCCACCGTGCGTTTTTCGAACTGTCGCCAGAACTCAGAAGTATTTCCATTACGATCTGCTAACCTTCAAGAAAAGAGCGTATTCCCTGTTAAAAGGCCGGCAACTCACCTACAGCTCTTCTGATGTTGCGATTGTCCATAGGCGACGGTAATTGCTTTCCATCATGTGCCCGTTTGCTCGTTTGCCCCCTAATTTTATTAAAAAAAACGAACAAATACTACAAACGTTTTTGATCCCTTTGTAAAGCCATTGGTATAAATATACACCTGTTTGTTCCCATGGGGGTAGAAAGTGGGGGCTAAGCGACACTAAATACACCCCAAGGACCCGTGTTTTCTATTACAAGATTTATGGAACCTTTAGCAAGAAAATGAGTTTATTTTTTTACGAATAGCGATCTATTCATCCCATGGGAAACGTATTTACTATTTGGAAAATAAAAATAAACTGTCATAATAATGTACCAAAAGAAATTGAAGTGTATAGTGCCCAAGTGTGTGCGCTATAGACAAGAGCACTCTCTCCGCCTTTACCAACTCATGTGTTTAGAATGACTGACAAGACTGGCAAGAAATCAGGCGTAACCGACTTTTTACATACCCATCCGACGCATGGGTCATCTTTTTTGTCAGACAAAAACCATCTTCTCTGTCCTAACTAAACTTGAATATTTTTTTCATCGCGGGATACGAATTCAAGACCGAGTCAAGAGCCACGTTGACCAATCACATACGGCATTTTCGTAACAGGAAGGAATGAACAGGTCTGGGACCAACCATGTGTGGTCCTGTCAACCACGATGTTTGCATTCACCGTACGAGCGTCCGTATTAATATGTACTTCAGATCTGAAACTGCCTCTACCCGGGATCGAACCTGCATCCTCTCAAGTGCGAAGTAAAGTTTAACCCACTAGGCCACGGACAATCCTATACAATAGAGAGAAAAGTGCATTTTATCATGTCAGAGTGTAGCACTAAAATAAGACAGTGCATTTACGGAAACAACAGTTATTCAATCTTTTAAACTGCTTAATGTCTTAGTTCTAGTTTCATATTTATTATACTAAACGGCTGCAGATGTTGTTAAGGATATCTTTGGTTTTATTACGGAGAAGGCAAAATTAAAGGTTTAAATTTTGGCAGTGTATGCGGCTATGGGCGCTTTTCCTGTCATTCGTGTTGTCTGTCTATCCGTCTGTTCGTCTGTGACCTCTTCAAGCACAAGTCATTGAACCGATATTGCTGAAATTTGGTATAGATATACTTTAAGTCCCAGGCCTCAGAAAGAGACATAGGATACTTTTTATCTCGGAAAAGTGTACGTTTCCCGGACGATAAACTTATTTCTGCGCGACGGAGTTGCGAGCGTCTTCTATAAAATGATTTATATTGTATTGGAACGAATTTCCTTATGGCGCGTTCGGCGTAAAGGAGGCTTGACAGAACGATTGGAGACACTTTTTTATTAATACCTGCATAGAAGGGGCAGAGGGCGTTGATAGTATTCCTGTGCGTCAACTAGATGGCGTTTTTGAGAATAAACAGAGACGCGTTGTTAGTATTCCTGGGCGTCAATAGATGGCGTTTTTTATAATTTTTTTGATTGTATAGTTATGTATACAAGTTTTTTGAACATAACAAATAACTTCGTTCTATTCGGGTGTCCCTTGACACCTCTCAAGTTTTTTTTCATCGTATAAGCGATATTACTTTTGTACTGATAAATAAAAATATCTTTTAAAAGGTCTAACGTGATTTATGGACGTTCCCTTACGCTTAAAATTCCAGATATGGGACCTTGAGGACGCAGGCTAATTTATTTGACAAAAATAAATCTCCCACTCGAAGTTGGTATCGGAAAACAATAATTTAGAACTGGAGTATACAAATACATCACTCGTAAGTCTATTTCCTTGGCACACTATAATAGTCCTCGCGTTTATAATGCAACAGAATGAGGCGATTCCGATAGGTACTACGACGTAGATCAGCGATTCTGAAACTTTTTTGGTGGCGGAAACCTCCCAAGATCTAATATTTTAACGGACCCTCAAAATAAAAGAATGTTTTGTCTATGAAAGAATTATCTCCATGCTGTTGTCTGGTGATACTTCTAAAACAATTTATGAGCACACTTAGGGAATTGCTGGCGTAGATTGTATGCTACATCGTATCTTTATGCTACGGCGTAGCTCGTATGCTACGGCGTAGCTTGTATGCTACGGCTTAGCTTGTATGCTACGACGTAGCTTGTATGCTACGGCGTAGCTTGCATGCTACGGCGTAGCTTGTATGCTACAGCGTAGCTTGTATGCTACAGCGTAGCTTGTATGCTACAGCGTAACTTGTATGCTACAGCGTACCTTGTATGCTACAGCGTAGCTTGTATGCTACAGCGTAGCTTGTATGCTACAGCGTAGCTTGTATGCTACAGCGTAGCTTGTATGCTACAGCGTACCTTGTATGCTACAGCGTAGCTTGTATGATACAGCGTAGCTTGTATGCTACAACGTAGCTTGTATGATATAGCGTAGCTTGTATGCTACAACATAGCTTGTATGATATAGCGTAGCTTGTATGCTACAGCGTAACTTGTATGCTACAGCGTAACTTGTATGCTACAGCGTACCTTGTATGCTACAGCGTAGCTTGTATGATACAGCGTAGCTTGTATGCTACAGCGTAGCTTGTATGCTACAGCGTAGCTTGTATGCTACAGCGTACCTTGTATGCTACAGCGTAGCTTGTATGATACAGCGTAGCTTGTATGCTACAACGTAGCTTGTATGATATAGCGTAGCTTGTATGCTACAACGTAGCTTGTATGATATAGCGTAGCTTGTATGCTACAGCGTAACTTGTATGCTACAGCGTAACTTGTATGCTACAGCGTAGCTTGTATGATATAGCGTAGCTTGTATGCTACAACGTAGCTTGTATGATATAGCGTAGCTTGTATGCTACAGCGTAGCTTGTATGCTACAACGTAGCTTGTATGATATAGCGTAGCTTGTATGCTACAGCGTAGCTTGTATGCTACAGCGTAACTTGTATGCTACAGCGTACCTTGTATGCTACAGCGTAGCTTGTATGCTACAGCGTAACTTGTATGCTACAGCGTAACTTGTATGCTACAGCGTAGCTTGTATGCTACAGCGTAGCTTGTATGCTACAGCGTAGCTTGTATGCTACAGCGTAGCTTGTATGCTACAGCGTAGCTTGTATGCTACAGCGTACCTTGTATGCTACAGCGTAGCTTGTATGATACAGCGTAGCTTGTATGCTACAACGTAGCTTGTATGATATAGCGTAGCTTGTATGCTACAGCGTAGCTTGTATGCTACAGCGTAGCTTGTATGCTACAGCGTAACTTGTATGCTACAGCGTAACTTGTATGCTACAGCGTACCTTGTATGCTACAGCGTAGCTTGTATGCTACAGTGTAGCTTGTATGCTACAACGAAGCTACAACAAAGCAGATGTAGCTACTACAGCGCAGCTTGTCTTTTACAGCGTAGCTATTACAGCACAGATATATTGTATGCTACTGCGTTGCTATTATAGCGTATATACAGCAAGCCATTTTATGTTAGATTCAGATGCGATACGATGTATTTGAAAATTAGTTATTCAAAACTTAACCTCATTTACTACACAAGAAGATACACATTGAATTGACAGACTTGCCACCAGCGGTGTCGATCTGCCTATTATTTTAAACGACACAATAAAATCATCGCATTGACTCGTCTAAATGAGAGCTGACCTTTTCAGCTTAGTAAAATATCAAGTTCTAACCTACCTTAATGCGTCAAGTTGTAACCGACCTTAATGTTTATCGCGAACACGACTTGAGGCCTGAGGCCTGAATATATAAACTAAACTTACGAAATAAGCGCACAGATGTACGTTATTGGTGCCCAAAATTTCGGATTAGTGTAAAATTGTTTAAGTTTCGTACATTAATAATTCATCATCACTATTAATTAATATTTCAAATACCGGAAACAAACTAAATAATGTTATTATAGTATACTCAAACTAAATAATAATGTTATTATAGTACTTCTAAGTATCGGTCCCGATAGACTATAATATGTCCTACATTCCTGTCTACATACTTGGTACACATTTCCTAAATGTCCAATCTAAACAATACAAAAATTGAAAAATCGGCCAAGTGCAAGTGAGACTCCCGCACGAAGGGTTCCGTACCAATACAGACCAAAAAAAGGCAAAAAATTGTGTTTTTTGTATGGGAATTAAATTTTTACTTTATTTTAATATTATTATTAAATATTAAAGTACACATATAACGAAAGAATTTGTGAAAAATTCAAGTGCCTTCCTCTTGCCATTATTGATATAGAGCGAAAAAGGCCGAAAAAATCACGTTTGTTGTATGGGAGCCCCCCTAAAATATTAATTTTTTTTTTTCAGTATTTCTTGTTATAGCGGCAACAGATATACACAATCTGTGAAAATTTCAGAAGTCTAGCTATAGTGGTTCTTGAGATACAGCCTGGGGACAGACAGACGGACAGACAGATAGACAGACAAAGAAGGATTAGTAATAGGGCCCCGTTTTTACCCTTTGGGTACGGGACCCTAAAAACAATACCTTATTGATCGAATTGTGAATTTTAACCATTCTAGAACCTACTAAAACACACACGAAAAATTTTATCCAAGTCGGTAACCGCTTGGAAGAAGACAGGAGTTTAATTACTAACAGTGAACATGAGAAAAGAAGAATTATTTAATAAATAACAAGTAACAAGTAAAAATGTTAAAATAATTAACAAGTAGCTGAGCCGATACATGTTTTGTCGCACGCGCAATTTTTCACTTTAAAATAATTAAAACCTATCCTGAATTTTAAGAACAACAGGATTCAGATTGTTACTTATTATAAACAAATGTAATACACTGCGTACAAAGTAGAATAAATCATACTTAAGTATTTAAAAAACGAGAAAAATAGGAAAAATTAAGAATCGTCCCGACTGCGACCGTCATGTTATTAAATAATTATTTATGATCACGTGCCTATATCCCTTTTTGACCATTCAAACTTCATAGTTAAGACAGGACAAGGTCTGCCGGGCTTGCTAGTTAATATTAATAATAATTACTTACCTAGCGATGGGAATTCGGCAAAAGTTTTCCGATGTCGCCGCATGCAGCGTCAGTAAAACTCGCGCGCTCATACACGACGGACCGCTGCAGAGCTGTCAGAGGTATGTCACTTTTGAATATGGAACGTAGTTTTTTTTATTTATAAGTGGACGCGGCACGGGCTTGCGGTGTACTAGTTTCGTGTAAACTTTTAATTTAGAAAAAAGTTTTAAACTTTTTTTTTATACGATGCAAGTTTTTTGGATGCACGCGAAGGATATTTTTAGGATGATAATTATTATTGTAAAGTGATTACTTATTGTGTCAATATTTTTGCGTATTAAGTAAATCAATTTCGGGAGACTTTAAATTTTGTTAGTAAGCAAAACAATTTATAACTCTGTTAATGTACATGAACTTTTCCTATTTTATTACATGAAATAATATGACACTTATTTACGCAGATTATTAAAATTATATATTTTTTCATATTTTTAGAATTAAAAATAATTACTTATTATTTGAATTAATATGTTAAAACAATAACGTGAAAAGTGAATACAATAATTAATAAGTGCTAACATAATATATTGTGTTTACTTAATTGATATTTTGAAATTTTAAAAATGAACTGAAATGAGCAAAAGATTAAAATTTTATGTTATTAATCACTATTATTATTGTTTAAATATTTAATAGTGACAAAAAGTGTGATTAGAACTTTAAATTAAAGTGCTTTACCTCTAGTAGACCTATTAAAAAATACAAGGAAGTTCATAAAATATGATTGAAGTTCGAAATTTAAAACTACTTAAAAAATATAACTATTTCTATTTCATATTATATTTAATTTTTAATTTTTTACAGCTATTTATGTTAAAAAATCCTGAGCTGTCCAATGACTGGTAGTTTACGGTATATAAAAATACCATAACATAATAATCCAAGTTGGAGATTTTTTAAATTTAGAACACTTTTTTTTTATTCCCACGCTTTATACGTTGTAGCATGTAGCCAGCATGTAAAACTTACATTTGAAAAAATCCTTCTAATCAAAGTGCATATAAACTGTGTAACACTTCTAATCTACTTCTAATTTAATTTCATTTCATTACAAATCTACTGTCGTTCTCGGCATTGACACATAATGTATGGGCCAGTTAAAATCTTCTTTTAATTACAACAATCGTCTCTGAGTGCAGTAAGAGTTAAATTATTTACCATAATTACCTCTACTTATATTCCATCGAAAAAAGTAGATTACAAAAACTATTAAACAAAGTCTAACAAAACTAAGTCATAATACTTTAGAGCAGGGGTCACCAAATGCGGATCGCGGTCCGCATCCGGACCGCCGACCTAGTGTGTGCGGACCGAGAGCATTTTCGAAGATGAACTTAGTTAAAAATAAATTTTGGTCTCGACTTACTGATGAACATCTCCAGGATTTATTATCAATAGCTTGCAACAATTTCACTCCGAAGTCCGACCATTGTCACTTTTCTTATTGATAATACAGTAAATAAATTCCCTTGTAAATTCCGTAATTACCTTCGTTTTTTCTTTTTAATGTGTGGACCGCGAAGGTCATTTCATTTCTTAATATGGACCCCGAGCGAAACTAATAGGTTACCTGAGAGTGTGCTTTAGAGAGTGTGTGTCCCTTAAATTGTAGAGTTCACCGTGAAAGTAGCAGCGCTAAAAGATATTTTTTTTGTGATTTGTATGGACAAGCTCCCCCGCGCCTTGTTTTACATACAAAGTGAAAAAATTTTACATCCTGAAAAAGTATACTTTACAAAAACAAGAGCAAAACCTGTATAGAACATAAATACCTTTAAAAACCCTTATTAGGTAAGTTTACCTGAATTTTAAATGTCCCTTAAAGGGAAACCTTTTCGTAACTCGCAACTCTTTGTAAAGCTCCTAATTGAAAGTTATTAGAAAAAGTTCAGTCGATGGTGTTTTTTTTTTTTCGAAAAAGCGACCCACGTAACTTCGTCGCGCCAAAAAAAGTACCCTATGTCCTGTCCCGGTACTCAAAGTATCTCCATTCTCCATACCAAATTATAGCTAAATCGGTTTAGCGGTTTGGGCGTGAAAAGGTAAAAGACAGACTTTCGCATTTATCATTATTATTAGTATGGATCTCAGAAGGAAAATAACATGGATCAACGTTTTAAGCACTAAAATGTAACGGTCATCAATATAGGTGTCAACCGAACACATAAAAGATTATAATATAAAAATGGCTATAAAAGACAGGAACGATAAAGTCCTAAGCCACATGGCGGGTAGATTCGACACAGAACGATATCTCTTTAATACCCTAGAAACTCCACCCAGCTTGAGTGACCCCTCTCCACCAAGCCAATGTCACAACATCTAAAGGCAAAGGGTGGAGCAGCATAAAATCTAAGGAAATCGGAAAATGTCGGACCTACTGGCCGCCACACCGACTAGGACCTCATCGTTCAAAACATTAATATTATTATTATGTAATTTATAAAACAATAAATATATATTTATTTATTATATGTATAATATATTATAGTCTATTCTACTAAATATATATTACTTATATTTAAAAAAAAAAGTGTCCATGGCGTGATGGACCACAATTAATTAAAATTCATAATATTATTTCAATTATCCTTGGTGCGAAAAATGTAAATAATAAAATAACAAAAAAAGGATATGGACGAACAGTCCATAGACGGCCACAATTTTATAATAATAAAAAAAAAACGGTCATCACTAAGTTTTTTTTTGGACATCAAATAAAAACGAGAAAGTATTATTAAAATTTTAATTTATTAAATTCAGAATACTTATAAGAGTGACAGAGAAAGATGAATTTTTGCTTTTTTCTAAAATCTATTATTAATGATAACTTAACATTCATTTTATAAGCAGTCAGACATAAAATGAGTGTAAGCTAATTGCAAACGCTTCATTAAATTAGAGTTAAGTAATTGTTAAGACTTTAAGTTTGGCCGTAAATCCTGCGAAAAATATCCTAATTATTCACGCTTAACTTTTCCAATATTTGAGAAATCTTTTTCCTTTGACAAAGAAAACTTCAGAAGGAAAATAGATCATTAAATCTATTATGTCACGAAGTTTACTTCGGGAATGGGGCGGCTCAGATTATAATATGCATAGATCATGGCATGTATAGATAGGGCAGTCAACAAACAAAATGTACTCAGGGCCTGGCCATTTAGCCGAAACTTTTTAGTTTTCGCTTCGTTATAGAATCGCCGATCAAAATGTATGGAATTGACATAAAACGAGTCGAACGTCAACGTCATATTAACGAACGCTTATGTCAATTCCATACATTTTCATTGGCGATTCTATAACGAAACGAAACCGAAAAGATTTTGGCTCACCCCCCTGGTTACACCTACCGAGCGGCGAGACAGTGCTCTCGGCCAAGTCACGCCACTCTACTCTGCAGATGTAAATGCCCTAAGGCCTTTTCATCAGGCAACATCGGTGACCAAAGCCTGCAGTTTCTTATTTTTGTCCCAAGTTCTGAAGTTTTAAACTCGAGTTTATCTTTTCATTATCGTTATAGTCATTGGCGTTTAACGTGTTTGCATGAGTTTATTAAATAGTTCAGTAAAAAAAATAAAATGCATAAACTATAGAAAAAAATTGGTCAAGTGTGAGTCGGACTCGCGCATGAAGGGTTCCGTACCGTTATAGAACGAAAATAGGGAAAAAAATCTGTTTTTTGGATGGAAGCCCCTTAATTATTTATTTTAATGTAATTTTATTATTTTATATTAATGCACACATATAATTGAGGATTTTGTAAAAATTTTAAGTGTCTACATGTTGCCATTATGGATTACCATAAAGACCAAAAAATTACGTTTCGTAATGATAACTAACTAACTAAAAATGATACAGCATCAACAACTTAAATTAATATTAACTTTGTTTTTTTAATGCCATCAAAATATATTCCAAATTTAATTCAGCGGTGTAATCATAATATATTTTAGTGGATAGTGGCATATTATCTACAATTTCTAATCTATGGTATAATGTCGTGAAACATCTAATAATGGAATTAATAGAAGTTTGGATACAAATACAATCTGAATGTAATTAATTTTTGTTTGTTTGTTTTCGATCTTATGAAATAATATAGGAAGTTAACATTAATCAAATCTTCGATCTGGTAACGTGTCAAAGGGGTATGAAGATTTTGGCCGACCTACTGTCCGCTATTGTGTTTTTCGCGTTCACGAATATTTTTTTCAAAAATGGATATTTAACATCAAAACAAACAAAAAATAATCTTGGACAAAACCACGTAAAGTGTCACATTTCGAAGATTTGAACTGCCAAAGTTGCAACATCTTAAAATATTCGTGAACGCGGAAAAACATAATGGCGGACACTGTAGGTCGGTCAGGCTCCATATAAAAATCTTCATACCCCTTTACCAGTCCCAAAAAAGCGCACAAGGCCTCTGAAGAAATTTTCTTTTACTTTAAAGATTCCTATCAGATGGCAAATCGCAACACATCACATTTATTTTGTTATATTACCTTTTTCATGCAACTACTAATAAGTAATAACAGATTTTGACCAAATTAACACTTGAACTTTGTAATTTATCTTAGAAAACAGCAGTCTTTTTTTTATCTTTGTTGGTGTCGAATATTGAATTCCTTGCGCAATTCACATAAATCACTTCCTCAATATTTATAGTGACGTACTAACAATAATATGATAAACAGATAAATATTATTGGTAGATCTTTATGATGGCGTCGGGTATAGTAATAAAACTACATTATGGTGTCACTCTCTCGTTCCTTATATTATGTTCGGATTATAAAATTGTAGGTGAATATCAAAACCCGGCAAGTCACACCCACACTCGAAACTGAACTCTTGTCGATTTTATTGAATTTTTTGAGAAAAATGGAACAACGCAGTATATACAAATTAGTGCGGTGAATCCTGAAAGTGTGAAAAAGATGTCTGTGTCAAAAGTTAAAAAGAAAAATGCCGAGAATAAAGTTAAAAAAAACATAATTTCTCTCATTTGCCAAGTTTCGCTTATGGTGTACTTACCGGGATTTTATGTTTGCCAACAGAAATTATAATAAACATGGGTATGAGTACAAAATATATTATTCCTAAGATCGTGTGTGTTTTCTGAGTAGGTTTTTATTTTTTTTATTTTTTATGAAATAAGGGGGCAAACTTGCAAACGAGTCACCTGATGGAAAGCAACTTCCGTCGCCCATGGACACTCGCAGCTTCAGAAGAGCTGCAGGTGCGTTGCCGGCCTTTTAAGAGGGAATAGGGTAATAAGGGAGGGTAGGGATGGGAAGGGAAGGGAATAGGGGAGGGTAGGGAAGGGAATAGGGTAGGGGATTGGGCCTCCGGTAAACTCACTCACTCGGCGAAACACAGCGCAAGCGCTGTTTCACGCCGGTTTTCTGTGAGAACGTGGTATTTTTCCGGTCGAGCCGGCCCATTCGTGCTGAAGCATGGCTCTCCCGCGTATCAAATTAGGTATTTGATACGTGGTATTCGTTGTAATCGAATATTCGAGGCTTTTATTATTAAAAAACTCTAACTAAGCAACTAAGTAATTATTAAGTAACTAATTTAATAAAATTTACTGTATAAAGAAAATGAAGATAATATTATTAATAATTGTTTTTTACCTAAATAGGTACCGAATAGTTATTCGTCTGATACCAAGCTGCTTCGTATCAGACGAAGGCCAAACTTTGAACGTCTAAAATAAATATTACTGCGAATCTTTTTATCGATAAATAATCTTAAATAAATAAAAATTGTTTTATTTCTGAATAAGTTTGAACCAAATGTTCTCAGAAAGTCTACATGGTGCCTACCACCGGTTCGGGAACCCCCGGCGAGAAAAACCGGCGTAAGAGTATATCTACTAGTATTATATGAACTAAAAAAACAAAAGTCCAGGTTTTTAACACTACTACTGAAAAATTTATAATGACTACCGAAAGTTACAAAAAAACTCATTTAAATTAGTATAATTGACTCGTTGAAATAATTACGAGACTCTTAACATTTCAGGTAAAAAGGTTCTCGTGATCCTAATTTTTTTTGTAAAAAAGACGTTCCATTTGCTTGCCACTGTTGAAAATTAATTATATTTCTATCCGACAACAGAAGCGAGGTTATGATTTTCAGATAAATCCATATCTATACTTCCATTCCTCCATACTTAGCTCCATACTAAGCTGGTACTTAACTTAGGGTCTGTTTCACCACTTCCTGATAAGGCTATCCACCAATTAACTTGACAGGTCAAGTATGGAGAATCTGTCAAAAAAGTTTTGAATAGCCTATTAGGCACTTTATCACAAAGAGGTGAAACACATTTCGCATCAATAATAATATAATATTATTATTGATGCGAAATGTGTTTGTCTGTTCGTTTACTCTTCACGCCAAAACCACTGAACCGATTTTGCTGAAATTTGGTATGGAGGTACTTTGGGTCCCGGGAAGAGTAAGAGTAAGTGTCTAAACACACTAGGCCGAATTTACGCGGCGTAAATTCTGCACGCCCGCAATGTATTTTAAATTACCGATGACACACTAATCCGTCGCGTTCCGTCCGTATATTGTGTGCATTGAAGTAATCATGCGTTTGTTTACGGCCTAGTGTGTTTAGACACTAAGACTCGATTTATATTATGCGTCCGCCCGAACGCGCGGTTTGGCGGCTAAACCGCGTGATCACAAACAATTGTATGTAAATGACAGCGCGACCGCGCCGATATTTAAATAAATCTTTACATACGTGTGTGGTCTCTAAAATCGAGCCCAAGCTACTTACATACTAAATGCTGCATGAAATCTAAAATGTATTCAAATCTTAGATCTTAAATAGTCCAAGAATCCAATATTCTAGTTGTAGAATTCTGGGTCGCACAGTATTGGAACTATTGCCAATAGAAATGTTACAGCTCGGAGCTCGCTTTTAGATGGTTGTAAGTGCTCACAGTAAAATACAAAATTTGGAGGTTGGCCGAAATTCGTTTAGAAAACCGTTTCAGGATGGAAAATGTTCTATGTGCTTTCCTAGAACGCAAATAAGTATACCAAATATAAGAGGTAACAGACAGACAGACATTATTGGAACGAAGTTCCTTATAGCGCGTTCGGCGTTACGAAAGGAGGCTAGACAGAACGATATTTGACCTCGACACTTTTTTATTAGTACCTGCATAGTAGGGGCAGAGGGCGTTGATAGTATTCCTTTGCGTCAACTAGATGGCGTTTTTGAGAAAAAACAGCGATGCGTTGTTAGTACTCCTGGGCGTCAATAGATGTATATATATATAATTGGAATCTCGGAATCGGCTCCAACGATTTTCATGAAATTTAGTATATAGGGGGGGGGGGGGGATAAATCGATCTAGCTAGGAATCATTTTCAGAAAATGTCTTTTTAATCGTGTGTTATCGATAATCGATAAACTGAAAAATATGACTCTTCCTGACATCTATTGACGAATAATAATACTATTTTGTAAGCAACTAATTGTTTTAACGACCAGCAGATGGCGTTATTAAGTAGCACGAAGTCAATGAGTGTTTACTATACCGAGCAAAGCTCCGTCATCCAGGTACTTTTTATTTATATGTAGATGTGTTACCATCGGTCAGTTAAGGGATGACGACGCGAGCCCTCACACAGCGCGGCTTTTAGCTAGTTTATTAATTAACCCATGTAAGGCCTTATATGCTAAACAGTTTCATGCATATTCATAGTCGCGGCCGAGCGTCTAAACCGACCTATAGATTATCAATAACGTTGTATCTATGGTCAAAACATAGTATAAACACCATACAGTAATTTGACTGTAAACCACAGTAGGTTGATTCAGACCGCAACGCAACGCGTAGATGCATTTCTAAATTAGTATGGATTTCACAGCTTCGCAAGACATTTCACGCAATGGAAATCTGTCAAATCCATACAAATTTATGCCGCGCCGCGCCTCGCCTCGCCTCGTCGCGTTGCGGTCTGAATAATTGACCCAGAGACCGCAACGTGACGCGTAGATGCATTTCTAAATTTGTATGTATTTGACAGATTTGCAAGACGTCTCACGCAATTGAAATCTGTCAAATCCATACAAATTTATGCCGCGCCGCGCCTCGCCTCGCCTCGTCGCGTTGCGGTCTGAATAATTGACCCAGAGACCGCAACGTGACGCGTAGATGCATTTCTAAATTTGTATGTATTTGACAGATTTGCAAGACGTCACTGTCAATTCAGTACAAAAATGCATCTACGCGTCACGTCTCGGTCTGAATTTTCTGAATGCATTTGCTTTTAACTTAGCGGTGTAGCCGTCAAACGTAAAATTAAAAAAATCGTCAGCAGTTTTAGAGTTTCACCGATACTAACATAATTTAAAATTCATTTTTGTCTAAACCGATAGATAGTAAAATATAATAATTAATTAATATCTATATAAATATTTAAAAACAACTATATGGATAAAAATAATATGTAAGACCAAACAGACATTAGCGATTTTCTTCGTACAATGTAGCTTTCAATTTTAAAATATTGGGGGCAATGCATTTCATATATTGGCAACACTTTACGTCAGGGCAGAATCCAGGTCAGCCATGTTTGGTGATGCTTTATTCAGAGGGTTGAGCCTTAAGTTTAATTAAACTTGGTTGGTTTACTTGGGATTTTGGGATCATTAAAACCACACATGTTAGGCTACTGAAATTTTATATTATACACCAACTTTTATTATCTTAAAAAAATCGATGGAACTTTGGCACTGTAATGCAATAATTATGATTTGGTATTTAAAATTACTTAGTGATATCCGTACACCGTACCTACTACCTACTAATATTAAAAATACGAAAGTGTGTCTGCTTGTCTGTTTTTTTTACGGGCTTTGGCCCACCACACATTCCCACCACTGTATCTCCTGTGTCGCCAGGATCGACAGCGGCATCCAACCACGAAAACCCTTTGATATGATCTCAGGGAGCCCGAGGGACATGCTAAAGCTGTCTTGGGACCCGCAACGAAATTAATCAGAAGAAAATAGGAGGAGTAGGAAGAATGCTTGTCTGTTTCCTCTTAATGCTCAATTCAGTACAATATACTTTGAGTCCCAAGGGAATAAGGACACTTTTTATCCCTAAAATATGTACGGTTCCCTCGCGATAAACACATTTTTGCGCAACGGAGTTGTGGGCGTTATGTAGCGCACAACATTTTGTTAAACACAAAACACGCCTTTTAAATGGCTCTACCATAACGTGATTTCTCTGCTCGTTTTTCGGTCTATACAAAATGACATCGAAACTAATTTCATAAAACGTCTCTAAGAAACTCTCATTTTTATTGTTTTTTTATGATTCCTTTTAGGGTAATGAAAAAACTCTAAATACCAAAGCGTTTAACCAATATTTTTGCAGCTATAAAATTATTTCCAGCCTTATAAGCGGTAAAATACAAATAAAAAGTATAACTTTTGGGGACATAGAATGGCCATTTTATTGCTTTGTTTCGTAAGAAGATCCTTTAATTGATAAAGATATATTTTGCTATTATTCTGTTTAATACAGTGAAAGAATTCATAAACGTCAAATTAAGCCTAGGTTCCAAAATAAAACCCAGTGCTCGTGAAGTCGTGACGTCATACTGACGCTATATTGTGTTGGTGTGCCGCGGCTGCCACTGGTGATGTATTATTATAATGAAAACGCAACAAAGTCATAATATAATAATTATGTCGATGCATATTGCATTGTCGTATTCTACTGAATAAATCAACAGTATGGCATCAATTCTATAAGTCATGAGAACTGGCCAGTATACTGGGTTATTATTATGCACAATATTATTATAGGACCAATCTTCAGTATTTAACATGCCCAATCTTATCCTGGTTTTAAACTAATAATATTGTTTTTTATGAAGATGTTAAAATATATTAATAAGTTGTAAAACCAATAAATTCATGAATTTAACCAACCAGTAAACAGAATTGTAGCAAAATTTAATTAAGCGTCATTTAGACGTCCAAAATATATTTACGATATGGTAATTCCACCTCAGACCCGTCTTGGAGGTAATTAATATCATAATATGACACACAAATCGCAATCTGACAGGCATCTTACATAAATTATTTCAGTTTTCGGCGTTCGGCGTAAACAATATTTAAAATAGCCCGCGGATTCGTCCGTTTTGGACTTTGCGATTGGAAAAACATATATACGGTCGAATTGAGAAACCCCCTTCTTTTTGGAAGTCGGTTAAAAGTAACAATAACTTACATCCGGACACGTGGACTAGGGGCCCAATTTTTAAGCCTAAAGCATCGTTTCGATCGCATTCCGTCTTAGGGTCAATTCAGACCGCAACGCGACGCGTAGATGCATTTCTAAATTTGTATGGATTTTACAGATTTCCAAGACGTCTCACGCAATTGAAGTCTGTGAAATCTATACAAATTTAGAAATGCATCTATGCTTCGCGTTGCGGTCTGAATTGACCCTTACTCTCGCGTTTGACAGCAGAAGAGACATATTTTGACGTTTGAGAATCGGGTCCCTGATCAAAAACTCTTAGGACAGAGGGAGAGTACCACATATAGGCGACAAGCGTGAGATTTACATCATTTCAACTGTCCCCCTCCCCACAAGTACTTACAGTGAGGGCTTAGAGTACCGGCGAAGCACTCAGCGAGATCCAAAACTTTGAGGTGACGTCATGACTCATGACGTGACGTCACATGTATAATGAGGCGGAATTAGGCCGGCCATTATTGTGAGGCCTTGGTGTGTGAGTGTGAGATAAAGCCGGCTACAGACGGTAGCGATGGAACTGCGCAGTTCGGTCTCAGTGCCTCGCAGCTTTGGCACAGAATATAATAATAGTACTGGCTTTGATAAATGGGCCAGCCGATTCCGATGGGTAGGTCCTTTTATGCATAGCGTACTGTTGTACATGGGTTTAAAATTCCCATTCAAAGGAGTTCTTGATCAATGCCAATAATTTATTGGCTGTCGCCCATAAAAGTTGTCTCAACCGGTCATTGAATCCTAATTCAATATCTATATTGTGATGCAGGATTCACCCTTCAGGCCCTATATTGCGTCGTTGTTGGTGAATAAAGAAATAAGTATAATTATTATCATGACGAATTTGCTGACTAGGGTAGAACGAACGCACAAGGATAATTATTACGAGTATAGACCACCCGAATCGAATCACCATAATAATATGGTGTTGTTTTCTTTTTTTTATTTATTTCTTTTTTTATTCTTGAGCATAACTTCAGTACAATAGTTTCGTTTCGGCCTGTGACATTTTTTAGTGTCGTGTATAGCAGGTTTAATATGGGGTTGTTTGAAGTTTTTTACGAGGTTGTGTGGGTTTGTATGAGGTGTGGATGTAATGCTCGACTTACACATTATGCATTTTAATGAAAGTGTGATTATAAGTGCTACATTGTTTGAAATGCAGTTTTTATCTTTTCATAATATGAGGCGTTGCTTTACTGTGTGGTTGAAGAGAATGATTGAATGTAATTTTAAAATTATTAAATTGCAATAATAGGTATTAATGAGAAAAATTGATTATTTTTTTTTATTTTATTTTTATTTCACCATTTATTTCAGGCACCTAGGCCCATGATACAAATACCTTACAGACTAACATACATAATATTCATATTATAATAAATATCTTAAGGTCTAACATACATAATATTATTATTATATATAATTAAGATTTGATATTATGTACCATTTTGTCGTGCGTATTCATGCCAAATTACAGCTTTGTAGGTCCTATATAGTCTCTGAGCAAAACCGCGGACAGACAGACGGACAGACGGACAGACGGACGGACAGACGGCCGGACAGACCGAAACTCTAAGGGTTCCTTGTTGACTACGGAACCCTAAAAAGCTTTAGCTTCGCCGTTTTAAAATTACTAATATATCATAGAAGTTATGTTCAAAGAGATCTCGAAAGGCATAAAAGGTACACTCGAGATCGAATAAATCAGATCTCTGTGGAGACGAACAAAAGGGTGTTCTGGGCGATTCACTAAAGAAACATCGAGGTCAGTTGCAGAGTTAGGAAATGCGTAGACAAGTTTAAGGGTGGGCGAGGCGAGGCGCGGCGCGGCATTTTGTATGGATTTGACAGATTTCAATTGCGTGAGCCGTCTTGCGAATCTGTCAAGTCAGTGGCGGTACCCACAATTCGCCTAACAATTCTGCATCGCGCTATCGAAGTTCCGGAGAACGGCAAGATATATACAATGTCAGGTCAGTGTGCTTCGGCCTGACCGAGCATGGTATCTCTCTCGGTCGGAAGATCTTCCTTTTCGGCCGCCACTAACAAAAAAAAAATAATCCATACTCCATGCTAATTTAGAAATGCATCAACGCGTCGCGTTTCTTCGCATCGCGGAGTTTTCTGTAGACCTTTTCATAGTGTACAAGTCACAATACTATTTTGATAAATCTCATAGGGTTCAGCCTGCGTTTGCAATGTAAGCGGAAAAAATGTAATTATTTTGGACATCACATTAGAAATCCAAAAATTAGCAGTATTTCTCCACTATTTAATAATTATTGTAATTATATTTATAAGCCTTTCTCTTTAATCACTCTATCTATTAAAGAAAACCGCATCAAAATCCGTTTCGTAGTTTAAAGTTTTAAATATTAAAGGGAAGTGGGAACAAAGGTACATGAGGGAAAAAAATGCGACTTTGTTTTATAATATTATGTAGTGATGACTAATAGATGTCAATCATCTTCATAAAATCATATTTATCAAACTACGTTTTTAGTAAGTATAATCAAAAAACTTAAAGATATTAAGACAGATTCGATGCACCATATCTGTTCGCCATATTGTAAACATTTATAAGATACTTAAACATTTTTTTAAATTTCATTTTGTCCTTTCTGTGTATCTCTCGCTCTTCGGCGCTAAGTGAACTTGGCTGCTAAGACATATCTAGTATTTCTAGATCTATAGGTCAAACTACATAATGAGTTCCATCTGCACGCGGATTGGCAAGAATCCAACACCACTGATAAATATTATAAATTCTGTCAAATCGACAATATGGGTCTACTCTCATGCATTTTAATGTTCTGTCTACGAGGCAATACGTTTTATAATTCTATGCATTTTTGAGATGAATTTTAACCATCGAAATAAATTGGTATGGAAGAGTAACTGAGTCAAAAAAGTGGTTCCTGAAATGCTCATCATGGTACGCCGGGTGCATTTCGTTGGTTGTCATACTCGAGTCGGTCATTTAAAAAAATCATTGTTTTAAGAGCAATCGTTCTGTTGTTCGATTGTATTTCGATGATATGAACCAATTATTTTGAAATATTCATAACTATATTTTTAAATAATATTTAGGCTGTGTATGTGTCTCATATATAAAAGAGTTTATGTAGTTATTAAAGAGTTACACTTACAGTGAAATTAGCAGTGGTAATTTTTTTTTAATAATATTATTGTGTACATGCGGTAGTCTTCTGTATTTCTTTATTTCTTATTAGATTAGATTTGTTACACCTTGTATAATACAGAAGTATTATACAAGGTGTAACAAATCTAATATTCCTTTTTAATTTTACACAATTAAGAAGAACCGCGGGGCACAGCTAGTAAGTATATGAATCTGAATTCCGCACACGCTAAAAGTTGCGACCGTTTTTAGTTGAAAAGTTATTTTCAACTATTTCACTAACTGAAGGATGCAGTTAAACATAGCAGGGGACTTACCACGAAACGATACGATTTCGATTTGATTCGATCGTGTTTCTCTGAAGGAAATCGAATCAAGATCGACATCGCAGTGAGCAAACGTCATCAGCACCATACAGCACACCAATCCAGTGCTCTATTGGATTTTTTATATATAAAATTAAGTGGTAAACCAGAAAACCGGTCATCTGATGAAAAGCAACTGCCGTCGCGCATGGAAACTCTAAATATCAGAACAGTTGCTGGTGCGTTGCCGGCCTTTTAAGAGGGAATACGCTCTCTTCTTGAAGGTTTGCAAGTCGTATTGGTCCGGAAATACTGCTGGCGACAGTTCCTTCCACAGTTTTACTGAAGTGGAGTAAATAATAATGTAAACCGGCCATCAAGTTCACGATCGAGTGTTAGATTACAAATTTAGTACTGAGATCGAGTTGATTCGATTCTCGATTGTGTCGGGAGTAGGGGCAGTTTTCTACCCAACCGCCGCCTAAAGGCCGGAAAGTATGAAAATATTTTGTTATACTCGCGGAAAGCTAACTTAATTTTTTAGAATTGTTCGCAGTTTTTTGTCACGAATATTCGAAAATAACTTGGAGTTTTGTTGTATGCTTGGTTTTAAACTTTAGTCATGACGCAAAAAATGGGCGAATGATAAATTAGTGTAATTGTCTATCGGTGAACATTATCTATACTAATATTATAAATGCGAAAGTGTGTCTGGCTGTCTGTCTGTGTGTCTGTCTGTCTGTCTGTCTGTTACCTCTTCACGCTTAAACCGCTCAACCGATATTACTGAAATTTGGCGCAGGGATACTTTGAGTCCCGGGAAAGGACATAGGATAGTTTTTATCCCGGAAAAATGTACGGTTTCCGCGCGATAAGCAAATTTTGGCGCAAGGGAGTTGCGGGCGTCATCTAGTTCAAAATAATTTGTAACTTATATAAAGATTCCCAATCCCCTACCCTATTCCCTTCCCATCCCATCCTTACCCTCCCCTATTACCCTATTCCCTCTTAAAAGGCCGGCAACGCACCTGCAGCTCTTCTGATGCTGCGAGTGTCCATGGGCGACGGAAGTTGCTTTCCATCAGGTGACCCGTTTGCTCGTTTGCCCCTTTATTTCATAAAAAAATAGATGATTTTGTAAGCTTGGCTTATAATTATAGTCTGGACGCAAATTTGATCTACTCTGATTTTATAAATAAATGTGTATGTCTGTCTGTTACCCTTTACGCTATGACCGCTGACCTTTTGAAGAAATTAAATGTGCATTTAATTTATTTCATTTTGAGGCCTGCCGCCTGGGAAAAGATGAAACATATTTTTTATCTACAAAACGCGATTTGGAAACATAACTATCTTGCTTTGTATTGAGCGAAATTCAACATTGACAGTTTAGTACTTAGCAGATCCATTCATCCTCTGGTACATACTGATGATAAACAAGGATGTCCACGGTTATATTGTGTTAAATGACACATAAGTTGGTTCCGAATTTGCAGTGCACTTTAAAAGATTAAGCTGTAACTGTAAACCGAAATGGACTTTAAACTTCGAAGATAGAGTTTAAATTCCATTGCAAATATGCTCTATTTTGTACAAAGTAAAATAAACTTTAGTGCTCGGACATAGAATGTGTTTTAGCTCGTGGCTAGGGCTTGTTTGTCCAAGTTTGAGAGGTCACACATTACAGTACAAACTGCACAGCGACAGTATAATATATTTTTAAAAGGAAAACTTTTTAAAATGTCTGCCAGACTTGTATGCCACATACTTAAGAGGACACCGGTCGTCGAACTTAAGATTTAAAAAGAAAACCGGCCAAGTGCATGTCGGGTGGGCCACGCGCAATATAGGGTTCCGTAGAACCGCTAGTTTTTGAAAAATTTTGAAGAAAGAATGTACATTTATAACGTGTTTTACACTACTAACAACATCTGGTTTTTCGGATCAGGTCTTACCGAAGCTAGAAAGACGAGGCGCAGACCGCGTAGTCACAGTATAGCAATAGACTAATATTGCTATACTGTGGCGCAGTATAAAAGCTGTAGATAATTGAAATGTCAAAAACATAAATAATAATGTAAAGCCGCTTGACTTATTCAATTTTGTATCGCTATTATGCGCGGCCGCGATTCGCCTTGTTTTGTCACGTTTGGCTTTGGAGAAAAGTATAAGTACATTATGTTTCTTAACTTCATCTTAAAAAAAGAAATCAGTTTTTAACCGACATCAAAATAAAAGAAGGTTTCTCAATTCGACCGTAATATTTATTATGATTATTCATGTTTGTTTGTAGATAACTTTATTTTAATTATTTTTTTTCTTGCAAAGAAAATATTTCAAAGGTAGGTTTCCCATGATGAAGGAATACTATTTAAAGTCGGTTATTGTTAAAAATATTATAATCTAAATAAAGCTTTATATAATTATAATATGAACAATTTGATATTACTGTCTAACCCAAGAGTAACATTGTAAATTCAAATAAACTAGACTTTAACTAAGTTTTGATAATTCAACAAATTTAATCCATTATTTAACTTTGATTTAACAGCAATTCGTGCCAAAATTTAGTTAATTCTCTGAAAACGCCGGTATTGAAAAATGATTCGATTAGTAGACGAAATTAATTTGTGTTTTACTTCGTGAAAGTTAAGATGAATCGACTTTTAGTGCCTTATCACACTGGCGATTAGCGAGCGATTTGAAAGCGACGCGACTGCGCAGCGCACACGCCGCGATTACGTGGCGTGCACGTCGCGATAGCGCAGCGTCGTCGCGGCGTGGCGTGGACGCCATTTTGTACACTCGTCTACACAGATTATTATTATATAATATAGTAGACTCGTCTAGGAAGTGATGTCAGAATCCATTTTGCTGCTGAGTGTCCAAAACGCCGAAGGCAAGCTGCGTGCACGCCGCGCAATCGCGGCGTCATCGTGGCGTGTGCGCTGCGCAGTCACGTCGCTTTCAAATCGCTCGCTAATCGCCAGTGTGATAAGGCCCTAAAGGTCAAGAAAAACTGACTTATTTAAGTAGTACTATAGATAACGCCCGCATATCCCTTGCCCCAAAGTCGTTTATCACGTGGGAACCGTACATTTTTCTAGGATAAAAAGCATCCTCTATCCTTTCTCGGGACTAATATTATGTCCATACTCCATACCAAATTTTATCAAAATCGGTTCAGCAGTTTGAGCGTGAAGAGGTAACATACAGACTCACTTTCGCATTTATATTATTTACTAGCTGCCACCCGCAACTTCATTGTCTCAAATCGCGTTTATCGCGCGGGAACCGTACATTAATCTGGGACACAAAACATCCTATGTCCTTTTCAGGCATACTTTCGCATTAATATTAGAAAAGTGTGGATATGGATTAATAATATTTCACGTCATGTTTTATAATATAGTAAAGTATGTTTTGTAATAGCCGCACATTTTCCCGTGGTAATAAGAAGTTATTCCTTTCCTGTTATAAACAGGATCAATCAAACAATCTACACTACTATTATAAAGAGGAAAGATTTGATTGTTTGTTTGTTTGTCTTGAATAGGCTCCGAAACTACTGGACTGATTTGAAAGATTCTTTTACCATTGGAATCCTACATTAATTCTGCTGAACATAGGCTAAATTTTATTTTGGAAAAAAATAGGGTTCCGTAAGATATTTGGGATTTTCGGACGCAAGGTGTAAAAAATCAACCAGAAATGTTACTTTTTTCGCGTACGCTGCTTAAACTATAAAAGATAGAACCATAAAAGTAATTGTAGATCTTTTAAAAATCTACAAAAAAGCGACACACTATACCTATCTATGTTTAGTGAGGCACAATAACCATTTTTTTATTAAAAAATCTTGAAATGTTTTTGGACTACCTACATTTAAATGCCTTTATTTTACTCATGGCATTAATTCATATCAAAATAAATTATTTCATTACTAAGTACAGTTAATGTAGATAATATTTGGTCTTTGAATGATTAAAATTGGACGTTTGGTTTTAATGTTATGGTGAAATTAAAATATTACGATTTCTGCTGCACGTTGCGAATTGGGCGTCGTCAAGGCGCGCCGCGCGGGTGTGCTCGCCCGGAGAGTCCACGTAAATATTAATTATTATTACCTCGATCATGGGAATCGCAGATACAATAGATTTATAATATAATAGTTATGCGACAGCCGGGTGCCGCTTCATTGATGGGATAATATTATAGTGCTTCATTAATTCATTACGTTTTGAATGACTATTATTTTTGATTGCTATTATAATTAATTTCTATAACTATAAATCTCCAATAGCGGCAGCCGGCTGCCAGCATAACAATTATTGAAGATCTATTGTGTCTGCGATACCCACGATGTCTGCGATACCCACGATGCCGATGGAAGTATAATTAGGTCAGACTTTCAAATTAGTAGGTATCGATCTACGAAAATAATGTTTTACTCATGGTCAACTATACATTGGCCTATCCCGAGTTGGAGCTGCTGATAATCAATTTATTTTGCTGCCACAAAACAAAACAACATCAAATATCGTTTACAGGGAAGCTTTTACCCAATTTTAATGGAATCTTTTACGCATGTAGGTAAGCATGAAATAATAAAGCATAAAACTACAAAAAAAAAACCATAAAATACTTTAAACAAAAAAATACATTTAGAAATTGCAAAATAGTATAAATAATAGTATCTTCTGTAGGTAAGGATAAAATAATCAAACATAACACTTAAAATAAAAAAAAAATACAATAAAAATGTGTATAATAATTGAATATGCAATTTCGAAAAGGGCACATATCTGTAAACTTAGAATGTTCAGGAACTAAAAAAAACTAAATATTTTCCAAACCATGTAAAATATTCTAAAAGTAGTTATTGAGTAACATTTTGGTATTAATTTGCTTTCAAAAATGATTCAAATGATTTATTTTAATATTGATTTAAATTTGTTATTAGATATTTAATAATTGTGAGATGTGCCCTTTTCGAAATTAGGACTAATTGGGTACAATAAATGAAACAAAAAAATGTATTATAATTATTATAATACAGTAGTTACAGGCTAAATAGTGTAAACCATTTTTATGTTCTGCTTAACATAAAGATTGACTAAGAAATAAAGATTGAAAAAAAAATATTTAAAAATCAATATCCACCCGTGCGAAGCCGGGGCGGGCCGCTAGTCTTATATATTAAAATTCTCGTGTCACAATGTTAGGCCGCGTACTCCTCCTCCTCCTCCGCGTCCTCCGAAACGGCTTTACTGATTTTAACCAAATTTTATATGCATATTCAGCGGGTCTGAGAATCGGCTACTGGGTACTTTTTGTATTGATAAGTGCATTTGTTAAATAAATAATAGTAAAATATTACAACTCGAGACTGACGGCGACCATTGCTTGTGCGACGGGATAGCGATGGACGTTGCCATGGTGACATACTTATTTAGTCACTTCAATAAAATAATACGGGCGAAATAATTTATAAAATTATGGCAAAGAAACGTTTGCCGGTACAGCTAGTATTAGTATATATTTTTCCATATACATTATGTAACAAAATTACCTGCAAACTCAATAACATAAGACAAATTGTGTGCCCCAAAATCTGACAAGGCTTACGGAAAATGGGGGATGTTATTAAAATATTAAGTTATGCCGTATCATGATTGTACAGGAAGCACCGGAACCCTGTAAAGATTGCAACCACGAATACGCTAACAATAATGTTAAATTAACAAAAAAACAACCCCCATTCATAACCCTAATAAATTTTCTTGACATAGTTAAACCCAAATTTTTCGGCACTTAACGGGCCGATGATGAACTATGGCTACTCTTGAATCTCGATCATGTCAGCTTTCAAATAAATAAATAATAAAATCGGCCAAGTGTGAGTTGGACTCGCGCACGAAGGGTTCCGTACCATTATAGAGCAAAAATTGGTAAAAATGTGTTTTTTGTATGGGATCCCCCCTTGATGATTTATTTTATTTAAATTTTATTTTTCATTATTACAGTATAATTAATAAACTGAGTATTTTGTGAACATTGCAAGTGCGTTACTATTGTCATTATTAATATCGAGCCAAAAATAGCAAAAAAATTACGTTTGTTGTACGGGAGCCCCCCTTAAATATTTAATTTACTTATTTTGTTTTTTAGTACTTGTTGTTATAGCGCGAGCGGCAACAAAAACACACAATTTGTGAAAATTACATAAATCTAGCTATAGCGGTTCTTGAGATACAGCCTGGAGACAGACATACAGACAGACGGACAGTCAGACAGACAGACGGACAGACAGACATCGAAGTCTTAGTAATAGGGTCCCGTTTTCACCCTTTGGGTACGGACCCCTAAAAAGAAGAACTACATTAAGATCAATTCAGACCGGAACGCGACACGTAGATGCATTTCTTTTGTATTGAATTGACAGATTTCAATTCCGTGAGACGTCCTGCAAATCTGTCAAATCCATACAAATTTAGAAAATATGTATCTACGCGTCACGTTGCGTTCTGAATCGTCACAATAAGACAGTCTATAATATACATTATACTAATCACCCAATTTTTACGAATTTAACGTAACGTAGAAACGCAGTGTCATTAAGTTTGACATGCTATCACAGGAAGTATGATATATCATTTTTAAAGTTTGCTTTTTAAAATTGAACTTTTTATGGTAGGCAAGAAGACATTTAATTAAATATCTTTTCCATTCGTCTAAGAAGTTGCTGAACATTTTATCCACGTCCATAGCATTTTACAGACTGAGTGTCCTATTTCTTTAGAATTTGGCAAGTATTATATTAGTGACTGCACTGAGTTTCACCTATATATTTTTTTATATGAAATAAGGGGGCAAACGAGCAAGCGGGTCACCTGATGGAAAGCAACTGCCGTCGCCCATGGACACTCGTAGCATCAGAAGAGCTGCAGGTGCGTTGCCGGCCTTTTAAGAGGGAATAGGGTAATAAAAAAGGGTGGGGATGGGAAGGGAAGGGAATATGGGAGGGTAGGGAAGGGAATAGGGTAGGGAATTGGGCCTCCGGTAAACTCACTCACTCGGCGAAACACAGCGCAAGCGCTGTTTCACGACGGTTTTACTGTGAGAACGTGGTATTTCTCCGGTTGAGCCGGCCCGTTCGCGCCGAAGCATGGCTCTCCCACGTCTCTATTTATATATTTACAACATACTATACTGTACAACGAAGTGTCAGATCATGTCAATCGCGGCTTTGTATAGAAAATGACAAGTTTTTGACAAGGGGTCACTGACCGCTACCGCCAGGTTTCGCCGAGTACATTATATACCCGGTGAACTTCGTATCACTTACGTACGTAGGAGGAACTCCTAACATGAACCTTCCCTGGACTTTCACAAATATTTCAAGATTTAAATTTGTCAAATCGGTCCAGCCGTTTTCGAGTTTTAGTGACTAACAAAATTTAAAAATCTTTTTTACTCATATAGATTATACAGAATGTAACAAAAATAAATGATAATATTTTAGGGTGTTTACGTGTTCCTTGTAGAGAGTATACTGTGAAAGTAGCAGCGCTGAAAGACCAAATTTTTTTTCACTTTTATATGGGCAAGCACCCCAGCGTCACGAGTTTCTCCATACAAAAGTAAAATAAAATTGGTCTTTCAGAGATGCTACTTTCACAGTGAACTCTCTACAAGGAACTCGTACACACCCTAAATTATTATCACTTATTTTTGTTACACCTTGTAGATTATAGGGTCAGTTTACATTGCAGCGCGACGTGTATCTGGGGGCACGGGAGTGCCCCCGCCAAGATGAGCCAAGCGAAGCGCGCAAGGGCACTACCTACCTTTTCTCGAAACGTTTCGTCGTATTTTTGAACCCTCGTAACTTTGGTTTGAATAATGCCAGATAGTTGAAATTTTTGAGATATAGTGACATTGGTATAGTTATTAAATGCGCAAAGTTTGAATATCGTAGCTTTTATACTTAAGATTTTATAGGTGTCCAAAAACCCACAATTTGGTCACTGACTCACCGATCATCAAAACTGTTAGGGTACTTCCTGAAGTTTTAGAAAGCTGAAATTTGGTATGTAACATTATATTTGTACTAAAACAACAAAAAAGTTATTAAACTCAACCTAACCTATATCCGTACCATTATAGAGTAAAATTAGGCAAAAATTTGTGTTTTTTGTATGGGAGCCCCCCTTAATTTTTTATTTTATTTTAATATTATTATTAAATATTAAAGTAGACATATAACTAAGGACTTTGAGAAAAATTCAAGTGCCTATCTGTTGCCATTATTGATATAGAGCAAAAAAGGCCAAAAAAATCACGTTTGTTGTATGGGAGCCCCCTTTATTATTTCTTTTATTTTATTTTTAGTATTTTTTGTTACAGTGGCAATAGATATACATAATCTGTGAAAATTTCAACTCTCTAGCTATTACTGTTCTTGAGTTACAGCCTAGAGACTGACAGACGGATAGACGGAAAGACAACGAAGTCTTAGTAATAGGGTACCGTTTTTTCCCTTTGGGTACGTAAGTTGAAATAATTGTCGTAGTCTTAGCATTTCTTTGCAAGTATTTAATTAATAAGAATATTTCATTAATAATAAAAATAATAATTAGTTACTTAACTATCAATATGTGGTGTGAAGCGTCCATAGATATTATTATTATTATTAATATATTTCAAGTTTACTTAAACTTGAAACAGATTGATTAGGAATTTTAGGACAGACAATGAAGTCTAGTAATAGGGTTCCGTTTTACCCTCTGGGTACGGAAACTTAAAAGAAATACACCAAAAAATACACAATCTGTGAAAATTTCAGAAGTCTAGCTATAGCGGTTCTTGAGATACAGCCTGGAGACACAGACGGACAGACATCGAAGTCTCAGTAATAGGCTTCCGTTTTAACCTATGGGTACGGAACCCTAAAAAATGAACTAAAAGAAAAAAACAACGTAAACCAGCTCACAAAAAGAAATGAAATCCCACCAAAAACATTTTCATGTAAAAATGTTGCCAAGATGGGAACACAATAATATTATAGTTCGTCGTGTCAAAAAGTAGTGAGATCTCATAATATGTAGAGCCAAGTTTCTAACCTTACATACTCAGCCCTAAATCTAAAAACCTTAATTTTACTCTAAAGCACGGCAAAATATTTAATAATTATATTATAATGTGTCAGCCGCACGAAAAGAATCTAAAAACTCTACACATTACTCAAAATCGGTGGCTTGGCCATTTTGTTATTCGTCAGGGCTTTGAACTTAATAATAATATACCGTAACTAATTTATTTATTGATTTTATTATTCTTATGAGATCTCACAACTTTTTGACACGACGAACTATAATAATATTATGTTCTCATCTTGGCAACATTTTTACATGAAAATGTTTTTGGTGGGATAATAGTTACGTGTTCCTTGTATAGAGTTCACTGCTAAAGTAGTAGAAAAAGAGCCCGCGAGGGCTAGACCTTCCTTCGTTTCGTAAAGCTGAAAGTTTACCTGTGTGTAACCTTTACAGTGGTAAGAACGACCAGCAACTATGGAGTTTCGGTCGCGGTTATTTTATGAGGTTTTATATTTTCGCCTCCATGGTCCAGTGGTTAAGAGCGCGGCTCTTGACTCGGAGGTCGTGGGTTCGATTCCCGCGTTGGAAACATGTTATTTCTAAGTTTGGTTAGGACAATTCAGACTGATCACCTGATTGTCTGACAAGTAAGATGATCCATGCGTCGGTTGGGCATGTAAAAAGAAGGTCCTGCTCCTGATCTCTCGCCAGTCGTGTCGATCTTCCATCCCACTGGGTTATGAGAGTAAAAGGAATATAGAGAGTGCTCTTGTGTACTGCGCACACACTTGGGCACTATAAAATTACTCCTGCGTAGCTGGCCTGGTTTCAATGAAACCGGCCACCGTCACCAAAATCGGTGTGGGAGTTATTTAGAAGTTATCTAGTTCTGACGGTCGACTTGACCTTCGAGGAGAGTTAATCTCAATTTCATAACTAATATTCTTCGCGATAAGGGGATCACATCTTCCAGTACCGGAGATTTTTTCCCTTTGAAGGTAAGATCGTCAGCGAACTAAATAAGTATTGGATCCAAATTGAGCTCTGGCTTTGAAAAATTACATTTTGATCAAGATTAAACGTCCGTCCGAGGACACATTAAGACGAATGGCCGCTCAGAACAGTTGCACTTTGTAACCGGCTAAGATGTAGTTTCGTAATGGCTGTACTTATGTCGCTTGTTGGTCATAGAAGGATTATACGCCTCCGTTGTTCAGTGGTTTAAGAGACTAACCCCAAAAATCAAACATCGTCGTTCTATCTTCACACTCACGCCCGTCTTTCATATGCCAGGTGAAAAAGAACGACGCGGATTCATCGCCATATTAGTTTTTTCTCAATACCTCGATAAATATACAACATTTTAAAAATCCGCTAGGTCGATCTCTCAATGATAGAATTTTATACAATGTGTTAAAATATTAAATTAGTTTAATGCACGGTTATGGCAATAAATGAAAAATTCGTGAAAATCAGATGCATCTTTGTGATTTTTTTCTATCGAGAAAATTTTAAGACATGGTGTTTTTGCTCAGATCGAATTCTCGGAAATATAATGTAGTATCTAATTTTAGAAAATGAAACAATTAGGGGCTTATTTTCAAGTGTAAACATGAATTATAATATCGACACTTTAGCGTTAGTCGCCCCCTTAAAGTTAGCTCTTAGGGTCAGCTCAAACTGCAACGTGAAGCGAAAAGAATACCTGGGAGAACCATGCTTCGGCACGAATGGGCCGGCTCGACCGGATAAATACCACGTTCTCACAGAAAACCGGCGTGAAACAGCGCTTGCGCTGTGTTTCGCCGAGTGAGTGAGTTTACCGGAGGCCCAACCCCCTAACCCCTACCCTATTCCCTTCCCTACCCTCAACTATTCCCTTCCCTTCCCTTCCATACCCTCCCCTATTACCCTATTCCCTCTTAAAAGGTCGGCAACGCTCTTCTGATGCTGCAAGTGTCCATGGGCGATGGAAGTTGCTTTACATCAGGTGACCCGTTTGCTCGTTTGCCCTCTTATTTCATTAAAAAAAAAAAAAAAAAAAAGCGTAGCTGCCGTGACATGCATTCTAGGGTCAGCTCAGACCGTAACGTGACGCGTGGATACCGTGAGATGCATTTCTAAATTTGAACTGTATTGACAGACTACAATCACGTCAGCGGTCATGCAAGTTACATTGAGATATGTAAATTCCATATACAGAGTGTAACAAAACTAAGTGATGTAACTTTAGGCTGTGTGTCACTTATAGATAACAATTTGGTACTATAACTAGTTCGACTAACTTAACATGTTTACAGTAAAATGTGGGCAGGGGCGGCCTTGTCGCTTTAAGCAATAAATAGAGTTCATTGTGAAAATAGTAGCGTTGTAAGAGCGTTTTTTTTGTGATTTGTATGGGCATATTATAACCCCTTAGCGTCATGAATTTTTCCACACAACCTTAAAAAAAGGTTATCTTTGAGCGCATTTCGCAGCGAACTCTATACAGGAGACACACAATATAAAGTATTTTCATTTAGTTTTGTTACACTCTGTATAATTTAAAAATAATACCACGGCATAAACGCGTCACAATGCAGCCTGAGGTGACCGTAATATGTAGGAGTTTCATAATGTCTGTAGTTATGTATGTAGTTATAAATACCACGTTCTCACAGAGAACCGGCGTGAAACAGCGCTTGCGCTGTGTTTCGCCGAGTGAGTGAGTTTACCGGAGGCCCAATCCCCTAACCCCTACCCTATTCCCTTCCCTACCCTCAACTATTCCCTTCCCTTCCCTTCCCTACCCTCCCCTATTACCCTATTCCCTCTTAAAAGGCCGGCAACGCACTTGCAACTCTTCTGATGCTGCGAGTGTCCATGGGCGACGGAAGTTGCTTTCCATCAGGTGACCAGTTTGCTCGTTTGCCCCCTTATTACATAAAAAATATATATATATATATATATATATATATATATATATATATATATATATATATATATATATATATATATATATATTTTTAGGAACCAGAAGCGGGTTTGATTAAAAAAAAATACAATGCAAGCCGATTAACGGCCTTTATTTAAAATTATAACAATTTAAAATAACAAAACTAAATGAATATCACTTTATAGCTAGAAAAAAATACAAAAAACAACTTTACACAAATTACAAAGAGCTGATTTAGTAATATTAGCAATCACAAGACAAAAATTACACTTCTAACAATTATTTGAAAGCACAAAGAAAATAATTAGGAAAGATCTCACCAAGCAGGGTAGCACCTTACGGTCCCAAGTCCAAGAGCGAAATGGCCCGCAACTCACAACCGACCGGTTTATATACCCATCGTGGTGGGATGTTGCCTTACAAAAAAAATAATAATTAACTTATCAACTAATACGGCCTATCTTGACGGTGCAACGTCCCGGTGCCAGTTCAAGTTTCTCTCGAAGGTCCAGCAACTGCGTCGTCTCGTACATGAAGGGGACGAGTCTCTCTTGGTTCTGCACTCTGCCTCTCGTTGCTCGTGTTATCATCTGCTGCATCATCACATGATCCATCATCTGAAACATTATACACATCCAGTTTATAAGGCCGTTCATAGGTCCAGACACATCTCCTAAAACTTTTCATACTTCATTCTGACAAGGCCCTCAAACATTCATCATACTCGTAAACCAGCTATGTAAAACAAAACATTCAATTTATTTCATAAAATATCATTCTATCACACGCTCCACATATAACCCAGATAAGAACATCATAAATATTCATGGTAGCAACACAAACGAACAACAGACAGTACGCCTCGAACACGCATGTCAGTGTTAAATCGTAAGACAGGGGCCGCTATCACCCGTGCCTCACCAACCGGTCATCATCATACAAACCATCGAAAAATGCTGCACATGTTTCAGGGCACCATTCCCCTTTCCACAGTATCATATGTTGCGCCGCAGCTTGAGTCGACTTCCCGTAAGCTCCCGCCAACAGCTTCAGCTCGTATCTTCCGTTCGGTAGAACGCGTATTACGCGATACGGGCCGCGCATGCCGGAGTCCAATTTGCCGGTGGACTGCGCAACTTTGATGACAAACACCAAGTCATCGATCTGGTAAGTAGAAGGGGTCCGCCGTTGTTGATTGGCGTACTCGTCCTGGCGCCTCTGGTTCCTCCGCAACAGTTCGGTAGCTCTGTTGCGACATAGTTCGCGCCATGCCTCGCGATTTGGCGCCTGTCCTTGGACGGCTACATCGCGCACGAGCGAACGTATTAGAGGAGTAGCAGCATTGATACCTGTCAACAGATTCAGAGCAGATGTTTGTGTGGTTTTGTGTTTGGTCATATTCAGGACCAGTTGCAGCTTCCAGAGAGAACTCGACCACTCGGCTTTCTTGTGGTTAGTTTCGATGCGTATCATGTTCAGCACTGTGCGAATGTAACGCTCGACCTGGCCGTTAGCATGGTGCATTTCCGGGGTTATGTAGTGCACGTCTATTGACAATTCTTTGGCCAGTTTGACAAATTCATCACACACGAGTAATTGCGGAGCACCGAAAAGAGAGACCACACTAAGGAAACCGCGTTTGAGTTCATTAACGTCTTGTTTATAAATAGCACATAAGAAACAAAATTTCGAGAAAGCATCTACTATAACTAGAACAAATTTAAAACCATTCGATTCAGGCAAAGGGCCCAGCGTATTAACATGAATAGTATGGAATGGCAAATCGGGTTTATTCCATGACTGAATAATTTGTAAAGGAGCTCTTGGCACCCTCTTCTTAGATATACAAACTAAACAGTGAGCTATATACTTTCTAACAAACTGTCGTAAGTGAGGAAACCAGAAGTGCTTTAAAATTAAGTCAGTAGTTTTCTCAGAATTAATATGACCGTGCTCATCGTGAAATATTCTCAAAAGGCTCAAACGGTGTCCTTTTGGGATAAAACATAGCAATCTAGTTTCCTCACCCACAGCAGTGTACCTGTAGAACAAAATATCATTTTGGTTAACATAGCGCTGAGCATCTAGCTCACCATCATTTAATTTTTGCAAAAGCTGCTGCGTTTCTTTGTCAGCAGCTTGTGCAATTTGGGCCCAATTACGTGGCCTTTCTATTTGATTAACACTCTTAACAGGAGGGTTTCGGCTTAAGTAATCAGCATGTGCCATCATAATGCCTTTGCGATAAACAAGTTCAAATGTAAAGTCTTGTAAGTACACCCACCAGCGAGCAACGCGGGGGAGCAGATCCCTCTTACGTTCTGTGGACTTTAATGCGTTGCAGTCCGTAAAGATCTTAAAATTTAAACCAATTAAATATTGTCGAAAGTGTTGCAACGCTCGGACTACAGCTAGCGTCTCCAGCTCGTAAGAGTGGTATCTGCTTTCTGCTCCCTGTGTAAGTTTACTGAAGTATGCAACAACTTTCTTTTTATTCTCGCAGTCTACTTGCATTAAAACCGCGCCGTACCCTACACTACTGGCGTCAGTGTGGAGTTCCGTCGATAACTTTGGATCGAAGATCGCAAGAATCGGTTCACTTGTGAGGGCTTTAACTATCTCGCAACGGGCATTCTCTTGAGCCTCACCCCAATGGAACTTGAAATCCTTTTTAGTTAAATGAGCGATACATGCGGTCTTCGATGCATAGTTCCGGATGTACCGTCTGAAGTACCCCGCTAGACCGAGGAACTGTCGAACTTGCTTGACAGTTTCAGGGATCGGAGCATTAACTAAAGCATTTATCTTACGAGGGCTCGGCTTTACCTGACCCCGACCTACAACTCGTCCCAAGTATTCGATTTCCTCAGTTAGAAACGAACACTTGCGAAGATTTATAGAAAATCCCGCTCTCGTTAATGTTAACAATACTTCACGCAACAATCGTATACCGGCTTCCACAGAATCACTTAAAACTAAAACATCATCCACGTAAACGATAACATTGCCCGCATCGATGTGTTTGCGTAAAGTACCATTAATAATTCGTTGGTAAACAATAGGGGAATTCGTCAGGCCATAAGGCATCTTAAGGTACTCATAATGACCTTCTGGCGTGACGAATCCTGTCATGTGAATAGACGACTCATCCAAGGGGATCTGATGGAAGCCTGATGCCATGTCTAAACTACTGAAAAATTTACAACTTCCAAGCCGATCGATGCAGTCGTCTATTAAAGGCAGAGGGTACCTTTCTTTAACAGTTACCCGGTTCAAAGCTCGAAAATCGACGCACATACGATCACTTCCATCTTTCTTCTTAACTAGGATAATTGGGCTCGAGTACGTCGATTCTGACTCCCTAATTATTCGCTTTTCCAGTAAGTCATTTATTATCTCTCGCACTTTTAATTTTTCATGATACGACAGTTTATAAGGATGATAAACGATAGGAGTTTCATCAGTAAGTCGAATACGCATAGTACCAGTTTTAACAGTAGTAGTCGCGGTGCCGGTAATAAAAAAATCCTTGAACTCGTCAATAACAATCTTTAAGTCACGTAAATGGCTCCCGGTTAAAGGCGTATTAATATCACTATGCCTAGTCGTCGTTACTGACGAAATTGTTTTTAATGAATGTGTAAGATACTGACGGTCTCGGGTACGTACGAAAATAATTCCCTCCCTGTTTAGCACATCGGTGCCAATTATAATGGGCGCATTCATACAAGATGCTGGAACAACTAAAAGATCTACCTCAACGCTTATGTCACAAAATTCTATAGTTAGCGTAACATAAGACGTAACAATTATTTCACTCTCACTAATTCCCTTAATGCATAAGTAAGTAGGCTTAAGACAACAAGAAAAATACTTGAGGTAGTTCGCTGAAATTAAAGACACGTCTAAGGCGCCGCTATCGATAAGGACGTCTATAGCTATACCTTGCACTACTGCGGACGTAATATCACTATTTCGGTCAAGTGTACTAGGCTTACACAAATTAACTTTTCGAGAATCAGTCCGGGCTTTGGCAAAACAATTTTCCTCCGAGTGTCCTAGCTTTTTGCAGAAGGCACAGGGTTTATTTTTATCGTTAGGTAATTTGTTATTTTCAGGGCAATCAAAAGCTTTATGGCCGCGCTTGTTACATTTAAAACACATATGACTAATCGGTTCAAACGCAGGCCGTTTATTGTTTCGATTTGAACTATTGAAATTTTTGTGTTTTAACAACTTATTCGGCGGCGGCTTACTGTGAATTGACAAAAAGGAAACTATATCCGTAGTTGCAAGGTTTGCGTTTGCTGCTGCGACACGCACCTGGGGGTCAGTAATACCCCTTATAATAATCTGTACTATGAGCTCCTCACTGAGACCTTTTACTATTCGTAGACGCAAAAGAGTCCGTCGTGCATATTCCGCGTAGGTAAGGTACTTATCGGACGTAGTTTGCATGGTATCAAATAGTATAGACGCATAATCTAACCGTTTGGGACACAAGGACTTAAAGTCATTTTTGAAATTTGACCAAGACCTGTCGTTCGTTGACCATTCGTTTAACCATGCTTTTGCGTCGCCTTTTAGAAAACCCGACACGCGAGACAGACATTCTTTATCGTCCCAATGATTAAGCAACATCGCACGGTCTACCTCCTCGAACCAGACTTCGATGTCATGTAGGGCCGGGTCAAAATTAGACACGTAATAGCTTTGCGGTTTAGTCGTTACGATCTTATTGAGGGCATCAACAAAATTCTTTGTCGAATCCATTTCAGAAACAGAAACAGACGTCTTGGAATTATCGTTACACACATTCGAAACGGGGGTAGTAGAAGAAAAGTTTTTGTCTTCTAAGTTACTTAAACGGGTTAAAATACTACTCAAAGTTTCGTGCAAACCGTTATCTCTGCTTCGTTCTGATTCACGCGGGGATCGAGACCGACCGCGACTGATACGCACAAGAGGACCCGAACGAGAACGCGATCGCGATGTTGTTTGCCTCGGGCAGCGATACCGTTTGCGAGAACGTTGATATTTCGGGCGACACGAACGTACATTATCATTAGGCACTGTTATAGACCGAGACCGAGACCGCGACCGTCTCGGCGGCGTCCCACTGTTCCTAGCGCGCGGCATTGTTACAATATGCGACTGCACTAAACCAGCTCTTTAATTACAAACGGATTACAAAAATGAAGTCAGGATGAAGCTAGGTTCAGATCCCACTTCTGATTTTAGGAACCAGAAGCGGGTTTGATTAAAAAAAAATATAATGCAAGCCGATTAACGGCCTTTATTTAAAATTATAACAATTTAAAATAACAAAACTAAATGAATATCACTTTATAGCTAGAAAAAAATACAAAAAACAACTTTACACAAATTACAAAGAGCTGATTTAGTAATATTAGCAATCACAAGACAAAAAAATAATAATTAACTTATCAACTAATAATATATATATGTATATATATATATATATATATATATATATATATATATATATATATATATATATATATATATATATATATATATATATATGTCGCGTGTTGGTCTAAGAATAATACGCCTAATTAATCCAATAGTTTAGAAGTCCTGACTTGGTCGTAGGTTCGATTCTTGCGTTGGAAAAGTGTATTTAGTGTAATTTGTTAAAATTAGGAAATTCTCAACTATCCACTACATACATAAACTGCCGTAATCATATTACCTTTCATTTTGCCTTCTCTGTAATAAAACCAAAGCTATATTCTTAACAACATCTGCAGTCGTTTAGAATAATAAAACACAAACTAAATAAGAAACTAGAACTCAGACATTAAGCTGTTTAAAAGATGGAATAACTGTTGTTTTCGTAAATGCACCGTCTTATTTTTGTGCTAAACTCTGACATGATAAAATGTACTTTTCTCTCTATTGTACAGTTAGACAAAAGACATTGGTTAATACTTACTGTTAAGGTGACGCCTGGATAATTTGGCTGCAGCGATATCATTTTTTTTTCAACAATGACTTAAGCTAAGAAATTAAAGTTTATTGTCAGTATTCATCATGTCTTTGTCTTTGAATTACCCATAGCGTAACACGATTGGTCAACTTTTTAAATAACACAGAATAATCAATCAAAAAGACCTCTGTAAAAAGGGATTCCTATTTTGCCAACAGAGGAGAGTGATTTAAGCTTCCAAAAGTTGTAAATAAATTGGTTCAAGCATACACTTTAATTTTCCCATAGCTTATATGAAATGTATTTATGGTTTTTAAATTACGCGACAAACACCATTTCGTCGCTTACGTCCTTTCCATTGTTTTGCTGTTCCATTGCTTGTTTTCTATGAGAGGCCGGCCACAAGAAATCTAAAGGTGCCCATACACGGGAAAATTTGTCGTTTCGATCGATCGTCAAGAAAATCGTCCAATGGATCTTTTGAACGTAAAATCGTTTGCGATATTGCTACACACGTACAATTTGTTGTTCGATTTTAACATCGAGGAGATAAATCGTTACGATAATTGTCCCGTGTATGGCCACCTTAAAACATATCCAACACTGTTTTTAGGGTTCCGTACCTCAAAAGGAAAAAACGGAACCCTTATAGGATCACTTTGTTGTCCGTCTGTCCGTCTGTCAAGACCCTTTTTCTCAGGAACGCGTGGAGGTATGAAGCTGAAATTTATATCAATTGCTCAGGTCTACTGTCCCTTGAAGCTGTGAAAAAATCAAACTTCTAAGCCAACGCAATCAAAAGATACAGCCGTTTATGCCGCAAATTTTCGACACTTGCAAGGGAATCAAAACCTACAGGGTGCTTCCCGTGAACTCAGAATCTTGAAATTTGGTACGAAGCAACGTCTTATAGCATAGATAAAGGAAAAATTACGAAAACCATAAATTTTTAGTTACATCACATAATATATTTTTTTTTAATAATTTTAAACTTACTACCCATTTCCTCATAAACGCGTAGAGGTAATTGAAATTCATACCAAATACTCAGGTCTATAATACCTTTAAGCTGTCGGAACCCTCGGTGCGCGAGTCCGACTCGCACTTGGCCGGTTTTTTTTTACTTTAACGCGGCGTCACCTTAAGGCTAGTCGCACATTGTCAGCACCGTACGCGCCGTACGCGTCGAACGCACCGCATAGTACACGAAATGCGGCGCGTATTATGCGCACGAATGTGCGAGGTGTCACATCATTTCATACAACGAATTCCTGCGCCCCACTCCACATAAAAACATATTTATGGATATCGAATCATAAACTGTGAGGGTTCTTCCGATATTATGCCACAATAAAATCGGATTACTTTGCAAATTGGCGGTCAGTGCCAATATGGGCGAGTGGGATTAATTCGTTCGATTTAAAGCGCGAACAGTAATGGTTTGTGCCGCAGTTGAGGTCATGAAGATATTACAGAGGTTGAGGTAGTGCAGATTGCATGTACCATCAAAGAAATTGATTCATAGGCAGATGACGATTTATACGTGGGAGAGCCATGCTTCGGCACGAATGGGCCGGCTCGACCGGAGAAATACCACGTTCTCACAGAAAACCGGCGTGAAACAGCACTTGCGCTGTGTTTCGTCGAGTGAGTGAGTTTACCGGAGGCCCAATCCCCTACCCTATTCCCCTCTCTTCCCTCCCCTATTCCCTTCCCTTCCTTACTATATTAAACTATTCCCTCTTAAAAGGCCGGCAACGCACTTGCAGCTCTTCTGATGCTGTGAGTGTCCATGGGCGACGGAAGTTGCTTTCCATCAGGTGACCCGTTTGCTCGTTTGCCCCCTTATTTCATTAAAAAAAAAAAATGACGGACACACCCATCCGACAGATCACATCTATCTAGAAGCATGGCTATCAGTGACAAAAACTACCCTCTATATTTCTACGGCTGCAAAGTGTATTTTCATATTAAATTTTTAACCGACTTCCAAAAAACGAGGAGGTTATAATATATTCGGCTGTGGATATTTTTTTTTTTTATTTTTGTATGTTGGACCACTACTCCGCCGTTTGTGAACCGATTTTCAAAATTTTTGTTTTGTTATATTAGGTTTCACTCCAATTTGGTCCCATTTTCACAAAAGTGGTGATCTGATGATGGGATCCATGAGTAATCGAGGGAACTCCTCAAATTTTATATGGAATCATATGGTGATTTTGGTTTTATGAGAAGCATCCTAAGCATATGCTACTAAAACGCAAGATTTTGCACCGAGGTATACTATGGTTCCGAAGATACTAAGAGAACTCCGGATTCCTTATAGATACAAGTTTGGGGGTTTAGGCGTTGTTTTAAGAACTGAAAGCATATGCTACTATGCAAATTACATTCATCATCATCATCATCATCATCATCATCATCATCATCATCACTACCATGTCAGGGTCACCAATGTCACAACTCACATGGTTGTATATGGATACAATATACACACAACACCATAAAATATCATCAGTCATCACGTTATGTCCTTATTTATTTGGTACATTTCAAAGCGATTTTAATACAAAAAAATATACTTAATGTTGTTTCTAAATACATAATATTTCAAGTACCACAAAATTGAACATAAGTAACAAATTCAACCTTTACTCCAAAGCGTAAGGCACACATTTGGGTTGGACTGAAGGAAACGGGGCACTATGGAAAAAAGACAGAAAATTTTTTCGTCAAAATTTTAACCACCCCTTTTGAATACACCAATCGATAGGGGACGCCAAGGGGAGTAAGAAAGCTCAAATAAACTTTTCTCAAAAATTAACCCCCGGCCAGATACAGGCCGATATACGAACCTCGTTAGTATGGCGAAAGTACTTAAAAATCGTCGAATTTCTTTTTTAGTAGTTTGTCAAATAAATTGGGGTAGGTTTGTAAACATTTACTAAGATTAAGATAATATTAAGGGGTTGAAGTATTTTCGCTATACTAACGAGGGTCACATTTCAGCCTGTCATTCGACAGGGGTTGATTTTTGAGAAAAGTTTATCTGAGCTTTTTTGCTTCCCTTGGCGCCCCCTATAGATTGGTATAATAAAAGGGGTGGTCAATGGGGGTTGTATTTTTTCGTCAAAATTTTTCTTTTTCCCATAGTGCCCCGTTTCCTTCAGGCCAACCGAACAAAAAAAATTACAATGTTGGCGTTGCGTTCTTTGACGCATTCAATTATTGAATGCGCCAATACGAAAGTTGAATGAAAGAAGATGACGAAAATTGAAGATGAAAGTGCACAGTGTGGACATACATAGCTAATCTACATCGTAATAGGAATAAGAAACACAATCGCAATTAGTATAAAAAATACTTCGTTTATACGGTTTATATTGACACGATTTTGATACATATACAGATCGAATTCCTATGTAAGTTTATAGGTATACAATAATTGCCTAGCGGCTAGCACGTGTTTACTGTCCACTTCGATTTTTTTAAATGTATTGTTTAAAATTATCTACCTGATATCTGTGAGCACGACGTCTGACTCTTAACAAATTGTAATAAGAATTAAGATACGTAGAATATTAAATATACTTACGCGATGGTTATAGTAGGTAACTAAAAAGAGTGAAATTATTATTTTTAACAAAAAATTAAAACCGACTTCCAAGGTAAAAACAATAATAACATCCTTATAATATGAACTAAAAAGTATTAAATAATTTTTCCTATCTAATAGTGCCTTTTTCTGAATTCGGCTAAACCTCAAATATTTCTGTACTCAATCTTCATAATTTTGAAGTCGGTGCCAGTTCCAAAAGTTTCAAATATTCTGTCAGAGAACAAAAGATTCAGCTATCTGGTACCGACTTCAAAATTAAGAAGATTGAGTACAGAAATAGTTGAGGTTTAGCCGAATTCGGAAAAAGGCACTATTAGATAGGAAAAATTATTTAATCTGGGGGCACGAGAGTGCCCCCGCCAAGATGAGCCAAGCGAAGCGCGCATGGGCACTACCTACCTTTTCTCGAAACGTTTCGTCGTATTTTTGAACCCTCGTAACTTTGATTTGAATAATGCCAAATAGTTGAAATTTTTGAGATATAGTGACATGGGTATATTTATTAAATGCGCAAAGTTTGAATATCGTAGCTATTATACTTTAGATTTTATAGGAGTCCAAATACCCACAATTTGGTCACTGACTCACCGATCATCAAAAGTGTTAGGGTAGGTACTTCCTGAAGTCTTAGAAAGCTGAAATTTGGTATGTAACATGATATTAGTACTAAAACAACAAAAAAAATTATCAAAACCAACTTAACCTATATCCGTACCATTATAAAGCAAAATTAGGCAAAATTTTGTGTTTTTTGTATGGGAGCCCCTCTTAATTTTTTACTTTATTTTAATATTATTATTAAATATTAAAGTAGACATATAACTAAGGACTTTGAGAAAAAGTCAAGTACCTACCTGTTGCCATTATTGATATAGAGCAAAAAAGGCCAAAAAATCACGTTTGTTGTATGGGAGCCCCCTTATATATTTTATTTTGTTTTTAGTATTTGTTGTTATAGCGGCATCTATTTCTATTATTTCTACTTTTCATAGTCTTTTAGATCGATACTCGAGTTTGTCAAGCGATACTTAAAAAAAAATCTATACTTACTTATTATTATAAATCTGAAGAGTATGTTTGCTTGAACGCGCTAATCTCAGGAACTACGGGTCCGATTTAAAAAAAAAATTATGTGTTAGATAGCTCATTTATCGAGTAATGTTATAGCCTATAATATATTATCACGCTAAGTTTAATACGACCGAAGAAACTCAGGAAAATGTGGGAAAAACGGGAGAAATATTAGAAAGGGTTTATCTCACGAACTACTGGAGCAATTTTTATGGCAATATTTGGCACAGATATAGAGTAGACCACGTGAAGGGAGTTATAGGGACATACGCTATTTTTCATGGAAAAATGTACGGTTTCCGTAAAATTCCTAATTTACGCGGGCGAAGCCGCGCGGGACATCTAGTCCTGTATAAATTTTATAGCCTCGTCAAAAATTTGAATTAAAAAAAAATATATTAGTACACATCTTATTTGTATTACAAGGCTGTAATACAAATAAGATGTGTACTAATATATATTTTTTTTAATTAAGGCTGTATAGGCATCCAGCCTACGAGTATATTATTAAGTAAGCTTCAAGTAAGCTTATTATTTGAAATAATGTCATTATCGTCGTACCTAAACATTAAACTTTCTTTTATACTTCCTTATTAAGCTTGTCTGCAAAAGTCTGCATCTGCAGTAGCTAACGCATCTTAAAACTTTAAGCTAATTTTGTATTTAACATGGTTTTAACTCTAAGGGAGAAGCTACACTGATTCGTCGCGTCGCGGTGCATCGCTGCAGTGCACAGTGGCCCCGCTCTTAGGGCCAATTCAGACCGCAACGCGACGCGTAGATGCATTTCTAAATTTGTATTGAATTGACAGACTTCAATGAGATGCGTGGGAAGTCACCATAAAGTTAATAGAAGCGCTGGAAATAAATAGACACAAGAAATATGGGAATCTTCTTAACGATCAGACATGCCTCTCAAATTCTATATTATTACAGGATACATAACATTTAATATTTTGGACATAATTTTAGTTTAAGTTTGACATTTTAATTTAGATATAAGAGATTTTATATATTGACATTGGCATTATTTTGACATGATTTATATGAATTTATTATCTTACGACATTATTTATATAAAGATTGACATTTTATGAATTGTTTAATATTATTATTTATTTATTTTAGTTACAGGACATTTAAATTAAATTGTTAATCTATATTTAATGTAATTATTGTTTTTTAATTTAATGATTTTCTGACCAATTTTATATTTATGTTGCTATTTAAGTACAATTCCTATTTTAGTCATTAATTTATCAATATCAAAGGTTTATATGAAAGGTTTTACATTTATAATTTTATTTGTTTTTTTTGGTAGAAAAACATTGTTTTTGGTAGAAAATTGTACTAAATAGTAGAAATTTTAACCTTATTTTTGTTTACCAATTATTTAAAAATTTAAAATTACCTGCACTACACCTGATGATGATTTTATCGAAACCGGTCGTGTAAAACATAATTGTTTATTAATAAAAGTGAAAAAGTGCATGAAAAGTGTATATTATTACTGTTAATATATTCCGCTAGGTATATTAACTCTATGGAAGTCACTCAAGTCATGCAAGTCTATCAATTCAGTACAAATTTAGAAATGCGACTACACGTCGCGTTGCAGTCTGAATTGGCCCTTAGCGTTAGGTTCAGATCATATTGCAGCGAGGCGTTTTTAAATGATTGGCAGATTTCTATTGCGTGAGACGTCTTGCAAATCTGTCAAATCCGTAAATTAGAAATGCATTTACGCGTCGGGTTGCGGTCTGAATTGACCTTTAGTCGTTACCTACCTCGAGATTTCCACATGATAATATTATATCGTGTTAGTTTGAATTGTGTTGTCGCCATAAAGTTAATATACCCAGCGGAATAGAGAAACAAAGGCCTGAGCAAGAGAGATGTCACTATCAGTAACACTGCGTGGTAAAAATAGACGTGTGATACATGACAGCAGCACTCTTTTTTTGACGTCCAGTCGGCACGTGCCGCCCGTTGACAATTTAATCTCTTATAAATCATGTTTAATCATGCTTGTGTAAGTGTATACATATTTTTCATACAGATGACAACCAATTTTGGTTACGTTTTATGGTTGTCGCTGCAAGTTGCAACGTAGCTATGTGACATACACTGCGTTATGCCACGAGTCCCGACGCACCGCACCGCAGCAACGTGGCCCCGCTTTTAGACTTTAAGTAAACTGCGGACTAACATGGTACAAACACTAACTTTATTTAACTGTTACAAATTAACTAAAACCGGCTCTGGATACCGCAGTCAACTTTCAGAAACTATTAACATGTTTTGTATTTACTATTTAGTTGCATTATCTCTTTAGCGGTTTGCTTGATGAAATTTGGCTTGGGGTAGCGGTTTATGCTCGTTTTTGCCCGCGACTTCGCTCGGCTCGCGTTAAGAAGTATTATTATTAGACATCGGATTATATTATGTACGATCAAAGTGCCGAAATATGCATGCAAGTATGCACGATAAATGGCCGAAATATGCACAAAATATGCAGAATCAAAAGTCACTTATTATTAAAATTTATAATTTTTGTGGAGAGTTAAGAGGATACAACAGGGGCTAGAGAAATGAAAAAAAAGTACGTGTAATATCTATAGCTGTCTCCCTTACCTCAAGCCTATACCGCAGAACGCGATAGAGACAACTGCAGAAAATCCAGAAAATCAACGATTCGTTGTCCCCTGATTCCTTCTCCAAAACTTAACCGATTTAAGTACTTTTTTTCATTAAAGATTAAAAAAAGGCTTGAGCTGTGTTCCTATGTTTTGCTTTTTTTGTATAATCTAGCCAAATCTGTTTTCTGGACGTTTGAACACAGCGGAAAATCTGGCCATTTTTTTGGGTTTTTGAACGTTCATATCTTATTTAATAATTAAATTATGAAAAAAAAAAAAGAAAACATAGGGACATTGTATTAGTGGCCGTAGATATTCAGGAAAAAAATTATAACTCTACTAGCATTATGCAGGGAAGAAACAGGGGACAACGTTTGTATGGAAAAAAGGGCGGTGTGGAATCCTCTTAAAGCGGCAACTTTATAATTTCATCAAATCCAGGATTTTTAATTTTTTATACAGCACCAATTTTCTACCAACATTTTCCGATTGCAATCTTAATGTACCATGGAAGTTTAAGAAATCGGTAACTACTTTATTCCAAATTTTTACTAATGTTGCCAAATACAAAGAAAAATTTAAATAATAATTGTTTCTAGAAAGGTATTGTACCTATCGGGTGTATTGCATTCTTTTAATGGGGATGGAGCCACATATTTGGAGTGTTTTTTAATCTATACCTCTGTTTTGTGGCCTCGGTGTGTGTCATGATAGCTAGTTTGAAGACTGCGAGGGCATACAACTACCGAAATATGCACTATCAACGAAAAATTGCCAAAATATGCACTAGCGCCTAAAAAGAGCCATTATATGCATTTGTATGATATTAATAATAATTCGATGTCTAATTATTATTAATTATGTATCAAAGTCTCAGCCCGATCGGTTTAAATTGACAAAGTTTCTTACAAACTGTCATCCCCTATTTTATCTCCTTGGGGGTAGAATTGATCAAAATCCTATCTTAGCGGATGCCTACGTCATAACATCTACCTGCATACCAATTTCCGCCCGATCCGTACAGTGGTTTGGGCGGCGTGATAGATCACCATGTCAGTCAGTCACTTTTGAGTTTTGTATACTTATTTAGATAGTTGTGTTACCAAAAGTAACGAACATTTTTTTAACTACTGATTTAAGGTTAACAAGACTAGAAAGTACTTAAACTTAAAGCTAGAGAAATTAAAAAAAAGTACGTGTAATATCTATAGCTGTCTCCCTTACCTCAAGCCTATACCGCAGAACGCGATAGAGACAACTGCAGAAAATCCAGAAAATCAATAATTAGTTGTCCCCTGATTCCTTCTCCAAAACTTAACCGATTTATGTAATTTTTTTATTAAAGATTAAAGAAATACTTGAGCTGTGTTCCTATGTTTTATTTTTTTTGTATAATCTAGCCAAATCTGTTTTCTGGATGTTTGAACACAGCGGAAAATCTGGCCATTTTTTTGGGTTTTTGAACGTTCATATCTTATTTAATAATTAAATTATGAAAAAAAAGAAAACATAGGGACATTGTATTAGTGGCCGTAGATATTCAGGAAAAAAATTATAACTCTACTAGCATTATCCAGGGAGGAAACAGGGGACAACGTTTGTATGGAACAAAGGGCGGTGTGGACTCCTCTTAAATACTACTTAGATGACGCCCGTTCCGTATCCGTTGCGCCAAATTCGTTGTCCAACGAATTTGGAATAAACAAGATTTTGGAAGAAACAAGAGCGGTCAGAATTTAATTAAGTAAGGTAACTCCAGCTTTGGAGTATTATGTAGGGAATGCAATCTCGTTTTTTAGCGAGATTGATCTCGGTCGAAAAAAAGGCGAGATTTCGCGAGTTTAACGAGATTGCACTTGAGCATAAAAACGTCTGATCTGAAGCGCGGACTGACACGGACAGAGTTGCGATCACGGAGTCAAAATATAGAGGAGCTGGCCTAAGCAACTGTGCACTGTGAGTCTCAACTAGGTCCTGAATTTTGACTTCTCGTTATTTTGTTAGTTATAAAAGAACTATTTTAATACTAAAAGATTTGTGTTTTTTAGTGCGCTTTTATAATTCTGGACGTCACGTTATCCTATGTTATCGTTTTACCGCGGACGTCCACGATATTACCGCCACGTAAAAAATTATAAAAGCGCATTAGAAGAGAAGATTGGCTGTTTCTTTCATTTGTTATTTGATAGTTAGTAGATACGTATGTAAAATTTACTACTTAAAAATTATAGACAGATACATCAAACAATGTTTGATGCATAAAATTCTATTGAAAAAAATCGTGAAAATGAATGTTAATCTTTTAATACTTATAATATTTATTACTTTTTTTCGTAATTTATTTAAATATTGTAATTATTTGCAAAAAAAACCCACCAAACTGCTAATCTCGCGAGATCTCGAAATTGGCGAGATCTCGCGGTATTGTATTCATAAACTCGCGATATCTCGCTTGAACCCCAATCTCGCGAGATTTGCATTCCCTAGTATTATGCCATTGTGCTCTCTACAACCTCTTAATTATGCGCCTTTGTCTACCGCCCCAAAGAAACTACTCTATGAAAATGTTAAAATAGACTGTAAAGAATTATTTTAGAACTAAATTTTGCTGGCTGTTTTAACAGTGCAAATGAAGTAGACCAGAAGATAAATGTTAACCTATGCACTAAACTACTGATATACAATCTATTTACTGACACTAATGGCCTGTTTCACCACTGAAATGCTCTACAGAATAGTAGGCATACTATTAATGAGTGAGCACACTGAGACGGGCCGTGCCGGGGCTCATCGCAAAAATCCGCCTCCATACAATTTGTATGGAAGCGGAAATCCGCTGCGCCCCGACACAGTGTGCGATACGCGCATCCGCTTCCATACAAATTGTATGGAGGTGGATTTTTGCGATGGGCCCCGGCACGCTGAGCCCCGGCACGGCCCGTCTCAGTGTGCTCACTCCTTTATAGGGCATTTTAGGCCTGCTTTTCTGCAGCCACACATGCTTCCACAGTTTCCTTTGTATCTGCTTCACTTCATGAGATCGGGGGATCTTTTTCTCAAAAGACCATTTACAAGGTTGGTCTGAGGTAATTTTTTTGTAAAATGTAATTGTTAAACAAAGTTAAAAAGTAATAAGAAAACTTTTAAAAAAAATTTGCTTTTTTGATTAAGTACAGCTTATAACATTTAAAATTTTTAATTTAGGGTGAATAGTTACATACTTAAACATATTATTTTGTAGGCAAAATAATGTGCAACAAATTATGATCTTAGATTTTTTTGTAAGACGTAATAGTCTCCGAAATATCGCGAAAATAGTGTTGTTACCCCTTTTTTCAAGATGACGGCCGGAGGAAAAGGGTGGCGACCCCACAAACTTGAAGTTAAGCTTCTATTGACCCCCCCAACATATCCCAATAATATAATTTCATCCTCTAAAGAATAAATGTAAAGATCTGTAACATTTCAATTGACTATTATTAGGTAGGTATTATTATTTATTATATTAGTCAGATGATTAATTAATATTTTAAAGTCTACACCTTCTTTTGGACTATTCTTTGAGTGGACTAAATATTACCCAGATGATTTATGAATCATTATAATATTTAGACGGTTGCTCAGAACAAGCATCCGCTTAAAAAAATTACATTTGTCAAATGGAGATGTCAGATCTCAAATGTTTACTGTCAAAAGCAAAAATTAATTAACGTGGAATCTACCTGCATGCCAAATTTCAGCCCGATCGGTCCAGTGGTTTGGGCTGTGCGTTGATCACCATGTTTTTTTAAATGTAATAAAGGGGCAAACGAGCAAACGGGTCATCTGATGGAAAGCAACTTCCGTCGCCCATGGACACTCGCAGCATCAGAAGAGCTGCAAGGGTGTGCGTTGATAGATCACTATGTCAATCAGTCAGTCATCAGTCCCCTTTGAGTTTTATATATATAGATATATATAGATGTAGATAGATTAGTGGGATAAAAAAAACTAAGCAGCAGAAATGACGACTTAGGGTTGATTCAGCGGGGCTAAAATGGTCACATTTAGCAATTCCTCTCAATCAATTCAGCAAATGAATTGTCGAAACTGACAAACTGACAAATGTCAAATCAGTACAAAAATACAGAAATTAATTGCAAGCAGAGTTGCATTTTGCGATTTAAGAAAAATGAATCATGTAAATAACAACGCCGGATGTTTTCGCAACTAATTTTATTCGGTTTTTAGTACAAAATATATTCTCACAGCGTTTTACACTTAATAATTAGTAGGTTCAACAACGGTAGCGAGAACATGAAGTCGTAAAGAGATCACAAAAATGGCGGCGCGGCCGCATGCCGCGCTGCGCGAGAAAGAGAAAGAGCGAGGTCTGAAGAAGACAGCGCGACTAGTGATGTGGTACAACTAGTGTTGTGCTGTAGGCGTGTTACAATCATATTATGATTCATATCATGATTCTTCAAAGCGACCATTTTAGCCCCGCAGGTGGCAACGCGATGCGTATACGTATTACTAAATTTGTACTGAATTGACAGATTTCGTGAGCGGTGAGACGTATTGCAAATCTGTCAAATCCATACAAAATACGTTCCCTTGTAAATATTGAGCACTAGGTGACGCCTGCAACTTCGTTGCGCCAAAATTCGTTTCTCGCGCGGGAACCGTACTTTCTTTTTTTTCATCATTAAAAGTATCCTAGTATCTCCTTTCCCGGGACTCAAAGTATCGTTAAAATATTCATCATAATCAGTTTAGCTTAAGCGTGAATAGGTAAGAGACAGACAGATAGATAAGCAGACCGACAGACAGACAAACTTTCGGATTTATAATGTTAGCATTTTTATTACAGACGCATATTTTTACGACAGTTTGAAACGGCCATTACGGCCCGGATGTCGTAGCGCATGTGCTACGACGTAGCGTTGAATGCTACGCCGTAGCCATAGTAAAAGGAGGGGAAGTACCTAAGTTATCTTCATACAAAGGCACCGCGCGCGGCTTGTATGTGTGCGCCATAGTATCAATGCGTCGCCACGTACGGCACACAACAAAATCTCGGCCAGTTTAGCTTCGTGGGTACCGCCGAGATTTTGTTGTGTGCCGTACGTGGCGACGCATTGATACTATGGCGCACACATACAAGCCGCGCGCGGTGCCTTTGTATGAAGATAACTTACTTCCCCTCCTTTTACTATGCCATAGCACTTTGTATACGTCGCAGGCGGATTATATATACCGCCGTTTTACATTACGGCTAGCTTTAAAAAACAGGGCCGTTTTGTAATGCGGCGATTTATCGATTAGCCGAATTGAATGCGGCTGAATGAAATATCGCCGGAATGTATTCGGCGCCATACGTTATTCAAAACGGCTAGCCATAATGTATTAAAGCGTAAGATAATTTATACGTGGGAGAGCCATGCTTCGGCACGAATGGGCCGGCTCGACCGGAGAAATACCACGTTCTCACAGAAAACCGGCGTGAAACAGCGCTTGCGCTGTGTTTCGCCGAGTGAGTGAGTTTACCGGAGGCCCAATCCCCTACCCTATTCCCTTCCCTACCCTCCCCTATTACCCTATTCCTTCTTAAAAGGCCGGCAACGCACCTGTAGCTCTTCTGATGCTGCGGGTGTCCATGGGCGACGGAAGTTGCTTTCCATCAGGTGACCCGTTTGCTCGTTTGCCCCCTTATCTCATAAAAAAAAAAAAGAAGATAAGTCGCCTCTTTGACAGTTTTTAGTTCCGATTCTTAATACTCTTGGCGCTGCCTGTAACATAACAATAACAATGGCGTTGAGTACCGAAAGTGTGTTGTTAAATTGCGAAGTTTTGAGGGAATTAAACAAAGAAAACACTAAATTTCAGAACAATTTTGATGTGCAATTAAAGAATTTCCATGACGCTCGATGTAAAACAGTAAAGAAAATGTACGAGGAAAGTACGATGCGGCTAAACGTGGGCCGCCTTATTGAAGAACGTATCGCAATGACAATCCGGCTAATCATTAAACCGCCGCATTACAAAACGGCCATGTTTTTTAAAACAACTAGCCATAATGTAAAACAGCGGATTATACAATACGCCTGCGACGTATATACCCGTAGCTTGATAGCTACGCCGTAACAAAATTCGTAGCTTAAGGACGCTATCACATTTTTTCACAATTATCAGCGATTTTCATGTAAGGTGAACTCTCTGAAAGGAGCACATACACACCTCTAAAGTATTATTCTTTATGTATTATTACTTAGTTTTGTTACACCTTGTATAGAAAATGACAAGTGTTTTGACAGGGAGTCAATGACCGCTACCGCCATGTTTCGCTGAGTACAGTATAATCATTGCGTTTTTTTTTTGTCAAATGAATTCATCATAAATAATTACAACTATCTTATCTTGACACGTAAGTTATGGAAAAAAAAGACGGGTTGCACTCCGGGAGTGCCGGCAGAAGTGAAAACTTGATTATTAACGTTGTGTAGGGGCGAGGACCCCTACACTACAACGATGGGCAGAAAGGAAACTGGGGTTACCTGGTGGCTGAGGTAGCTGGGCAGATGAGCTGAGATGGGGTGAGCTGATGTGGTCACACGACACTGTCACCTTCTATTTCACTGAGCTGAGATCGCGATTCACAGGAACGGCTAGCCGATATTTTTCGTATGTAACGATCGCGCGCCGGTAATGGACTGTGTCGAACTGTATGTCAAACGTATGACAGCTGACAGCGCAGACTCATGCGCAGTGTTGCCAACTGCCACATTCGTCGCGCTAAAGTTTGGCGCGAACACGTTGTGCATTATTTTTTTAACCCATTTTTTATGAAAATCGATTAAAAAAAGAACGATTTTTTAATTACAATCGATTAAATTTTTAACCCATTTTTTATGAAAATCGATTTTTAAAAAATCGATTTTTTTAATTAATCGAAACCCTTACAATCGATAAAATAATATCGACAATCGAAAAAAAAATTGATTGTTCGATTAATCGATTTCGATGTTACAACACTACTCTCCATCCGTCTTACGGTTTTTCGATCAGCACGAGAATCTGACGCGAGTTTCACAGTTTTTACCCATCCCACAAAAGTGCTCAACGCCGCTAAAGAAGTTTTCACTTCAAAAACTCAAAGGACGATTTATCACTTCCATTCCATTCCGTATTAATGTAGGTATAAATAAGCTTAAACTTGCACTAGACTACTTCGAAAAATGAGGTTCTTAGTTCTACGAAATCACAATGTGAGATTTTCGGTATTTGTTGTGTGACCGGAATTTGGGATTTCGGGAACGCGTCCAACGTCCTGAGCCGTTCAATAATCGACCAGCCGTTTTCTTTACGAACTTTTCGAATTAAGCCAACTTGGAGTGTGGCCACGTGGTTTCCATGCGAAGCGTTGGAAAAATGCAGTCTTAGGGTCAATTCAGACCGCAACGCGACGAGGCGAGGCGAGGCGCGGCGCGGCATAAATTTGTATGGATTTGACAGATTTCAATTGCGTGAGACGTCTTGCGAATCTGTCAAATCCATATAAATTTAGAAATGCATCTACGCGTCGCGTTGCCGTCTGAAATAACTCTAAGGTTGTTAGGTTTTTTCGTTACGGAATTTCTTGACTTGGTTGCCGCTCCCAAAGCCCGCGATAAAAGCTATCCAATAGTTTAAGAGGAGTCCACACCGCCGTTTTTCCATACAAACGTTGTCCCCTGTTTCCTCCCTGGATAATGCTAGTAGAGTTATAATTTTTTTCCTGAATATCTACTAATACTATTACAATGCCACTACTAGGCCACTAATACAATGTTTTCTTTTTTTTCATAATTTAGATAATAAAAAAGATACATGAACGTTCAAAACCCTATGTTTTCTTTTTTTTTTTATAATTTAGTTAATAAAAAAGATATGAACTTTCAAAAACCCAAAAAAATGGCCAGATTTTCCTCTATGTTCAAACACCCAGAAAACAGATTTGGCTAGATTATACAAAAAAAAAACATAGAAACACAGCTCAAGCCTTTCTTTAATCTTTAATGAAAAAAGTACTTAAATCGGATAAGTTTTGGAGAAGAAATCAGCGGACAACGAATCGATGATTTTCTGTTCTTTTATTAGAACTTTTATCGTGTTGTCTCTATCGCGCTCTGCGGTGAGAGACTTGAGATTGGTGAGACAGCAATACATTTTCAAATACCTATTTTCAATTTCTCTAGCCCTTGGTGTATCCTCTTACGAAAGCTAGGTATCGATAATCGATATACAGAGTGTAACAAAAATAAGTGATAATACTTTAGGGTGTATACGTGTTCCTTATAGAGAGTACACTGTGAAAGTAGCAGCGCTGAAAGACCAAAATTTTTTTTCACTTTTGTATGGGGAAACTCGTGACGTTCGGGCGCTTGCCCATACAAAAGTGAAAAAAAAATTTCGTCTTTCAGATCTGCTACTTTCACAGTGAACTGTCTACAAGGAACACATACACACCCTAAAGTATTATCACTTATTTTTGTTACACACTGTATACAATCGAATTGACACGCTATCAGTGGCGGCGCTAGTCTAAGGGCAACCCGCAACAATGACGGTGCCTTATTAAGGAAACCCCGCATAAAGCATTAATCAGCTGAGAAACTTCGACATCTGTTCAATTCTGAAAGCAATCGCTTCCCTTTGACGCATTGAGACGACACTCCTTCAAAATTCAACCTTAAAACAATAAATTAGAATTGAGAATTGTTTACCTCCAGACCTGTCGGTCTGTTGTCACGATTCGTTGTTTGGGTGACGCAAATTAGAATCTTAATACAAAGGGACAGGGTTCGGAATTGATTGTTTTGGAATCTGGCATGATTCCAGTCCGGGATTTCAATACGGCACTTCATAAAGGCTTTTAAAACTATATTAGTGATATATTTATACGATTGTGATAATATTATGTTTGTTAGTATATCAAGTCCTCCTCTATGGCTTAGGGTTGATTCAGACTGCAGCGCGACGTGTAGATGCATTTCTAAATTTATATAGCAGGGATCACCAAACGGCGGACCGCGGTCCGCATCCGGACCGCCGGCCGTGTGCGGACCAAGCATGTTCGGAGATGAACTTCGTTAAAAATAAAGTTCGGTTTCTGATGAACATCTCCAGGATTTAATGTCAGTAACTTGCACCAATTTCACTCCAAACAAGAAACGGAAAATTGACACTTTTCTCATAGATATGTAAATAAATACCTATGTAATTTCCGTAATTACATTTTTTTTATGTGCGGGTCATTTTATTTCTTAAAATGGACCCCAAGCAAAACTAGTTGGTGACCCCTGCTCTAATATATGCATATATCTCAACTTAATCAGCTGCTATTTTTAACCAGAGTTCAATCTCTTTTTAATCTAAACCCCAGTTAAACAACCAGTTTAACCGTGAGTAATGAACTAGCCGCGCACAATAATTGCACAACTCTCTAGAACTAATCCAAGCGTTAATCTTTTCAAACACACAATAAAGGAAATTGAGAAGCCAAGAACTGGTGGACTTGAAAATTTTGATTGGTCTTGTTTTTTGTTTTCCACGTAGGTCCAAGATAATAATAACCCCCACACAGGTTTTGGTGACGGTGGCCGGTTTCATTGAAACCGGGCTAGTTACGCATGGGAAATTTTATAGTGCCCAAGTGTGTGATCAGTACTCAAGAGCACTTTCTCTTACTTCACTCTCATAACCCCACCATAACCCAGTAGGACGGAAGACCGACACGACCGGCGAGAGATCAGGTGCAGGACCCACTTTTTACATGCCCATCCGTGATCCGACACATGGATCATGTTACCTGTCAGACAATCAGCCTGCATTGTCCTAACCAAAGAGAATAACAATGATTATAAACTAATTTTGGTGCAACGGAGCTTTGGGAGTAATCTAGTTTTATATAATTTAAAAAACTATATTTACCATTATTAATTACTGCTTTTATTGTAAGAAAAAACGGTAAACGAAATATAAAAAAAGTTTTTTTTTTATATTCAGAAGGCTTACAGACAAATAACTTAAATAGCTAGTACAATAATTTAGATAACTAAATAGCTAATGACAAGTCTCCACATGTATGTAAAAAGTTAATCATTAGATATACAAATCAGCACAAATGTGTCAAACTATATTAATCTTAAATATACTTATATTAACTAATTTTGGAAAGATAAAGACAAATAACTTAAATACAAGAGAAAAAATAATAATACAATGAGAGTTATGAGCAAAACCAAGTAATAATGCTAAGTACTTACCTCAAACACAATAATTATTATACAATCCTAATCAAAGAATGAATTTGCCAATAGTCGTTTTACAACGTTAGATTTAGTACAAAATAGGTCAATGTCCATGTCCTGCGATACTTTATTAAAAGCATAAGTGCTTCGTAAGAAAAATGCATTATTTCTATTATTAGTTATTGCAGAAGGTACATCAAGTAGAGGCCGGTAACGAAATCCTTGTCGGTTGGTTCGTAAATTTATTTTTGAGAGTAATTCAGGGCAGTCGATGGAACCATTTGCGATGTTAACTAAGACCTTTACGTACTAAGAGTTTTACGTATTAAGTCCTCTATAAACGTCAAAATCAAAGTACAACAAAATTATTTTTTTCAGTATTTTGAGCTAAAAGCAAGTCGAAAGCTCAATAGAAGAACGCATCAACTCAGTTCACTTAATTAAAACTTGAGCTCATGTTTATGCAAATACTGAAGATATTCTGCAAACTTTGAGATTCGACATTTTATTATTGAAAGCGATAGGTACGATCAAGTTGAAAACGCGCATCTTTTTGCTATAGTATTAATAGCTTATAACTTTCTTATATTATTACTAGCTGTCCCGGCAAACGTTTCTCTGCCATATAAAGTATTTCGCCCGTATTATTTTATTGAAGTGACTAAATAAGTATGTCACCATGGCAACGTCCATCGCTATCCCGTCGCACAATTCAGAAACAATGGTCGCCGTCAGTCTCATTCTCATTCATTTACTATTATTTATTCAACAAATGCACTTATCAATATAAAAAGTACCCAGTAGCCGATTCTCAGACCCACTAAATATGCATATAGGTTAAAATCAGTAAAGCCGTTTCGAAGGAGTACGCGGCCTAACATTGTGACACGAGAATTTTATATAGAACATTATCTACTAATAAAATTTTAATCGAAATTGAAAGTGGAACCAAAACCGAAACCGACGTTGTAACCGAAATGAAACTGAAACTGACTCCGTTACCGAAATGAAACCATGAGCGACGCCGTGACCGAAATGAAACCGAAACTGAAACTAAACCCGAAACTGAAACCAACGCCGAAATGAAACCGAAACTAAAACTAAATCCGAAAACGAAACCGAAGCTAGACCCGAAACCGAAACTGACACTAAACTCAAAACCGGAAGGAACAACGCCGCCGTAATATCGATTGCAATAGGTTAATGTCTAAATATATAGTCCGTGCAATCCACGAAGGGGCGCCCCACTCCTTCTAATCGTTTATAGTATACTAGCTATTTGACCGAGCTTTGCTCGGTATTCGATAAAACACGAATAAAAAGACATTTTCTAAAAATGATTCCTAGCTAGATCGATTTATCACCCTCGAAACCCCCTATATATGTTTGCAATACAATATCTACACAACTAAAAATCTGATTTGCCCCCCTCTGGCCCAGAACCTAGGTTATTTGCCCCCCCCTGGCCCAGACCTGGGTATTTTCCCCCCCTTACGCGTGGTACGCCCATGGCAACTACTAAACGCCCAATCTGTACAGGTTTTTTAAGACACCATCCATGGTATCCCTGCTGTAATAATCACAACACACCTGTCATTTCACGGAGGTCTGTCATCAATCATGTCAGCGCCCCAGGGGTGATTTCATTGAAAATATAATTCGGGACCATGAATATTCCCGTTTTGATGGAGTTTTGAAGAGTTTTTTTTAGATTAAATTATGTTTTTCCCTTAGATGAATGACTGGTCTCGCGCTCGCGCTACGACCGCGCGCGCGAGACCAATAATTTATCTAAGGTTTTTCCATTGACGGCCTTGACAATAAATATAAACTGGCCTTTTACAGCAGGGCTAGCTCGTAAGTTTTCCATTGCTCAGCGTGCTATGGAGCGCGCTATGCTCGGAGTTTCTTTGGCGGATAAGCTTCGAAATGAAACAATTCGTCAAAGAACTAAAGTCACCGACATAGTGCTTAGAATTAGAATCTTACGTGGGAGAGCTATGCTTCGGCACGAATGGGCCGGCTCGACCAGATAAATACCACGTTCTCACAGAAAACCGGCGTGAAACAGCGCTTGCGCTGTGTTTCGCCGAGTGAGTGAGTTTACCGGAGGCCCAATCCCCTAACCCCTACCCTATTCCCTTCCTTACCCTCAACTATTCCCTTCCCTTCCCTTCCCTACCCTCCCCTATTACCCTATTCCCTCTTAAAAGGTCGGGAACGCACTTGCAGCTCTTCTGATGCTGCGTGTGTCCATGGACGACGGAAGTTGCTTTCCATCAGGTGACCCGTTTCCTCGTTTACCCCCTTATTTCATTAAAAAAAAAAAACAGTACGCTGAAGTAGAACTGCGCTGGTCACGTAGCTCGAAGAACAGACGATCGCTGGAGTAAACTTACTCTGGAATTGCCTTGCCAACCCTTGGGTCAATTCAGAGCGCAACGCGACGCGTAGATGCATTTCTAAATTTATATGGATTTGATAGACTTGCAAGACGTCTCTCGCAATTGAAATTGACAGAATTCCATACAAATTTAGTTTTTTTTTAATTTCACACCACATCAGTCTGGCCCCGTTGAAGGACTTGTGTTACAGGTACCAGACAACGGAAATATATTTAATACTTTTATACTATACATATATTTAAGATTTTTATTATATGACACATATTTTTAATACACATCCATAACCCAGGAACTTTGAAAAATTTTCGTTCCGTCGGCGGGATTCAAACCCGCGACCCCCGGCTTGAGCTACCAACACGCCCACCAACTGAGCCACAGAAATGCATCTACGCGTTGCGTTGTGGGTTGTTGTGGTCTGAATTAATAAAAAATAATAATAATAAAAATTTTATTCAAACATAAATACAATACACTGCACACACTAAAGCAAACAATAACCCAAAAGAAAAAATAAAACAAACCACAAACTACAAAAAAAAATAATAATATGGCATCATTAGGCAGTGCATTGTATAATGCCGAAAAGGATACCCACTCAGGTGTATTACCACGGCGCAGAACACTGCACCGCGGTACCTGATCTTCCGTGGTTCCTATACATATTACGCCTGACGCACGACAGATTCAACATAAATAATAATAATAATATATAATAATACTATACATAATATAATAATACAATAAAATAATAAAACATCATTTATAATACTTAAATAAGAGTACGGTAGCTGCTATTTACGATACGGCACGGCATAAAACCCGCACCTGTGACAACGACATTTTTGACAATTGACCCTATAATGTAAAAATTTGTGTCGCGTAGGCATGTTGTCAATGTTGTACCTTCATAATTAAAATAATACGTTTCCACTTTAATTACTAAAATACTTGGCGCTATACAAAGGGCGAGGGAAAATATGTATGTAATATAAAATGAGACTAAATAATTAAAATTTCTACAGAATATTTTAATTTACTTAGGGTGGTTTGCACCCGATGCGTGGTTATAGTTACAGCTATGGTCAAAGTTATGGTTATAGTTAAGGCTAACTTAACTTTAACCTTAACTTTGACCACAGAATTTAACAGATGTATGTTGCTCGTTCGACAATGCTTTAAATGAACGTAAGCGGGGGCGCTGCTGTAAAAAAAATGCGTTTTTGTATGATGACAGCATTAGTTCCTTTTTCGCCTCGTTCATTTAAAGCCTTGTCGAGCTCTATGGTTATGGCTAAATATGGCGTCCATTTTTGACTTTAACCAAAGATTTGACATTTTGCATTGTAGTTATAGTAATGTCGGCTGTACACTCCCGCGGAGAGCTCTCGGGCGAGAGTCTCGTGTGAGAGCCCCTTGCCCGAGTGCGATTATGTACATTCTCGCTTAGTTCAATCGCAGTTACAATGATATCTTTCGATGCATGGTGAATGGTTTAATTCACCATGCATCGAAAGATATCATTGTAATCCAAAGATCTATAATCATATTTAACTTTATTTCTCACAGATAATGACTGATAATGGCGTTTATTATTGTTATTTTTCTGTTCTGCACTGTCTAGCGGCGCGACTAGTAGTGAAAAACGCGAGACTGTACAGTAATGCGCTCGCTTTCCTCGCGAGACCCTTTGTCTCGGGCGCTAAATACCGACACCGGACCGAGAGGGTCCGAGACAGGCGAGCGCACCCATTTACACTCTCGCACACGGGCCGTCTCGCTGTGTCTCGGCGAGAGTGTACAGCCGACATTAAAGTTATGGTTGCAGTCATAGTCATAGTTAAAGTAAGTTGGTGCAAACCACTCTTAGCAGTTAGCAGCAAAATCGGTTCAGGGGTTTGGGCTTGAAGAGGTAACAGACGCCACACTGTCGTATGTATAATATTAGTATTATGTACTTCAGATAAATATATACAAAAACTAGCGACCCGCCCCGGCGGCGCACGGGTATAAAATATATTATAGCCACTGAAAAAAATATTAAAATCGATAGCTTGATCCTTCACGTGGTCTACTTCTTATCGGTGCCAAATAATATAAAAATTGCTCCAGAAGTTCGCGACATAAGCCCTTTCAAATATAACTAACTATATTCATAACAACTTATCACTTAAAATGTATAACACAGCTGACACAAATTTGAGCGGAGCGTACAAAAAACGCAATATAGGACGCGGGCGGCTTTAAAACGGGGACGCGAAGATCGCTTAATTAATATATTATACTCCCCCTTTAGTACAGTCTACAGTGTAACTCGCTGATGAAGTAACAGTTATGGTGACGGTGGCCGGTTTCATTGAAATCTAACCAGATAGTTTATAGTGGCTGATTGTGTTTCATTAAAAAAACCCGTAGCCCTAGCACGGCCACCAGTAGAAATGCGAAAGTATGGACAAACTGTGGAGATAAACTTAAGGTAGCGTTCTGATCATTTTTCGTTTCCAAAAATTCAATTAAAATGCCACTTTACGACAATGGTCCTAAAAATTCAAATAATAATATCTATGACATAATATACTATAGTCTGTCATAAAGAGGCATTTTAAATGAATTTTTTTCGATCGCGATTGGCCGCGGTAAAGATCGGAACGGCACCTTTAGTTTATGTCCACAGTTTGTCTATACTTTCGCATTTCTACTGGTGGCCGTGCTTGGGCTACAGGTAGACTGTTCAATGTGTCCACTAAGGGTTGAATCAGACCGCAACTGCAGACCGTAGATGCATTTCTAAATTTGTATGGATTTGACAGATTCGCAAGACGTTTCACGCAATTGAAATCTGTCAAATCCATACAAATGCCGCGCCGCGCCTCGCCTCGCCTCGTCGCGTTGCGGTCTGATTTGATCCTAAGAGCACTCTCTTTTTCTTCATTAGTGAAGGCTAGAGATCAGGCACAGCACTTTATGCATACTCATTCTAGGCATGAATAGTCCTAACCTAACCGAATTTAGAAATATTTTTCATATGCGGGAATTGAACCCACGACCTTAGATTCGAGAGCCAAATTCTTAGCCGTTACGAATTACGGAGTTATTCTCTCTAAGGGTAACTTCAGTAGTTAGTACTACAACCAAAATAACGGTGCACAGAATTTCATACCAATTTTTACATCATGTAGTTTAGTGACTCGACACTCGATACGCCGTGTGGACTTTAATAACGTCCAAAATATCAATCTGTCTTTGACTGTACAAAATTAACTCAATATTTTTCGTTTAAGCCTACTCAAATAATAAAGATTTCATTTAAAAAAGATAATTGTATCCACTTCGTTTTTTTGGGAATCGAATTCAGTTTGTTTGGTAAATAGTTTAGGCGTTGATTCAAGGCGACAGCGGTCATTACCATTGTCAAAAAACTTGACAAAACATTTCGTCGTTTTCCATACAAACCGTGAACACACTCGCAGGCAACATAATATACTGTATATTGTATGTTTTAATGCCATAACAAATCTCAATCTTAATATACAGGGTGTAACAAAAACAAGTGATAATAATTTAGGGTGTGTACGTGTTCCCTGTAGAGAGTTCACTGTGAAAGTAGCAGCGCTGAAAGACCAAAAATTTTTTTCACTTTTGTATGGGGAAACTCGTGACGCTCGGGCCCTTGCCCATACAAAAGTGAAAAAAATTTTTGGTCTTTCAGCGCTGCTACTTTCACAGTGAAATATCTACAGGGAACACGTACACACCCTAAAGTATTATCACTTGTTTTTGTTACACCCTGTATATTATTTTCATACGGGCGACAATTTATAATGTAGGCGCAAAGCCCCCGGCTTAGAAGCGCGTAATTTACAATATTATGACATATTAAATTGTAGCTTTCTATCTTATATCTTTAAACGAGCAATTATTGTATATACATAATTGGAATCTCGGAATCGGCTCCAACGATTTTCATGAAATTTAGTATATAGGGGGTTTCGGGGGCGATAAATCGATCTAGCTAGGAATCATTCTCAGAAAATGTCTTTTTATTCGTGTTTTATCGATAATCGATAAACTGAAAAATATGACTCTTCCTGACATCTATTGGCGAATAATAATACTATTATGTGAGCAACTAATTGTTTTAACGACCAGCAGATGGCGTTATTAAGTAACACGAAGTCAATGAGTGTTTGCTATACCAAGCAAAGCTCGGTCATCCAGGTATATTGTGTTTATTAAATATTGTACTGTTTAAATTATAAATAAATTCTTATTTAACAACAATACTTAATAAGCGTACTATAAAAGATCTGGTTTTCCTTTTCTGGCACATTGTAAAAGTCATATGATAGACGAAGATAGATGTTTTCGAATTTTTTAATTATAATTGTGTGGGGTTCGCAACGTTGGATTATTTCTCATAGAAACATAGAAATAACTATTTCAGCGCTGCTACTGTCACAGCTACCACAGAAGGACACATTAAGAGTCCGGGTGCCATCGCAATTTTCATACAAACGTAATACCAAGATCATTTCCCATACGAGAATATTTACCATATTTTATTATTATTCAGCTTAAGATAGTAATTACCTAGGTTCCTGTACAAAGATTCACTGCAAAATATTTACATATGAATAATATGAACGATTACCATATTTACATACTAAATTGTTATCGTTCATATTTTTTGGTATGTAAATATTTTGCAGTGAATCTTTGTAATTACTATCCTAAGCTGAATAATATGGTAAATATTCTCCTATGGGGAATGAATCTTGGTATTACGTTTGTATGAGAATGTCGATGGCACCCGGACTCTTAACATCCTAAATTATCGTCACTTAGTTTTGTTCCCTGTAGGAATATCTTCTACTAGGCTTTTTTTTATGAAATAGGGGGGCAAACAAGCAAACAGGTCACCTGATGGAAAGAAAATCCGTCGCCCATGGACACTCGCAGCATCAGAAGAGCTGCAGGTGCGTTGCCGGCCGTTTAAGAGGGAATAGGGTAATAGGGGAGGGTAGGGATGGGAAGGGAAGGCAATAGGGTAGGGGATTGGGGCTCCGGTAAACTCACTCACTCTGCGAAACACAGCGCAAGCGCTGTTTCACACCGGTTTTCTGTGAAAACGTGGTATTTCACCGGTCGAGCCGGCCCATTCGTGTCGAAGCATGGCTCTCCCACGTCGATACTTCGGCTTGGCCTGACGATTGCACGTAAACATATTTTCTTATTAAATATAAACAAGAGCCCAAGTTTGGCTATAAACATCGTTTCTCCTATACCTCTATAATTTTGCCGACTTTATAGCACTTCGGGCTACCTTTTTTTATCTGAATTATAAATGGCCGAAGCGATCCGAACGCATTTGGACGACCAATGACGTAGGTTGATGAGGTTATATATTATTCTGCTGGCTATTTTTATCTCGGGAGTGTTTTATTGCTTCGGAGAAGTAACTTCGGTATGTTAATTTATTGGGTGTAGGAAATGGTAGAAATATATTCTATGCCTTTTTTATTCCGATCCGGCAATTATTCGTTACTAGCTGGTGCCCGCGACTTCGTCCGCGTCAGCAGAGTAGATCACGATGCAAGTATTGTTTTTCAAAAATATTCAATGTACAGAATTGACTTTCCTACGATTTTATTATATGTATAGATGACTTAGTTTGTTCCTAAAAAGGAGAAATAAGACGCAATACAAACGCCACGACACCATTTTGTTGTAAGTAACCGATCCTTGGTGGGGGGCGCAGCCCCCCCAAATAAATTGACACTCGAAAACCGCATGTTTAGTGTAGTTTTTAACTTTGTTCTTAAAGAAGGAGAAATATAACTCCGTGACATCGTTTTGTTTAGAGAAAAATTTTAAGGAGGGCGGGGGGTTTGGGGGGGGCGCAGCCCCCCCCTCCCCCAAGAAACGACCGGTGCCGAAGCTCGCTGCATATAAATCAAACGACACTCGAAATGTGTATAGATAAGAGAGATAAAAGCTCATAGCAAGGCAAGGAGTGGAGATAGATACAAAGTGTAAAGGAGAAATCTGTGGAAAATTTTATGAGCTTTCATTGTGTACGGTACTTTTTTTCTCTACAACGCACCGTTTTAGCGATATGAGCAAAAACTAAAAATAATGAAACTGGAGCCCCTCCCCCCCACCATAGGTGATATCGTTATAATATATAGCCTATGTGTTGACCCGACCTCTAAGTAATATCCTTGCAAAATTTGAAGTAAATCCATCCAGTACTTTCTGAGTTTATCCCGGACATACATACAGACAAACAGACAAACAGACAAAAATTCTAAAAACGATATTTTTGGCTTCCATATCGATTATAGATCACGCCGCAAGTATTATTTTTCAAAAATATTCAATGTACAGAATTGACTTTCCTACGATTTTATTATATGTATAGATACTTTATTATTTGTATAATGTACCCACTATAGGAGAAGTTAATTCCTAGGCAGATGGGGGACCTACGTAGTTTGGTCACGTTACGTAAAACCCAACCAACAGATCACAATTGGTCAATTCAGACCGCAAGGTGACGAGGCAAGGCGAGGCGCGGCGCAGCATGTATGGATTTGACAGATTTCAATTGCGTGAGACGTCTTGCGAGTCTGTCAAATCCATATAAATTTAGAAATGCATCTACGCGTCGCGTTGCGTCTGAATCGACCCTGCATTAAATTGACATGATCCGACCAAATGACGTTGGTATGTCAACTGCCTAGGAATCAATTTCTTCGATGGTACAATATATAAATATTCTTCTTGAATCACAAATCGATTAGAATTGTTATTCTAATCGATTATAAATTATAATATTAGCATCAAAATAAAAAAGTATTTTTAAAGCTCTAAGCATCAAATATTATTTATAAATTATAATATATTAATTAATAATTTTATATTTTTATCGAGACAGAGCACAGATAGCTGGGAACAATTTGAAGAAATATACATTAAATTTACAGACTTGCCACTCGCATTGTTGGGCTGCTTGTTCCAATTTTGAATTTGAATTTGTTCTCATTTCAAAATGCATTGCAACATCTTGGAATGAGAATCGAGCCACATACTCTTTTTACGTTTAAATCATAACCTAAAGTCTGCCTAAAGTAAGACTATAATATTTAAGTCTTATGGCCTGTTTCACCACTTCCTGATAAAGTGCCGGATAGGCTATCCACAACTTTTTTGACAGATTCACCATCCTCTATCTGTCAAGTTAAGTGGTGGATAGCCTATTTGGAACTGGTGAAACAGGCCCTTATACTTTTTGTACTTCGAAACAATCAGCAAAACATCTAGCAAGTAGCAACTAGCAACACTGATAACACAAGACTTAAATCATACCCGACCTTCCCAAGTCGAATGACGGGTTGCTAACATAAATCCCGCGACTCCCTGGGGAATCCGCGCTTTGAGGTTATGAAAAGCCAAGATTCGGGGTCAAAGTGTATAGCGTTTTAGAGCTGTTAGAATTGTGAGAAGTTTTTGCAGACCCGTAAAATAAGTTGTGTATGTTTTTTGTAAAGTAACTAGTTGATCGCAGTAAATGTAATTTGGCCATACACCGTTTGATATTATGATTGAGCCCACTGTTGTTTAAAAAAAATGAAGCGACATCGTGTTTGGATACTCGGTTGGAACTAAGTATGTAGCAAACTGTTGTAAACTCATAAAAAGTTAGAGATTTTTGTTTTGGGATTTATAACAATCTCATAAGGTCTCCCGCTGAATTTATAATAGTTTGTGTCTTTGTAAGGGTTCATTCAGACCCCAACGCATCGCGTAGATAATATGCATAAATTCTGTACTGAATTGACAGATTTCGGGAGCGTGAGACGTCTTGCAAATCTGTCAAATCCATACAAATTTAGAAATGCCTCTACGCATCGCGTTGCGGTCTGAATTGACCCTAAGGGTTGATTCAGACCGCAATTTGTATGGATTTGACAGACGTCTCACGCAATTGAGATCCGTCAAATCCATACAAATTTATGCCGTGCCGCGCCTCGCCTCGTCAGTCGTCGCGTTGCGGTCTGAATTGGCCCTAAGAGGTTTCTCGCTGAATTTATAACAGTCTGTGTCTTTGGACCGATGGTGCCTCATTTCTCCATTATGACTATTTTATTTTTCTTTTGGAATATTTGACACTTTTTTTTTGTTCCAGAAAATGTCAAGCGCGCTACTGTCACTGGCGTTGGTTGTGTCGCTGGCGGCGGCGACCGCTGGCATCAAGTGCTGGCAGTGCGGGCAGTACAGCGACGGCGTGGGGTCGATAACACCTTGCAACAACCGCAGCGCGGCCCGCCTGAACCAGTGTCCGCCTGACGCCAAGTATTGTATTGTGAGTGTTATTTTATTTATTTATTAAAAACCCAAACACTAATATTCTAGCCAGAGACCAATAGCGCACTAGCGGCTAGGCCGCGGCGGCCAGGTGCTCGTGGTCTATGGCAGCTTCGTAGTTCATACTAAGGTATTTATTATAATATTATCTATCTCATATCTATCTCGACCTGGGCGCTGCCTGGCCGCAACCTGGCCGCTGCGGCCGAGCCGCCAATGCGCTATTGGGCTTAGGGTCAATTCAGATTTCAGATCGCAACGCGACGCGTAAATGCATTTCTTATGGATTCGACAAACTTCAATTGTATGAGACGTCACGCAAATCTGTCGATTCAATACAAATTTAGAAATGCATCTACGCGTCGCGTTGCGGTCTGAATTGACCCTAACTTGAAATGCCATTTTTAAAAGACATTCAAAACGGCGTCGATCAGTGTCGAATTGGCGCTTTTTAACGAGACACTTGAATTTCGGCAGAAATCCGGATTGAAAAGATTCTTTGAAACGGCAACCGAAATTTAAATTGAATGAATTGAAATGCAGGTTCATAGTGTAACATGATGACGCTCGCTACTACGTTACGGCACAATTCGTTTATCGCCTGTAACCGTACTGCATGACTGGTGAGACATGTTTATACTTGAGGACGTGTTATTTGGATATTATATTAGATTAAAAAAAATATATAAATAATTGATCACTGAGTAAATGTAGCTTAAAGTTAAATAATTATTTACCCAACTCAACAATTTTGTATTCGCTTCATGGGAAGGGTAGCGGCGCCTCAATAGAGCGGCGCGGTGTTTCTTTGGTGGCGCACGCCGCGCGCCGCCGCGCCGCCGCGCCGGCCGCATAGTATGCCTACTTGCCTAGCCGCGTAATTTACTTAGTAATTAATATCCATGATACATTTATTTAAAGGGAAATGCGAAAAAAATGAAGTACCTATTTTATTACATAATTATAATGAGAATCGAGTACAGAGTACTCTCCTTAAGTAATAATAGCTCCCACACCGGTTTCGGTGACGGTGGCCGGTTTCATTGAAACCAGGCCAGCTACGCAGAAGTAATTTTATAGTGTCCAAGTGTGTACGCAGTACACATGAACACTCTCTATTCCTTTACTCTCATAACCCAGTGGGACGGAAGACCGACACGACTGGCGAGAGATCAGGCGCAGGACCGACTTTTTACATGCCCATCCGACGCATGGATCATCTTACTTGTCAGACAATCAGGTGATCAGCCTGCATTGTCCTAACCAAACTTTGAAATAACATGTTTCCAACGCGGGAATCGAACCCACGACCTCCGAGCCAAGAGCCGCGCTCTATACCACTAGACCACGGAGGCGTTAAGTATTGATCATGTGTATCAGTGTAACACCAGTCATGTTGTATTTTTTCGAGATAAAAAGGTATGCCCTTTCCCGGGACTCAATCTTCATAAGCGAAGTCGCTGGCTCAGCGGTTTGGGCATGAAGAGGTAATAGACAGACCGACACACTTTCGCATATGTAAAATTTGTATGGATATGGATGTGTACCCTAACTTACTTACAGAGTTATCTTGGTTAAAGTCAAGTTAAAGTTAGAGATATTTCAAGTAACTGAATAAAAATCGTAAGAATCATAGCAAAAGTTTAACTTAACATTCGGTTCCGGCGCTCAAGTTAAATTGGACGGAGCTTTCGAAGTTCGAATAAGCTCTATCACGGTGACTTTCGTCAAGTTCTGTAGGCTTACTTACAGTGAATTTCGGTTTTAGTTAGCTATTCGTAAATTACTAATTCCTTGCTACACTACAGGGTGTAAAAAAACAAAGTGTTATTTATTACTATGTATTTAATAATAAAACCATAGTGAAAACTGACTCTATAATAATACCATTATAAGTGACACATTCACTTATATAGGATTTACTGGGAAAGTAGCAGCGCCGAAAGAGCTACTTTTTTTTTAGTTTTTTTTTAATGAAATAAACGAGCAAACGGGTCACCTGAATATGGAAAGCAACTTCCGTCGCCCATGGATACTCGCAGCATCAGAAGAACTGCAGGTGCGTTGACGGCCTTTTAAGAGGGAGTAGGGTAATAGGGGAGGGTAGGGAAGGGACGGGAATGAAATAGGGGAGGGAAGGGAATAGGGGAGGGAAGGGAATAGGGGAGGGGATTGGGCCTCCGGTAAACTCACTCACTCGGCAAAACACAGAGCAAGCGCTGTTTCACGCCGGTTTTCTGTGAGCCCGTGGTATTTCTCCAGTCGAGCTGGCCCATTGTTTTGCCTTCTCAAATTAATCACTGGAAGCACTCTGACAGACATACACAATTTCACTTAGTAAGTAATAGAAGTCTATATTCTATACCTGCCTTTCCCAAAGTGGGCGATAACGCCCCCTTGTTGGCGCTGAAGGTCTAAAGGGGGGGGGGCGGTATGTAGAGGCTTAGGGAGTGATTTATTTCATCAGGAACAAAGAAACAAAAGGGGCGTTAGAACATAATTTGTTCTCATAGTGGCTCTATACTAATATTATAAAATAATTATGAGAAAGTGCGTCTGTCTTCTGTCTGTTACCTCTTCACGACCAAACCACTGATTACTGAACCGATTTTGCTGAAATCATGCGAACCCGGCGAGCGTTGTTTTGCCTTTTCAAATTTATCACTCAGAGCACATTACGTCCCGATACAGTTCAGGAATTAGGTAACAAGTAACAGATGATCGCTCTCGGTTACTAATGGTCCCCATCGAGGCGCATTTCTTGGTTTCATTTATCATTTGAGATTTATTTTGTACTTGAATTTTAGTGGAAGAATAGCCAAGATTCCCACTATATTGATTGATAATGTTTGTAGCGTCGAAGGAAATGTTTCTAGGTTTTGATTTAAATTTTAAATTATTCTAAACTCGATGGCGCCCGCAACATTTTTTCGGGATAAAAAATATCCTATGTGCTTTCCCGGGACTCAAGGTATCTCCATGCCAAATTTTAGCGAAACTTTCGCATTTATAATGTTGGCAAGGATTAGGCACGGTCCGAAGGCGGGGAGGGGTCATAGGGGACATGACCCTCCCCAAAATCTAGTGTCAAATTGAAAAATCTCAAAATCTTGCCAAATAATATAAGTGAGTGACCTCGCACCTGGCATGGATAGCCAAGGTTCCTACTATATTTATTGAGGAATTCGTAGCGTCAAAAATCAAAATAGATGTGTAGGTTTTCATTTAAAAATTTCCAAATATTTTACATAATTTATTAATTGTAATTAAAATAAATCAACCAGCTATAATAAATAGCAAGTCTTTTAATAACCATATCACTAAAATTGGTATAAATGATCGGCAGTGCAGTATAATTAATAAAATAATCGACAAAATGGAACAGTTATATGAGTGAGTTATTGCTCAAACGGCCTCGCTCCGTAGACAATGGCCTATTCGTTTAGTAGCATTATACGCTATTATAATGTAAATTCTAGTTTAAAGTATAATATGTAGTTTATTGTAGTAGAGGAGGGGAGGGTACTATTTTTGTAGTCACTCGAGCGTCATGGAGACCTAGTAGGTTTTGTACATTAGGTAAAGCTGATAAAAAAAATAGGGTATACGTGGGAGAGCCATGCTTCGGCACGAATGGGCCGGCTCGACCGGAGAAATACCACGTTCTCACAAAAAGCCAGCGTGAAACAGCGCTTGCTCTGTGTTTCGCCGAGTGAGTGAGTTTACCGGAGGCCCAATTCCCTTCCCTACCCTTCCCTATTCACTTCCCTTCCCATCCCTACCCTCCCCTATTACCCTATTCCCTCTTAAAAGGCCGGCAACGCACCTGCAGCTCTTCTGATGCTGCGAGTGTCCATGGGCGACGGAAGTTGCTTTCCATCAGGTGACCCGTTTGCTCGTTTGCCCCCTTCTTTCATAAAAAAAGGGTTTTTTAATTTAACGGTGGTTAAAATGGCTGGTTTGAAAACTGCAGCCATTTTAAAGTTTTGAAAATGAAAATAAATTCAGAAAATTGCTTATTTAGGTAAATTATAAATATATTTTAGACAACAAGGACTAAATCATTTAGTTAAGAGCAAAGTAAAATATCTGCGAAGCTTAGTTAAGGAAAGATGAAGCTTTTTTTTAATATTTTAAAATGTCCCTACAGGCTTACCTAACATTTGAATCGTCAGTGCTCTATAATATGGAAGCTTCTTGGGGGTATACTAAACATCCCCTATCTTGATCTGACAGATCCAACAATATTTCAATATTATAAAAACATTATTTTTACCCACCACGTGAGAAATCTGCTTTCTATACCATGATAACTAGACACATAATATGTCGGAAGCCTATGCAAGCTTAATCTGACACACTCGAGCTACTCCCGAAATCCCCTCTTCCCCTCTCCAACTTTTGGACATCAAAAGGTCATAACTTTATCCTGCTTGAAATATAATACAAATTCTAGCTAAGATATCATTGTCTATTATAAGTCCAATTTCCAATCGCTATTTTTACAATTCAGCGTTTCGTTTTGTCTCTTTTTATTACGGCAACGATTTCAGCATGCAATCATCCAGTTAGTAAGAATTATGACTTATAAGGGTCAATTCAGACTGCAACGCGACGCCACAATAGACATAACTACCAGTAGTTCGACTGCAAAGAAACGGACAGGTTTCAATATCTGTCAAATTCGTCAGATTTCACTAGGATTATGAACGGATTGTGCCTCGCGCTGGCTGATATAATTTTTGATTTAGATTTTTAACAAACAACAATACGACCAAAGAGGAACACGTCCAGCGAATATGTCATAGTTCTAAATTCGTAGGTAACAAGTTAACAACCCTAGCGACGATTTTCGTCATAATACGTCAAATTTAAAAATTTCAACATCAGTTCTAAGTCGGCATACACTATCATTCTGTCTACTCTGGCGACGCGGTGCATTTCTGTACTGAATTGATTTCTAAAACAAATTGACAGATTTGCAAGACGTCTCACGTTCATTAAATCTGTCAAATCCACAATTACTAATTAAGAAATCTACGCGTCACGTTGCGGCCCGAATTAATTGACCCTAATCAGACCCTAATACTACGAGTATATCTTATATCTTTAAACGAGCAATTCTTGTATATAATCTTATATCTTTAAACGAGCCATTCTTGTATATAAATATATAATTGGAATCTCGGAATCGGCTCCAACGATTTTCATGAAATTTAGTATATAGGGGGTTTCGGGGGCGATAAATCGATCTAGCTAGAAATCATTTTTAGAAAATGCAATTTTATCTTATCTTATATCTTTAAACGAGCAATTCTTGTATATAAATATAATATAATTGGAATCTCGGAATCGGCTCCAACGATTTTCATGAAATTTAGTATATAGGGGGTTTCGGGGGCGATAAATCGATCTAGCTAGGAATCATTTTTAGAAAATGTCATTTTATCTTATCTTATATCTTTAAGCGAGCAATTCTTGTATATAAAGATATAATTGGAAACTCGGAATCGGCTCCAACGATTTTCATGAAATTTAGTATATAGGTGGTTTCGGGGGCGATAAATCGATCTAGCTAGGAATCATTTTTAGAAAATGTCATTTTATTCGTGTTTTATCGAATACCGAGCAAAGCTCGGTCAAATAGCTAGTTAACTGTTAATTAATAAAGAATTATTATCTACAAGTCGCTAATGAAAGCTTGTACGAAAATCCCCGATATTTATTGAGTAAGGGAAAACTAATTAATGGCAACAAAGAAAACCTCGTCCCAGTAAACGCGGTAATAAGTAGCGAATACACGTGTTGCTGACGATAACAATATATTAGCTGACCCGGCAGACGTTGTTTTGTCATGTTGGCCATAGGGGAAACTACGCAATCACTGATTCACTTTGTTAGCACCGAGTGAGTGAGTTTACCGGAGGCCCGATCCCCTACCCTATTCCCCTCCCTACCCTCCCCTATTTCCTTCCCTTCCCTACCTTGACTATTACCCTATTCCCCCTTAAAAGGCCGGCAACGCCCCTGCAGCTCTTCTGATGCTGCGAGTGTCCATGGGCGACGGAAGTTGCTTTCCATCAGTTGAACCGCTTGCTCGTTTGCCCCCTTATTTCATTAAAAAAAACATCGATCAGTCAAAGTTTCGTTACTATTAAAATATAATATAAGTGACAACTGCCTTAAATATTATTACCACGCATAGAAACTACGAAAGTCTTCAGCAGTACGAAAGCTCGGCTCTTAGCTAGTTTTTTTTTTTTTTTTATGAAAGAAGGGGGCAAACGAGCAAACGGGTCACCTGATGGAAAGCAACTTCCGTCGCCCATGGACACTCGCAGCATCAGAGGAGCTGCAGGTGCGTTGCCGGCCTTTTAAGAGGGAATAGGGTAATAGGGGAGGATAGGGAAGCGAAGGGAATAGGGGAGGGTAGGGAAGGGAAGGGAATAGGAAAGGGGATTGGGCCTCCGGTAAACTCACTCACTCGGCGAAACACAGCGCAAGCGCTGTTTCACGCCGGTTTTCTGTGAGAACGTGGTATTTCTCCGGTCGAGCCGGCCCATTCGTGCCGGAGCATGGCTCTCCCACGTACAGTAATATCTACAAAATATAACTGTGCGCTTTTTGATAGGTTACAATGTTGTTTTGGGTATGAAAAATATAAAATTTTATTGGCTGATTCTCAGACCTACAGTGCACACAAAATCTTAACAAAATGTAACGTTTTAACTTTCAAAGAATTTTAGCAAAAAACGCTGCTACACGAAATTTTTATATTCAAGAGTATCTTGTTCGCCAAATGTTGTTTTGCCATATATGCTGGGAGAGTTCCATAATATTATAACCCAGTAAGATAACGGCAAGGCCGCGGACAAAATATATTATACTGTTATATTTAAGACAGTATATATTATACTGTCTTAAATATTACATGTATTACCTCAAGTCATGTAATATTTAAGAGCTCGTTATCCGACGCTCAAATTAATCCGCGATTAAAGAACGGGTGCCCGATTCTCAAGCGTCGAACTTCAATTCGATCGTAGAGCGTCTCACTCTAATCTGACAGCATATTATATGCGCACTCGAGTGAGATAGCATTTTCTCGAAACGAAATTCGACGCTTGGGAATCGAGCCCCAGGCATGTCCGATCTCGTTTGAATAATTAACGAAAATCCAATATGTCGATTGGACGTTTCTTTCCTTACATTTTCTACTGTCACTTTATCTTTTTTTCCCATAAAGTTAATATACCTAGCGGAATAGAGAAACAAAGGCCTGAGCAAGAGAGATGTCACTATTAGTAACACTGCGTGGTAAAAAGAGACGCGTGATACATGACAGCACCACTCTTTTTTGACGTCCAGTCGGCACGTGCCGCACGTTGACAATTTAATCTCATAGAATTCATGTTCAATCATACTTTTGTGAGTGTACACATATTTTTCACACGTAGATGAAAACCAATTTCGGTTTCGTTTGTGAGCTCAAGATTTTTGCTCTATTCCGCTAGGTATAAGTATTAACTTTATGTCTTTTTCTAAACATTTTGCCGCACTCAGAGACGAATATAACTTAACTGTAATTAAATGAATATTTGACATAGGCGGTAGGCCCCATACCTTTTATTATGTCAAACTCTCCATTAAATTTAAGTTTAATTATGATTAAATGTCTCTGAGTGCGGCCCTTAGGCTGACCCTAAGGGCCGCACTCAGAGATGCAAAATGACGAGCCTATGAGAGTTAGTTGTATAATGTAGGTATTGCATATTTTTGTTTTATTTATTCGAAACTAAGCTACCGATTTGAATGAAATACGGATACGGATTACTGGAAAGGCGATATCTATCAGTTTATTCTTGATAGCTGGGTTTGACATAACGCATCCAAATTGCGTAGGTCTGCCATTGCCTATGAATCAACTTCCTGATAATACTATCGGAGAAATCGACAGATCACGACTAGCTTTGAATGAGCACGCACGACCTCTGTGGCTCAGTTGGTGGGCTGTTGATAGCTCAAGCCGGGGGGAACAAAAACTTTTTCAAAAAGTTCCTGGGTCTTGGATGTGTATTAAATATGTGTATATATAATAAAAATCTTAAATATATGTACTTATAGTAAAAAAGTATTAAATACATATCCGTTGTCTGGTACTTGTAACACAAGTCCTTCAGGTACTTAGCACAGGGCCAGACTGACGTGGTGTGAAGCGTCCATAGATATTATAGATATTATTATTATTGAATTGACATAATCGGACCAAATTACGTAGGTCCGCCATCTGCCTACTGATAGTATATATCAAATCAACATAGGAAAGGATGTCCCGTTTTTCATATCGACCGCCAACTTTGCTATCTAGTTATTAGTTCGCAACTAGGTCCAGGGTAATATATCTAGGTCTAACATAAGTCCAGTAACTCGTGTGATTTTGTTAGCCCAGATGATAGGGTCTCATTATGATACGGAACGCCTCCGTGGTGTAGTGGTTTAGAGAGTGGATTCGACTCGGAGGTTGTGGATTCGAATCCCGCGTTGGAAACCAAGTTTGGTAAGGACAATGCAGGCTGATCATCTGACAAATAAGATGATCCATGCATCGGATGTAAAAATCGGTGCTGCGCCTGATCTCTCGCCAGTCGTGTCGGTTGTCCGTTCCACTGGGTTATGAGAGTACCTAAATGAATAGAGAGTGCTCCTGTGCATTGGGCACACACTTGGACACTATAAAATTACTCCTCCTGCGTAACTGGCTGGCTTCAATGAAACCGGCCACCGTCACCGAAACCCGTGTTTATTATTTATGATACAGAATATTACGCATATATTATTGAATAACAAATTCTCTTTTTTGTCAAGTATCTCCGTGTACCCTCACCCTAACTGTAAAACGGGCAAAATATCTGTGTGCTCAGGATCACAGAATCCTAAATTGCCAGAAAAATGTATTTATGTAATTTACTTAATGCAAATTCACGTTTAGGGCAAAAAGGGGTAAGTGATAATGGCAATTTTATTATTTTTGCCTCGCTGTGTTGCCGGTGTAAAAATTTAAATTTAACTATGGTGTTAGCAAAAAATATATTTTATTGTTTACAAGGGTCTGCTTGGTGTAACTCGGTTTTTAAAGCTTAAAAAATATTGTAATTAAAATGTAGACACTATCATAATCTGGCTGCTATTTAGCACCTGAGTCCTTAACCGATTTTGATTAACTACGTTGATTTTTGCTAAAAGATATACTTAGGATAAAATAATTGATCCATACTAATATTATAAATGCGAAAGTGCGTCTGTCTATCTTTCAGTCTATTACTTCTTCTCGCCCAAACCGCTGAACCTATTTTTTCTGAAAGTATGTAGATGCTTTGAGTCTCAGGAAAGGACATATATAATTCTTTTTATCCTGGAAAAATGCACGGTTTCCCGCACGATAAACTAGTTTTGGCGCAACGGAAAAATCAGAACTACCCCATTTGATACAAGTCAAGACCCCTTTTATTGTACTATTTCCATGGACTAAGACGCGCCCGCAGCGCGGCGTCATATATTTCCGTGGGAGAGCCATGCTTCGGCACGAATGGGCCGACTCTACCGGAGAAATACCACGGGCTCACGGAAAACCGGCGTGAAACAGCGCTTGCGCTGGGTTTCGCCGAGTGAGTGAGTTTACCGGAGGCCCAATCCCCTACCCTTTTCCCTTTCCTACCCTCTCCTATTCCTTCCCTACCCTCCCCTATTCCTTTCCCTACCCTCCCCTATTACCCTATTCCCTCTTAAAAGGCCGGCAACTCACCTGCAGCTCTCTGATGCTGCGAGTATCCATGGGCGACGGAAGTTGCTTTCCATAAGGTGACTCATTTGCTCGTTTGCCCCCTTATTTCATAAAAAAAAATGTAGTCTGCCTATAAAATATCAATTTCTCATAAAGGGCATTTGCATAATATTTATAATCCAGCTTAAAATTACCCTTTCTGTGTTAACCTAAAATAACTTTATCAATAACGTGTCTCTTTACAATAAAATCGCATAAACTATTCACAAGATCGGCTCGGCTACATGTAAAATGTATTGTGTACAAAATATTTGATATTTTCAATTCCCCACCAATACACAACTTGAAGGCTTTGACAGCGAGGTGGAATTGCGTCTGGAATTTAAAATTATCATTTATAAATAAAATCTTTCTTTTTCTCACTATATTTTTCTATAGGAATTCATCTACGAAACGAAATAATAATTTGTACTAATATAAATAAGAACAGTTTTGTAAGCCCTTTCAAAAACTTGTGAACTTCTAAACTTTTTTTCCGGAAAAATGTACGGTTTCCCGCGATAAACGATTTTTGACGACACCACGGAGCTCTTCGTATGAGCTCCGTGGACGACTCGGAGTTGCGTCATCTAGTATATTCAAAAAAATGTATCGCTGTAGTCTACGAATAATAAAAACTAAGGAAAAGTAACTGTGTCAAAAAATTTGTCCACGAGTCTACAAAATGTGACCCGCATACATGCATACTTAACTAGCTGTTGCCCGCGACTTCGTCCGCGTGGACTTCAGTTTATAGCGCTCGATGTCAACAAAATTGGTGTCAAAAGCTTTTATAAAAAAAACCCTGGTACCCCTTAAATCAAAACAGCTGTGCAGTGTGCACATAATATTTCATTTTTTTAAACTTTATATTTTATGCCAAATTTTAAAGCTTATTTAGCCCCCCAATTACACAACTTTACCCATAAACTATTTATCATTGATAGGTTTAAGGTTACGTCACTGTATATAATATAAAGTACTGACTTCTTAAATAACGTGTAAAAATGAAATAACAATCGAAAAAAATCGAAACTCCAATAATTCATGATACCACCTTTTATAGAAAGATGTTGGGCAAGCGTTAGCGCGATGTAAGAGACGCACGGCGCCATCTAGTATGAATTTTTGGAACTAACTTAATTTGAACAAATTTTCGTATTTTCACCCCCTTACAACCCTTTTTTCCAGTAAAAAAGTAGCCTATGGCCTTTCTCAGGCTTTAGACTATCTGTATACAAAATTTCATTACAATCGGTTCGGTAGTTTTGGCGTGAAAGCGAGACAGACAGACAGAGATACTTTTGCATTTATAATATTAGTATAGATTTTTGCAAAAAGAGATCCGAATATATGCAAGAATATTGTGTAATAATTGTAGGAGTGACAATTATTGTTGTGTTTGTATTTTATTTATTTATTTAGCGCATTCGCATTTTAGTGTGCGAAAAGGAACCAAATTCAAAACGATTCAAGTATGGGAGTTACGTTTCTTTAGTTGTTATTATTCGTATTCTGTAGTAATTCGTAGGCTGTACTACGAATAATAAAAACTAACTGTAGTACCTATAGTTTTCTAGTCCAATTTCATTTTAGTAGAAATATTTTACACGTCTTTAAAATGGCAGGTAAATAGGTATGTAATTTCTCTGGCACAGAGCGACAGTGCCGTTTTCCGTACAAGTCTCGGAGAGCTATATTAAATTCACTGCACGTTAAAATAGACACTGTCATTGAGGTGACAGTTTTATTGAAGTGAAACCTTTGCACTCTGGGAGTGCCGGCAGAAACGAAACAGTAGGGGCGGTTTTTTTTAATAAAATACTTAAGGGGCAAACGAGCAAACGGGTCACCTGATGGAAAGCAACTTCCGTCGCCCATGGTCACTCGCAGCATCAGAAGAGCTGCAGGTGCGTTGTCGGCCTTTTAAGAGGAAATAGGGTAATAGGGAGGGTAGGGAAGGGAAGGGAATAGGGAAGGGCAGGGAAGGGAATGGGGTAGGGGATCGGGGCTCCGGTAAACTCACTCACTTGGCGAAACTCAGCGCAAGCGCTGTTTCACGCCAGTTTTCTGTGAGAACGTGGTGTTTCTCCGGTCGAGCCGCCCCATTCGTGCTGAAGCATGGCTCTCCCACGTGAAATTTAGTAAATAGAAAGGGGCTTCCTCTCCTAACGGCGCATGGTGTACGCTTCTGGGTCAATTCAGACCACACGCTAGGCGTAGATGCCGTCAGATGCATTTTTTAAATATATGTATAGATATGACAGATTTCAATGTAACTTGCATGACGTCTCACGCAATTGAAGTCTGTCAATTCAATACTTGTATTGAATTGACAGACTTCAATTGCGTGACGACGCACAACTCGAGCGTAAGCCAAACGACCGTAATTTTGTGAGCCGTGAGTCGCAGAATTTCGGTCGCGTAAATGTCTTTTCATACAAATCATGACTAACAAAATTACGCTCGTGTGAATCAAATAGGACTTTTGTATGAAACTGAATGCAGCAGAATTTCTGCCAGCCGAAATTCTGCGACTCGTAACTCAGAAATTACGCTCGTTTATCTTCACCCTTAGAAATGCATCCACGCGTCGCGTTGCGGATTGCGGTCTGAATTGACCCTTCTACGTCTTACATATTTTCTGAGTATAGACCCTTCTCCTTTTAACCCGACTTAGGCGAATTGAAAAGGAAAGCTAATGAATGATTTTGGCAGTATGAATGTATGTATGTAGTCTTGTAAGAGGTAAACAATATTGATCCAATTTTAACATTAACTGCCGCAAGTAACTTATTATATTTTTATCTAAAGTCTTTTTATCTAAAGTCTATAATAAAAATAACTATAACCCGAGTATACATAATATTTTTTACATACCTACTCGGGTTAAGTACATGGTTTTTGAAACTTATACATGTTTGAAAGTCGGCTAAAAAGCGTTGCAGTATTTTGTCATGTTGAGTATCCGTCAACTGGGCCGTGTAGGCATCCATTTGGATAATTCAGCCGATTAGCTGGCGTTTGACGGCCAGCTTCCTGGAATGAGTGATATCAAGCGATAACGAATTACCGCTTATTCGGGATGCTTTCAAATGCTGTCTAAGGGTCAATTCAGACCGCAACGCGACTGATTTGACAGAAATCAAAATATGCGTGAGACGCCTTGCAAATCTGTCAAATCCATACAAATTGAAATGCATCTACGCGTCGCGTAACGCGTTGCGGTCTGAATTGACACTAATGAGCTGATGCAATTCTAAATTTGTGTTGAATTGACAGACTTCAATTGCCTGAGACGTCATGCAAGTTACATTGAAATCTGTCAATTCTTTATATAAATTAGCAATTTGCATCTCAACTCTCAAGGTTGCATTTCTGTGTTACCCTTACATAATATAATATACCCCATATTATTATCCTACTAATATTATAAAGGCGAAAGTTTGTTTGTATGTATAGATGTATGGATGTGTGGATGTGTGGATGTTTGTTACTCTTTCACGCAAAAACTACTGAACAGATTTTAATGAAACTTTACAATAATATAGCTTATACATCAGAATAACACATAGGCTACAATTTTAACCGACTTTCAAAATGGGGGAGGTGTTATGTTCGTTTTATTATGTTCAACGATTACTCCGTCGTTTGTTAACCGATTTTCAAATTTTTTCTTTTGGTATATAGGGTATCATCTCAATTTGGTATTATATTCACAAAAGTGGTGATCTGATGAAGGATCCATAAGTAATCGAGGGAACTCCTCAAAATGTATAGGGAAACATGTGGTGACTTCGGTTTCGTGAAAAGTATTCTAAGCATATGCTACCAACAAGTAAGATTTTGCACCGAGGTATACCTGGTATACCGTGGTTCGAAAGGTGCTGAGAGAACTCCTGATTCTTTATAGATACAAGTTTGGGAGTTTCGGCGTTGTTTTAAGAACGGAAAGCATATGCTACTATACAAATTACATTCATCATCATCATCATCACTACCATATTATACCATGCATCGTCCCATGATTATGAGCCTGTTATTGGTACTTTTCATAGTCTTTTAGATCGAGATTCGAGACTCGAGTTTGTCAAGCGATAATTTAAAAAAATCAATACTTATAATATTATAAACCTGAAGAGTATGTTTGCTTGAACGCGCTTATCTCAGGAACTACAGATCCGATTTAAAAACTTATTTCTAATTTCAGTGTTACATAGCTCATTTATCGAGTAAGGCTATAAGGCTATAATATTATTATCACGCTACGACTAATACGACCGAAGAAACTCAGGAAAATGTGGGAAAAACGGGGGAAATATTAGAAAGGGTTTATCTCACGAACTACTGGAGCAATTTTTATAGCAATATTTGGCACATAATATGTACATATATAGAGAAGACCACGTGAAGAGAGTATAGCTATTTTTCATGGGAAAATGTACGGTTTCTGTAAAATTCCTAATTTACGCGGGCGAAGCCGCGCGGGACATCTAGTGTGTAAATATTATGTTCAGAGGTTAGCATAATATGACGTCAAGTATGGTAAATGTCAAAGATTGTATACCTAATCGCTGGCATGTTAAGGGCGTTGTGATAAGCCCTAAGGCGATTTAGATAAGCTAGAATATATTATGCTTAGTTTAATACAATAATAATATTATTATTTATCATCATCAAGGTACCCTCTATCACTGATTTTGTGTCTTGAATATATTTTATGATTGAAATAGTGCAACGCATCATACGTCATACAGAAAGTTAACCGGAAATAATACATACTATTATGGAATGCCTAAAAATTATAATGTGGACGGGCACCCAAAAATACATACTTATTGTGTTAGCAGTTAGCACTCACTTCTAGCCCCTCTGTGGTTCACTGGTTTAGAGTTAGTTAAACACTGGTTTAGGGTTAGTCAAGAGCCACGGCTCTTGACAGTGGGTTCGATTTCCGCGTTTGAAAAAATGTTTTAATGCGGTCCGCCGTTTGAAAAAACATCAGCTCTCTTAGTTCAATAATTAGTTGAAGCTGGCTCAAAGCATGATGATGATGAATACAGGGTGTTGGAGTGGTTCCAGTGGCTAGAGGCGCGTGACGCGCTAACAGAAATCCACATCACATTACTTACAGGGTGATTCGAAATTGGATTAACATCTAAACTAGCTTTTGCTTCACCTGGGTAGAATTCTGAGAACGACATAGGAACACACCAGCTGTTAAAGTTTTTGCAATTGGACCAGTAGTTCCTACAAACCAAAAATCAAACCTCTGTACTACGAATAATAAAAAAAAGGAAAAGTAACTCCGTCAAGAAACATGTTCTTAAATACTTGTCAAAAATGTGTACCTAGGCACAAACCTAGGTACACATTTTTAATAAGTACATTTGCAATATTTAGGTGGCCTTAAGCGGTATCAGACTGACGTTACATGACAGTTCAAAAGGAACCCTTAACGGTATAATATAATTCGCTGGCCCCGGGCAACAAAGCGGTAAACGCCGCTTACGCCCTTTTTAATGTTATTTGATTTTTGGCTTCTCTGAGTATGAGTCTATCACCCCTATTTATTTCATATTTTTAAAATAATATTTTGGGTATAATAAATGACAAAAGCTTTATTGAATCGAAAATTCTCTTACGACTAAAACTGTATTCTTGCATTACTCTATGAAACATAACTAAAAAACTGGTGAAGATACGATACAACTAAGCTTTCGCTGTAAAATTCCCCAGAAGAACGGAGTAATCGGCTGGTACGCTCGAAATCTAAAGCGAAAAATACGTCGTATTATGTTCTTACAGCCGTAAATCTCAAGCGGTTTGGTGTTTTTATAAAGTCAATAAACAATGTTACAATTGAAACAATATCGCTTATTAGTTGTATTATACTTTTTTTCAATTATTTCAATAATTTTTTATACTATCACAATTATTTTGATATGGTTAAATAGGTAAAAAAATTATCTTTCATATTATGAGACATCACACATTTGTTTTGGACCACTGTGCGCTGCACTATAAACAAAATAGCTTATTTTGTCTCTCCTGAACAAAACGATTTTTGATATTACGCCTTTATTGCCCGGGGCCAGCGATATATAGTACCGCGTATGGGAGTTACGTTTCCTTAGTTTTTATTATTTGTAGCCTCTGTATTATACCAGTGTAGATATAATTATCTAAGATGAGTAATTTTAGATACTTACGACAAATTTCGTAGTAGTTAAATAATAAGTAATCATTAAATTTCTCTCTGAGTAAGTAGGTATTCTTAATTCAGAAACGGGAACTGGGACGATTTCAGGCAACGTCCTGCGACTAATTATATAAAAGAGGTACAGCGAAAAGCTTCTTGGGTGATTCCGGAGAGTGGCAATAACTAAAACGAAAGTAGCCGAAATAATAAACGCGGCTTTGTTTCGGCTAAACGAGTTTAATTTTTATTGTCAAAGTTAATTGGAAATTATTTTACTTGTGGCAGTTACTTAAGGGACGCTTATACGGGCAACTAAAATTGCTCCACTCCCGTCAACTTTGACGTCACGACTACAGCAAGCAATTTTCGGCAACAAGCAGCAACAATCAGCAACTAGTCTATCATACACGAGCCCATCGGATATTTGTCAATTCGTATCGCCGCAATTTATTAAAATTGCCCCATGTTGTTGCTCCGCTAAATTGCTCCAGATCGCTCCATTCGTGTCGCCGGCAATTAATTGCCCGTGTAAGCGCTTCTTAAGAGTCACTACTCATCAGTCTAATGGTGCGCTTATACGGGCAACTAAAGTTACTCAACTCCAGTCAATTCTCGTCAACTTTGACGTCAGGACTACAGGAATTTGCGGTAACAAGCAGCAATATTGCGCAATACAATATTGAGTGATACATGGCCATCGAATATTTGAGCGATATGACATTAAACTAGGCCTTTTCATCCGTAATTGTGGATACAGTATTTTTAGAGCGAAGTAACCACTCCTCAAATACTGTAGTACCTGGGACAAGATTTTTTAAATGTCCGTATGGTTGCCCAAGCGCATACGGCATTCTCGCAACATAGTCGTCATAGTCCAGAGGAAAGATTAACTAGTCAATACGTCTGGGACCAACCATGTGCGGGTTTCCTCGCGATGTTTTCCGTCACCGTACGATAACTTGAGATCTCTGATCTCAAGTACCTACATAATGCGGACGCTATGACATTGATAGATATGACATTGAGCGATATGAAATAAATTGCTCCATATTGCTCCACTAATTGCTCCAGATCGCCCCATTCGTGTCGCCGAGCAATTATTGCCGTAATTATTGCCCGTGTAAGCGATTCTTAAGAGCTCACCTGACTCTAAAAATCCATCATCGTCCTTCTCTCTTCACACTCACGCCCGTCTTTCATATGCCAGGTGAAAAAGGACGGCGCGGAATCATCGCCGAGTTAGTTTTACTTGAATAAAAGACGAACTATAATGATTGTGAAAAAAGTGTTTTGAGCAAATTTAGGTTTTATTAATACCTTTTTAGATATTAAAAAATATTAAAGAAAAGACAGCAAACTTCGAAGATCCAAGCAAAAATGTGTCTAAAACAAGGTTTTTTGTAAAAAGGAAACTATTGAGCATTTTTTGAGTAATCGTGTTTCCGTCTTGAGCATTTAATCTTCATGAACTGAAGTTACTTGTGTCAAAAAATCAGTTTTCTAGACCTTACAGATTTTGAGATCTAGGTTTAAGTATGTAGTCAAGTTAGGGTCATATGCGCTCTTAACGCCGCTGCGAATTTTATTAGAAGAGATTTAGAGCTAAATAATATGGGATAAGTTTTATAACTACCTATTAGAATCTAGATTCTAGATGATGGCCGCAACGCCATTGCATCAACTAGTTTATCGCGCGGGAACCGTATATTTTTCCGGAATACAAAGTATCTCCTTACCAAATTTAGCTAAATCGATTCAGCGGTTTGGGCATGAATAGGTAACTACAAACAGACAAACTTTCGCATTTTTTAATATTAGTATGGAAGTATGGATAATTTCTATCCACAATAGAACTTTACACCCTGTGTAGTTCAAACAGCATCGTTAGCGCGGAGCTGTTAAGTAAACCCGCGCCGCACAATCTTGGATTCCTATTTAGTGGTTCCATTATCACAGTACAAATACGGTAGTGTTACTTCGCTGTATTCTCGAAATTGTGCAACACGGAGTTTTTTCTGTTCACGACTCAGGTTGCGCGTTATTCCATCAGAGTAATTGGTTCTTTTGCTGATGGCGGACCAGTGTACATTGGTCGAGCTATATTGAAGCAAAGTAGATCATCGATTAGTACTGATGTAACACCATCAACCATCTACCTATGAGTCACTTCTCTGATAGTACAGAGACGACGCGACGGGGCGGGGCGGGCCGGTCAATTTTGCTGCGTACGCACGTCGATATCTGCGGCTGCCCGCACCGCGTACACTAAGCACACGCCGTCTGCGTTATTGCATGTAAACTGGTTTGTGTGATCCACGGCGGGCAGCCGCGGACATGCCGCGGACATGCACCGCCAGTGCCCGCCGGGCACTTGTGGCGCGGTCTTTTTGCCCGCCGTGTGCGTTGGTAATATAGGATTCCCTTTGTGCTATCGTTCGCGGCGAAATTGACCGGCCCGCCCCGCCCCGTCGTCTGTAAAGCGCCTTATGCTACCTGTGACTCAGTCGTGTTCTTGAACAAAATCCAAGAACACAAAGACATGTTTTCTAGCGCGAAACGTACCTCACACTTATATCTAAGAGTGTAAGCCCCAATTTCACCAACGACTGTTAAAGTTAACGCCGGAATTAGTATGACGTTACCTCTTTCGATTTTCATATGAATGAAAGAGAAGACATTACATTTTAACAAGCTGTTAACACTAACAGACGTTGGTGAAATTGGGGCTAAGCGCCCGATCCGGGCCGTATTTATAAAATTTAAAATACGTTTAATTAAAAAATAAAAATCTTGTTGCACAAAAACAAGTTTTAGCGAGCGAGCGCTACGACGTGTATTGTATTGTTTTTTTATAATCTATTCATGAACGTATCTGTGAACGTATGAGTGGAGGGTATGGTCTACACTCTACGGCATAATAATAATATTATGTATACTCATATACTGTGGTAATAGTCAGTAAATTATAATATACGGGCTGTACTCAGAAATACGTTCAATAATTGAGATGTAAGTTTGCTTTGATTACAAATTAATTTAACTACCGGAGTCTATAATTCCTCTACTTAAGAGTCTATATTATAATAATAATAGTATACAGAGTATATAATTATATATACACACCATAATTAATTCTATAAAGTAATCGTGATGGCACAAAATTCGCTTAGAAATTCACGAAAATGCCACCGCGTTAAAGTAAAAAATCGTTTTGGATATGTTTAGATCGCTTGGCCGGCCCGGCCTCTCATAGAAAACAAGCAATGGAACAGCAAGAAATGGGAATGGCGTAAGCGACAAAATGGCTTTTGTCGCGTAATTTAAAAACCATAAATATATTTCATATAAGCTATGGGCAAATTTAAGTGTATGCTTGAACTAATCTATGTACAAATTTTGGAAGCTTAAATCACTCTCCTCTGTTGGCAAAATTAGAATCCCTGTTTTATCCCAGGTCTTTTTGATTAATTATTCTGTGTTATAAAAGTTGACCAATCGTGTTATGCTATGGGTAATTCAAAGATATCAAGACATGATGAATACTGACAATGAATTTTAATTTCTTAGCTTTAGTCATAATTGTTGAGAAAAATCGATATCGTCGCCCTAATTCCATAATTTATACAGAGTGTATAATTTAAGTATACAGAATATTTTCTTGTTGTACATAACGAACTGCAACATGCAGCTGGTACCAAAATAGCTAATAAAATCTCCGTCTAGAGAACAAAATTTATTAGCATGGAACTTCATTGAGTGCATATTATGAGGTTTAATTATAATGGATAAAATATCTGTACGGAGGACCGGTAATACCATTTGATTAAATGCGCGCGTAAATTATTTTTCTTGCATTTATTTTTGATCAGTTTTGTTTTATTGAAGTGAAAACTTTGTTTTCTGTTTACCCAGCCCAAAATTGTGCTTAAAAGAATTCTTAGGGTTAATTCAGACCGCAACGCGACGCGTAGATGCATTTCTAATTTATATGGATTTAACCGATTTGCATGACGTCTCACGCAATTGAAATCTGTCAATTCAGTACAAATTTAGAAATGCATCAACACGTCGCGTTGCAGTCCGAATTGACTCTTCACAATTGACATTTGATGGGAAAAGTGCGACCAAATTTTGTAGCTGTCTGCCTATGAATTAACATCTCTAGTTTGCGTTAGAAATCGTCCATTGTGGTGGAGATGCCGCATTATCCTTTTGCATATAATATTGTTGCTAATGTCACTATAAAGTGCCTGATAGACGTTCGAACTTAAAGCACGCGGGTTTTAAGTTCGCGAACTTACTCGGCTCGACGTCGGTGACATACGAGAATGGCTCACACTGGAGTACCATGTCCCCAGGCTCGCGGTTCGCAGTCTTGCCAGACGTACGAGCCGAGACGAGCTACGAGTAAAATTCCAAGACGGCGATCTTGCGCGGCAATATTTAAGCTGTCTACACACCAAAGTCGCCGGGCAAGGCCGGCGGCCTCATTTTGAACCAACTTAGCTCGCGCTCATTCAGTTGCCCGCTGCCCGAAGCCGCCGGGTTTGTGCCGCCGCCTGCGTCGGGCCGGCGTCCGAATTGCAACATTCAGAAGCCGCCGAGGTTGCCTGCCGGCATTAACCCGCCTGGTTCGTGCCGGCGGGCCGGCGGCTTCGGTGTGTAGACAGCTTACAGTACGCGAACTTTAGGTGACACACATTAAGATCGTCGAGCCGGCGTGAAACAGCGCTTGCGCTGTGTTTCGCCGAGTGAGTGAGTTTACCGGAGGCCCAATCCCCTAACCCCTACCCTATTCCCTTCCCTACCCTCAACTATTCCCTTTCCTTCCCTTCCCTACCCTCCTCTATTAACCATTTCCTCTTAAAAGGCCGGCCGACTTGCAGCTCTTCTGATGCTGCGAGTGTCCATGGGCGACGGAAGTTGCTTTCCATCAGGTGACCCGTTTGCTCGTTTATTTCATTAAAAAAAACTTACTCTTTAATAATGTCAGTTTAATATCATAAGCTGACTAATCTGAACTAGCACGCGACGCCAGGCCCCAGGGTAAGCCGGGGTAAGCCATGTGACGGGCTGCCTACTCGATATGCGATAAAGCCTATTTGAATTTTACCCTTGAAAGTATTTTAATCGCTCAGGGACCGTTTTGAAACGAGACAAAGCAAGGCGTGACGATATACAGGGTGTAATACTTTAGAAGTTTAGGATGTGTATATTATGTCCCTTACATAGAGTTTGCTGTAAAAATAGCAGAGCTCAAAAGAGGATTTTTGTGACACGTCTTATCAGATTTTGCCAAAGAAATCGGACAAATAAATAAATAAATGTTTGTCTCAAATAACTCAGGTAATAATTAGTTTGTAAAAATTTATTCCTGTGTTGGTCGGCCGGCAGCAAAAAATATATATTACGATTAAAGGACTGAGTCATCACTTCCTGATAACACTTATCAGGAAGTGGTGAAAAAGCAACTTATCTATCTATCGGCTATCCACAACTAAACTGACAGACGCTCTAAAGTCCATGATCCATCTATCAGATAAGTTGTGGATAGCCTATCCGGCACTTATCATGAAGAGGTATACAGCTGGCCCTTAATGTCATTAATCATTATTCATTATACAATAATAAATGTCTTTTGTTTCAGAAATATGTCAGCGAGCTGACAGTAGTGAGAGACTGCGTGCCGACCTGCAGCGAAAAAGGTAACTTCACCTCCCTTTACCTTACATTAAGGATCAAATGAGACCGCAACGCGACGCGTAGATGCATTTCTAAATTTGTACTGAATTGACAGACTTCAATTGCATAAGACATCATGCAAGTCTGTCTATTCAGTACAAATTTAGAAATGCATCTACGCGTTGCGTTGCGGTCTGAATTGACCCTTACCACAGTCTATGGAAATTATTATTACGCTGTGCCCTTACCATTACGAACGCTTTTCCTGACATGACTCATGCGTGCTATCGCCCGCATGCGGATCAAGAGTCTGATCCACGACGCAATTCGACACGGATTCGAAAATTACTCGACATCCAATAAACGCTCGCCACGCTCGGTATTGACCAATGAGAACACGTAAAGTTTTCGAATCAGAGTCGAAAGGAAATCATGAGCGCGTGGCTGGTCCGCACTCCGCATACAGGTTGCCCGCATCCTATAATATTTTTTTTTCCGACTACATTTGGCCCAATTGTTAGTAACGCGTTACTTATACGTGGGAGAGCCATGCTTCGGCACGAATGGGCCGGCTCGACCGGAGAAATACCACGTTCTCACAGAAAACCGGCGTGAAACAGCGCTTGCGCTGTGTTTCACCGAGTGAGTGAGTTTACCGGAGGCCCAATCCCCTACCCTATTCCCTTTCCTACCCTCCCCTATTCCCTTCCCTCCCCACCCTCCCCTATTCCCTTCCCTTCCCTACCCTCCCCTATTTCCTTCCCTTCCCTTCCCTACCCTTCCCTATTCCCTCTTAAAAGGCCGGCAACGCACCTGCAGCTCTTCTGATGCTGCGAGTGTCCATGGGCGACGGAAGTTGCTTTCCATCAGGTGACCCGTTTGCTCGTTTGCCCCCTTATTTCATAAAAAAAAAAATCTTAAAAGCTAATGTTAGTATTTAAAAAAAATCATTTAATTTAACAAAATAGTCCTATCATTTTAAAGATGTTTTCCTGTCATGCGACAACACGCGCGGCCAAGAGCTTGTTGTCGCCCGCATGCGGACGGAAAAGCGCCCATTCCTACATTATGTAAAACGTATACCAGTCCTGCTGTTTCTTTTCCACTTCTTTTGTTGTTTTTTGCTCTACTTCCCACTTTTAATTAAAATGTTCAATACATTTTTCACTACTCGTTAGGCCGCGAAATGAAAAACAATCGAATTAAGTATTCAAATCGAATAAATTCTTTATTTGGTCAACGATTTCAGGCGATTTTGTATTTTTATTCATGTGCATGAATATGTTTTTATCCTTACTAATATCAGTAGAAAATATCTTAGGCTGGATTTATAAATATGGATTTATAATAAAAAATAAATTAATTAATTAATTAATGGCTGTTGCTAGTCGTCCGGTAAACGGATGAATAAAATAAATCTTAGTCGTCCGATCACCAGACGACTAGCAACAGCCCTAAAAGATAATCTATTCGTCCGATAATCGGACGAATTATTTTTTTTAATTCATCCGGTAATTGGACGACTAAGTTTTATTTTATTCATCCGGTAATCGGACGACTAGACACTTCGTTAATTAATACCCGGTGGTGCGAACGCGTGGTTTGGCCGCTTCACCGCGATATCGTGCGAACACGTGGTTTGGCCGCTTCACCGCGATATCGTGCGAACACGTGGTTTGGCCGCTTCACAGCGATATCGTGCGAACATGTGGTTTGGCCGCTTCACCGCGATATCGTGCGAACACGTGGTTTGGCCGCTTCACAGCGATATCGTGCGAACACGTGGTTTGGCCGCTTCACCGCGATATCGTGCGAACACGTGGTTTGGCCGCTTCACAGCGATATTGTGCGAACACGTGGTTTGGCCGCTTCACAGCGATATCGTGCGAACACGTGGTTTGGCCGCTTCACCGTGATATCGGGCGAACACGTGGTTTGGCCGCTTCACAGCGATATCGTGCGAACACGTGGTTTGGCCGCTTCACCGCGATATCGTGCGAACACGTGGTTTGGCCGCTTCACAGCGATATCGTGCGAACACGTGGTTTGGCCGCTTCACCGCGATATCGTGCGAACACGTGGTTTGGCCGCTTCACAGCGATATCGTGCGAACACGTGGTTTGGCCGCTTCACAGCGATATCACAAGCAATTATTGTATGTGTTACGCTCAAAGACCGAAAATTGAAATCGCTCAATGAGCGAAAAAATGGCTCACAACGCGTTGTGGTCACAGTGAAACAGCCACGACGCGAAATTCGCGTCGTGGCTCTAATGAAAACGGCCACGACGCGTTCTGGCAATCACAAAAAGACCATAAAGCGAAATTCGTGTCGTGGCTGATATGCTACTCGTTTTTCTTGATTTGTTCTTGACTGATTAATCGTCCATGGGTATGGAAGATTATATTTAAATTACCACGCGTACTACAAAATATTTTTTCTTTTACTAAATCACTGCATAACGTGTTTTTCATTATTATTTGAAAATATTCATAGTTCCATAATGTCTGTCTGGCGCTGGTTATGGATATTTTATAAATAATAATGATTAACACGTAATGCAGTGATTTAGTAAAAGAAAAAATATTTTGTAGTACGCGTGGTAATACAAATTATAATCTTCCGCGCTGCACTCTATACAGTGTGTAACAAAAATAAGTGATAATACTTTAAGGTGTGTACGTGTTCCTTGTAGAGAGTTCACTGTGAAAGTAGCAGCTCTGAAAGACGAAATTTTTTTTTCACTTTTGTATGGGCAAGGGCCCGAGCGTCACGAACTCACGAGTTTCCCCATACAAAAGTGAAAAAAAAATTGGCTTATAATTAACTGATCACCAGAAATAGTAACATTTCACAGACAAAAATAGTAAACGATCACGAAAATACAGACCACCATTTTAATGTAAAATGATAACCAAAGATTTAACATCTTAAAACCAAAAATAGTAAATGATCACCAACATTATACTAGCATTTTAATATAAAATGATCACCAAAGATTTATTATCTCGCTATCATTTATGCAAAATGACTCCAAATAAATCATTGTTACTTAAACCAAAAGTAGTAAACGATCAGCAACATTATACGTTAGCATTTAGTGTAAAATTATAACCAAATATATTTTTATTTAGCAAATATCCTACTAAAGAGAAGAAGACATATAGACGGACAGACAGACATCGAAGTCTTAGTAAAAGAGTCCCGTTTGTACGCTTTGGGTACGCCGTACGGAACCCTAAAAACGGGAGTCTTTTACTGAGACTTCGATGTCTGTCCGTCTGTCCGTCCTTCTGTCTTTCTCTAGGGCCTAGGCTGTATCTCAAGAACCGCTCCAGCTAGACTTCTAAAAATTTCACAGATTGTGTATATCTGTTGCCGCTATAACAACAAGTACTAAAACAAAATAAAAATATTATTTAAGGTGGCTCCCATACAACAAACGTTATTTTTTTGGTCTTTTTGCTCGATATCAATAATGGCAACCGGTAGGCACGTTGATATTTTCGCAAAGGCCTTGATTATATTTATTATAATGTTAACTTCAACAATTAGGTAATAATTATATAAAAAAATAATTTAAAAAGGACTCCCATACAAAAACACAATTTTAGGTCTAATTTTGTTCTATAACGGTACGGAACCCTCCATGTCCGACTCACACTTGCCGACTATTTTGTTAACAATATTATGCTTACATGTTTTGTCAATCGTAGTGATTTATTTGGACAGGAATATCGCATTGATTTGCTCACAAGGATTTGGTGATCATTTACTATATTTGGTGATCATTTACTTTATTTGGTGATCATTTACTATATTTGGTGTTCGATTACAATTTGAAGTGTTGTCATGACTAAAATAGCTGGTTGTATTGCAATTTTAGACTTTATTTTTTTGGGGTTAATTATCTTTTTTTGGTAAACAAGTTTAGGGTATCAGTGCATTTTTTTGGTGGTCATTATATTTGTTCCCAAAAAATTTTTGTCTTTCAGCGCTGCTACTTTCACAGTGAACTCTTTACAAGGGACACGTACACATCCTAAAGTATTATTACTTATTTTTGTTACACAACGTGATGCGTAGATGCCGTGAAATACTTTTCTAAGGGTTAATTCAGACCGTAACGCGACGCGTAGATGTATTTCTAAATTTATACTGAATTGACAGATTTCAATTGCGTGAGACGTCTTGCAAGTCTGTCAAATCCATACTTTAGAAATGCATCTACGCGTCGCGTTGCGGTCTGAATTGACCCTAAATTTTTATGGATTTGACAGATTTGCAAGACGTCTCCCGCAATTGAAGTCTGTCAATTCAGTACTACAAATGCATCTCACGACATCTACGCATCGCGTTACAGTCAGCGGGGCTAAAATGGTCGCTTTGGAGAATCATATATTGAATCATAATATGATTCATTTTTAAACTCCACTTTGCGTGCAATTCACATAGTGATTCGCTTCGATTAATGATTGGTCGCCGCGCGCGAGCGCCGCGCGAGAGACCAATCATTGATGTAAGCGAATCACTATATGAATTGCACGCAAAGTGGAGTTTAAAAGTGATTCGCTTCGATTAATGATTGGTCTCAGCGCGCGAGCGCCGCTCGCGGGACCAATCATTAATGCACGCAAAGTGGAGTTTAAAAATTAATCATATTATGATTAATTATATGATTCTCCAAAGCGACCATTTTAGCCCCGCTGAGCTGATCCTAATGCATCGTCGCGTCGCTTCTCGCTTCGGTATAAAACAGCTGGTTGTTCACTGTTCAGCCCTCACGGCAAACACTTTCTTCGAGTAAATTGAGAAAAGATTACATTTGATGGAAATTTTTATGCGGCCATAAAGTGTATTTATTATTCCACACACGCACTGCACGCGTGGAATAAATTCCACTTGGTGCTCGATTCTCAGACCTCGAAACTAGAAAACTTCAAACTTCGAATAGTCTACATTCTCTCTCTGTCAGTAGGTGTATAACGCGCTCTGTCTGTGTCACGCGTAAGTGAAATAGCTTGCAATCTTGCTTGTCTTGTCTCTTGAGTGTCTTGAGTCGCAGAATTTCTGCCGCGTAATAATCTTTTCTTACAAATCATGACTCACAAAATTACGCTCGTGTGAATCAAAGAGGACTTTTGTATGAAACTGAATGCAGCAGAATTTCTGCCAGCCGAAATTCTACGACTCACAACTCACAAATTAGGCTCGTTTGGCTTCACCCTTAGTGTGCATTAAAATTTTTATGAGTTGTTTCCGCGGATCCCATAATTTAGATCTACACCAAAATATCAATAGGAGCAATTTCAAAACAAGCCCTTAACAATTATTTTTTTCAAAATCGACCCAGATAAAGCCATGATATGGGATAACAGAGATGAAAGAACAGGATGAAAGTTTGTTTGCCGATCACTGGATGGGCGAACAAACTTTCATCCCCTGTTTTTTAACCTCTTCAATGTTATATGCTTTGAATGTCATATTTTTAACAATAAAAAACAAACTGACAATAATTTCATGCTTATTGCTGTGATAGCCTACGCCCAGCGGTCGAAATGAAATTCGAAGAATTAGAATCGGCCCCTAGATATATTTACGAGCGACTTCGATAAGAAAAAAAGTTGAAAGTTTGTAATTGGAAATCGGGATAAATATTTTATTTATCAAAGTGTTTCCTTTTTTCTTTGGATATAAACAAGAAGGTCTTATTTCATTTCAAAGTGGCGTTTGGGTTGATCTTAGTTTAACTATAGACTATAGGAAAATAGTCTCTGGTCTCTCTGGTGCGAACTGTGAAAACTCTGCGAAACCAATGCGAAACAGGAATAGAGCGAGATGCAATAAAACGCACTGTCGTGTGGCGGATGAGACAGTAAATGGGTTCGCCGCTGTTTCGCAGTTCGCAGCGTCGGTGGACTTTACTGAGTACTCGGCGAAACATGGCGGTAGAAGTCATTGACTCTCTGTCAAAAACTTGTCATTTTCTATTCAAAGCCTCGATTGACAACATCTGACAATCCATTGTCAATCGCGGTTTATATAGAAAATGACAAGTTTTTGACAGGGAGTCAATGACCGCTACCGCCATGTTTCGCCGAGTACAGTACAGTACAGTATAGAAATAGAGTGCTTTAAATAATAAATTAAATCTAGCTTTTTCTATAGTCTTAATACTAAGGATCTGGTAACACCTGTGAGTGCTGTATTAACTTACGCTTACTTTTATTTTTACTGTATTTATTACTTAGAATCGGTTCACACCGCGACAAGAAGAGGCGTATCGCTATTTGATATTTGAGTTTTGTATTACTTAGGCCGGTATAAATAGTCTGCAGTACTCAAGATGCATCTCGGTCTCAAGACGCGGTTCGGCTCTATGATTGGTCCAAAATTTGACAGCCAACCAATCACAGAGCCTGAACCGTGTCTTGAGACCGAGATGCATCTTGAGTACTGACTATTTATACCGGCCTTAATGCATTGTCAAATTGCGCTTCGTTTTCTCTCGATTCGGTTTAGGCATGAAGAGGCAAAAGACGGACAGACACACTTTCGCCTGTATTATGGGCTAGATATATATGCTACGCGGAAAAACTCCGTGAAGCACACATTTTGCCATTTACCACAAAGAGCTAAGTCCTAGGTAATCTCTTACCAATAGGTGATGCGCCAGCTCATTTCCCGCACCTCAAATCGTGAATCTGCAATACCGGAAGCTTGCAAGTGCATAAAATTGCTCAAAAGGTATGATTTAGTGCTGGCACTGCTCCAAGCTTCGGTCAAGTGCGAGTAAGACTCGCGCATGGGTTCCGTACCATTGAACCTATTGTAAATCGACCAGAAGTAGGTAAAAAATCATGCTTTTGTGTGAGAGCGCCCTTTAAATACTTATTTCATATTTTTTTTATGATTAACTGTTATAGTGGCAACAGAAATATCTACACAATAGTGATGATGACAAGGTCAAAGATTAGCCAATTTTGTTAATAAAATAAAGAAATCACGATAAAAAATAAGTGTTCCCAAAATTTCAGCTTGATAACATTTGTATTTATTTTTGTTATGCGCCTTCAAAGTTGGACATTCAAGTCGATTTTTTTTTTAATAAAATTTCTTAATATTCGATAGCTTATGCAATTAAAAGCAACTTTCGTTATGAAACAACTTTCATAAACGCAATATTAATTAATCTGTCGAACAAAGTTGTCTCCCGATGCGTACAAACTACGAAAGAGTGTCGTCATACTTTCGTAGCACTTTGTATGGAGCGTTTCGGGCAGGTTCGGCATTTTATAAGATGTTCGAATTGTCATATCTTGGTGAATTTTTAAGCTATCAGAGTCATTCTTTGAGCGATGTTTCTATTTTTTAAGGGTCTTTCAATTACCAATAAGAAAAAAATTTGTCATCATGCCTATTCGTAAAAATTTCAACTGTCTTGAGCTACGACCTGATGACAGACGGTCGGGCAGATCGTTTTCACCCTTTGGGTGCGGAACCCTAGAAACGAATCGCACTATGTCACTTTAAATTCTGATTTACTGTAGCTGGCTCCAGTCACTGAATTCAGAGGATCAGCACTATATCGATGTAAACATATCCAGTCTACATCTGAGGGTTAAATTAGACCGCAACGTGACGCGTAGATGCATTTCTAAATTTGTATGGATTTGACAGATTTCGATTGCGTGAGACGACGACGTCTGTCAAATCCATACAAATTTAGAAATGTATCAACGCGACGAGGCGAGGCGAGGCGCGGAATAAATAACAGATTTCAATTGCGTGAGACGACTTGCGAATCTGTCAAATCCATACTTTAGAAATGCATGTACGCGCCGCGTTGCGGTCCCGGTCTGAATTGGCCCTTATTCTACTGTTCTAAATCAATGTTGGTGCACCTTCGATCCTTTTTCGATCCAATCTCATCATTTGTAGTTGGATAGGACACGCCTATTAGCTTTGTCCACGCTGTGCCTTTTTCTGTTCGTCAAAGGCATGCGTTATAGCATAGTCAACAGCGAACGTGAGGCATGCCCGCGACGCATGCCCTCTGACCGTTTCCAAAACTTCAAAAATGACAATATTGGCGTTGCGTTCCTTGATGCATTCAATTATTGAATCCGCCAATATGAAAGTTGATGACGAAAATTGAAGATGAAAGTGCACAGTGTGGACATAGCTAATCAACAACAAAATTAATGATGAAACGGACAGGATCGAATATGGAATGGAGCTAGATTTTGCATTAAAGAAATAAGAAATATACAAGGTAAAATCAGTAATCATAGTATCTAAACACACTATGCCGAAGTTCCGCGGCGGAAATTCCGCATGATTACGTCAGCAATGTCAAACACATACAATATAACGTGACGGAATTTCGTCATAGTGTGTCATCGGTAATTTAAAAAACATTGCAGGCGGAATCAAGCAGAACTTCCGCCGCGGAAATTCGGCATGGTGTGCTTAGACACTAAGTTAAAATACACTGCAGGGAAGTGTTTTCCCTGCAGTGTATTTTAAATTACCGATGACACACCATGCCGAAATTCCGTCGCGTTATATTGTACCTATGCGTTTGACATAGCTGACGTAATCATGCGGAATTTCCGCTGCGGGAATTCGGCATAGTGTGTTTAGACCCTTTACAGTTATGACAGTCTATACATTACTATACTCATACACAAAACCCTGAAGTATCATCACTTTATTTTGTTACACCCCGTATACACGTTCGTAATCGCTCGTATTGGTCATCGTTATATCAAGCTCTACATTTTCCTCATAGACTAGGACGAGTCGGCGCATGAGTACCGAAAACTATTCAACTTCAACTTGCCCTCCTGATGATATAAACGCATGTTGCCAGGGCGCAACCCGGTGCCACATTGTTTAAACAAACATTGCTTAAACAATTGCAAGGAATTGTTATTTTTCAACCGAACAAATTTTTTTTTTTTTTTTGAAATACCAATAAAAAAGGTCCCATGAGTTTTTACGATAAAGTTAATATTTTTAAATATATTAATTTTTAAATGTTCGAAAAACCTCAAATTTGGGTACTTTCGACCGATGAAAAATATATTAAAAAAAAATAATGTCAAAGTAATATATTTTTTAAAATTCTTTATACAATAGTTAATAATATTGTTAATAAAGATTTGAAAAAATTTCATTGTTTATATCTTTTTTTATCTTAGCAAAAGTAGACAAAAATTGTGTTTTTTGTATGGGAGCCCCCCTTAAACAATTACTTTATTTTAATTTTATTATAAATTATTAAAGTGCAAATATAATTAAGAATTTCGTGAAATTTTCAAGTGCGTCGCTGTTACTATTATTGATTACGAGCAAAAAAGGCCAAAAAAAACACATTTCTTGTATGGAAGCACCCCTTAAATATTAACTTTATTTTATTTTTAGTATTTGTTCTTATAGCGGCAACAGACATACACAATCTGTAAAAATGTCAGAAGTCTAGCTATAGCGGTTCTTGAGATACAGCCTGGAGATATATAGACAAACAGGCAGACGGACAGACAACGAAGTCTTAGTAAACCCTATTATTAAGACTTCTAAAATTTCAATTTCGGTACTCATGCGCCGACTCGTGCTAGTCTATCAACTGAATTTTCATTTAAGAGCCTATTGTCAAAACGCTAGCACCGCTATCCTCTAATCGTGATATTATAATGATTCCAGCTCCCGGGCAATGTGCTTTAAGCTGCAGCTAATAGTGAACAATATCGCACGAAAGTAAAGGTCATAAGTCCCAAAAATGTTTTTGATGATTACTTAAAAATTGAATACAATACTAATATTTCCTTTAGCTATTATTTATAAAGTGTGTGATTTAATGATATTACCTTAATAAGTGTAACAGATATTTGTTGAAAAGCCCAGAAAGACTCATAATTTCGAAAAATATAACTTTCGAGTCAAAATAAGTGAATCGTGTTTTCCGTTAGCCAAATATCAGATAAATATATTACGTCCATACTAATATTATAAATGCGAAAGTGTGTCTGTCTGTCTGTCTGTCTGTTACCTCTTCACGCCCAAACCGCTGGACCGATTTTGCTGAAATTTGGCATGGAGATACTTGAAGTCCCGGAAAAGGACATAGGATACTTTTTATCCCGAAAAAATGTACGGTTCCGCCGCGATAGACGAGTTTTGGCGCAACGGAGATGCGGGCGTCATCTACTGATTAAATAAATCTCAATTTCATTTGAGTCAATCGTCTTTCGGGATCAGAAATACTTATTAGAAAACACAGCAAAACTCTATTATATACCCTTAAATCTGTGGTTCGCGCTTTGCAGCGTAGGTATGAACAGTCTGAATCTCGAAATCTTGTTACAATCTTGGACAATTTTGTCAAGATCGCGAACAGGATTTCGAAATTCAGGATTGATGGCTTTCAAGATTGAATCTTGGAAAATCACTCAAGATCTTGGTGGACTCTTGATCTTGCAAGATCAAGATTGCATTATCTACCTATGTCCTTTCCCGGGACTCAAAGTATCTCCATACAAAATATAATCAAAATCGGTTAACATTCAGCCTCCGTAATAGATTTCTTTAAGCAAACGAATGTTATCTTACTAAGCATCCAGGTGTTTTTCACCACACAGGGAACGCTTTCTATCAACGCCAAATTTAGTTTCGGGACAAAAAAAGGGTTGTACACTTTCCCACAATGGGCAAAATCAATAACCCAAATTGGGTTTTAATAAAAACCGACCCATATCATTCGGCCATCATAAAAAACCACTCCGCCGTCATCATAAAACCATCCCTCCGTGTTGGGATTGTTATTTTTATGATTCAGAATTATGTGACACTTTTCCATGTTCCATCATTTATGACCGGCAATTACAAAGTGATATTGTTTGAATAGCTATGACCAAATCATGTAACGACATGTAAGTTCCAAATTATAACCAATATCACCAATAGACGTCTAGAATCGTTGCCATTCCGAAATAAGGCCGACAACGCACATACACTTCTCTGCTGTTGCGATTGTCCATGGGCAGCGGTAGTTGTTTTTCATATATGTGACGCGATTGCTCGTTTGCCCACTTATTTTATAAAAAAGCCAGTGTCTTGACGAATCGCATAGCTTTTCGTTAGATGTAATTGAGGATGTAATATTGCGTCTTGTGCTGAGTTTTATTTTGGAACCTACGCGAGTACTAGTATTAAATAGGCCACTTTTGAAACTATTGAAATCGCTTTCAGCTTCGCTGTACTACTTTTGCCCTAGTAAGAATATTTAACTTTGCAAGCGTTTATTTTACTCAAACAAAACAAATTTTCCATGCATTAAAATTATGATAATTTAGGGTAAATGATTAATACATTGGACAGTACTAGTCATTGGACAAAGCATAAAAACACAATATTTATTAAGGTTGCTTTAAAATCTGCCTGTTTTTAAAGTAAAAGAACGCCTGATTTTTAAGAAAAACAGGCAGTTTTAAAGCAACCTTAATAAATATTATAATGTTTTTGTGCTCTGTCCAATAACTAGTACTGTCCAATTACTAGTCATGTTCACCCTACCTAGGTTTATTGTTTGTAAAGGTGAGGTATATTAATAATTCAATTGTGTACCCAGCCTAATGAAACTTTATTAAAATTCACATCCGCTCGAATCGAACTTTACATGGGTTATACAGGTAAAATAGGCCATGTTTTAATTAAGTAATTATAATTAATATTAAAATTGTGCCAACTATATATTGGGCGGTTGTATTGTACATTTTTCCGGGACAAAATATCCCTCCCGAGCCTAAAGGTATCTTTCTACCCATATTAAAATCAGTTCAACGTTTTAAGCGTGATGACGGACAGACAGACAGACAGACACCCTATCACATTTCTTATTAGTACTAAATGACGCCCGCATCACCGTACATTTTCCGGGATAAAAAGTATGTTTATTCCAATGTCCTATTCCGGGACTTAAATTATCTCCATACCAAAATTTATTTCAAAAACAGTTCGGCAGTTTCATCATGAAGAGGTAAAAATCTTTCGCATTTATAAAATCAGTATGGATATTGGATATGGAAGCATCAAAACAAAGGATATCCATTTTATACTGACATACATATTTTAATTAAAAATACAAGCGCAATAAAGAATTAACGTTTTCCATTCCGAATCGAACCGCAGCGGACATTGGCAAAACGCCACGTTCGCAGCCCATTTAATAAAAAAAACATATTCCACTTTTAAAATTTAAATCCTGATTGCTGTGTTCTAAAATGGAGGACGAATTTTAGGATTTTCGTATTTTTACATTTCATCTCAAGGGCAATCAAAAGGATACATTACTAATATTACACATCGAAAGTTTGTCTGTCTGTCAGAGTAGTCTGACTCTTCCCGACCAAACCGAACCGATTTGGTTGAAATTTGGTAAGGAGATACTTTGAGTCCCGGAAAAGGATATAAGATACTTTTTTTCCTGTAAAAATGTACGGTTCCCATGTGAATTTTGGCGTAACGGTTGTAGGCGTCATCTAGTGAAAAATACTTTCCTTGACAAAAGACTTCATTTGATTAAAAAGTCAATTTCTCTTCGTCTATATCAATTTTTCATCTCAATCGCATACAGCACTTGGGCATTTATACAAGCGAATTATTCAGTCTGACTCGAAATGAGTTCAAAAGCGAACGAATTAAAAAGTTCATTTAAGTTTCTCAATCGACGTGAAAAAAGTTATCAATTACTTACTTAGTTGAGTGAAGAAGCTTCAGAATTTATAGTAATCTTATTATAGAACAATGTTTGGACAGTTTAATCTTTATTCTTGTAAAAGACTCTATCTGCCGCAATCGGAGATGAAAATTACATACTTCTGTTAATATATTACAAATATTTTGTTAGAATTTAGATAAGTACTATTTTTTAATCAGTATCTACAATGAGTAGTATTTATCGATACTCGATACCGACTACGTAAATGTTTAGTATGGCGATTTTAGTTCCGCAAGTGACCGCTAGAGGCGCTGTAAATTTTGCCATACAAAAAATTTACGGTAGTCGGTATCGAGTATCGATAAATACTATAGCTTTAAACTCATGGTAGAGCTACAGGTACGTTCAAAAACGTGATTGGTCGTGACTACTATTATTATTATCGTAATTCAGGCCAACTTTTATGACACTATCACACGAACAGATAACAATAATAGTAGCTCGTCTAGTATAACTACACTCGGGTAGATAGAATACTACAGCAGAGTAGACAGAAATATAGAGTATGCCGACCTAGAACTGATGTTGAAATTTTTAAATTTGACGTATTATGACGAAAATCGTCGCTAGGGTTGTTAAATTGTTACCTACGAATTTAAAACTATGACATATTCGCTGGACGTGTTCCTCTTTGTCGTATTGTTGTTTGTGTTTTGGCACATGCGATTAATATTGTCAGAATCCGATTTTGAAATCTTTATTTCAAATATTTAAAAATAAATTATATCAGCCAGCGCGAGGCACATTCCGTTCATAATCCTAGTGAAACCCGACGAATTTGACAGATATTGAAACCTGTCCGTCTCTTTGCAGTCGAAGTACTGGTCGTTATGTCTATTGTGCCTGTGCTAAGTAACATAAGAAAACTATTGCACTTCTTTTAAAGTTTTATTTAATATTGTTATTTAAAGTATTTTAAAGTATTCCAATTAAATTTGTTAGGCCGTTTGTCGACATCCGCGGGCTCCGCCGTCACCGACACAAATTTAAATAAAATGCCACTATATGACCTCGGGCAGGGATGGCATACGGCATGCCGCATGCCCAATGGCACGCGTGCTGTAAGTGGCACGTTACGTCATAAAATTTGGAGCACGCCACTGGTCACAAAACTAGTATCAAAATTATTATACCAACAATGAAGGTTATAGATCCACCTCTGCATAGTGAGCACCAAATTATGCTTTAAAATATGCACCGAATCACAAAAAAATTGAATAGCACTTAAGGCCCAGTAGTCCCTAAAATTAGCAGGTCGATGTCTGTCAGTACGAATATCGACGTTAAGGACATTAAAATAACATGCATATCAGTGCGCCTTGTACTGCAGTTGCTGTTACGCGCTCGCCGCGTGCCTTGATTATAGGAAATAGGAGTAAAAACCTTTTGTTTTTAGTATTACACAAATCAAATATATCAATTCGTTTACCTTAGGCTACGACACATATACTACATTTTTTGTTTTTTCTAGAACGTGTGTAATTTAGCCATAAAACGATTTAATTATGAAAAACAGCGTTATAACAGTCATCTTTGAGATTTTTTTCTATCGAGCAGAATTTTTCAAATTGTGTACTGATATACCTTTGCGTATAGGAAATTTTCTCAATTTTAAAACGGTACTTATTTTATACTTAAATAATGACATTTCCTTTACTAAAAACGTGTTTTAAAAAACCCATTTTACGTAGTTGCAACAACCACAGCGCCTTAAGTAATTTAAGGTTTCTTTAGAAAAGGGAACGGTGATACGAAAAAGTATAGGCTATAGGTTTTCTACCGATATTAGTCTAGCGATCCATGCTGCTGCTTTGTAGGCGTAGAGTAAAAGAAATAGAGTGGTGATACAGTGCTCTCGACCAATCAAATTGGTTGGAAGTACTGTCTTGCCGCTCTACTTAGAGCAATAGGCTACTGTAAAATGTACATTTTCCGCTGTGAATACAGTTATACATTCCAAAAACTTTGTCACAAAGTATTTTGCTAGAAATATTCAAATGTCTAAAAATATGGCAGATAAAATACTTCAAGAGCCTGTGTCCCAATTTCGTCACCAAATTGCCAAGGTCAATTTAAATTTAAAATATAGACCATGAGCTTTCAAAACTTAGCGCTATCTGATACTGCGTTAACGTTCCATTTAGAGAAGTCGCACGTATATATTCAAGGAAAAGGTTTCACAACTTTTCGATGGTAAAAGTTTACATTTCACAATATTTTGATTATTAGTTTATTAGCATAGTTCTCAGTTAATGCAGATTTATTTCATTTTTATTTAAATAAGAATAAGTCATTAAAATGTGTTTTTGTAAATATTTTTTGAACGATCACTTTTAAGTTTAATATAACCATGCAGATTTTTGGCGATATTATGTACCTTGAAATTTAAATCGTTATAATTTTTAAAGAAACTTGTCTTAGTTAAGAAAAATAGGTGTATCCGGATATCAAATAACATATCAAATATCAATATAAGGTGTATAATAATCCGGATATCAAATATCATATCAAATATCAATATATGAGCCAAGCTAATAACCTAAAGTTTTTAGTGTTGACAGATTATATTTTGTTTATTTATGGATATTAAAATGGAGGCATTTTGAATATTTGCAGTAACTTTGTTTCATACATAATATAGAAACTTTTTCATCGAAAAAATATAAACAGGATCTCTATAAAAATTGTACGTATATCCTTTACGGATCGGGACAGGACGTAGAAAATTTATTATCCCGAAAAATTAACGGTTCCCGCGCGACAGACAAATTGATGCGCAATGGAGTATCGAGCAATATGTTGACATGATATAAATAATATTTTAAATTAAGACTGCGATGTCCCTGACTATTGTACGTCGATGGTCCAACGCTTGACCCGGTTCGCGTTAAGTTTTGTCATTTCAGCTTTTCAATCTCTGTATTAATTTGTTTCAAATTATACTCAAAAGGGTTTATTCGTTCTATAAATGGTGTTTAAAATGAAAACTTTAGCTTTGTTCCATTCGCGCGATTCATGCCAGTAAGAGAAGCTTTTTGTTGAATATTCGAAAGGTTTTTTGGGAAAATTCACTTTTCATTTCACTTATTGAGAAAGAAACATTTAAAGTAGATTTTTGATTATAAAAGAAAGATCAACGATGCTTGTTATACTAAGGGTCAAATCAGACCGCAACGCGACGCGTAGATGCATTTCTAAAGTACTGAATTAACAGATTTCAATTGCGTGAGATTTCTTGCAAATCTGTCAAATCTATACAATTTTGGCAAAATATCTGCGCGTCGCGTTGCGGTTTGAATTTACCCTAAATATACTAGATGACGCCCGCAACTCCGTTGCGCCAAAATGCGTTTGTCGCGCGGGAACCGTACATTTTTCCGGAATAAAAAGTGACCTATGTCCTTTCCCGGGACTCAAAGTATCTCGATACCAAATTGCAGCAAAATCGGTTCAGCGGTTTGGGCGTGAAGAGGTAACAGACACACACACTTTCGCATTTATAATATTAAGTAAAGAAGTATGGATAATAATTATTGTTTTTCATAAACAGGTCTTTAACTTTATGTTTTTGTCACAGAATGGTGGGGCGCCCGTACATTTTGCTGCGACACGGACGAGTGCAACGGGGCTTTCACACTGACGCCGGCCGTCGCGCTGATCGTCGCTGCGTTTTTGTATGCGCACTGACCGTGTTAAGTACCATTTAGGGCTCGCGCTCACTTGAGATTCGTCTAAGGGTAAGTTCTAAAATATGACTCAGTATACTGGCTTATGACGTCGTGAAGATATATACGTGGGCACTGGGCGTATATTTCGGAAAGATTCACCAGTATGGCGTCGATTCATGACGTCACGAACACTAGCTAGTATACTGCGTTAAATTTTATAACTTACCCTGGAAACAGACTATTGCTATACAGAACAATATGCACATTGCACACCCACAAACAAATACTTCGTATTGCAATAGTCGGTCTTGAGACAAGTCTTAAGTGTAAGCGCTTGCTTCTAGTGTACCTGAAGATTATTTTTATATTTTGTCACGCATTCATTTGTACCTTATGGGTCAATTCAGACCGCAACGCGACGCGTAAGTGCATTTCTCAATTTGTGGATTTCAATTGCGTGAGACGTCATGCAAGTCTGTCAAACCCATACGAATTTAGAAATGTATCAACATCGCGTTGCGGTCTAAATTGACCCTAAGTCCGAACGGCGAATCGAAGCACAAAACTTCATGTTTGTATGAAATTCTGTGTCTCGTTATTTTGATTAAAGAATAGGCTTTAAACGTAAGAGGAATGTACAAAATCACTACACACGTAACGATAAAACTACACAGTTTGATCACAGAACGTATCTGACGTGCGCTCATTCCGATGACTTGGTAAAAGATATGAAAATTGTGGCTAAACTGTACATTTCTATCGTTTCTAACTGTCAGGTTAAGGGTTAGTACATAATAGAACGACACGAGATTCCGCGGCCGTTGCGTTAAAATGCCACGATGTAATAAAAATCAAAATTTATCATTGTGTGACGCGGTGACGCCGAATATTTTAATTTTGTATTGCTATTATGCCACGTCGTCTTACCTCGTTTTGGTGTAGGTACTGAGCCTATTTCTTAAATTAACGAGTCAACATAAAAATGATGTGCTTATAATGTGTTTTGTCTGTATTGATTTACTCACTACCCTAACATGTGCCATATTATATTTTAAATCTTTAAGGTTAGTTCGCAATGCAACTTAAAAGTAGCGTTCGAATCAAGACGACTGCGACGCGAGACTGCGACTCGAGACCGCGACCGGTGACCGCGACCTTTTATGAATAATTAATAGGAAGTATTGAGTGCTGACGGATGCAAGCAATCGCGAAGCGAGTCGCGCGACGTGTGAGCGTGGCCTGCCGGCGACTTGTGTCGCGCGACCCAGTCGCTCACAGGGTGCCGTGGCGCGACAGATACAAAATGGCCGCGTTTTCTTCGTACGAAGATGAAATTTTTACGAGTTTTGTATGGATCGCACGACTCGGTCGCGTAGATTCGTAGGTAGCTATCGCCCCGCGACCTGCGACCGGTTGCCAGTTGCGGTCTCGAATCGTGGTCTCTCGTCGCGGTCGTCTTGATTCGAATGCTATCTTAACGCGGCGATGCAATGCCATTTTTAAGAGTCATCCAAAATGAAACTTTATTTATGACACAAGACTTTACCGCTCGCTGTTTCGGATTGCCATGCCGGTTCTAAAGAATGACTTATTTGAAAATGCATTGCAATTTGCAACAGATTACATTGCAAAGTGATGAGACACTTTGCAATGTAATCAGATTCTAAACCTTATATTTTGCACATTTAAAATTCGAATAGGGATTAGAATTTCAAATATTTAACTTTAGTTTCACTCAATGTTTCAAGTGAGCGTTTGGAGCCAAGCTTAATAATATGCATAATGCATTTGGCACTTCGGATGATCGAGAGTCGATATCCACAGATATTTTAAATTATAATTTTAAAAGGAAAAAAGTAAAAATTTAAAAACATTTTTATCTGGAAATTACCTAATTACCTTTTCATTGATTTTCAAAACATGATGAATGTTTGAAACCAAATCATATTTTTATATTATTTTTTTTTCAAATTAATGCCAAGCAATTGGTAATACATACTGTATAGAACTTAAAACGTGGAGCCAAGTCAAGAAATAATTTAAAATAGGTTTTCACACTGCGACAGAAACGGCAGTCGTCGCTTAGTCGTTATTGTAATCGCTTCTGTTCTTTGTTCGACAAAGCCTTTAATCCTGTTGCAATGGCGAATGCTTGTTATTATTTTAATGTAGTTTTATCCCCACTACAAATTAGGCTCGACATTACAGTGTATTTTGTATAATAGTATGTCCTTTTGGTCTCTGCTACTTGGCAAAACAGTCACAGCCGTTTTCAGAAAAGAAAAAAAGTACTGTTAGTCACGTTGAGAATATTAGGCGGCGCGGGCGCGGCGTCGCGCCATTTCACATTTTGAATTTTGCATCGCTAAGTTACGCCTTAACTTGTTTCGTCTCGATGTGAACTGGCCATTTAGTCAAGACTTTTTCGTTATCGCTTCGTTATAGAATTGCCGATCAAAATGTATGGAATTGACATTTAAGCGTTCGTTAATATGACGTTGACGTTCGACTCGTCTTATGTCAATTCCATACATTTTGATATTTCTATAAAGAAGCGATTAAAAAAAAGATCTTGGCTCACCCCTCTGTACCTAACGTTATACTTTATATGCTCGCTTTTAAGCATTTGTGCCCTAGCCCACATTTTTTTTTTTTTAATTTTGAATGCAGTCTTGTCAGTCGATGATCTAAAGAACATAACTGCATTCATAACTCAATACGCAATTTTTTATGGCTAGTACACGAATGCTTACCAGCGTCCAATTGTATGGGGTATTTTTAAAATTATAAAGAATTGCACAGCTGCTAGATAATGTCTGAAGGGTATAGACGTCAAAGGTCCAAAAGATTAACTCGCCCTTTTGTTTCGTGCAGAAAATAAAGCACTAAAATATGGCTCCAGTTAAAATTATCTCCGAAAACAATAGCACGGCCTCAACTCGAGAGGAAATGAATAATTATTTTCGGCAACAATATTGGTATCATTATTGTTTGCGATTGTTTTTGTTCGCTTTGATATGATCTTTATAATTTAACTTTGTGGATAAATCAGATACAGATGATCATTTGTTGGTTTAGCCGTATTGTTTACCCTTTGACTAAATGTGTCCTTGTCATGGAATTCATAATAATATGATAAATGCGAAAGTGTGTATGTCTGCCTATTTGTCTGTCTATCAATCTATCTGTCTGTCTGTCAGTTACCTCTTCACGCCCAAACCGCTGAACCAATTTCGATGAAATTAGCTATTGGGATACTTTGAGTCCCGGGAAAGGACATAGGACACTTTTTATCCCGCGCGATAAACTAATTTTGGTGTAACAAATTTGCAGGCGTCATCTAGTAACTAATATGTCTTTTTAATTCCATGATTATTTTAACAATTGTCGCAAAGTTTTCACAAAATACGTGTTGCAGTTTTTTTGGTTTAGTGTGAAAGCCATAAAGGCAGATTCACACGGACGCTAAAAATCTACTATTCTAAGGAAGATAGTAGACTATAATAGTCAGATAATAAAAATATTCACACAGCGAATTACTGTTTATGGTTGTCTTTGTCTGATATGTGACATTTGTTAAAGAGAGACAAGGACAACCAGACGCTGTATAATTATTTTTATGAGTATCGAATATAACTGTAAAGTATTGTATTGTCATGAAAAGGCACAATGTAGACTCTGATTTTTTGCATCAGTACGTTGTGACTTAGAATGTTAGGGTCAGGAACACCTATACATGATACGACGCGTTATTAACACAATTATGTATTCTTTTAGTGCGACTTCACCCTCACAACCACCCTACGCGAGACGATGCGTTTTTATTTTTCGGTGTTCCTGACCCTTAGTAAAAAACGGACTTCACACCTATTAATGTTTGATGTATAGAAATATTTTAGTACTTATTAACATTAATTTTTTCACTGTTATTATTTTTCACTATGTATATTTTTCAAGCCTGTGGTTAGTATAGAAAATAGTTATTATTAGTAGTTACAGAATTACTACGTTGTGTAAATGACATTCTTACTTTTAATCTTATACTTTAACCTAGTCATGTGATAGGAATATTATGCAAAGGTTACGCCAGAGAGCGACACTAGCACATTTAGTAAACATAAAGTTAATATGCCTAGCGGAATAGAGCAACAATCTCGAGCTGTCAAACGAAACCGAAATTGGTTTCATCTGTGTGTAAAAATATGTGTACGTATACACTTACACAAGCATGACTGAACATGATTTCTATGAGATTAAATTGTCAACGTGCGGCATGTGCCGACTGGACGTCAAAAAAAGAGTGCTGCTGTCATGTCACATCACACGTATCTTTATACCACGCAGTGTTGCTGATAGTGTCATCTCCCTTGCTCAGGCCTTTGTTTCTCTATTCCGCTAGGTATATTAACTTTATGATAGTAAACAATCTGACCAAAATCCGACATGTTGCACACGTCATGTCAGAATAGTGCCGTTGTCAAACGTCTTTTTGTTTTGTTAACTGTCAATGTTGCTGCTGCCTCTAGCTTGTAAACATCGCTTTAACCAAAGAACATTACAAAATTGTTAATATTATATCTTATATCTTAATTTCCTAGAGTAAATTAATTATAAAAATACGCTTTATAGAAATATCATTACTAAATAATAACAGAATTATTCTAAATTATTATAAAATACTATTTTAGCGTTAGTACTTAATCGTTAAGAGGATAGATTTAGTTTTCTAAGATGGCAGTCGTGACAAAAAAGTTGAAAGCGGCTGGACATCTTAGAAAAAAAAACATTAATACTCAAACACACTTGTGCGATATTAAGAAAATACAATCCAAAAAAACAAACACAAGACAAACTTTTTGCCGTTCTAAAATGGTAAAATGGTGCGATCGCGCAACGTTTTGAAATTAAGATTGGACTCTACAGTAACCTCTAATTATTAACGTATTTGACATTTCAGCACAATGCCTCCTATTTGGAGCGTTTTGATCGTTTTTAACATTATATGGAACGCGGGGAATGTCATTATGACGTAGAAAACTGTCAAAATGTGATATGGCCCTTTTTCGTCATCTGAATGAAATATGTCACTTTCTGATGACGTAAAATGTTTCTTAGTGCGTCAGTTATATTAATGGCCATTTTAGACAGTAAAAAAAGCTTTCTGAAGATTGATCAAGTGTGATTGGGTCTTAACACGATATAATACGAGTATAAAAGAGATTAATGTTTAGAGTATAAAATTTTATTATTCTAAAGCTTTAGCCTATTTATTGGTGCTTAGACAACTTGCGTTCGATATTTCTTAAAGCAAAAAAAAGAAAAACATAGTACAAAATGTACAGGATTTTTCAATACTCGTAGATAAAATATAACAAGGCGCTTGCGATGACTTATGTCAAAACACTGATTTCTAATGATAAGCACTCACATACGGTTTTGCTCGATCGAGCAATCACGTAGAGTAAAAACCACGGCTCGGGCTTTCGTCCACACATTTAGCATTACTCGATAGTTTTACTCCAAATCGAGCAAAAATTATCGTGTGGTCCGCAAAACGTACTGTAGGCCACACACGCTTGAGTATGGCTTGAGTAAAGCTCGACGGCTCGCGTCGAGTAAGTTCGAAGGAAATTAGATTAATTTAATTCCATCGAGCCGGCTCGATGCGAGCCTTCGGGCTGTGAGTTTTGCAGTCCATACGGTAATTTTTGCTAGATTTGGAGTAAAACTATCGAGTAAAACCGCATGTGAGTACTTAGCATAACTTCGCTGTCGATGTTATCGAATGCAGGTTGTCTAAGTAGCCAAAGGCTTCAAAATCGTTTAGAAATCTTATTGCATTAGTGCTTATCCAATCATACTAATTTTACCCTGTTTTCGTATATTATGTAATTTATTGTAAATAAGATATTAAAATATTATATTTTATTACAATTTAATTTTAATAACAGTTAAACTAATTATTTTATTATTAAATTGTGTATTTTAAAATTTTCAATAAACTAGAAAAATATTGTTTTTCGAGAATAATAATACTTACATTTTTTGTCAAAGCATTATTAACGTTATTTTTGTGAATGTGAATTTTTGTAATTTGTGACAATTTAATTTCCTTTATTTAACAGAATAAACACATAAAATGTTGATAATATTTTGTTAGAAATTATGAAAAATTAATTTGTGTTGTTGTAAAAAAATATTTTGGTATGTAAAGTTCTGTTTTGTTTTTCGCTAAATAAAGACCAATTTATCTCAAAGAATATTGTTTTATTTAGTTTTTCTAAGTTCGTTGTGCACTTTTTGGGGTGAGTAAAAATGTTGAAATCGCGTCAGAACAGTGGTCTGCAGCCAGCTTAGAACAAACCTACGCGTCAGTGACAGGGGACGCGGTACGCGATACGGCGCTCCCGTATCGCGTACCGCGTCCCCTGTCACCTGTCCCCTGCAACGCGAAACTGGCCGTGCACGTGAAGTTTGACGGTTCGCGCCGTAGTCGCGCAGGTGCGCGACTACGGCGCGAACCGTCAAACTTCATTTGTTAATGAACAGTCACTGAAGACGCGCGACTTTATCTGGTGTATGCTAACTGTTGTGGTAATGACATCCTCATACTTAATATCAGAGTCCTATGCGTGTGACGGATGGACATGAGGGTTGCGAGATGCTAAGCTTGCTTTTGATTTGGAAGGTGCAGAGGAATAAAACACGTCCACAATGGTCAAGTTGAATTAATTTAGGCGCCTACCACACGTGCATGCTTGACTACAGATTTGCTTGCGCATGCCGGCTTGAACACTGAACATTGTGCGTGTAGTTGGTAAAACTGTAGTACGCGCAAGCCCCAAAGTTTGTCTTGTTGTTTTTTAAACTTGCTTGAAATTCAGGCATGCCTTCGTTTAGACTTGTCTGCGCGTGTTGTTGGAAGTTCAGTGTTCAAGCCGCTCTTTGTCAGTCAAAACATGGTGTTAAAATGCGCGCACGCTGCTATAAAATGGCAGATTTACGTACATATTATAAACGTCAGTTTGCAACTGAATTCATTGAATTATAAAAATCTCTGCTCGCTCTGTGGAAGATCAAATCGAAAGATTATTCTGACAGGAATAAAAAAAATACGCATATGAAAAAAAAAAATATTTATGCATTATCAATTTTGTCGCTAGCAAACACTGGAAAAATTAAAGCAGAAGAAAAAGCAGTTCTTCATTGAGAAACATTGTTTATACGCCATCTCGGCAAGAATGTGGATTGCGCATGCATGTGGTAGATAAGTCAGTCTTACATCTTTCCATGTGAGAAGCATGCGCTAGCAAAACTATGTTCAAGCATGCACATGTGGTAGGTGCCTTAATGTCATGACACAATCTATCAAAACCATAAAGTTAATATACCTAGCGGAATAGAGCAACAATCTCGAGCTGTCAAACGTAACCGAAATTGGTTTTCATCTGTGTGAAAATTATGTGTACGTATACACTTACACAAGCATGATTGAACATGAATTCTATGAGATTAAATTGTCAACGTGCGGCACGTGCCGACTGGACGTCAAAAAAAGAGTGCTGTTGTCATGTATCACACGTCTCTTTTTACCACGCAGTGTTACTGATAGTGACATCTCTTTTGCTCAGCCTTTGTTTCTCTATTCCGCTAGGTATATTAACTTTATGATCAATACCTAAACAAATCAAAAAATTATAAACTAAAGAGTTGTACAAAATAATATAAAAAAGGTTTTAAAAAAGAAGTCTAGTTATGTACACTTCAAATTTCAAAACACGCGTCTGACAACTTGACGCGCATGTTTCGCTTTGCCGAACATCTCGCGTCGCGGTCGCGTAGGTGTGCACGGCGCCATAAGATTACATGGGCAACGTCCGCCGCGCGGTAGACGCTAGCGCTTCGCAGTCGCTTTGGTCGCGTAGGTTTGGCCTAAGCTTTATCCCGAAACTGACATCAAACTGATATCAGATTTTTGACACTTTGGACCAATGAGTTTCTAAAATACTTAGTAACATAGAATATCATTGCTTTGGACATTCTATTTCTTCATATTTTAGATGTCTAAAGTGTCAAAAATCTGATATCAGTTTGATATCAGTTTCGGGAATAAGGCTGCTGTTCAAAAATTTGTAAGAAGAGTTTATAGACAACCAGCGTAGAAAATATCGGAACGTGCACGTCAGTAGTGACACATTTCAAACGAAGTTTTAGGGGCATGTGTCAAAAAATAAACAACAAGAGTTTGTTTATTTTGTAAATAATAAAGCAAATAAAATATATAGAACAATAATTAATGGTATTTGGGTTATATTTAGTTAAAAACTACTTGTGGAGAATGAATATAATCATAAAAATATCTCATACGTGGGAGGGCCATGCTTCGGCACGAATGGGCCGGCTCGACCGGATAAATACCACGTTCTCACAGAAAACCGGCGTGAAACAGCGCTTGTGCTGTGTTTCGCTGAGTGAGTGAGTTTACCGGAGGCCCAATCCCCTAACCCCTACCCTATTCCCTTCCCTACCCTCAACTATTCCCTTCCCTTCCCTACCCTCCCCCTATTCCCTCTTAAAAGGTCGGCAACGCACTTGCAGCTCTTCTGATGCTGCGAGTGTCCATGGGCGATGGAAGTTGCTTTCCATCAGGTGACCCGTTTGCTCGTTTGCCCCCTTATTTCATAAAAAAAAAAAAGGTTTTGAGAGTGTAATACACTCTTTAAGTTCAAGGCCCAATCTATGCTAAAATGAAATAAATTGGTGTTAGCAGGACATGTAAAGGATGTAGAAGAGCTAAGAACTAATGGCAATCTTTTATTTAATACGAGCCAATATAATTCGCCGAACATCGGTGACTTTAGCAAACTATAAAACAAGTTCAACCGTAAGTACTCAACCAACCAAAAAACGTAACTGAACATTTGCATAAATATCCAGCATACGTTGTGCAGATCCCCTTGGTTCGAGAACATAAAATTGAATCGAGAGGAGGTCATCACTGCCTTTCGGCTTAGGTCTGGACATATTCCATTGAACGCTTTTGGTTTCCTTATGAGGAAGACGCCTAGTCCCAACTGTGAGGAGTGTAACGTTGTGGAGGACGTATATCACGTTCTGATGGAGTGTGTCCGGGCCGAGGCCGAGAGACAGGATTATTTTTATGTATTTAATTATAATTTTCAAGTAGGTTTCTGTAATACAGTTTTGTCTTCTCCAAATTCTATAGCTGCCAGAGGTCTTTATAAACTTTTTAAATATTGTGTAAGTCGGCGTTAGCATGTCTTGTTTTTGTATCTTTATTTTTTTCTTTTTTCTTTTCTCTTTGTGTTGATTTTGTATTGTTTGAACTGTAATAATTTATGGTATCATGGGGGTGATATTTTCCGTTGGGAAAAAACCCCCGCTTAAAACAATAAATAAAAAAAATAAAAAGTCTAAACATTTATATTCATTCTTACAGGTAGATAATAATGATCGGCTTGTTGCTGGAGTAAAATGCAGCTGCGTTTATAACCAGAGCGGCAAGTGCAAACATACTGTTTTAGGGCCGGGACACAAAAACATGTGTCCCGGCCCTTAATCAGTAACAAAAATACGAGCAATACTTTATACTTGAAAAAATTAATCTTGCCAAGTCAAATACGTGAAAGTAAAACTCTTGCACTTTTTAAGAGAAGACTGCATGAGCACTATTTAAGCTTCACCTAACAATGTCACCTCAATCAAACCCCTAAAATTTTATATAAGTAATATATATAATAATATATATTATATATTATATGTATATGTATATTTACATATTTGTGTATTTGTAAATTTTAAAATATTTGTTTCTATAATATTTTATTTATATATAAGTACTTAATATGTAAGTAGGTACGTAATTATAATTATAGATTAGTATTACATTTATATATTTATATTTTATTTTTATTTAATTTGTTATATGATAACAAATTATATAGTTTTCTGTTATTTTGCGTAGGTATTTATAATAATTGTTATTTTTATATAGACTCAATTGTTGTGTGCACTGATTTTTGTTACCTGTTTTCTAAATTTCCTGTAACAGGTCTACTGGAAGAGATTCCAATCGGAATAAGTAGTACCTTTGTACTGAAATGTATTTCTAGTTTTAAGACTTTCACTGTAAACATTTTTTGTGTACATAAATTATTAAATAAATAAATAAAATAAATTAATGTAATGTTTTTAAAAATCTTGTTTTATTTATTTTCACAACATAAATACTCTTGAAGAAAATTGGAGTCTATAAATTTACTAAAACACTGCAAACATTCTTCATGTTTCTGAGTTACACTTTCAATAAATGGATTTCTAAAATAGTAACATAGAATATCATTGCTTTCAATATGGATTCTTACTCGAGCAATATCATAAGTCCTTTCGGTTTCCTCTTGAGAGTACTCGTTTTATTTTGCTCAAAATAGGGGCATAATAATTTTAATTTTTTACCCGTTTCATCTAAAACTTGCTTACTTGAAAACCTTTTTCATTCAAAACTCTATCTCCAGCTTCTAAAAGATCAATTAAACCAGATGTAGTATCTGGTTTATCGTCATTTGTGAGTAACTGTTTCTTCCACCTGAAATTTCATTTAAATTCAAAGTACCTATACTTTGAATTTAAATGAAATATTCTATGAAACTATCACGGCAAGTTTTGTCCAGAGAGAGAGACCACGGTGATCCATCATTCATCAACACTAAAATAATAGGTAGGTATTAATAGCTTTGTAAAATGCAACTCAAATAAAATTGACTTGGTAATGCAATTTTAGGTTATATCGAATCACATACTTTTTCATTTTTACAGCAGCTATCCATTTATATATGATCTAATTTCCTAGTGGATTTAGGAAAAACATTAAATTTGTATACTGACTACCGATTTCTGCTGTTATTTTTGCAGTCTACGATACAAAAACAATTAAGACCAATTTCTGAAAATTTTAAAACAAGATTGACAAGTTTGTTTGACTATTAGCTGAGCCTCTTTTTTGCATATTTTTGCCGCGGCAAGCGCGGCAATCGCTTTCTTTACCCCCTCCACCCACTTCGCACGCTGCGAATACAATATGCATATCTCTATTTAATGTTTGAAAGTTGTTTTTTTTTAATAGAAAAACATTTTAATTATTAACGTAAAGTATATAAATAGTGAACACATCAAAACTATTACAATTATTTCTACCTCATGTAAAATAATTATATGCCTTGCAGTGGCGAAGGGTGAATATTTTCAAAAGGGAAGCCGGAGTAAAAAATCTACTTACCAAAACGCTCAGCACTGATGTTCAACAATGTTCGAGTTTCAAATTTGAAAAATGCCTTCTGAGTTAAGTTGTATGCGTGACGACTGACGGCACATATGGTCATTCAAAACTAAAACTAAAACTAAGTTTGGAAAACGAAGTTCCCTTCGACAGCAAATAATCTGTCAGACAACAGTCTCAGCTGTACGAGTCAAAATTAACAAATTACAATACAATTTAATTTAAATTCGCGACACTGCACTCTTCTTAACGCTAAAATAAAATAACATTCGACATTTAAACACAAAACAAACAAGTTGTTTACAAACACTCATCCGCCATTTGACTCATAACAATTTTACTTCATGACTCATCTTTCTCGCTCGCACTTGTGCGTTGCTAATTAACCTTTCTCCGTAATAACTCGCCGAGTTATTTCCGAGTATATTGGCGCGTGGTAAAACGAGACAGAACATGACGATCAGTTCACAGGAATGAAAAGGACAGATGCTTACTATGAAATATCGTTGTATGAAGAAATAACCCGCTAATTTATCGGCTTCTATCGGAGATGGCCTGCACGTTGCATTGCCTATATAAATTTATAGGCAATTAATTATTAATTCAAACTATTTCAAGTGAGAGAAAAATTTATTGCATATAAAATTTTGTAGGCGTTTAGTGAATTCAAAGTTTTTTAAGTATGTAAAATATTTATTAGATAAAAATGTATTTGGTCCATAGATTCGATTTTCTAAAAGGGAAGCCGACGGGAATCGGGTTATATGGACTCTTCGCCACTGATGCCTTGCCTGCTATTTCTTAGATAAAAACAACGCGTTCTTTTTTATGGCATGTACAATGTAAAAGGTGCTTAAGGATAACCCGTCAATGCTAACTTGTATAATTATTACGAGCAAACTCTTTCGGGGTGTAATGTTCCCACAACGAGTTTAACCCTTGATGTAGCCCGAACGACTTTACTTGGGATATAATGGACCCCACATAAGACAGATTTTGTTAGAAACAACTATTATGGTTGGTTTTGGCGCTAAGTTGCGGTTATTTGAGGTAAGGTAACATTATGTAGACTTTAAGGGTCAATTCAGACCGCAACGCGTTATAATATGCAATTCTAAAGTATAGATTTAACAGATTTGTAAGACGTCTCACGCAATTGAAATCTGTCAATTCAGTACAAATTTAGAAATGCATATACGCGTCGCGTTGCGGTCTGAATTGACCCTTATGGTTAGGCGATGCATACATTGCAATGTGAAATGACCCTCACTATCTGGGTACAGAATTTCAAACAATTTTTTTCTATAATTTGAAGCTTTGTACCATCGAGGAAGTTGATTCCTATGCAATTGACAGACCAACGTTTTTTTTTTTTTTTAATGAAATAAGGGGGCAAACGAGCAAACGGGTCACCTGATGGAAAGCAACTTCCGTCGCCCATGGACACTCGCAGCATCAGAAGAGCTGCAGGTGCGTTGCCGGCCTTTTAAGAGGGAATAGGTTAATAGGTAAGGGGAGGGTAGGGATGGGAAGTTAAGGGAATAGGGAAGGGTAGGGAAGGGAATAGGGTAGGGGATTGGGCCTCCGGTAAACTCACTCACTCGGCGAAACACAGCGCAAGCGCTGTTTCACGCCGGTTTTCTGTGAGGACGTGGTATTTCTCCGGTCGAGCCGGCCCATTCGTGCCGAAGCATGGCTCTCCCACCTCAATAACAACTTATCTTAACGCAAATTGCTAATAGTAAGTCGATAAAATTGAATTTAAAAATTATTACAATTTTCTTTATGTTCATGACTTTTCATCGTAAAATTTAATAACCATAGAAAATAACTAATCAAGGACGGAGTTGACACATTGCGGTGGCGAGGATGTGCATTTTTAAATAAGCCATTTGAAACTGGACTTTATTTACTACACAAGAAGATACACATTGAATTGACTGACTTGCCGCGTAAGGGTCAATTCAGACCGCAACGCGATGAGTAGATGCATTTCTAAAGTATGGATTTGACAGATTTGCAATACGTCTCAGTTCCCACGCAATTGAAATCTGTCCATTCAGTACAAATTTAGAAATTCGTACTGAATTGACAGATCTGTTGCGTAACGGTCTGAATTGACCCTTAAAAGGTGTGTCAACGCCACGTAGCGATGTAAGCTGACCCTTATGCTTATGTACCGTAGTGGTACCACAAATTAATTAGCAATAGCATTATTTTCGATTACAAATTGTAGTAAAAATGAAATTAACTTTCGTTTCTAATAAACCAATCTTTTTAGCTTTATTTGTTTTCATGGTCATTGGTGTCAATTCAGAGGAGTAAGTATTTAAGTAATAATACTAATTTTTTAAGCACTGATGCATTTTTAAATATGCCATTCGGACTATTTTGGTAGCGACGCATTTTATTAACAGAATTTGAAGTGCATGTATCGAAACATTATTTTACATAGTGCAACAGTCCATGTATCGTCACGTTTTGTTCCGGTGTGACCTAATCCCAAAGGTTTTTCCATATTTGATGAATAACCATGTTAGCTGTCTGCAGCATGCACCATTATTATCAAAATCAAAATATTTATTTCTAAATAGGTTAACAAAGTTAACACTTTTAGAACGTATTTTACTAAAAAGATGGAAAATTACAACAGTAACTTAAAATAATTTACAAAAGCATGTAAAATGTGTTATCTTTTAAATGTTAGGCCGCGTACTCCTCCAAAACTGCTTTACTGATTTGAACCAAATTTTATATGCATATTCAGCGGGTCTGAGAATCAGCTACTGGGTACTCTTTATATTGATAAGTCCATTTTTTAAATAAATAATAGTAAATTATTACAACTCGAGACTGACGGCGACCATTGTTTGTGCGATGGGATAGCGGTGGATGTTGCCATGGTGACATACTTATTTAGTCACGTCTTCAATAAAATAATATGGGCGAAATCTATATAATATTATATTTGGGAAGAGTTTGTTTGTTTGTTTGAACACGCTAATCTCAGGAACTACTGGTCCGATTTGAAAAATTATTTCAGTGTTAGATAGCCCATTTATCAAGGAAGGCTATAGGCTATATTATATTATCACGCTAAGACTCATATGAAGAAACTCAGGAAAATGTGGTAAAAACGGGGAAAATATTAGAAAGGCTTTATCTCACGAACTACTGAAGCAATTTTTGCACTTCAGGGTCGTTCTTCAAATCTTCTGGCACTCCCGACGTGCAACCTGTTTTTTAGGGTTCCGTACCCAAAGAAAGGTGAAAACGGGTATTCATGATACTTCGTTGTCTGTCCGTCTGTCTACCCGGCTGTCTGCCCGGCTGTCTGCCCGTCTGTCTGTCCGACTCGCACTTGGCTGATTATTTTAATTTTCTATTTTAAATTTTAGAGTAACACCTGTGAGGCTCACCACTCCATCTACGGTTAAGACCAAGACGACTCTCCATTTTCGACTGTCTTTCAATGAAAGCTGCGACTACCTAGCCCACTACTGTCTTAGAGCTTACAAGTGAGTATTCAATGAGCGTATCGCCTGATGGTAGGTTACGCAATACTTCTATTCTGTTATTTCAAGAGAAAAAAAGAAACTTTGTTTGGTATGATATTAAACACAATAAAAAAATATATAATGCTAAGTACTGACATACGGTTTTGCTCGATAGTTTTACTCCAAATCGAGCAATAACCACCGTGTGGACCGCAAAACTGACAGCTCGAAGGCTTGCTTCGAGCCGGCTCCGATGGTACATATGTCATTTCCTTCGATTCGGAGTAAAACTATCGAGCAAAACCGCATGTGAGTACTTAGCATAATAGTTTTATTGATGGAAACAGAAGTGACAGAAGGGTGATGGCGTATCTTGCACAGCTGTCTGTGCAACAGGATTTTGACAGCAATTATGATGCTATATCTGCTGTGTCAAAAACTTTGTGAAGAAATTCTGCTGTCTGCCAGTCACTTACTGTGCAATACCACTGACCTCCATTATACTAGTAAGTTGAACTTATGATTCCCTTTGAAATGACAGCTGTTTTTTGTGCCTATTTGAAGCGGAATCAGCGCCCCCAATGCGGGGGAAGAGAACTAAATCTGACGTAACTTGCAAATGGCCGCTTAACCGTTATTGGTTGTAGAAACTAGTATTAGTTCCAAGTACACTCACTACTGCTATCAACGCCAATATGGCGACTTTCAAACGTCAAACTAACGTCAGATTAGTTCTCTTCCCCCGCATTGGGGGCGCTGATTCCATTTCAAATAGGCACAAAAAACAGCTGGGTATCATAAGTCCAGCGTACTTGTATAATGGAGGTCAGTGTGCAATACTAAATAATGTTGCATAGCTGTCGAAAGATATTAATCTTTTTTTTTTCATAAAATCTGTCAGCACTGGAACATTATGCGCGCGGACGGCGCAGTACGTATATCACACGTTCAAGACTTACTGTATGCTGGACTATGTCAACTGTTTGGAGAGATATGAAGGTAAAGATCTAGAGTTACCTGTGTTATTCAGATTTTAAACCCGAGACAGCACTAAGCGACACTACGCTTTTTTTTTTAATGAAATAAGGGGGCAAACGAGCAATCGGGTCACCTGATGGAAAGCAACTTCCGTCGCCCATGGAAACTCGCAGCATCAGAAGAGCTGCAGGTGCGTTGCCGGCCTTTTAAGAGGGAATAGGATTGCAGGGTAGGGGAGGTAAGGAAGGGAATAGGGAAGGGAAGGGTAGGGGATTGGGCCTCCGGTAAACTCACTCACTCGGCGAAACACAGTTCAAGCGCTGTTTCACGCCGGTTTTCTGTGAGCCCGTGGTATTCTCTCTACCACGTGAAAGTCACAAACGCGTGAGGCAGCTTGCCTCATACGATTACAGAGAATATTTAACCGTGACGTATCGCGTTGCTCAGTAGCAGCGCAGTGTCGCTTAGTGCAGTCTCACCTTTACTTGCAAACGTTCGATACTAAGGGTCAGTTTATGCTGTAAAGTGCGTATTAACGATACGAAATTAAATGCCAAGCCGTTGCTACATCGTATTGCCTTTATGCATTGCAAAGTCTCGCAGCGTTTTAAAGTAACTTTTAAGGGTCAATTCAGACCGCAACTTGATGAGGTGAGGCGCGGCGCGGCATAAATTTGTATGGATTTGACAGATTTCAATTGCGCGAGACGTCTTGCGAATCTGTCAAATCCATATAAATTTAGAAATGCATCTACGCGTCGCGTTGCAGTCTGAATCAACCCTAAGGGTCAATTTAGACTGCACCGCGATTTCAATTTAGACAATTGAAATCTGTCAATTCAGTACAAATTTAGAAATGCATCTACGCGTCGCGCTGCGGTCTGAACTGACCCTTACAATACTTACGCTGCTGATAACAGCCTAAGTATAGAATACGTCTGTTTCTTTTTGTCATATGAAAAATATCTCATGATAGACATAGACTGGAATATTTAAAATTCACGTAAGTAAATATTATCAATTAATTAAAAAATTATTCATATAGTATTTTTTTTTATTTAACCGTTCATTGCACACAAAAGACATGTAACAAGTTATACTTATAAAGAAAGACGAAACAACAGGTATAATAGCTCCCACACCGGTTTCGGTGACGGTGGCCGGTTTCATTGAAACCAGGCCAGCTACGCAGGAGTAATTTTTATAGTGCCCAAGTGTGTGCGCAGACACAAGAGCACTCTCTATTCCTTTACTCTCATAACCCAGTGGGACGGACGACCGACACGACTGGCGAGAGATCAGGCGCAGGACCGACTTTTTACATGCCCATCCGACGCATGGATCATCTTACTTGTCAGACAATCAGGTGATCAGCCTGCATTGTCCTAACCAAACTTGGGAATAACATGTTTCCAACGCGGGAATCGAACCCACGACCTCCGAGTCAAGAACCGCGCTCTATACCACTAGACCACGGAGGCGTCTAACGTGAACAACAGGTACTGCTTATCTCTAAAGAAACTTCTTTCAGCAGACCTTCGAAGAGAAATTTGATCAGAAAACATCAGATAGGGCACAGAACAGAAATGAAATATACAACTAAATTGTTATTATGTTATACAGTATTATAATTATGTACAACTAAAGTTTTAAGTTAGGTTTCCAAAATAATTTCAAGTTACTTTCCTCCTTTTTCGGATGCCGGTTAAAATATCAGTTACGGTTGTGCAGTACGCAATGCGGCACAAACTCGTAAACTGACAGTAGCCACGTCAGCATACTCCCATTGTTACGGTGAAACAACGGGAATTTCACTTTTTAAAATGAGTACAAAAAATATGCATACGAATATAATAAATGCGTATCTGTTTGTTATTTCTTCACGGCAAAACCGCTGAACCGATTTTTCTGGGGTTGCAGTCCCGTGAAAGGCCATAGAAAAGTGTACGGTTTCCGTCCGATAAACGAATTTTGGCACAACGGAGTTCCGGGCGTCATCTAGTTAAAATATAAGCAATAGGAGGTAAGCTGATAGCTATTTTAAAATGTCGTCTAGATATTCCTGATCCGTTTCCTGGGATAAAAACTATCATACCTCCTTTCCCGGATGTCAAAGAATCGTGGTTAAAGCGTAAAGTTATGACAGATTATCACATTTATAATATTAACGAAGCAATCATATTATTTTGTGTGTAAGAAAAAGAAAATCATTTTAAAATATCGTATTTCTAGCTATAACAAAAAATTGTAGCTTCGTAGCCCGTAGCACGCTACGGCGTAGCGATCTCGTAGCACCCACGTAGCACTTGCGTATTGCCGTAGTACGTAGTGCGTAGCTACAAGCATACTATAATTGTATGCTTGTAGTAGTGCAATTTTTTTTTTATGAAATAAGGGGGCAATCGAGCAAACGGGTCACCTAATGGAAAGCAACTTCCGTCGCCCATGGAAACTCGCAGCATCAGAAGAGCTGCAGGTGCGTTGCCGGCCTTTTAAGAGGGAATAGGATTACAGGGTAGGGGAGGTAAGGAAGGGAATAGGGAAGGGAAGGGTAGGGAATTGGGCCTCCGGTAAACTCACTCACTCGGCGAAACACAGCGCAAGCGCTGTTTCACGTCGGTTTTCTGTGAGAACGTGGTATTTACCCGGTCGAGCCGGCCCATTCGTGCCGAAGCATGGCTCTCCCACGTATAAAAATGTAATATTTCGTGGTACGTTATTGTTTCGTGTTACAAAATATTTTTTGTACTACAAGGAGCGCCCTCTATTTCTTCAATAAGTAATTTACATAAAATATAATTCAATTCGTATTTTTCAGTCTGGCAAATCGTTCACATGGGAGAATGTTTTGATTTTCCTCTTGACACGGAGTACGGTTGTAAGTATCAACATAATTTCTCCAAAATATAAATAGCAAAACAATTAAATATCACGTCACGTGCGCATATAACTTGTGTCATTGTTGAGTGTGTTTGGTTGATATATAATAATAATAATAGCTCCCACACCGGTTTCGGTGACGGTGGCCGGTTTCGTTGAAACCAGGCCAGCTACGCAGGAGTAATTTTATAGTGCCCAAGTGTGTGCGCAGTACACAAGAGCACTCTCTATTCCTTTTCTCTCATAACCCAGTGGGACGGACGACCGACACGACTGGCGAGAGATCAGGCGCAGGACCGACATTTTACATGCCCATCCGACGCATGGATCATCTTACTTGTCAGACAATCAGGTGATCAGCCTGCATTATCCTAACCAAACTTGGAAATAACATGTTTCCAACGCGGGAATCGAACCCACGATCTCCGAGTCAAGAGCCGAGCTCTGAACCACTGGACCACGGAGGCTTGGTTGATATAAGCAATTACTTACGCACAAATTATTTATTACCTATTCGTTATAGGTGCTCCCTCACCGGGAGCATTCGCTTGTAATGTAACGTTACAGAGTCGAGCATAAATTTTTAAAAGCATTTTAATACGTGGGAGAGCCATGCTTCGGCACGAATGGGCCGGCTCAGCCGGATAAATACCACGTTCTCACAGAAAACCGGCGTGAAACAGCGCTTGCGTTGTTTCACGCCGAGTGAGTGAGTTTACCGGAGGCCCAATCCCCTACCCTATTTCCTTTCCTACCCTCCCCTATTCCCTTCCCTTCCCTACCATCCCCTATTACCCTATTCCATCTTAAAAGGCCGGCAACGCACATGCAGCTCTTCTAATGCTGCGAGTGTCCATGGGTGACGGAAGTTGCTTTCCATCAGGTGACCCGTTTGCTCGTTTGCCTCCTTATTTCATAAAAAAAAAAACAGTGAGGAACCGATCATTACAATGTAATGATACAGTGTGTAATATCTTAATACAATTGTAAGTTCTATGCTACGTGAATCAAAGTCGAATCTATTTAATTTTAAGATTGCATTACATGCGAATGCTCGTCAGCCAGGGAGGTAGTTTTGTAATGTAATGCTCAAAATCAAATCTATAATGTTACATTTCACGCGAATGCTCCCGGTGAGGGAGCACCTTTAGGTTGCCCATAATCGCAGGTGATTGTGCTTGTAGATAGCTTTTTGGTGACAATCATGGTCATCCAACATAACCCAACGTCACATTACATAGACTAATTAATAATTATTAATTCATATCTAATAATTAGAGCTGTTAAGTACCGCATAGGAAGTAACAGCTGGTGTATTAATTTTGCCAAGCCACAAACTACCACAAAATTGTGATCGATATTGTGGCTTTTGGATAATCAGCTTGTTTAGAAATTAAATTATAAAATTTGACATACTGACTGACACACTTTCGCACATTTATAATATTAGCACAGTGTAAATAGATAATTAGTATGGATATCATCTTAGTGAATAGAGCAATATTGTTCAGTTAGTTCACATTGCAACGTGTCGAGACGATGCGAATCATTTTTAGGGTTCCGTACCCAAAGGGTAAAAACGGGACCCTATTACTGAGACTTCGATATCTGTCCGTCTGTCCGTCTCTCTGAAGTTGAAATTTTCACAAATTATGTACTTATATCTTTTGCCACTATAACAATAAATACTAAAAACAAAATAAAATTATTACTTAAGGGGGGCTCCCATACAACAAACGTGATTTTTTTGGCCTCTTTTGCTCTATATCAATGATGGCAACAGATAGGTACTTGAATTGTCCTCAAAGTCCTAACTTATATGTGTACTTTAATATTTAATAATAATATTAAAATAAAATAAAAAATTAAGGGGGGCTCCCATGCAAAAAAACACAATTTTGGCCTAATTTTGCTCTATAATGGTACGGAACCCTTCGTGCGCGAGTTCGATTCGCACTTTGCCGATTTTTAATGAGACATTCAAAATTGGGACAGGCTGGCCAACAACGCGTCAAGTCTGTCAATTAAATGTATACCTTCTTGTGTAGTAATAAAGTTGCGTTTTGAGTGGATCATTAATACATTTACATTTTTTCAGTGTACCACTACGAGAACGACGAATTTCTCAATGAAACCTACGTCATGGAAGATCACTGACATCTCTTGTATTAAAAATACTAGCTATTTGACCGAGCTTTGCTCGGTATTCGATAAAACACGAATAAAATGACATTTTCTAAAAATGATTTATCGCCCCCAAAACCCCCTATATCAGCGTTGCCAGATTTTTTTTGTACCAAGTCGGGTCTTTGAAACTTTTTGAGTGAAAAAGCGGGATTCCACAGTCAAAAGTGGGACAAAGAAAAAAAAGGCATAAAATCAAAAAGTTTTTTTTTATTATTATCTTTTTATTTGCGTTTAAAAAACGTTTACGTGACAATCGATAGCTAAAGTAGCCAAAGAAAATCCACCCCTCTACCTCCCACACTATTAACTTCATTACGCATCTTTCTTTCTCAGAACGCTGTACGTACGTACGCTTTCCCCGAAAAGCGGGACTGAGCCTGCCCCGCGCGGGACATTTGATTTTGATGAAACGATGTCTGGCAACGCTGCCCTATATACTCATGAAAATCTTTGGAGCCGATTGCGAGATTCCAATTATATATAAAATTATATACAAGAATTGCTCGTTTAAAGATATAAGATAAAAAAACTTTCCTACATTTTATTGTGATTAATTTTCTACCGACGTTGGTCTAGCGCCCCATGCCATCCGCTGCTTTGTAGTGTAAAACCAAACCTATAGTTTAGGTCATTAACTGTCAATTTGGAACAAAGTTCCTTATCGCGCGTTCGGTGTCAATCTGAAGGCTAGACAGAACGATATTTGACCTTGATTTGACCCCGACACTTTTTTATTAGTACCTGCATGTTAGGGGCAGAAGGCGTTGATAGTAAGTACTCCTGTGCGTCAACTAGATGGCGATTTTTAATATTTTTTGAGTGTATATGTTATAGGCAAACTCCGAAGCTCCGGCGCTCCTAGGTTGGACTGGTCAATCCTCAGGTCAGACTGAATGACTTAGTCAAAGCCCAAACAAATGTAAATTTTCGGCCTTTGACTAAACAATTTTCGTCAAACCTGGGAGGGACTAATTTGGTCAGGCAAACGTCAAAACACAATTTTATTAAATCGGGGTTTGACGAGTCAAACTCCGATATAGGTATGAAGTGTCTTATCTTCGTATATTTGGAAGCATTTTATCATTTAAGCAGCTTTCAAGTCTTAACCGCTTAACTCTGCCAGTTCTGACACCTGATTGGTCAGCTTACGTGATTTTCACTTTTATATTTGAGATGCTTTGAGAGAATGCCGTGTGGCCCGCCTTTTGTACGATGTGCAATAAAGTATAAAATAAATAAATAAGTGCTTTGAAATATACGGAGGTTAGTTTGTAAGATTAGGTAAGTATAAAAAATAACATTTTTAAAATTTTGATGTTTATTGTTTTAATAATTTCTTAAGTAATTAAAATGGAAAATTTATCATTTTTCTGGCACGGTGAGGCATTAACTTTAATGTTAATTGTTTTAATAATTTCTTAGGTAGTTAAAGTGGCAAATTAATCATTTTTCTGACATGGTGAGGCATTAATGTTAATGTTAATTGTTTTAATAAACTTCTTTATCCACGTTTTTAGTAACAACAACACCGTTTGATTCACTCATCTTCAATTTTACACAATTACACGCCCGCGTGCGTGCGTACACAATTGAGCGTGCGCTCAATGAAGGAACATGAAATGACAAAACAATCGGTCCGAACACCGCGAGAGACATTATGAACCTTTAAACATGTTCAGATCAACGTTTGACCGAGTTTTGCAGTCGCTTCTAGGATTGACTAGGCCAAAACCGAAACAGAATAATTTACTTTCGACGTTTGACTGAAAAGTTAGGAGCTCCTGGGTTTGACTAAAAATACTTCAGGCAAAGGGCGAAATTGAAATGTATTTCGGGGATCGCCTAACGACTTTGGCCAAACCTAGGATAAACCAGTCCTTCCGCGAAGAGACTGTGTACCGGACTTTGACTATAACATATATAACTATATTATATACTATATAAATGTATACAGGTTTTTTGAACATAAGAAATAACTTCGTTCCATTCGGGTGTCCCTTGACACCTCTCAAGTGTTTGTCGCTTGCGGCAAAGATCGGAGCCACCTTTGGAAACATTCTCGCATATCTTAGTAGTTTTTGACAAGAGAGCTCGGCTCAGACCTTCTTTAAAAGAATACCAAGTATTATTGCATTTTATTTTAATCAAACATCTTCTATAATGTAATACTGATCCAGGAACAAGTCATCGTCGTAAGGGTAATCTGTAAACAATTGCGTACTGTTTAATAATGCATTGTCGGGTCGTGCCTGGTTTTGTTTCTTTTAAAATAATACTAATAAAAACTGAGCCTTGGCCAGTTATTTATTTCACAAATAATTCCGACTCTTTCCTTCTTTTTCTCTTTCTTTCTTTCTTTTTCAATAGGATCTTTCGTGCTAATTTTCGTGTTAAATATAATATTATAATATTATAGTATAGCCCTTATTAAAGGTTTTATACTTACGCCCATAAACCTATAATACGACAGTATATATTATAAGTCTATGCTTACGCCCGTATTCGTCCAGAGGTTTGATTTCTATACACTCCCCCATATACACAGGTTGCCACACTAGAAAAAATATGTATGTCAAAAGAAATTTAAAAACAACCCTCGATTCAAAATTATTCTAACAAATAGTAGCGGACATCCATAACTACTAAAACACAAATATAATACTAATATTATAAGTGCGAAAGTGTGTCTGTTCTTTACCTTGAAAAAATCGATAAAATTTGGTAGGGAGATACTTTGAGACTCGGGTAAGAACATAGAATACTTATTATTTTTATCCTGGAAAAATGTGCCGCACCCACGTACTAAACAAATGTTTGCTTAGCGCGTGGGTACTACTTTTCGGGATAAAAGACTACCCTATATTCTACTCCATATGAATGTCTTGCACGTTATATCATCAACACATCTTCAAAACTTGTATCAGTGCTATGACAACTTGAGGCTAACAAGCGTGACGTCATCACTCAAAACAAGATGGCGGCCGCGTCACAAGTTTGTAGGGCGTGAAATTACTTTGAGAGGCGTCTTGCTAATGTGTTGAAGATTTCGGCTACCTTTTAAAATGATTGGTATACTTGGAGCTGAGGGAAAGAGGGGAAGCATGTCAAAAATTACCCCCTAAATATACTGAATATACTTGCGAAAGTCTGTCTGTCTGTTACCTCTTCAATCTTAAGCGACTGAACGGATTATAATGAAATTTGGTTTGGAGATACTTTGTGAGGTGCAAAAGGATTTATTAAGATAGTTAAGTTTGAGCGCAGCGACCGAAGAAATGCCGTAACGAAAATAAACTTAACACCTTCCACCCCGACGTCGATGCCGTGCATCGTCTAACGTTGTTTCAGTTCAATAGACTTTGGCACGGTGTCTGTGTGCGTGCGACTTGACGTATGCGAATTATAATTGCATAAAAAACGGTATGCAATAGCTTTACTGCGTCAGTCTCCGAGTTTGTACGTATTTTTATGTTTCTTATGGAAAAATGTACGGTTCTCATGCAAGGATTTCGGCGCAACGTAGCGGGTGTCGTCTAGTAACAGAAACAAACTCACGATCATATCTTTCCATACAGTTGACGTAGTCCAGCATGCAATAGTTTTTGAACGTGTAGTATGTGAAATGCGCGCTCCTGGCGCACACTTTTCCTGTGCTAAAATTTAAAATATGGGTCAATTCAGACCGCAACTCGTAGATGAATTTCTAAATTTATATGGATTTGACAGATTCGCAAGAAGATCCATACAAAATGCCGCGCCGCGCCTCGCCTCGCCTCATCGCGTTGCGGTCTGAATTTACCCTTAGGGTCAGTTTCTACTTAAACAAGACAAAGCGTTACCGCTTTGTCTTGTTTAAGTAGAAACTGAGTGAGAGGTGAGAGAAAAAATAAATAAATTACGTAATGATCGTCTCGTCTCGTTACGTCTCGTCTTGTTTCGGTATTCGTAAGGAAATAAGACGAGACGTTACGCGACTAGACGATCCTTAGGTGCGTATAAAATGCAGTTGTTATTCCATAGTTATTAGGACAAAAAGGCAAGACAAGGAATGGAAATAAAGGAAAAAAGGAAAATATTGAGAAAAAAGAAAAAAAGGAATGAAATTGTTGAAAGTATTTTGTTAATTGATTCAAATGGGTTCAATAGCTTATACTGTCCTATCCTGTAAAATTATTGCCCTGCCTAGCTTCTTCGCACTTGGAGAAAAACTAAAAACTACAAACACTAGCCTGATATTCCGGGATTCCCATCAGGTGATATACGCTCGTTGAACTTACATAAAAGCCTTCAGGCAGTAGAAGGCGAGGTAGTCGCAGTTTTCTGGAAAAGACACCCTCGGTGGTGTGGTGCGCCTATGAACCTTGCTTTTTGGGGTTGAAGAGAACCTGGAATAGAATGATTCATATTTATTCATCGAAATACAACACATCATAGAACGATACTTCTTAGGGTCAATTTATACTAGCGCAGTCAGTTTTGATAATTCTCTTCGATGCGCTTCGACTATACGCTAGCCGCTAGTATAAATTGACCCTTAGTGTCTAAACACACAATGCCGAAGTTCCGCGGCGGAAGTTCGGCATGATTCCGCCTGCAATGTATTTTAAATTACCGATGACACACCATGCCGAAATTACGTCGCGTTATATTGTATGCGTAGCGCATTACTGGCGTAATCATGGCGAAAAAAAATCAGAAAATCGCCGTAAGTATCTAAACATACTAGATGTTTAGATACTTACGGCGATTTTCTGCGGAAAATTCTAATAAATTGCCCCTTTATGACCTAGAGCCTAGACGATAGGATTCATTTTGCTCTACGCTATTACAAAGCAGCGGCAGCATGGATCGTTAGAAAATTAAACCTATTAACATTGGGCCACTAGAATATGTCTGCAGTTACTGACATATTTTAGTAGCTAGACGATGTTTTCCTCTCCCGTACGAGCGTCCGTATTATTAGCAAAGACTTCTATTTAAACTGAATTATTAGTACCTACTTGAGATAAGAAAAATATGTCTCATTGGTATTCACCACCCGGGATCGAACCTTTTTTTTACGTAGAGAAATGCTGTGACGCTTTCCGCAGGGGATGGGGACTCCCACTGCGGATATGTGGGACTCGCCGCGGGCGAAGATGGTGTGTGCCGCGGCCCCACCCACTAAAACTCTACGGTGCGCCCAGCCACCGCTTCCTGACGAAGTCACGGGAACTGTACGACACCACAACTTCATCAGCAGACCCGGGATCGAACCTGCACCATCTCGAGAGCGAACTCAAAGTTTTACTCTGCCAGGCCACGGACGATTACTAGTAATTTTTATAATTTATAAGTAATAATAATTAATTATTATTAAACGATGTGTTTATTTATTACACTTACATTTTCATACGGTCTTCCATACCTGGGGGACCCATCTGAGTCACAGGGGTTCCAGGGGTCATAAGAGGTTCGTCTTGCAGCAACACAGGAACCACTAGTGATGTTAGAACTAGAAATTTTATAATTTTCATTGCGATACGTTAGTTGCATTGAAGTGAAATGGTAAAAAAATCTTGACGTTTCAAAACACAGCGATTCTCAAAGTGTGCGTTGCGGCACCCCAGGGTCTGTAGAAAATTTGTGTGACTGGTGTTACAAGTCATTTTGTAATTTTTTGCCTGTAATGTTATTAATCTATCTATCTATCTTCTATCTATATATATATAAAACTCAAAGGTGACTGACTGATTGACATAGTGATCTATCAACGCACAGCCCAAACCACTGGACGGATCGGGCTGAAATTTGGCATGCAGGTAGATGTTATGACGTAGGCATCCGCTAAGAAAGGATTTTGATAAATTCCAACCCCAAGGGGTTCAAATAGGGGATGAAAGTTTGTATAAAATAATACTTCTTAATGCGAACGAAGCCGCGATCAAAAGCTCGTAAAATATAATATTGAATATTTCTTATTAATTTTAATAATGCTTAATCTAAAAACTGTTTGTAGCCTTTGAATGGTTGAAGATTTATTTTAAAACAAGTTAAAAAATTGTTATTACAAGTTTAATATTATGATAGTAGTAGTTTTGCCGTCTGAGTATAATTGGTGCTAAAATAATTTCTTATCTTGGTAAATTGAAATTAAAATTTTTAATATAAATTGACCATGCCATTTTTAATAAAAGTTTTGCGTATTTCGCTATAAAATTACAATTGAAACCAATCGAAATATAATAATTGATTTTAGATTTTAAGATTTTAATAAGTAGTAATTTATTACATACTAGCGACCCGCCCCGGCGTCGCACAGGTATAAAATATATAGCCACTGAAAAAATTATTGAAATCGATAGCCTATGATCCTTCACGTGATCTACTTCTTATTTGTGCCAAATAACATAAAAATTGCTCCAGTAGTTCGCGAGAGATAAGACCTTTCAAATAATTTCCCCCGTTTTTTCCACATGCTCCTATTAGTTTTAGCGTGATAAAATATAGCCTATAGCCTTGCTTAATAAATGGGCTATCTAACACTGAAAGAATTTTTCAGATTCGACCAGTAGTTCCTGAGATTAGCGCGTTCAAGTTAGCCCTTTCAAATAATTTTCCCCGTTTTTTCCACATTTTCCTCTATTTCTTGGCGAAATAAAATATAGCCTATAGCCTTCCTCGTTAAATGGGCTATCTAACACTGAAAGAATGATCAAAATCAGTTGCGTAGTTTTAAAGATTAAAGGAAACAAAGGGACATGAGGGAAAAAACCGACTTTGTTTTATAATAATACTAGCTGTTGCCCGCGACTTCGTCCGCGTGGACTTTAGTTTATAGCGCGCGGTGTCAACAAAATTTGTGTCAAATTTAAAAACTTTTTAAAAGCCTGGTAAGTGGCTCTTAGGGCCGCGGAATACACCGGAATGGCAGCGCTGAAAGTGCTCGCCTCGCCGCTGCCATTCCGGTGTAGCGCGGCCCTTAATTAATCAAAATACCCAAAAACAGCTGTGCAGTATGCACATAATCTATACTAATATTATAAATGCGAAAGTATCTCTGTCTGTCTGTCTGTCTGTCAGTCTCGCTTTCACGCCAAACGCCAAAACTACCGAACCGATTGTAATGAAATTTTGTATATTTGACAATAGTTTTCGTGTCAATTGACAGCTGTCAATTGACACGAAAACATCGGCTCCGTATTCTAAATTAAATTAAATTAAAAAACGAGTATAATATTTAGATAAGTGATTATAATTCAATAAGTTTAAAGTGCTACGTTATTATTACAAAAGAAAAAACTGAACAATTAGTGAACAAAAGGGAAAAAGTGACTGTGTAAACGGAAGAGTAAAACTTTGGAAATAAATCTTTAATTTTATCTAAATGGAATATTTATGAAAATGCAAGTGAACTGAATAAATTTTGTGACGATACCAAACCATTTTAGTGATTATCGCAGTAAAATATAGTAATATAAAGATTTTGGTGGTTGGTTTCAAAATAATCAAGATTTTCAACGGTTACTACAAAAGCTCCATCTAGCAGTCGGAAAAGTAAACCAAAATTAATAACACTACAAAGCAAAACCTTGACAATAAATAATGGATACTAACATTACATTCAGGAAAAAAAAATTTGGTACGGTCCAAATCTGATCAAGATATAGTATCGTTAGTGGACAGTGAATCAATACATAACTCAACTTTACTTGATATCTCCACTTCAAGCCAACCAGTTATAATTCCCGTCGACTCGACAGAAACGATTGAACTAAAATGTCAAATTGAAAAATTAAGTGAAGAACTTACCAGCGCACACGAGGAAATCACTAACCTCAACACCGAAGTACTATCACTAAAACGTGAAATCGAAGCCAAAAACAAAACAATTGCACTGTTAAAAAAGTTGTCTGATTATAGCACAAGCAATACAAATACACCTCAACGAAATTCGGGCACGCCTAAGCCAAGAAAAATAATGTCCGTACGCAAATCTACGATAAATTTATCACTAACACCAGCAGTATCACAGCCATCACAACAAAAACAGATAAAAACAACAGGCCCGCACCTACCGACGATAATAAACTTAACAAATGTCAAACAGAATGACATATCGCTGTCACAAGAAAAACAAAAGATGGAAGGTACATCGAAAAAAAATAATATCTATGTCTTCGGAGATCAACAACTGCGACATCTATCTACTCATATGTATCAAAGTAGACTAAATAAGTGGAATGACATTTATAAGATAAATGGCAACATTAAATCATACGCTCTGTCACATGTCATTCTTGACAAATGTAATAATGAGTGCAAAAATATGAATAAGGATGATATTGTAGTTATTGGTATTGGATCGAATGATAAAAATCCTTATAGATTGTATATAGACTTATGTAATACCTTAAATTTACTAAAAAACATTAGGATATTTATTATAAGTGTAAATCACAATCCGTATCTTAATACAACTTTGTTAAATTATAAAATAAAAACTTTAGCTAATCATTTCCAGAATTGTACGTATATAGATATATCTAAATTAAACTATACTCAATACAATTTTAAGAATACATTAGAATACATTGTTTTTAAATTAAATGTGGAAATCGATAACATAAACTATAAAAATAACTTTATCAAGAATTCTTTATCCAATAATGTAAGTACATTGTCTACAAATCTTAAAATTAGAAAAGGTACAATTCCATACTATTTTACATCAGAGAACAAACGCAAGAAGATTGTAACGTTGAATAATAATGTAAATGAGCATGAGATACAAAAAATAAATGTCATAAAAAAGGGGACCATTCCATACTACTTCAAAAAATTGAATACAGTTAAATTAAAGGACACAAGTACGTTTTTTCTATAATAATAAGTTAGTAACCGTTCTACATCAGAATATAGCTGGTTTATTAGGAAAATTGGGCATATTGGAATTAACATTAAATAATTTACTGCAAGAATCAAGGTTAAAAGACAATTTAAACTCTATAGACATTATTTGTTTGACAGAAACTTTTATAAAACGTGGTTCTGAGCAAAATGTTATATTTAAAAATTATAATATAGCTGCTCAATTTACAAGACTTAATAAAAAAAGGGGAGGAGTGTGTATTATGATAAAAAATAATTTCTATTATACTCAATTAGATTATCTTTATCGTGACATAGAACCTGTTGAAACACACTTTGAATACTGTGCAGTACAAATACCCGAAATTAATTTGTTTATTATCTGCATTTATAGAACTCCAACAGCGGATATAAGCATTTTCTTTGATAAATTAAATTCACTATTACTTAAATTAAAGATAACTGCCAAAAAGAAAATAATTTTGTGTGGGGATTGGAATATCAATATGCTAAAAGTAAACAAATTTTCTCAGGAACTTAATTCAATCTTATCTCATCATAATGTTACTAATCACATTAAAAAACCAACAAGAAAGGAAACATGTATAGATCTTATTGTGAGTAATATTAGGAATACTACAGCAAACACATATTACCTTGGTCTTTCAGATCATGAGACAGCCCAGACACTTTCCTTTACAATTCAGCATAGTAGTTCTAGCAAAAATAATAAATTAGAATACTATTTTAAAAAAAGGAGGGATTATTCTAATAGTAACATTACTAAATTTAAGAATTGTATATCAGCTTTATCTTTCAATGAGGTTTTAGAACAGAAGGAAACTAATGCGGCATTCAATATATTCCATAATGAATTAACGCTTTTTTATAATTTGTGCTTTCCTGTCATAACATTAAAAGTAGTTAATAAGAAACTTAAAAATAAATGGATAACTAAAGGACTGAAAAGGTCATGTCTGGTTAAAAGGAAATTATATTTACAATATACTTACTCAAAAGACAATAAATATTTTAACAAAATGAAATATGAAAAGTATTCAAAGTTATTAAAAAAATGTATTTCTAAAGCACAATCCATAGGTAACACAAAGTATATTAATACAGCTAAAAACAAAAGTAAAGCAGCTTGGGAAGTAATACACTCAAATATAGAAAACAAAGGTTTATCTGTTAATGAAATCAAATGTATAAAAGTCAATGACTTGATATATAACAATCCTGAAAGAATAGCAGATGAATTTAATAAATATTTTATTTCTATTAGTAAATGTAATAAATCCAATGTTAGCTTTAATGAAAATAGTAATGATTCAATTCCTCATAACGATACAACAATATTTTTATCGCCAGTTACCAAAGATGATATCACTAAAGTAATTAAAGGTTTGAGGGATACGAATTCTACTGGCTTTGACCAAATATCAACTAAAATAATAAAAACAATAGGTAACAAAATATCTGAACCATTAAGCCATATTATAAATTTGTCTTTGGTTCAAGGCAAATTTCCAGATATTTTGAAGTACTCAGTAGTTAAACCTTTATTTAAAAAGAACGCTAAAGAGGACATGAATAATTATCGTCCAGTAACATTAATACCAAACTTAGCAAAAATTTTCGAAAAAATAATGTACAACAAAATTTATAGTTTTGTAACGTCCAAAAACATTTTAGATCCGGCTCAATTTGGATATAAAAAAAATAGCAGCACTACTCTAGCAAGCTTTTGCCTAACTAAATACATAACTGAAAACATAAATGCTGGCAATTCAGTGGTGGCTTTGTTCCTAGATATGTCAAAAGCTTTTGATCTAATATGTCACAAAAGGTTATTAAATAAATTAGAAAAATATGGCATCAGAGGTATAGCACTTGAGTGGATCAAAAGCTACTTAAAAAATAGGAAACAGGCGGTAGAAATTATTAGAAAAGAAGGTAAATGGGCAGATAACATAATGTCGACATACATAACAAACAATCCATATGGCGTACCACAAGGTAGTGTATTAGGGCCTTTGTTATTTTTGCTGTACATAAACGATTTCCCAAAAATTATAAAGCATAAATGTTGTTTATATGTAGATGATATTACGATAATTTACGTAAGTAAGAATAAAGAACTTTTATATGAAGAAATAAAAAATAGCTTAAAAATAATTTATAATTGGATAGAGACTAATAATTTAAAGATAAATGCAGATAAAACGAATATGATACACTTCAAGACATTAAATAGCTCAAATGTATATTTAAATATAAGTTATAGTGGTGCTAATATTGCTCTTACTGACGAAACTACATATTTAGGAATCATAATGGACCAACACTTTTCTTGGAAACAACATACAGATAGATTGTGCACAAAAATAGATAGATTTATATACGTACTGCGTAACTTATCTCAAAATGTCAATGAAAAGGCGGCTGTTATAGCTTATCACGGTTACATATCATCCATTTTAAGATACGGTATTGTGTTATGGGGCAATTCAGCACACAGCCAGAGAGTTTTTATAAAACAAAAAGCTTGCTTAAGAGCAATATGTGGTGCCCGACGACTAGAGAGCTGCAAGCCGTTATTTAAAAAACTTAAAGTACTACCACTACCTTGCCTATATATCTTTGAAATACTCAAGTTCGTTAAAAGTCACAAAGAATTGTTTCATGACAAAAAAGAAGTAATAAGCGAAAGGCCACATAGAGGAAACAAACTACAAATTCCAATTAAAAGGCTCAATATTTTTGCAAACAGTGCATATTGTATGGCTATAACTTTTTATAATAAATTACCCGAAGACATAAGGCAACTACAATTAAATTCATTTAAAAATCACATATTTAATTTCTTACTTGACAAAGGCTATTATAGTACTAATGAATTCATTAAGGATAAGGAAATTTCTTTCAAATCTCATTCCAGTTAATACTTAGATTAAAATAATAATTTATTTACTTGATTTATTTAATATTGGTTTATTGACATTTAATTTAAAAAATGACATACCTATTATTACACTAAGATTGTAGAATTTAAGTTTGATTAAGAAGTTATTTGTTTCATATAGATAATTATTTTTTGACATACTTTATATTTTGTTTAGTAATATAACTTATTAATTAATTTCTATGCATTCTCTCTACTATGATAACATTTGCACGCTACTTATAGCAGAATGTTTGTACCATTTATAATATTGTAAGAACTTTTGTAACCTACATTCAAGGCAAATAAATGATTATGATTATGATTATGATTATGATTATGATTATAAAGATAGTCTAAAGCCTGAGAAAGGATTTAGGCTACTTTTTTACTAGAAAAAAGTGTTGTCAGGGGGTGAAAATGCGTAAATTTGTTCAAATTAAGTTAGTTCCAAAAAATCATAATAGATGGCGCCGTGCGTCTTCTACATCGTGCTGACGCTTGCTCAAAAGTCTTACTATAAGAGGTGGTATCATCTTTGATCTTACATTTAAGTTTCAATTTTTTTCGATTGTTATATCTATTCTACGGTATTAAATAACTCAGTACTTTATCTGTGCAGTGACGTAACCTTAAACCTATCAATGATAAATAGTTTATGGGTAAAGTTGTGTAATTGGGGGGCTAATTAAGCTTTAAAATTTGGCATAAAATATAAAGTTTAATATAAAAAAATGAAATAATTATTGTGTGCACACTGCACAGCTGTATTGATTTAAGGGGTACCAGGGTTTTTTTTTATAAAAGCTTTTGACACCAATTTTGTTGACATCGCGCTTTATAAACTGAAGTCCACGCGGACGAAGTCGTAGGCAACAGCTAGTAACTAATATGTATGATTAGTTCTATGTTACAATGAAGTAAAAAATAAAACGCCATCTGTTGAATCGTATTAGAACTAAAATCTTCATTGCATCGATATATTTCTGGATTTTTTATAATATTATACATAAAATATATTTAAGTAAAAAATAAAACGCCATCTGTTTTCATATATTAGAATTAAAATGTTGATTGCATTGATATATTTTCTGGATGGAATATAGGCCAACAGGGTACACTTGAACTCCTTTATTTTAGAGCGCCTTCTGTTGTCAACTTGTCACATATATTAGAAATGCAGTAGGAGTTCTTAAGTATGATTAGTTCTATGTTACAAAGAAGTAAAAAATAAAACGCCATCTGTTGAATCATATTAGAACTAAAATGTTTTTGCAAATTGCATCGATATATTTCTGGATTTTTTATAATATTATATATAAAATATATTTAAAATTTTTGAAATTTTATTTTAATACACATCCAAGACCCAGGAACATTGAAAACTTTTTGTTCCGCCTGCGGGACTCGAACCCAGGACCCCCGGGATGAGCGCTGGCCACGCGCAATGCGAATTTATTTTCATCGATATTTTCATGGAAATAAGATATTTTCCCACATCAAAATGTAGCCTATGTCCTTTCTCAGACTCTAGAATAACTGTGTACAAAATTTCATTGCAATCGGTTCAGTAGTTTTGGCGTGAAAGCGAGACAGACAGACAGCCAGACAGAGATACTTTGCATTTATAATATTAGTATGGATGTATAAGTAGATCAAGTTTTTTATAAGAAGTTTTGTAACTCGGCTTAAGACTTGACCTTGTACAGTATACACATAAAAAGGGTTATTTTTATAAAGTCTACTGTACAAAGTCAACGCATACTGATAACCATTTAAAAGTAAAGAAATCATTTTAAAGGCGAATCATTTTTAATTTACCCTTACATTCCCTTAGCTATTAAATGCGTACAGTTCGTTGAAGTTGATTCAAGTGCTGCATGGAACTAAACAAGGTATATCGAGGGCGAGGATAGACGTATTAGCCTCAAACTGCAGGTATTCAGAAATTTAATATTGCACATGAAATTATTCTGCTTCGGAAAACTCGAACTAACATGCTACCTGTAGGGCTGCCAATTTGCTAAAAATATTATGCAAATTGTGTCGTAACATCTTGATGCTATCTGCTACTTTGTATGTGTTAAAATAAAAGTCATGTAACCTAGTATTGCGGAATTCTTTTTACAAAAAAGAAAAATTAAATAAAATTCTGTATTTCAAACAAGCAGTAGGGTACTTTCAGAAAATATTACAGTGTATAGCTATCGAATTATAAGCTGACTAGATGACGCCCGCAACTCCGTTGCTCAAAAATTCGCACAATTCGGGAACCGCACATTTTTCCGGGATAAAAAGTATCCTTTATAGGAAAGGCGGGACCTTTCCCATAAAGGATACTCAAAGTATATACCAAAATGTTAGCAAAATCGATTCACTGATTTTTGCGTGAAGAGGTAACAGACAGACACACTTTCGCATATATATCTTTTAATGAAATAAGGGGGCAAACGAGCAAACGGGTCACCTGATCGAAAGCAACTTCCGTCGCCCATGGACACACGCAACATCAGAATAGCTGCAGAAGTGTCGCTGGCTTTTTAAGAGGGAATAGGATTACAGGGTAGGGGAAGTAAGAAAGGGGAGGGTAGGGAATTGGGCCTCCGGTAAACTCACTCGACAAAACACAGCGCAAGCGCTGTTTCACCCCGATTTTCTGTGAGCCCGTGGTACTTCTCCGGTCGAGCCGGTCCATTTGTTCCAAAGCATGACTCTACCACGTAACAAATTAATATCCATAATTATAATATAAGTATGGATATTAGATAGAATCGAATGTTTACGTAAAATATTTTTTTTCCATAAGTGCCAACCCTAGCCAATCGTAGCGGAAAGCAAAACGCATAAATACGGGCAGAAGTGCTCGTTATACCATTACGTCATATTGGCCTGCGAATTATGCCTACTGCCTACTGCCTGCTGGCCGGGGTGGAAAAGCTCAAACAACCCGCGTTAGGGCTGTGTTGTATGGCTATGATCTGACTGAAAAAAAATTGATATCATGCCATGTAATTGGAATTACAGGGAATGTAATGAATGAAGAAGATTACAGCAAGAAGATATATTATATAGATATAAATGATAATAATATTCAACAACCCGTTTATGACTTAATTATTAAAATAAATATGATTCAAATAGATTTTTAAACAATGATGCAGTCCATGTTTTATTAGGGTTGTTTCAGACCGCAACGCGACACGTAGATGCATTTCTAAATTGTCAATGCAGTACAAAAGAAATGCATATCTACGGTCTCGTTGTGGTCTGAATTGTCCCTTAAAATGTATGTGTCAGGTACAACACAAACGTTTAATGTACAGTAGTATAATTATTGTTAGAAATATAAGTAAGTTTATTACCTTACCAGCGCTACTTCGACCTTTGGAAAATGGCTGATCTACAAGCAATTATTTTCAGGATGCTTTTCCGAGTGTTAAGTACATGCGGTAGCAAAGTAGCCTGTGGCCATTTTACGCTTGATGGCAGGAAGGCCAGGCTCATGTTATTTGTTAGTTAGGGCCGCGTTGCGGAGTCGCGTCGCAAAAACAACCTTAGAAAAGCAATGTAGTTTTTGCGATGCGACGTCGCAACGCAGTGTTGAGGCCTGGCCCTTACTCCTAGTTTTAGGATTACGTAATTAATATCGTCCTCTCTAATTTCAGTACTATCAGGGAAGTTGATTCCCAGGCAGATGGCGAACCTAAGTAGTTTGGTCGCGTTACGTCAAACCCATCCGACCGATCACAGCTAGCATTGTATTGACATAAGCCGAACACATGACGTAGGTCCGTCAACTGCCTAGGAATCAATTTCCTCAATAGTACAATGATAATATAAGATAATTTATACGGAAATGTTGGAAAAAAGTATGACGAATCATTTACTAATTTATGGAAATATAACAATTGATTATTATCCATATTAAACTGCATCTAAAAATCTAAAATATATTTTCATATTTGATTTAGCCAAACCTTAAAATATATTATATCATGCCTTGTTTCCACTGCGACATAACAAGCAACATTATATTATTATATCGTAAGCCAAAGTTCCCAAAGTGTGCGCCGCGGCGCCCTGGTGCGCCGTGGAAAGGCAAGGCCCGGGCGCCTTCAATCCACATATATTATTAAAATAAAATTATTATAGGGCCTGTTTCACCACTTCCTGATAAGTGCCGAATAGGCTATCAACCACTTAACTTGACAGATGAAGTATGGAGAATCTGTCAAAAAAGCTGTGAATAGCCTATTTGGCACTTTATCAGAAAGTGGTGAAACAGGCCCTTATTATGTAAAGCAAGTAGATTATTAACTATTTGTTTATTATTATTTACCTGCATAACGTAATAATATTGTGTATTTTAGTATGATTTCCATTTATGATCATAACGTAATTTATATAATCATAAAAGGTGTTTATTTATGTATCTTTTTACTAATAGTGACAGAGCCCTACTACAAATAATAAAAACTAAGGAAACATAACTCCCATACTATTACCGTTTTAAATTTGGTTCCTTTTGATCTGTCATGTAACGTCAGCCTAGTACCACTCAAGGTCACCTAAATATTGCAAAATATACGTATTGAAATGTGTACCTAAGGTACACTTTTTTGATAAGTATTGTGGAGCATGTTTTTTGACGGAGTTACTTTTCCTTAGTTTTATTATTCGTAGGAGCCCTATAACAATTTTTTTTGTGATTACTAACAAGCTAATGTTTTGTGAGTAGCTACATAAAATAAGACGAACAACATTTTTATTTTCGAAAAATCTCGAAAGTGGTAGCTAACAGAGATAGAATTTGGCAGAAGATTTGGCTACCGACTGGTCGGCGTAACAAAGGCCGACCCAAGAAAAGGTGGCGCGGCGAACTAGATGCGTTTGATAAAGAGTGGCCAACAACAGCACAGATAGTGAACTTTGGAAGGAAAGAGGGTAGGCCTTTGCCCAGCAGTGGGACAATGTAGGCTGATAATAATAATAATAATAATAATAATAATTTAAGAGTAACCTTGTCCTACAAATAAAACAATCCATATTTTAGGACCATCAAGTCAAAGTATGAAATCCTTTCCATCTCAGTTAACTACCACTTTCGAGATTTTTTGAAAATCTCGAAAATGTTGTTCGTCTTATCAAAATGTAGCTACTCACAAAAAATTAGCTTGTTAGTAATCACAAAAAAAATTGTTCTAGGGCTCCCGTACTATAATAACTAGTAGGGCCGGGCTCCGTGACAAATTATGGTGACGTGCAACTGCGCCGCAGGCTGGAAAAGATTGGGAACCCCTGTCGTAAGCTGTATCGCCGTACCCTATTATTTCGCTCGATTGACTGTGAAGTGGGCTTATAACACACGTACCTTATTAGCTTCCTGTTCAAAAGTACCGTTACCTGAAGGTCAATCTGCTGAATAAACCTTGAACATAAATGCCGTAATGATACAGGCAGAACAGTCCTGATTTATGTTATAACAGCAAAATTGTGTTAAAACAACAATCGAAAATAGCATTGAACGCGTTTTGATTAAACACGAGTCCTCCCTAATAATAACTCTGTTATATTATAAGGAACACATTACACACCGTGACCGTTTTGACGTGGGAGAGCCATGCTTCGGCACGAGTGGGCCGGCTTGACCGGAGAAATACCACGTCCTCACAGAAAACCGGCGTGAAACAGCGCTTCCGCTGTGTTTCGCCGAGTGAGTGAGTTTAACGGAGGCCCAATCCCCTACCCTTTTCCTTTCCCTACCCTCCCCTATTTCCTTCCGTACCCTCCCCTATTCCCTTCCGTACCCTCCCCTATTACCCCTTAAAAGGCCGGCAACGCACCTGCAGCTCTTCTGATGCTGCGAGTGTCCATGTGCGACGGAAATTGCTTTCCATCAGGTGACCCGTTTGCTCGTTTGCCCCCTTATTTCATAAAAAAAAAAACACCCGAAAGTATCATCAGTTTGTTTTGTTATACCTTGTAATAGATACAAGATATATAATTATTTAGTAAGAGGATAAAAATCGAGGGGGTCTACTTAAAAAAAAGTTTGAGAACTCTGTATTAAAGCTTTGTTGGTTTGTTTTATTTTTATATTATTTTATTTTTATTTTATTTGGAAAACTTACAGCTACTTACTTAAAAATAGCTTTAACAAAAATTACTAGAAAGCTAAGAGCCAATTACAAGTTTCCACTAATAGTTATGATACTAAAAAAAAGAGAGAGAGAGAGAAGTTAAAATCAATGTATACATACATTAGCTACAACTTTAAACTTTATCAAAACAATGATATTTGGATGGTATGATTGACTATGGCTAAATAATAATAGTACAGTTGAAAAAAAAATATATAATATTTAGGTAATATAACCACTGCAACAGTAGAACGAAAAACTTATAGTAATAATAGAAAATTTATACAAGTGATTTTGAAAATCAATAATTGTTATATTGTATAATTATTATTATGCAATTAAGTTTTGTTATTAAGTTTTTAAACAAAGCCATTGTTAAGCAAACAATAAGTTTCAAACGTGAGCAAAACGAATTAGATATCGTACGTGTTTAGTTTATAAATTTAATTTGCAACGGACAGATACAATATTTGAAGATGGTATCACAGCTTGTATGAAAACTCTAACGTACGTGGCTTGGTTTAGGAATAATATCATAATCATTCTATATCCATAGGTACTAATATTATTAAAAAAAAATAACGCCTCCGTGGTCAAGTGGTTTAGAGCGTGGCTCTTGACTCGGAGGTCGTGGGTTCGATTTCCGTGTTGGAAACATAATATTATGTATTATTTCCAAGTTTAGTTAGGACAATGCAGGCTAATCACTTGATTGTCTGACAAGTAAGATGATCCATGCATCGGATGGGCACGTAAAAAGTCGCTCCTGCACCTGATCTCTCGCCGGTCGTGACGGTATTCTGTCCCGCTGGGTTATGAGAGAAATAGGAATAGAGAGTGCTCTTGTGTGTATACTGCGCACACACTTGGGCACTATAAAATTACTCCTGCCTAACTGACCTGGTTTCAATGAAACTAGCCACCGTCACCGAAACCGGTGTGGGAGTTACTATTAATATCATAATCATTCTAACACTAAATTAATAATGTTATAAAGCTTGTCTGTCCATCTGTTACCTCTTCACGAACCAATTTCTGAAATTTGGTATACTTTGAACACAAAAATACGGTTCCCGTGCGACAAACGAATTTTGGCGCAACGGAGTTTATAGTAACGAAATCTTAATATTTATATCGAAATAGATATTGTTTTGTAGTAAGTATATCTATTGTTCTGAGAATCAAAAAATTTAGGCCAGGGATTCCCAAAGTGCATTCCGTGGAACCTGGGGTTCGTGGAATAGTTTGAACGCTGACGAAATTGCTTAATATTAGGCTACGTTTACAAATATTATTTTGAAACAGAAAAAAGTTTATGAAAAAAATATACTTTTAATTCAGTACTTTCTCTATGGAGCAATATTTCAATTTAGATTGGGGGTATAAGGGTTGATTCAGACTGCAATGCGACGCATAGATGCATTTCTAAATTTATATGGATTTGACAGATTCGCAAGACGTCTCACGCAATTGAAATCTGTCAAATCCACAGAAATAAATGTGGTCATTAATAAAAAAGAAGAAGAAGAAATTTATGTCGCGCCGCGCTTCGCTTCGCCTCGTCACGATGCGGTCTGAATTGACCCTTACAGTATAAATACTATTAGCTAAACCAATTAACATTTGCCTTAAGAATTGAATTATTAAAATTAGTATTTAAATCGAAACAAATGTCGGAAAATTAAAAATTATTGTATTTAATTAGTTATAATATAATGTTATCAATAACCTTATATTGCGGTTCGTGACCTTCTCTTGTCCCTTATTTTCTATAAGTTTTTATTGCTATAGCCGCCGTCGACATAATGTCCAAAACATTGAATAACAACGGAATACGTAAAATTTTATTGTAACGGCAGGAATATATTCTGCACAAGATGACGCCCGCAACTCCGTCGCAACAAAATTGGTTTATCGCGCGGGAACCGTACATTTCTTCGGGATAAAAAGTATACTATGTACTCACGCGGGACTTAAAGTATCTCCAAAGTAAATTTCAACAAAATCGGTTCAGCGGCTCGGTCGTGAAGAGGTAACAGACAGACAGACACACTAATATTAGTAAGGATGAATACGAAAAGAAAAATACACGTTTTTATGACATTCCCTAACGATTTATTTAATTCCTCTTGTCATAAAATCTTTAGAAAATAAATTTTAATGGATTATTAAAAAGTAATAGCTCCAGACGTTTTCGAGTTTTTTCGGGTTGTAAATTTTTTATATTCCTTTAAAATATCGGCGCTATTTAATTTCACGTCGTTCATTTAAAAATACACAGTTCAGAAAATGAAAACGGCAAATTATCAAGTATGTCACATAGAAAAGAAAATTCTAGCATGAATGATGCGGGAACTATTTTTGTAATTCTTTCCACCGTCATTTAATTCTACAGAACTATATTGTGCTGCTTTTTTTCCTTATTCATCGTCGTTTGAGTGTTTAATAAAGAGGTCAGGACAATGTTGTCAAAGGAAACAATATAAGTCCATTTTTTTTCTATCAACTGTTACTTTTGCTTAACCTCTTAAGCCTTGCTTTTTATTTTTGCCTTTTTTGCCTTGATTTTGCTTTTCTGTATCGCTAAGAAATACCAATATATTATCTACAATAATTTAAAAAATAAATAATCCCCAACAAACTATCAAGCAGAAAAAAAACTCGATAACTTAGTTTTCCGCGCCGCACTTAACGTTAAACATGTTTTTTTTAACTGGCTCATGCGGGCCAGTGCCCCTCAAATTCTTTTGTGAATCGTTTCTTTCATTCTGTGAGCGCTACTTAAATAAAAGACTTTGCACTCTTTTAGAAGCGATTTCGTTTGCTGGCGTGTAGTTGCCTGTAAACTATTCTAAATGGTAAAGTCCTTTGTAAAAAGGTAAATAAAATCATTTTAACGTTGTTTGATTATTTTTTCTTAATTATTGCTAGAAGTTTAGACACCTAATCCTATATTGGTTGACTAGAAATCTTTTTTAAGTCTTAAATTTTAAACTACAAGACTTTAAAATAAAAACATAAGAATATGGGGGTCCAGAATTATTTACATAAGTAAGTAAAAGGGGGTCTTACGATGAAAAATGTTGAAAAACACTGTACCTACATAATACAGCTGTAGGGTAATTTCAAGTTTAATTACAAAGAAGAATTATGACTGTTATGACTTATGTGTAAAGTTTTCAGTGTTATTTTACAACATACTTTGACATATTTCATTCTACCGACTCAAAAGGCTGAACCGATTTTAATAAAATTGCATACTACCACCAATAAGAGTCATAATCGCGCTACAAAACCATACAAAGTATAAATGACAATACCAAGTTATCTTCTTCACAGCTCACTCACCCACTTTGCGTAGAGACGTTCACTTTATAGTATTGTTACTTAGTTTTTAATATAGTAATAATAAGTATTATCACTTAGTAGTTAGTACCTATTGTTACTTAGTAACAATATAATGTGATAAAAAACTTGAGAGGTGTCAAGGGACACCCTGATGGAATGAATGAAACGTGAAACAGCGTTTCCGCTGTGTTTCGCCGAGTAAGTGAGTTTACCGGAGGCCCAATCCCCTACCCTTTTCCTTTCCCTACCCTCCCCTATTTCCATCCGTACCCTCCCCTATTCCCTTCCGTACCCACCCCTATTCCCTTCCGTACTCTCCCCTATTCCCTTCCCTACCCTCCCCTATTACCCCTTAGAAGGCCGGCAACGCACCTGCAGCTCTTCTGATGCTGCGAGTGTCCATGGGCGACGGAAGTTGCTTACCATCAGGTGACCCGTTTGCTCGTTTGCCCCCTTATTTCATTAAAAAAAAAATGAAGTTATAAGCGTCCGACGTCGGACTTAGATGTCACTGTTTATTCTCAAAAACGCCATCTAGTTGACGCCCAGGAATACTATCAACGCCCTCTGCCCCTACCGTGCAGGCACTAATAAAAAAGTGTCGTTACAACTTTCTCGGTCTAGCCCCCTTTCGCAACGCGCGATAAGGAACTCCGTTCCAATAATAATTTACTACACAGGGTTTCAGCCTGACGGAGCATAAACACCTAGCTTTGTTTCCCTTTTAAAACCACTCATATTGCATCACAATACAAAATGAGAATGAACATGATAAATGGTATCTAGTATGATTACTTGTTGTATCAACAACTATTATAATACTCTCAGTCAAAGCTATCGATCGAGTGGTTAAGAGCGTGGTTCTTGACTCGGAGGTCGTGGGTTCGATTCCTGCGTTGGAAACATGACTGTTATTTCCAAGTTTGGCAATGCAGGCTGACAGAGATGGCCCTGCGCCTGATATCTCTCGCCAGTCGTGTCGGTCGCCCGTCCCACTGTGTTATAAGAGTTAAGCAAGACAGACTGTTCTTGTATACTGCTGACTGCACGCACACTTGGGCACTAATAAATTACTCCTGCTTAACTGGCCTGGTTTCAATCAAACCAGCCACCGTCACCGAAACCGGTGCGGGGGCCAGTTTTTATTATAATAGTCCATCAGATTTCTATCCTGAAATTAGCAGTTACAGCACAATGTTCTGTAATTACGTCAGTAAAAAAGACATGAGTGGAAGAACCAGATAACTAACATTTCATAAGATAACGGCAGTTTTTGACATACGAAATTTTATAATTACCTATAAAACTGACCTCCATTATACAGCGTACTTGTATAATGGAGGTCAGTGCCTATAAATTATCATTATGATGTATTAAAATGATTTACTTTTAATTATATTATATACTATTATTGTCTCGTTATTTAAAGAATTCATTGGTAGTTTATTTCATATTGATATATATTATTAATAAGGACTTAATTTTGTATTGCACACCATTTTAATATGGTAGAATGAAAGATTCAATTGTATAATATATAGAATTAAGACCAACCTGTTTTCATTCTAGCAATAAATGAATTATGAATTACTCATTTTTTATCTTTTATTTCAAGCAAACCTTGTAACTTACTTACTTCAACATCTGGCTAATATATCTGGCTATTTAATGCATATTTTTATTACGTATATTTATCAAAGTCCCGGCCCTAAGCATATCCAAATCTATATATATAAAACTCAAAGGTGACTGACTGATTGACATAGTGATCTATCAACGCACAGCCCAAACCATTGAACGGAACGGGCTGAAATTTGGCTTGCAGGTAGATGTTATGACGTAGGCATCCGCTAAGAAATAATTTTGATAAAATCCAACCCCAAAGGGTTCAAATAGGGGATGAAAGTTTGTATATAATAATACTTCTTAACGCGAGCGAAGCCGCGGGCAAAAGCTCGTTTATTCATAAAATGAAAATTTTTAAATGATAGTTACCCACTTCTTTCACTTATTTCTTATTACGTCAGCAATTCAGCATCTCAAATGCACTTCCCTATGACACATTAGTGTGTTTGCTGAGAAAATATAAGACGAGGCCCACATAGGAACTGGGGCGTGAAGCAGCGCTTATCCACAATAACATGTCTGCGTTGCATTCGATAAACGCCTGGATAATCGCACTGTGACGTCTTGAGTGCGTTTTTACAACGTAAACTGAGGGTAAATCCAGACCTGCCGCGCACTGTAAAACTTTGGAATGAACACCAGCAGTATTTCCAGACCGATACGACCTGCAAACCTTCAAGAAAAGAGCGTATTCCCTCTTAAAAGGCCGGCAACGCACCTGCAGCTCTTCTGATATTGCGAGTGTCCATGGGCGACGGTAGTTGCTTACCATCAGGTGACCCGATTGCTCGTTTGCCCCCTTATTTAATAAAAAAAAAAACCGCAACGCGACGCGTAGATGCATTTCTAAAGTACTAAATTGACAGATTTCGTGAGAGTGAGACGTCTTACAAATCTGTCAAATCCATACAAACCTATTATCTAGGCATCTATTAGACGGTAGGTTTTGCTGTCAGTTTTACCACAGTCATGACTGTGACTGATGGGTAATCTACCGTGTAAGAGCGTGACTGACGGTGATTAACGAAAATCTGGATACATTCGTCAGTCCATCACTCACCAACAGTCAAACGGAACTCATGATTATTGGAATTGACTGACGAGGAATCTACCGTGTAATGGATGCCTTAGAAATGGTGCTACGCGTCGCGTTGCGGTCTGAACACTTAGAAATCCATCTCACAGCATCTACACGTTGCGAGCTGACCCTAAAAATTAGGAAATCTAACGTGTAACCTAGATTCTCTAACGGCCATCTTAAATTAGTTTTGCTAAATATATTAGTTGACCTATTACTAGCGATCGCGTTTAGGTCAACATTCTAAAGCGATCGTGATTTTTGTTTTCCTTATTTTTAGTATCCAGACAGACACACTTTCGCATTTATAATATTAGTATTATAAATGGGAAAGTGTGTCTGTTCTCGCGTTGCTTCGTTGCCGTCGCTTTAACGCAGTAGCAACGCATTACGCAACGAATAGCTGAGAAAAATAATGTTTACACTGTGCACTTTCATCTTCAATTTTCGTCATCAACTTTCATATTGGCGCATTCAATAATTGAATGCGTCAAGGAGCGCAACGCCAACATTGTCATTTTTGAAGTTTTGGATACGGTCAGAGAGCATGCGTCGCGGGCATGCCTCACGTTTGTTGTTGACTGCGCTCTAACGCATGCCCTTGACGAACAGAAAAAGGCACAGTGTGGAGTGTGGACAAAGCTTATCGGAGATAATGCTGCGACGCACTGCTCCCCACATATTTTATGACATACCTACCTCATTAAGGCAATGCGCTTGCAGTTAAAAAACCACCGCATCGCCTCGTCACGTAGCAAGGTAGCAATGTGAACTGATCCTTAGAAGTTAGCTAAATTAATAAGCAAAAGCGAGATTATTAACAAGCAAATTCTTAACATTCGATACAATATTCATCGCCTCGCGTCACGTTGCAATGTAAGCCGACCTTTAAACATTAGCATGGACCTAAAACAAGCGAAATTTTTCGAGCTTTCAGCAATATTATTTAACATGATTCGCCCTGGGGGACAAGAGTTGTTTGTTTGGAAATTATCACAGAAAATTTCACTGTTTTTCACCTCGTAAAAAGCCCGAAATGGTCTTTTTTATGACTTGACAAAATTTTCCTTTCACCACATAATAATACGCAATTGAAACAAATGGTTTTTTTTTTTTCAATTTGAAATGACGGTTATGATTTAAACGACTGAGCATATCTTGCAGCACCCTGACTGTCGATCACATTTAATGATGTTTTATACTTAAATTAAACAGAATAAAAAAAAAAACTTAACTTCAATTTAATGAAGAGTTTAACAGATAATGCATGGTGTTGATGTGCAAAATCTCCGTTTAATTATGACATAGCCCGCCCAAATTAGTTGGGCGGGCTATGTCATAATGGTCCAACCCACCCTGGGTTGCACCAGAGGCGTGGTTAAAGTTAAAGTTATGTTTATAGTTAAGGCTAACTTTAGCTTTAACTTTAACCACAGAATTTGATGACAGCTGGTCCGACAAGGCTTTAAATGAACGTGGACGGGGGTGCTGCTGGTAAAGGAGAACTGTCAAAAATGGCGTTTTTGTATGATGATGACAGCGTTAGTTCCTTTTTTCGTCACGTCCATTTAAAGCCTTGTCGAGCTCAAGGTTACGGTTAAATATGGCGTCCAATTTTGACTTTAAACGAAAGATTTGACATTTTGCATTGTAGTTATAGTTACAGTTACAGTAAGTTGGTACAACCCACCCTTAGTCTGGATTTATATGCGTCCGCACGAACGAGCGATTTGGCCGCTACTCATGGTTAAATCAAGCCTTATGTAAGCACCGCTCGCACAAATTCGGATAAAGACAGATTCATTTTTAAGATAGATAGATAACTCCATTGGCGTTACTTAAATGTAAAACTAAAAATGTATCTTCACGATACAATCATAACATTAGACGTGGGAGAGCCATGCTTCGGCACAAATGGACCGGCTCGACCGGATAAAAAGCACGCTCTCACAGAAAACCGGCATGAAACGGCGCTTGCGCTGTGTTTTGTGTTTGTGTTTGCCGAGTGAGTGAGTTTACCGGAGGCCCAATACCCTATCCTCCCTTTTCCCTACCCTCCCCTATTCCCTTCACTTCCCATCCCTACCCTCCCCTATTCTCTTCACTTCCCATCCCTACCCTCCCCTATTACCCTATTCACTCTTAAAAGGCCGGCAACGCACCTGCAGCTCTTCTGATCCTGCGAGTGGAAGTTGCTTTCCATCAGGTGACCCGTTTGCTCGTTTGCCCCTTATTTCATTAAAAAAAACATATTTATGAATCTGAACCTGCTACAAACCGCTGCGACTGATTTATGTTGGCGACGTGACATCTTAAAACAGCTTCACAAGATGGCGGAAAACGGACATCTTTTTTTCTACAAAAAAGATATTGTACTTAGAAAATAGTGAGCTGCAGGTGCGTTGCCGGCCTTTAAAATAGAAACTATAGGGCCACAAAAAAAATATAGCCTTTGATATGTCACAAGTGTTATCATTACTTATCTATTGACACTCCATTTGTTAAAGTCAGGCCATATTTTTAATAGCCCGCCAAATTCATCAACCTCCTTTTTGGCTTTATCGTAGTCGGGTAAATATAAAAAAGTCAAAGAAAAGTTTCGTGTTTCGGCCCTTAGTTCAAAAATCAAACGCAAGTCAATAAAGGTGGTTAGCCGCTTTGAGCTGACGGACAACAAATTGGCTGACGTCCAGTCATTTATAAATCATGCCTCCGAAGTCAACTGAAGCGGAAGGGAATTTATTTGACGAGCCCCTAAAGGTCAGTTCACATCGCAACGTGAAGATATTATACCTGAAACGAAACTTTTATTTTTATAAAAAATACTTGTGTCGTTTGTTGCCAAACTTCTTTAAAGTGGCTGGACCAATTTCGTTTACTTATTGCTTATCTTCTGTTATAAGTAGGTCACAGAATTGGCCAACATAATTCCACCCCAAAAATAACAAAATAGTATATAAACAACGCAACGTTTGCCTGGTCAGCTTCTCCCTTATTGAACTTTTCCTTCTTTACTTTTCCTTCTTTAAACTATGAAACTTAAAATTGAACTCTTTCCTACGGGATATTTTGTAATCAGTAATAAAATATTATGGTCACTTTAATCAACGGTGATTGGTTTTTATCAAAATACGCAACTCCGTTCGTCGCGCGGTAACCGTACATTTTCAGGGATAAAAAGTATAATTTGTCCTTTTGCGAGACTGAAAGTATCTCCATACCAAATTTCAACAAAATCGGTTCAGCGCTTTGGGCGTGTTCTTCACGATTAAATTCCTTCGATTAGGGATTCTTGGAAATGCTATTGTATTCTATTGTTATCGCGGTCACCGCGGTGTCCTTATAGGGCTTGAAGGAATATAATAATGTAATCTTCACGCTCAAAACAGACAGATAGATTGACAAACACATTTTTGCCTTTTATTAGTAAGTATAGATTTCATTCGGAATAATTCAGCAGATTTTAATAGAGCTCTAATCAACAGTGGTTGTTTTTATCAAATAAATGGTACTAGGCTTCCCTACATCTTGCATCATGGCGACGCATCTCCCCGCCAACCGTCTGGCATAATCCGAATTGTTTGTTTTGCTTCCGTCCCCCTATCGGTTTGGCATAAACCGGCGTGCCATTGGCACAGTTATAGTTTGCATAGGACGGTCCCCTATGTATAATGTCTTACGTATGCCGAGAGATGGGGTAGCTGTCGATAATTTGGATATCGATATTCCACTTTAAATATGATTTATTTATCGACTAGTACATTTATTAGATAAACTGCTAATTGCTATAAAAATTAATAGTCTTGGCGCTAAAAAAAGCAAAGAAGTAGAATTGATAAATTTTATCCCTACACTGTACACACCAAAATTGGTGTAGAGATTAGTTACGCATTTCATGCAACCCACTGGTTGCAATCTTGCACAAAACCGGGTGTAAATGCCTGTTGCATAGCTGTCGCAATACTCGCAACTCGCAATATTCAAATTCTAAATCTAAATCAATATATTTTTTATTCAGATTAATTTTTTTACCAAATTATTTCTGAACGCCGAAACTACAATAAGGTGCCTACCACCGGTTCGGGAACTAAGACCCTGTACACACGGCGCGTAGCCCCCGAAACGAAGCGGGAGGGGGTGTTTACGTTAAAAGTCACAGCACACATATCAACTCGGAAAGGGATCGGCATCGTATCGCCTCGAGCCGTTCAATATTGTTTGTATGAAACTCCCTACTGCAACGCACACTAAGCGGAACCGTAACGTAATCGCCTCGATTTGGAACATGCATCCGCTTACGGCTCGTCGTCCCCGTGCCTACGTCTCTCCGTACTCAAGCTTACGTTTCTTCGTCCACCCTTGCCCTTTTCCCCTTCCGTAGCCGTAAGTGAGGCGTCGCCTAGCCGTAGCCGAGTTGACGTGCAGGCGCTACTGATACGCTTTGGTAATACGTTAGGTTGACGCCTGGTTGACGGCGAGGCGAAAGGCGATACGGTGACGATCCCTTTCCGAGTTGATATATTAACTTAAGACTGCTTCGTAATAACGGTGCAACCATGTGGCCGGTTATGCGTCAAACGGCAGTGCTGCGTCAACGCTTTTTTTATCGATATCACTCTCGCATCACTAGTCCAGACCACCTGACGTTGGCAGACCGCCAAGCTGCGGATGAGCTACGTATCATAGCCAGACTATTTAATGACGAAATAAATCGACACAATACTAGTGGGTACTAATGAGAAATGCTCCGAGGTTTACTTTAAATGAATAAGGCCACCGGCTGAACGTGGATTTAATCATTTTATTTTTGGACTTTTTTTCTAATTTATTTACTCATTTTATTTTATTTTATCGTATTTACGGAAATTCAGAATGACTTAATAGTCCTAGCAGAACCAAGAATGCTGATGATCGAGATTCGAGAGAGCATACTGCAATAGGTAGGTACAAATATTTTCGATTCGACACAATCAAACAAAGTAACATTTCCTCTTTATCTTTAGTAGATAGTATAATCTATACTAATATTATAAATGCGAAAGTATCTCTGTCTGTCTGTCTGTCTGTCTCGCTTTCACGCCAAAACTACCGAACCGATTGTAATGGAATTTTGTATACAGATAGTCTAAAGCCTGAGAAAGGACATAGGCTACTTTTTTACTGAAAAAAAAGGGTTGTAAGGTGGTGAAAATACGAAAATTTGTTCAAATTAAGTTAGTTCCAAAAATTCATACTAGATGGCGCCGTGCGTCTCTTACATCGCGCTAACGCTTGCCCAACATCTTTCTATAAGAGGTGGTATCATCATATATTACAGTTTAGTTTTTTTCGATTGTTATTTCTTTTTTACGATATTTAATAAGTCAGTACTTTATATTATATACAGTGACGTAACCTTAAACCTATCAATGATAAATAGTTTATGGGTAAAGTTGTGTAATTGGGGGGCTAAATAAGCTTTAAAATTTGACATAATATATAAGTAAAGTTTAATTTTAAAAAATGAAATATTATGGGCACACTGCACAGCTGTTTTGATTTAAGGGGTACTAGGGTTTTTTTTATAAAAGCTTTTGACACCAATTTTGTTGACATCGCGCGCTATAAACTGAAGTCCACGCGGACGAAGTCGCGGGCAACAGCTAGTATTAGATAAACACTAGCTGTCCCGGCAAACGTTTCTTTGCCATTTATTAAAGTATTTCGCCCGTATTATTTTATTGAAGTGACTAAATAAGTATGTCACCATGGCAACGTCCATCGCTATCCCGTCGCACAAGTAATGGTCGCCGTCAGTCTCGAGTTGTAATAATTTACTATTATTTATTCAACAAATGCACTTATCAATATAAAAAGTACCCAGTAGCCGATTCTCAGACCCACTGAATATGCATATAAAATTTGGTTAAAATCAGTTAAGCCGTTTCGGGGGAGTACGCGGCCTAACATTGTTACACGAGAATTTTATATATAAGAAGAAGAAGATATAATATAGGTTCTATAATATGGGTAGGTACATAAGCAACCAACAACCATAAGTGAAAAATTGCATTAGTTTCAGGAAATATTAAAACGGTGGTTAGGGGTTGATTCAGACAGCAACACGACGCGTAGATGCATTTCTAAATTTATATGGATTCGCAAGACGTATCACGCAATCGAAATCTGTCAAATCCATACAAATTTATTCCGCGCCGCGTCTCGCCTGGCCTCGTCACGTTGCAGTCTGAACTGACCCCAACACGTCATATTATAAAAACATAATTAACGCCTGTAAATTTTCTTTATCAATACTAACATTTAAATAAACTGAAGTACTATTGCTGTAGGCGCTTATTAAAAAGGAATAAATGAAACCACAATAAAATTATTTCACCCACATCACTGAAAAGCGGTTTTAGTCATAAAGTTAATATACCTAGCGGAATAGAGAAACAAAACCCTGAGCAAGAGAGATGTCACTATCAGTAACACTGCGTGGTAAAAAGAGACGTGTGATACATGACAGCAGCACTCTTTTTTTGACGTCCAGTCGGCACGTGCCGCACATTGACAATTTAATCTCATAGAAATAATGTTCTATCATGCTTGTGTAAGTGTATACGTACACATATTTTTACACACAGAGACCAATTTTGGTTTCGTTTGACAGCTCGAGATTGTTGCTCTATTCCGCTAGTTATATTAACTTTATGGTTTTAGTACGGCTAGACGTTACACTTAATATCATAGTAATAAAAGTTTAAATTATGTTGATATGAATGATTAAATTCCGCGCGTTTTGAGTGCAGCTAACTAGCTCTTTATCGATAACAGCTTGAATTAAAAACAAAATACGCAATAATGTCACATAATGTGCAGTTCCATTGTGTTCTGTTTCCGACCCGCCTTTGTTTAAAAATGTCTGTAAAACGCTAGTCGCTATTACAGCTTTGTTTGTTTAAGTATGTCATGCGGGATACTAATGGGGAAAAATTATATCTAAGTAAGATATTATTTTTCTATCGTTCCACGCGAAAAATATAATAAATCCTTATTAATTAATGAATAAAATAAAATAGCCTATTGCTGCTTTTGTACAAAATTTACAAATATTTAAATAACAAAATCCTATAACTAATGCTTAACTGTAATTACTTACCTATTAATTATTATCATCGGCAAATGGATGTTGGTTTTCAACAGCTTGTCTTTCGACAAAGGCCTCCTCTAAAGACTTCCAAGCATATCTATCTTGAGCAACTTGTAACCAAAATGCTCCAGCTATTTAAAAAAAATAGCAGGTAAATAAATCCTTATTATAATATCCTTATTCCTTGATGAGGCAGTCTTTCACAGTGCGTTTTTCGCGTAACTTTCTGCCACGCACTGTAAAACTCTGGAACGCACTGTCGCCAGCAGTATTTCCGGACCAATACGACCTGCAAACTTTCAAGAAGAAATCGTGTTCCCTCTTAAAAAGGCAGCAAAGCACTTGTAACTTTTTTATGAGTATCCATTGGCAACACTCGTAAGTATCTTACGTCACAGGAAGAGAACTATATAATATTTTAAATCTATTATCAGCACTCGCAATAATTAGATCAATAGTTTTTGCAACGGTTTAGCAAAGTCAGTTCAGCGGTTTGGGCGTGAAGAGGTGACAGACAGACACACTTTCGCATTTATAATATTAGTATGGATGCTCTACCAAAATCATTACCCTCCTAGCTGCACCGTAGTCGGCTAAATACACCGATGAAAGGAATACCATTTCACTGTCAGTTTGTACGAACATCATAAAACTGCACTTGGCTGTTGCTTCGCTTAAGCCCGGTATTCATTATCCATCCTGATTCCTGACGTATGTTCCGCCAAGGCTATGCAGGAATCACGATGTAAAATGGCAATGAATGGGCTTGACGTACGTCAATAATAATGATTATTATCTGACGTCTAAAAGCTGTCGTTTTTTGTCGTGCGCCGTGCATGACCATTTTTTTGACGGACGTCAATCCTATACACTGTCATTTTGAGTCGTGCATCCTGCATGACCTTGGTGGGACTTACGTCAAGATGGATGGTGTATAAAGCACTTTAACGGCTTCTTAGCTTAGAAGATGGCCGCACTGCAGGTAGCGGACCACTCGCCTTAAGCTAATATTTTATGTTGGCTAAGTGCATGCATCGATCGTGTAAGCTCTTAAGTTTTAGCTTATCCCGGATAATATTGCGGAGATACTGTGCATCATACTAATATTATAAATGCGAAAGTGTGTCCGTCTGTCCACTAAAATCGCTGAACCGAAATAACTGAAATTTGGTCTGAAAATACTTTGAGTCCCGGAAAAGGACATAGGATACTTCTAATTCCGGAAAAATGTACGGTTCCTGCGCGATATACGAATTTTGGCGCAACGAAGTCTTGGGCCTCATCTAGTGCATAATAAATGCGAAACGTTGTAAGTATTGATGGATGTTTGTGTATAATCTGTCTAAATCTGTGGTCTAAATCCTGAGCAGATTTTGATTTGGGGTTGACAGCGAAAGAAAAGTTAATAGGTATCGATAAGTGGGGTCCAAACGGCATCTCTGAAAATAAAGCAAAACAAGAATAATGACGTCAAATGCAATACTTTCACACGTGAACGGAGAAAATACTACTTTTAATCCACACCAGCCTTACCTGCTTAGCATATTTCAGCCATTTCATTTCATTGCTATCTATTGGTTCGGATTTTATAGACTTAGGAAGAACAGAAATGGAAGTGTCGATCTCATTGTCTGTCTGTCTATCTCACTGTCCGTTACACTGTCATGGTAACTATTTAGTAACTAGATGACGACTGCAACTCCGCTGCGTCAAAATTCGTTCCCCTCTTTTAAAGTATCTCCATAGCAATTTTCATCTAATTTGCTTAAGTATCAGTTTAGCCATTTAAGCCGACACCTTAATAATTTGATTGGTTCAAGCATACACTTTAATTTGCCCATAGTTTATATGAAATATATTTATGGTTTTTAAATTACGCGACAAAAACCGTTTTGTCGCTTACGCCCTCTCCATTTCTTGCTGTGCGATTTCTTGTTTTCTATAAGAGGCCGAGCCGGCGTCTCATAGAAAACAAGCAATCTAAAACATATCCAACACGGTTTTTTACTTTAACGCGGCGTCGCCAGATAACGGATAGCTAATAGATACGCTTTCGCATTTATAATATTAGTAAAGACGAGGCTGGTGTAGAATTTTATACGTAGGAGAGCCATGCTTCGGCACGAATGGGCCGGCTCCCTTCCCTTCCCATCCCTACCCTCCCCTATTACCCTATATTCCCTCTTTAAAGGCCAGCAACGCACCTCTTTTGATGCTGCGAGTGTCTTATGGGCGACGGAAGTTGCTTTCCATCAGGTGACCCGTTTGCTCGTTTGCCCCCTTATTTCATAAAAAAAAATTGTATGAAATGCAATGTCCAGTGCCGTTTACAAAGCCTCTTTGACAAATGGCGGCCATTTTTAAAAACAATAGCATTTGGGATTAGTTTTTCAGTCTGTGGCCGAGCTGGCGGGCTTCCAACTCTAATGGCACGATATTTGAAATTATAATCCTTATTTGCCTGATATATGCACGGATGGGATGAGATCTCAAAACAGATGGTCCCAATCCGGGACTAGAAGTTTCTACTCTGTGTGTCGAAGTCCCACTTTTTGTGAAAAAGGTTATATAGTTTTTCTTAAATGAGTACCTATAGTGCCTCAGGAAAGTGAAGAAATTAAAAAGTGGCAACATCGTAATGTCATCCTTTTTTTCTTAGATTGATTTGAAAGGTATGACACTACGATGTTGCCACTTTTTAATTTCTTCACTTTCTTAACGCACTGTACATGGCAAACGCTGTACATGGTACATGGCACGTACAAACGCTGCATGTAGGAAATACAAAGCGACCACCGTTCGATACTTTTATCCAGTGCTTTTCAACCTTTTGTGATGTGAACCTCTCATAAAGTTAATATACTTACCTATAATTATGGAACTTCTGGTGTAAAAAAAAAACACTTCGCGGCCCCCCCACCCATTGCATTTTATAAAATGAATACATTGTATGTTTATGAATGTATTGCTTTGGTTTCAATTTCAATCCCTTTCCTTCTAATAGTATAAAGTATAAACTTTCCTTTGACTTCCGCCGTTTTCGAATTTTAGCGAGACTAACAAAATTTAAAATTACTTTTTATTTACATACATTATTAGATAGATAACATTTTGCAAATTAAGATTTATTTAGCTAAACAACTCCAAAATATAAGATGCCTTAGCTTCCAAAAAGGATAAAACATAATCGTACCTTTGTTATGACAAAGGACCAGGACAAAGGGTGTGTCAGACACATCACACGCGGTAAAAACACTTCAAGGGCCGTTATACACTTGAGGGCTAGGGCACAAGAAGTGAGAACTAAGAAATACGGATATCACGAACTGTATCCCTTTTCTTGTTATAATGTTTAGTTCATTGTTTATTATTAAAATATATACCACAGATTACTAAATATTTATTACCTAAACTATGCGAATCCATTTTAAATGCAAAATAATTGTGCCTGTCTGTGTGTCTGTCCGTCTGTTACCTCTTCACGCGCAAGCCGCTGAACCGATTTAGCTGAAATTTGTTACGGAGATACTTACTTTTTATCCCCGAAAAATGTACGGTTCCCTTGCGATAAACAAGGTAAGAATTACGAAAACAGATTTCAGGGACAAAGAAATCAAAAACAAATAGGGCAGGCCGCAGGAAAAATTACTATTGGTAGGTATTTTTATACTTTTTTCAGCCCTTTAATCGAAGGAAAGGAGCAAAACATCCCAATAAAACCTGTGTAATGTGTATCCAAACTTTGAGGATCCAAGCATCACATTCTTTGTCACAATAATTCACAAAACAATGGTTCCGTCTCCGAGTAAGGACTTTCAGCATAGAATGCGTTGTTGTGTGCTCAGATATGGACTTTAAGTTAATGATAAAAATATCCATACTAATATTATAAATACGAAAGTGTGTCTATCTAACTATCTATATATCTGTCTGTCTGTCTGTTACCTCTTCACGCCCAAACCGCTGAACCGATTTTGCGGAAATTTGCCGGGAAAGGACATAGGATACTTTTTATAGCGGAAGAATGGGCGGTTGGAGTTACGGGCGTCGTCTAGTTTGCAATAATTTACATGACAGACCAAGGCAGCGGACCACAGCGGACCTTGAATACGCTACGTATAAACTACTAGACGTTCCGCGCGGCTTCGCCCGCGTACGGCGTAAATTAGATATTTAACAGGCAAATTAGTCCACAAAAAATAGCCTATGATCCTTCACGTGGTCTACTTCTCATCTGTGCCAAATAACAGAAAAATTGCTCCAGTAGTTCGTGAGATAAGCCCTTTCAAATAATTTCCCCCCGTTTTTTCCACATTTTTCTCTATTTCTTCGCTCCTGTTAGTCTTAGCGTGATAAATTATAGCCTTCCTCTATAAATGGGCTATCTAACACTGAAAGAATTTTTCAAATCGGACTAGTAGTTCCTGAGATTAGCGCGTTCAAACAAACAAACAAACTCTTCCCAATTATAATATTAATAAAGTATAGATAAACCTTATATCTTTCTCTTTCACGCTGGAGGAAATGTCTCTGATGTTTGTGAGACAAAAATCTGCTCAAAGTTTTGCTTTTAGTGTCGCCTCCGTGTTTTTATCTTCCGCAACTTCACCAACCTTTTCCGTAATTGATAAAGTTGGGAAGAAAAACAATCATTCAATAATCACCGGACATATTTGCGAACAATCTGAAGAATCCGCTTAGTTGGTTTCTACTTTCTGTATAACACCCTGTATAAAAAAGCTATAGAATGCTGCAAATTGTCCCAAAGGTAAACCATAAAGTTAGTTCTCTATTCCGCTAGGTATATAGGTACCTAGCGGAATAGTGAAACAAAGGCCTGAGCAAGAGAGATGTCACTATCAGTAACATTGCGTGGTAAAAAGAGACGTGTGATACATGACAGCAGCACTCTTTTTTGACGTCCAGTCGGCACGTGCCGCACGTTGACAATTTAATCTCATAGAATTCATGTTCAATCATGCTTGTGTAAGTGTATACGTACACATATTTTTCACACAGATGAAAATCAATTTCGGTTTCGTTTGACAGCTCGAGATTGTTGCTCTTTTCCGCTAGGTATGTTTACCTCATAAAGTTAATATTAACTTTATGAGGTAAACATACTAATATATTTTAGTAATATTATTAGTATCAAATACTAATCCAATTAAGTATCCTTTCTAATCATTGTATTATACACTAGTTGACGTCCGCAACTCCGTTGTGCCAAAATTTGTTTATCGCGCGGGAACCGTACATTTTTCCGCGATATAAAGTATTCTAATGTCCTTTCCCGGGACTCAAAATAGGTGCCTCTATAGGTACTAAATTTCCGCAAAATCTTTTCAGCGGTTTGGGCGTGAAGAGGTAACAGACAGACAGATAAACAGATACACCTTCGCATTTATAATATCAGTATAGTATGGATAGTGGAGGTATACTCATACTATAATGTTTCTTTTTCCGCAAAATCTTTTCAGCGGTTTGGGCGTGGAGAGGTAACAGACAGACAGATAGACAGACACACCTTCGCATTTATAATATCAGTATAGTATGGATAGTGGTGGTACACCTACTCATATAATGTACCTATCTTTAGAAAATATTATTAAAATCCCCATTTAGGGTTAAAACGAGGGATGGTATTCTAAGCTAAAATTCCAATTTGAAGTGCAAAAAATTTTACCACTGAAAGGATTAAAAACTAAAAAGGTAATATAAAAGGACGAAGCCACCGTAAAAAGCTAGTGGTTAATAAAACTTTAATGTAAATGGGCACAATTTACAGTCCCCTTAACAGGAGCTATTTTAACATTAAGTACAGTTTAAGTTTAATGTTCCCTTAAATATAAATGAAATTATCAAACATTTTGTAAGATGGTTCATTATAAGTTTATGAGTTTTTGAATGGCTTTTAAACAACTAACAACGTGGGTGTTGTAGTTTAAAATCCGACTTTATGTTATTTATCATTAGATTTATATTTGCATGTTGTACTTAAATGATTTTCAAGATGAAAAGCGACATCAAATCAAGTGAAACTCTTGTATTTGGCCTGTGTAAAGAATTACAAGGTTTTTGCGATATACATATCTTTACTCTTTTAAAGTGTGTATGTCTGTTACCTCCATACGCTGTACCGGTCGGCGCAGGTTTGCCAGACTTCGGCACGGTGTTTGTGTGCGTGCGACTAGACGTTTACGTATACGTGGGAGATCCATGCTTCGGCACGAATGGGCCGGCTCGACCGGGTAAATACCACGTTCTCACAGAAAACCGGCGTGAAACAGCGCTTGCGCTGTGTTTCGCCGAAAGAGTGAGTTTACCAGAGGTCCAATTCCCTTCCCTATCCTCCCCTATTCCCTTCCCTTCCCATCCCTACCCTCCCCTATTACCTCTTCCCTCTTAAAAGGCCGCCAACGCACCTGCAGCTCTTCTGATGCTGCGAGTCTCCATGGGCGACGGAAGTTGCTTTCCATCAGGTGACCCGTTTGCTCGTTTGCCCTCTTATTTCATAAAGAAAAAAAATAAGTTGATAAAAAAACTATGCAATAACTTCACCGCGGCAGTCCCCGAGTGTTACGTACGTATTTTTTACTAATTTACCCTATTCCTATGTTATTTCGATGCTCCCATCCTTTTTTGTCCCTGGATTATAACCTCCTTCGTTTTAGAAGTCGGTTAATGCTTAATTAACGTGCACAAGATGGCCACCGGAGTACACAACAAACAAAGTCGTTAGCGTTGCTCATCCTGCAGACACGGCGCGTAATTACTCTCGTGGAATTAACGAAAAACGAAAAATATCGGAACTATAGTGTATACTTTTAGGGTTCCGTGAAAGAGATAAGCCCTGATAATTTTGAGTAAAAAATTTAGTTTGTTATTATTTTCAGCAATATTCCACGAAATAAACTTCCACCTTTAAGTAAATGAGTGAGTGTACGCATTGGAATGCGTACAGCACCTCCCTCCTCCCACACTGCCTATGCGTACACTCGCATGCAAGAACCTGCAAACACCACCACCACACAAGCAATAATGCTGGTAAATCCGTGCAAGGCCCCTCACCACCATGCAGGTTGAAAACCTCGACGCGCGTTTCGCCCCAACACCGGAGCATCCTCAGGATGTGGACTCTACGGACAACGTCCGTCAAGTCATAGTCAGATAATTTTGAGGTCCGTTTGTCTGCCAAGGCTTATTTCGGGACGCGTAGAACTCTACCTCCCTGGTAGAGCACACAGGTACGAAATAATAATCACACGGAAATTAAATTATGTAAGAATTTGACAGTTAATGTATGCGGCTAACAGTTAATAGTGATTAATAATTCATTTCTTGAGTGTGGCAGTGGGTAAGCTTTAGAGCAGGGGTTCCCAAACTTATTTTGTCTTTACTTTGAGAAAAAAAAATGTTTGGCGCCCTCTTTGTTTCACCTACTTTTAAATTAAAACCTCCACAACGCCCCCAGTTTTTTCTTGGCACCGAAGGCACGGCACGGAAACGGTGGAAGCGGGAAGTGGGAACACTGGCCTTCAGCGACCACAAGGCGGCGTTTTCGCCCACTTGGGGAAAGGCTGCTTTAGAGTTTAGATGCTAATATGGTCGATATTTCTAATTACTTACTCAATAAAAAAGAGAGGCAGACCTTGTATAGTTATCCATTATTTATAAAACTTAAGAGGATACACCAGGGGTTAGAGAAATGAAAAAAAAGCACGTGTAATATATATAGCTGTCTCCCTTACCTCAAGCCTATATTGCAGAACGCGATAGAGACAACTGCAGAAAATCCAGAAAATCAACAATTCGTTGTCCCCTGATTCCTTCTCCAAAACTTAACCGATCTAAGTACTTTTTTCATTAAAGATTAAAAAAAGGCTTGAGCTGTGTTCCTATGTTTTGCTTTTTTTTTGTATATTCTAGCCAAATCTGTTTTCTGGACGTTTAAACACAGCGGAAAATCTGGCCAATTTTTTTGGGTTTTTGAACGTTCATATCTTATTTAATAATTAAATTATGAAAAAAAAGAAAACATAGGGACATTGTATTAGTGGCCGTAGATATTCAGGAAAAAATTATAACTCTACTAGCATTATCCAGGGAGGAAACAGGGGGTAACGTTTGTATGGAAAAAAGGGCGGTGTGGACTCCTCTTAAAGTTTCGATCCCTTGAAAGTTGAAGCCATCAACAGATCAAACTTCTAAGTTAACGGAAAGATGTTAAAGCCTTTTTTGATCCAACAAATCTTAACTTTTGACATTCACAAGTGAATCAAAACTCATTGGGTACTTTCTCGTTAATCTAGAGTCTAGACTCCTGACTCTAGAGACTAGAACTATGTGTTAACGTTTTTTTAAGATAAATAATAATATTAAGTACTTATACTTATTGTAATTTGTAAGTAGAACTACAACTTTTTGTTCTTGTCTATAAAGACAAAACATTATAAAGTTTTCCTACTGTATTTAAATATTTTTATGTAACATTTGCCATTAAATTATAAAAAGAAGAGAAAGCCTTTACTAATAATAAAATGAACACGGAACTCAAAGTATGAGAATCCGACTCGCACTTGGTTTCTCAGTATTTCCATTAACTTTCGTCGGCCATTATCTTCCAATTTCAAAAACTTTTTTTGAACATGGAACAATTTATCTTTGAAAAGATGGGATGTCGTTGACGGTAAGTTATTTTTTTTTTATCTAAACATAAACTAAGTAGGTACACGGTCGAAAATAAATATGAGTTCCACTGAACTAAATTTTAATTTTAAATATCAGCTATAATAATATTATTTAGGCACCTACTATGCATGACGTAAATCTTATTTAAAATCATGAAGATCTGCTGAAAATAATAGTTTCAAAAAGATACAAACAATACGTACGAGCAAATTTAACCGAATTTTAGGATGTATCGAACTATACAACTATCAAGTTCCATTGTAAGTTTTATCTTAACTAATGTACCTATAAAGTATCAGGTGAGTGGCTTCGGAGTCGGTAAGCCCTTTTGAAAAGGGTTGATTTCGCCCGCTTGTTGGGAAGATACAGAAATCCCTAGCGCACACTATACGCAAAAAATTCTGACGTGAAAAGTTTTTGAGATGGATAAAAAAATAAAAATGTAGAACTGGCGTCCTGGATACGTGACAAAATTGAAAATGCATAAGATTATCCGGGGGATAATAGACCAGCGAACTGACAAAGGAGAAGAAGTATTAAAGAATTAATAAAAAGTTTAAAAAAAGTTAATCGCAATCACATTGTATCGACGCGCGTCATGTTACAATATAGTTAATAATATGAACTGCAAATAAAATAAATATAGAAATTAATCTCAGATTACTATTATAATTAAGTTCTTTTGGCTTTTGGTGATGGCCTAAATATTATGTATCTTCAGTGCCCAATTTAATATTATGATATTATTTTGAGGTATTAATATATTATTACCTATTCAGAATACAAGACACTATAAGCTTTGATTAGCATTCCAGATAGTAAAAGATCGTTTGCAGGTTAAATATTAACATTTAATTTAGATTAGGGTTTTCAAATAAGAATACCCGGCAATTTGCCGCATTGATACTAATGTTTTGCCGTAGGTATTCTATACGTTGTGAGAATATTGCCTACTAATAGTGCCTCGAAGATATTCAGACCGATCGAGGAGTTGTCATTTTAGACGTAATATCTTTTAGAAGCTCCAACTTTCAAACAAACTTTAATAGCGTTTTCGACATCTGGAACTGCCCCGGGGCAGGGCAGGCAGGGCAGGCCGAATGGATACGGAAATAGCCGAACAAAACCGATGATCCACGTAGCACGTGGACTTAGTACTAGTGCAATACGTAGTTTATGTTCTTAATATTTTAAACTTCGGCTATTTTCGTATCCTTTGGGCCCGCCCGCGCCGGCCGGCCCTGCCGAAAACGCAGTAAGTATGCACGGGTCTAGCCTGATATTTTGTAAGTGGGTCAGTCGATTTGACAGTATTTTCACTTCTTTTAATATACATACTTACGTGATTGTCCTAACTTAGGTTAGGTTAGGACCACTGCTCTATATTTTGATACGTGTGTTAGCCACGTCGCACACTATAAACTTACGATTTTTAATATAGACAAGTAGACAACATATTAAAAATCGTAAGTTTATAGTGTGCGACGTGGCTAGCACACGTATCAAAATATAGAGTTGCAGTGGATAGGTTTTTCAAGAAGTGGTTCAAGAAAACCATTTTCTCCTCACTTCTATTTTAAAATGCTTTCGCAGAAGAAGATATAAATAAGATTTGGTGAAGGATTCACTATTTTATAATCTAGCCTTGAAGTTTAGGGTCTTGTTACACTGAAACGCATTTTTAAAGATACTACTTTCGTAATGATTATTGACTAATGCACCATCTCCTTAATGAGTGATTTTCATTTATATTTTTTAATTTTAATTTTAACAATTTTAACTAGATGGCGTAAGGATAGACACTTCTAGATTTTCTATTGGTTCCTCACCGATCTGAAATTATCTGCAGGTTGGCATCACTGACTACATATGGGTTGTGTTTCCAAGATATATCAGTGTACTGTCAAGTGTGACATAAATCAAAATATCTTCAACCTAAGCGATCATTGGCCTAAGTGATTAGACCAGTACACTGGTAATAGTTTAGGAACACGCTGACATAATAAAAACTTGTCAAACTGAAACTTGACAACTGAAAGAGTTTTGGCGGGCATGTCACTTTCAAACTTCTTCTACTTTTATTGTTGGTGTGGTTTTTATTATTTTTTCCCAAATTGTGTTATTTGGGTTTTTGATATTCATTATTGGTAAAATATTAGCCATTAAATATCCGTTATCTTGCACAAGTGCAGGTAAGATGTTGTCAAAACCAAAATGTATTATTCCTGTGACATTTGGTGTGAATATAGGTAAATAGGGCTATTTCTTCCGTGAATTTTAGCTAAAACGTCGTTTTAATAACTTTATTAAGTATCCTATTCATTGGAATATTATTGCGTCTTTTTCAAATTGAAATGTATCAAGTTTTACATTCTTTTGCCCAATTTTGTAGCAATTATTGATGGTATTCCCTGGTATTACCGATAGTTGTCTACCCATACGCCATCTAGTTACTAAAATGGAAACTGTTTGACAATCAAATTAAAAAAATAGGAAAATCCCTCATTAGGTGTACCTATTAGGGTCAGCTCGTACTGCAGCGTCACGACTGACGAGGCGATGCGATGTGATTTAAATACCTAATTCGTTCAAAACTAAACTTTATTTACTCCATAACAGATTATTACCTATAAATAGGTACATATTATGATAAGGTCAATTTTGAGTGGCTCATTCATAAAATTTGCACTGCATATTGCATCGCCCCATCACGTCGCATTGCAATATTAATATTCAGAACTGACTTTTAGGAATTACTAATTAGGTTAATTCAACTAATATAAATTATAAGATAAAGTGTTTCAATTTTGCCTATTATAAAACGCTTAAATTACGCTGCATCATCAAGAGCACCTGGTTTCGTTTTATTTCATAGTGTGGTATCAATAGTTTAGTGTAATAAGTAGCAACATCTGTTGACACAATTGGGAAACTTTTGTAATGAGGATATTATTTAATCATTCAAATCAATCAAAGACTAAAGTCAAATGTCACAATCAGCTTATAGTCTGTGCTACGCCCAACCATAGACAACGACAACCTGTTTTCAGTTTTGACAAAGTTAAAAGTTTTCATCGAGATAAATATGACGAGTCCTACAATTATTTAGATAAAACTTATTAAAATTAGTGAAATTAACCATGACTGTGTGGCGAAAACTCGAAAATGAAGATTGCTACGCTGTCGGTAAGTACTTTCCATGTTACACAAAACAAAAAAGTTATAAAAGTTTGTTGATAAAAAGTACAATGATTCCCGTCATACATGCCTCCCGCAGAGAGATAAATATAAACATTGTATCATATCCTAGCCCCAAACTACTAAACCGTAATTATTTATCAATTATCACATACTAAGTTTTGGAATAATTAAATCACTATGTCGCCAAACTTTAACTCAATCCAAAATATTTTATCTAATATTATCAATAACAATAAAATTTTATTCTGTTTTATCTCATGTATTTTCATATCACGCTTGCTTTGATACTCGTTAAGTACAGAGCAACGAGTATCAAAACATTGCCTCTACTGGAATGAGGCTCAATCCAAAATATTTTATCTAATATTATCAATAACAATAAAATTTTATTCTGTTTTATCTCATGTATTTTCATATCACGCTTGCTTTGATACTCGTTAAGTACAGAACAACGAGTATCAAAACATTGCCTCTGCTGGAATGAGGAAGAAATATAAAATTATTTGTAACGCTATGATGATTCTATGAGGAACTTATTGTTACTATGAAACAATGTTTATATAGGTTGGCTCTATTAATCTCTATGAAATAAGCTTATGATTAGGCCCCTGTAAGGGCTACTGGCGCCTGTGTGCAAAAAAAGGATTTTGGCGCCCCTTTTAGGCAAATTTTTTGGGTCGTTGGTTTTGGCGCCCCTAAAGATGGCGATTTGGCGCCCCTAGAGGATGGCGCCCGTGTGCATTGCACATATTATGGTAGCGGGGGCCCTGAGGCCATGTCCAATAGGTCATTTTACCCAACTGCCTGAGAAAGGGGGTAGCATTTTACATGTTCCATATCATTGTTGCACCTGCCAAATCCTGTATGTGTTTTCAGTCAAATTTTCAGCGGTATACTGACAATAAACTATTTTATTGAATGATTATTGGATTGATTATTGTTCCTACATAATAAAATTTGCCACCATACTGCATTTTTAATTTATTGGTTTACATATTTACTTTACATATATCTGAGCAAACTATTACATAATAAATACTGGTAACTAATGAAGTGGTTAAATGTAAGTAAACCAATAATTAATAAGTATATTATGTTGTTAACAAGTTGGGTTTAATCATGCGTTACATGCTATTCAGGTGTTATAAGCATTTATTATCTAAGCACTAAGCAGTAATTAACTACTCGACTAACTTGATTTGACAAGTGTAACAAATGAGTGATACCTGGCCAAATATTATACTATTGAAAATGTATGATCTACGTAGCCTAGTTTCTTTTTAAATGTTATGTCCGCTGAGACTTTATCAGTGGCACACTTAAAGATAATAATAAAAATAGTAAACTGCTAATTTTCAACAACATAATTTTTAACCCCAATTTTTTTTGTGACCCGCAACACAGACTTTTTTTTTTATGAAAGCAAACAAGCAAACGGGTGACGGAAAGCAACTTCCGTCGCCCATGGACACTCGCAGCATCAGAAGAGCTGCAGGTGCGTTGCCGGCCTTTTAAGAGGGAATAGGGTAATAGGGAAGAGTAGGGATGGGAAGGGAAAGGAATAGGGGAGGATAGGGAAGGGAATTGGGCCTCCGGTAAACTCACTCACTCGGCGAAGCACAGCGCAAGCGCTGTTTCACGCCGGTTTTCTGTGAGAACGTGGTGTTTCTCCGGTCTTGTGCCGGAGCATGGCTCTCCCACGTAAGCAGACTATTTAAATTTGTGTGTGGCCCGTATCACAGAATATATTATATTAATTGTACCAACCGTATAAAAAGGTTGAGTACCACTGTGTTAGACTCATTACACCATATCTAAAAATGCCTTAAATATGAATATTATATTTTTAAAAACAATTAATTTTTACTTTAAATTAGAAAATGTAAGTTTTCAAAAATGTTTGTAAAATCCTTCGTTTTAACGTTATACAGCAGTGGCCTTAATATTAGACCTTGGGGGATGCCACATTCTGAATTCATAATGTTTAATGATAGTTGAAAAGTTTTCGTTTTAAAACTGTTTAGCTATGCAGCAAAAATACTAGTTTTATAGTGCTACTTGGTCTATAATATTACAAAAGACTCATTATGGATATTTTTGTTTAAATTATATGATAATATATTTTGGAGATTTTTTAACTGAGTTCAATAAAGGAGGATGTTTTTTTTTCAATTTAAGTAGCAGAGAATTAAGAAACGTGTGTAAAATTTAAAAAATCATAAATGTATGCCTTTTAGTCCTTTGCAAGCTGTTATAGTAAACAACAAAATTGTTTCAGCGTGGTGTTATGAGATAGAAGACAGTCAATCAGTGTTTATAATATTGGTTAGGATTTTAATGGAACAAAGATTCCATCCAACTAGTCATTCTATTAATGTTATTTCCTGTTGTTTTCTAACACAATAAACTGAACCACAGACTAACGAAGAAGTTATTCTGTAGACAAGGCAATGTATTATTATGTACCATCGAAGAAATTGATTCATAGGCAGTTGACAGACCTACGTCATTTGGTCCGATTATGTTAATTAAATGTTATCAAAAAAATCAAAATCAAAATTGTTTTATTTCTGAATAAATTTAAAATAAATGTTTTCAGAAAGTCCTACATGATGCCTACCACCGGTTCGGGAACTAACCCGGCGAGAAGAACCGGCGTAAGAAACTCGCACGGGGCCCACTTTTTTACCAAAAAAAGTGAGAAAAAATTAATCTTTTAAAATAAAGTTTACAATTTTGTAACTAAATATTATATACAATATCCACATACATAATTGTAAGTCCTATAATAATGAAGAAGTAGCCTTGCAAGAAGCCATCCTACTCCCAAGGTGTGCCATCGTTTATGAAATGTTAGCTGTGATCTATAGCCCCCTTTACTTTCAATCGATCAGATTCCGATTAACGTGCCCGATTCCTTTGGACCTGATTCTTTAATTACGTATGTCGTTTTGATCGTGAGGTCCTTAAGCGCAAAGACGACAGACAGACTATTAGTAATATTGCGCAAGTCAGCCATCTGATATGAATCAACTTCTCTGATAGAACAATGTAAATAAATAAACACCTGTACATGTATAGTCTGTCAAGAAAGTAAAGAAATGAAAAAGTGGCAACATCGTACTGTCCCTTTCAAATCAATCTAAGAAAAAAGGGATGAGACTATGATGTTGCCACTTTTTAATTGCTTCACTTTCTTGACGGACTATACATAATATTTTTTATGCTACTAGTAGACGCCCGCAACTCCGTTGCTTCAAATTCGTCTATCGCGTTGGGACCGTACATTTTTCCGGGATGAAAAGTATCCTATCTCCTTTTCCGAGACTCATGAGCCAGGCCACAACACTGCGTTGCGGCGTCGTATCGCAAAAACAACGTCGCACAGAAATGCGATGCGTTGTCACAACGCAAAAATGTCATCGGAAATCTCGCTGTCGCGTTGCTTTCCACGATGCGTTCTGCGACTTCGTAGATTTTTACGAATCGACGCCGCAACGCACTGTTGGGGCCTGGCCCTATCTCTATGCAAAATTCAACAAAATCGGTTCAGTGGTTTAGGCGTGAAGAGATAACAAACAGACAGACAAACTCGCTTACACATTTATAATGCTAAGGGCCTGTTTTCACCACTTTCTGATAAAGTGCCTAATAGACTATTCACAACTTTTTTGACAGATTCTCCATACTTGATCTGTCAAGTTAATTGGTGGATAGCCATATCAGGAAGTGGTGAAACAGGCCCTTAGTATGGATTATTATTATTTATTACGTATTAATAATAATTACTCCCTATCAACGCAGCTTCAAACATGCAGGTAACATACAGTAGCTAACATAATATCATTAGCTGCATTATTTGGGGCGCCTTATCGGAAATTTTTATCTGGCTTTATCTGTTTGATGTTCGATAGGGCGAACGGAAATTTGACATTGTGCGTTGGTGAAGGGCTCTCATGGAGGTTATGAACCCTATGCCCTTAATGAGGGTCGTAAGATTTTATAGGGCTAGTCACTAGTGACTGCAGCTTCTTTCACGGATTCTTTCACGAAGTTACCAACTCTAATTTTTAACCGACTCTATATTGTATCCCTTGAAATTATTTTAAATTACTTACTAGTATTAAAAAGGGTTGTGTAAAAAGTGTTTTTTTCTGTGGTAGATAGGCAAAATGACTATATTTTAAAAGTTTAACTTAGCAAATCTGTCAGTTTTACAATTAGTGCCATACTGGTGGATGAAATGTTGTCATTTTTGGCTCACGTTCAATGGTAGATGGTGGTGTTGATGATGATTACATTGACGCCGTATCGTACAGATTTCCTAACTCTATGGTACATATAATTTAAAAGTTTAACCCGTAACGACGCTCACATGTGGCATTAAAAGTTTCGCGAATCCGGAGTATTGCACTTTGGGGTTATGAGTGCATATGCGATGACATTTTATAGTGGGTCACATCCTGTGTTAATAAAATGTGCCGCGACAATTTTAGTCCTGTGACTTTTGACTGGATTGCAAAATACATTTTTAGTGTTAATCATAATATTATTCTAATTTCTGATGGAGAGTAAGGGTCAATTCAGACCGCAACGCGACGGGTATCTGCATTTCTAAATTTGTATGGATTTGACAGATTTGCAAGACGTCTCGCGCTATTGAAATCTGTCAATTCAGTATAAATTTAGAAATGCATCTACGCGTCGCGTTTAGGGTCAATCAGACCCCAACGCGACGCGTAGAAGCATTTCTGTATGGATTTGACTGACTTCAATTGCGTGAGACGTCTTGCAAGTCTGTCAAATCCATACAAATTTAGAAATGCATATCTACGTGTCGCGTTGCGGTCTGAATTCACCACAGGCTGATATTCAGGAGTTTGTGAGCACGACTCACTGTCTTCTTAACGAGAATTCGCTCATGATTTGTTTCCACGCGAATCCATCTCCCCGCCCCACCTGAGGAAGTCCAATCAGTCCCCACTCCCCATTCAATGAGTCACAGCACCTGATTGTAGTAAATCAGCCTTGAACGCAATTAATAGGTTATCTGTACGGACGGGAAAATAGTAGATGTACCTTTGGTCCAAACCATTGACTAAAGGCTTATTTCACCACTTCCTGATAAGTGCCGGATAGACTATCCACCAATTGACTTGATAGATAGAGTATGGGGAATCTGTCAAAAAAGTTGTGAATAGCCTATCCGGCACTTTATCAGGAAGTGGTGAAACAGGCCCTAAGGGGTTTTTATTAAACGGACAAAAGGCCCACAACTGCAGCTCCTGTGTCGCCAGGATCAACAGTGGTAACCAACCACGAAAACCCTTTGATATGATCTCAGGGGTGCCCGGAGGGGTACGCTAAATCTGTCTTGGGACCCGCAACGAAATTAATCAGTAGAAAGGTAGGTAGGAGTAGAAGATATCCAAGACTTAGGGTCAATTTAGACCGCAAAGCGACGCGTAGATTAGTTCGCGGTCGCTTGCGGGCTGCGGGAAAGATCGGAAAGCCGCCTTTACTTTCAATCGATCAGATTCCGATTTACTAGCCCGATGATTCCTTTGGATCCGATTCTTTAATTTCGTATGTCGTTTTGATCGTGAGGTCCTTAAGCGCAAAGACGACAGACAGACTATTAGTAATATTAGTATGGATAAGACAGACGGACGTCGGATAGACAATATGGATGAGCTATTAGTATGGACGAATTCTAAAGGTGAGATTCTCCATGCGAAACGACTATTTAGAACATTTGAATATGCAGAGTAATGCCGGGTTTGAGGCTTTGTCCCCGAAATCTCGGCTTTGCATTGGCGATTCTAATTGTTCTATTCTATATGAAATACAAAGGATTTTCAATGTAAGATGGGTGTTTAAGGTTCTAAAAAACTATGTTTAAGTAGGATTTTGTTTTACTGGACTGCGTGGGGAGGTTAATTGTTTTAAGTGGAAATGTAATTGTTCTAGGGTTCTACAAAACTCTAAGGGCCTGTTTCACCACTTCCTGATAAGTGACGAATAGGTTATCCACCAATTAACTTGACTGATCAAGTATGAAGAATCTGTCAAAAAAGTTGTGAATTCGGCACTTTATCAGAAAGTGGCGAAACAGGCCTAAGGGTCAATTCAGACCGCATTGCATGCATTTCTGTAATGAATTGACAGATTTCAATTGCGTGAGACGTCTTTCAAATCTGTCTGTCTGTTACCTCTTCACGCCTAAACTGCTGAGCCGATTTTGCTGAAATTTGGTATGGAGACACTTAGAATCCCGAGAAACGACATAGGATACGTTTAATCTCAGAAAAATTTAGGATCTCGTGCGATTAACAAGTTTTGGCGCAACGGAGTTGCAGGCGTCATCTAGTAGACGAATATACAAGGTGTAACAAAACTAAGTGATAATACTTTAGGGTGTGTACGTGTTCCTTGTAGAGAGCTCACTGGGAAAGTAGCAGCGCTGAAATACCAAAAAATTTTTCACTTGTATGCGGAAACTTGTCACGCTCGGGCCCTTGCCCATACAAAATTGAAAAAAAAAATTCGTCTTTCAGCGCTGCAACTTTCACAGTGAACTCTCTACAAGGAACACTTACACACCCTAAAGTATTATTATCACTTATTTTTGTTACACTGCAGATGTACCTACTCTAGTAGAAGTACCAACTCTACCAAGTAATAGCTTTAACTGCCTTATAAGAAAATTAAAATAATTATAAATGTTACCCACTTAATCTACCTTTTACATCCAGTATAAATTCGTATTATCCAACCGCAGAAGAAATTACATTTCTAACATGTAATATGTATTACACGACCTGACCCCGCAACTGATAAGGGTAATACGGTGACTTAGTTTTGTAATAATTAATTGCGCCCCCTATCAGCTGACCCCAGCTGAATTATTGTCTTAATTAATTTCAGAGATAGATGTTCGCACTTGCTATGAATTAGGGAGTGGTACAAGTGAACGCATTGCAGACAAATGTCCAATTAAATGACGCCAGCAACTCAGTAATTTTTTCCGTTACATGTTGGACTCAAAGTATCTCCATGCCAAGTTTCAGCAAAATCGGTTCAGCGGTTTGGGCGTGCAGTGGTAACAGACGGACAGACAGGCAAACAGAGACACTTTCGCATTTATGTATAATATTAAGTATGGATAGCTGGTTTAACTTTGAGTGACAACTGTTTTTGACCGACTTCCAAAAAGGAGGACGTAATACGTTTGGCTGTATGTGTGTTTTTTTTTGGATCCACGTTCCCATGAAATTATCATCAAGATAACATCCTTGTAGTTCTGTAACACAGGTTTTTCCCAACCCGCTAATCGCCCCCACTGGCACCATACACGCATTTTGGCGACTCAGTGTTATTGTTATGCCAAATTAGGACGCGCCTTTATTAGATGTTCCGTGCGCCATGTTACATGCGATTACCAACCTTATTCGCACTTAATAGAGACTATGCAAAACATACGCAACGACACCATACAGGGTGCTTGGAACAGTTGGTCAGACATGGTCTGAACTGCTAATTAGGTTTTAAAATTCTAGACTGTGCTTTTAACGGGATTAGTCAGTATTTAGTCAGGATATTAGTACTAATTGGACTAGAATAGTTTTGGTTAGGGCCATACTTCTAGCGTGCCATTGGTGCAATAGGTTTTACCGTTGTGAATGTTATTCTACCTAAACAGAGTATAATAAATATAAAATGCCTGATGTTGCTTTAAGCTTCATTCGCTTGTCTACTCTATGTCTATGCCAGAATTAATTGAAATCGGCCAATTCTTTCGGAGCCTAATCAATGCAATGAAACAAAATTTTCCTCTTTATAACTAGTAATATGTTTGTGTAAAATTTTTATGGCCCAATTCATAACAGTAGGGCGTATAATATGAGGGACACCAACACAGTCTAAAGTATTAATACCACTTTGTTTTGTTACATATTCCAAATATAAGAGTTCATTGTTAAAGTAGGTGAAAGAGCTACATTTGACTTAAATATCTTCTTATATAGAAAATTCTCGTGTCACAATGTTAGGCCGCGTACTCCTCCGAAACGGTTTTACTGATTTTGACCAAATTTTATACGCATATTCAGTGGGTCTGAGAATCGGCTGCTGGGTACATTTTATATCGATAAGTGTAAGTTGAATAAATAATAGTAAATTATTACAACTCGAGACTGACGGCGACCATTGTTTGTGCGACGGGATAGCGATGGACGTTGCCATGGTAACATACTTATTTAGTTACTTCAATAAAATAATACGGGCGAAATACTTTATACGGCAAATAAACTTTTACCGGGACAGCTAGTGTTTCTGTAAAATGCCATAAGCGTCATGAATGTACCCATTCAATTATATAGGAAAAAACTCTTTCGACGATGCTACTTTTACAGTTAAATCTATTTGGGTGAAAAAACACTTATCATAGACCCCAAAAAATCACTTGGTTTTATTACACCCTGTAGAATTCAATGTGAACAGCGTGCAGCATAAGTGCAGTTAGACAGCTGCACTGAAGTAGATTGTAATTAATGATTGATCAAAGATTTCTCATTCCAGCCATATACAACTTCAACTCGTCGTCGCATCTCCACCTGGCGCTGGAGGTGGGAGAGCTGGTGCACATCGTCAGGGAGACGAGGAACTGGTACTGGGGCTCGAGTCTGAGAAGAGAAGCAAAAGGTGCTTTTCCCAAGAACTACGTGACAGTACGAGAGACCAATGTTGACAAGTGAGTACCTACTAGGGAAGTCTTTCCCAAAATGGGCTATAACGCCCCATTTTGGTCGCTGAAGACCTAGAGGGGGGCAGTGTAGGACCCAGAAAAAAATGGGGGCGTTGTGTAGAGATTTTGGGATTGATTTTATTGGGATGCATTTTAAATTGAAACAATTGGGGGCGCTAAAACATAATTTGTTTTCAAAATGGACAGTAGATAAAATAAGTTTGGGAACTACTGTACGAGTTGGTGAGATCCACGACGATCCTGTTGATAGTAGTAGTAGGTACTATTGATACTGTTATTTTAACGATCATTTTCTTATCACAACAACTTCTGTTATTGAGAATCGACAGTGGTAACTGGTAACCAACCACGTAAACCCTTTGATAGAATCTCAGCAAGCAAATTTGTCGTATAATGCGGGCTCCACACTCGCGGCGCGAATCGCGGCCGCGATTCACGGGCGCTACGCGCCATGAACACGACGCGGATAAATACGCTCGCAATCTTCGCATTCACGTTCGCGCATTTGAGTAAAATGGACGTTGAAGTCACTGTTACTGCTGCTCTTACATAGTGTGCTTATCAAAATGTCGCGAGCCAAAAAACCGACACCGGGGAAAGCCGCGAAGCGCGAACGCGAAGCCGCGAAACCCTCCACACTCGCGGCTCGCGGGCTTTCGCGCCGCGAGTGTGGAGCCCGCATAACATGCAACTAAATTAATCAGGAGAAACATAGGAGGCGTAGGAAGTATTCAGGATAGTAGAAGTGTGATATTATGTACTAGAAGTGCACACAGAAGAATAGCGACCTCTATAACAGCGCGCTTGCCCCTATATTCGACAAATTCCCGACCGCGACATTGTTCTTATTATGACAAGTGTCAATTCTTAATCCCTCGGGAATGTGAAGATAAGGACCGTGTACACTTGTTTTTTATTTTTTTTAACAAACTATGTAAAAATGAAAGTTTTAAGTTAAACGTTAAAAAGTTACTGACGTAAAACTCCCCACTAAATTATAATCAATAAAAACTGTACGCGAATCTGTTCAGTTGGTTGCGTGATGCACGCTATATTTTGGCTTTTCTAACAAAAACATCTCAAACCAAATCTCGGCATCACGAAAAAGAAAAGAATATTCGATAAATTCCACTTATCACTGTCAAAGCAATGACAGTTTAAGGTGGCTTTCCGATCTTTGACGCAGCCGACCGCGACCGACAACAATTCAAATAAAATGCCACTTTATGACCACGCATATAGGTTTCATTTTCTACCGACATATTTGGTCCAGCGACTCATGTCACTGCTGCTTTGTAGTGGCGTAAAGCAAAATGAAACGTATGTAACGTATTGGAACGAAGTTCCTTATCGCGCCTTCGGCGTAAAGGAGGCTAGAGGTTTTTTGAACATTAGAAATAAATTTGTTCCATTCGGATGTCCCTTGACACTTCTCATTTTTTTATGTCATAAAGTGGCGTTTTATTTGAATTTTTGTCGGTCGCGGTCGCTTGCGGCATAGATCGGAGAGCCAAATGTAGTTGTTCGGCATATTTTCTACTGGCTAAAGTTTAACATACATTTTCGTCCATGTACAAGGGCCCTTACTCTCAATCTCAGCCAGCCCCCACTGCATTTTTAACCTAATTCCTATAAAAATAAGGTCCTTTGTTGTACAAGGTCCCTTACGTCCCAGTCAGCGCGGGCGTCGACCCCATTGATAATGCGTGAATCATGGTGGCCCGGGCACGCTAATTGAAATATAATCATTGCATTATACACTTGAACAATTTGTCATCATCATCACCATCATCATCATGGTGCTGACTGCTGATGATAATGAGAAATTGTCATCTGTGAATCATGGTGGCCCGGGCACGCTAAATGAAATATAATCATTGCATTACACACTTGAACGATTTGTCATCTGTAAATCATGGTGGCCCGGGCACGCTAATTGAAATATAATGATTGCATTATACACTTGGTCAATTATTTCTCATCATCATCATCAACGTCATTGATCAAGAATTATATTCATCATCATTTAATTTTTTTTACTCATACTAGACTAAAGAAAATTTTTATACTCATACTAGACCCGGTGAACTTCTTAGGAATATTACAGATCACTCTATGTAAAGTCCGGTCACAGGATAGAGAGAAATTCCTTCATTGAAGATTGTTTGTTTTTTTATTAATCAGACAAGTAAAAGTATTGGTAAGTATCTCTTTTAGGATATTTTAGTAAGCGAAAGATACAAATAACACCAATTATAGATTTTCTCACTATAAACATAAAGCACCTATGTTAACCTAGTAATTTCAACAGAATATTGCCTTCATCTACCAACTTTACCCATGTTACTCTACCATTTCAGATGTGGCGAATGCGCACTCACATACTGCTGATGATAATGAGAAATTGCCATCTGTAAATCATGGTGGCCCGGGCACGCTAATTGAAATATAATGATTGCATTATACACTTGGTCAATTATTTCTCATCATCATCATCAACGTCATTGATCAAGAATTATATTCATCATCATTTAATTTTTTTTACTCATACTAGACTAAAGAAAATTTTTATACTCATACTAGACCCGGTGAACTTCTTAGGAATATTACAGATCACTCTATGTAAAGTCCGGTCACAGGATAGAGAGAAATTCCTTCATTGAAGATTGTTTGTTTTTTTATTAATCAGACAAGTAAAAGTATTGGTAAGTATCTCTTTTAGGATATTTTAGTAAGCGAAAGATACAAATAACACCAATTATAGATTTTCTCACTATAAACATAAAGCACCTATGTTAACCTAGTAATTTCAACAGAATATTGCCTTCATCTACCAACTTTACCCATGTTACTCTACCATTTCAGATGTGGCGAATGCGCACTCACATACTGCTGATGATAATGAGAAATTGCCATCTGTAAATCATGGTGGCCCGGGCACGCTAATTGAAATATAATGATTGCATTATACACTTGGTCAATTATTCCTCATCATCATCATCAACGTCATTGATCAAGAATTATATTCATCATCATTTTTATCACACAGCGACACGAAAATTTTTATACTCATACTGAACCCGGTGAACTTCTTAGGAATATTACAGATCACTCTATGTAAAGTCCGGTCACAGGATAGAGAGAAATTCCTTCATTGAAGATTGTTTGTTTTTTTATTAATCAGACAAGTAAAAGTATTGGTAAGTATCTCTTTTAGGATATTATATTGAGCGAAAGATACAAATAACAATAATTATAGATGAATTTCTCACTATAAACATAAAGCACCTATGTTAGCCTAGTACTTTCAACAGAATATTGCCTTTACCAACTTCACCCATGTGACTCTACCATTTCAGATGCGGCGAAACAGTGGTGGCGTCTGCTGGCGGCGGCGGAGTGGTACACGATATAGCGGTGACGTTGCGAGAATGGCTGCAGCACTGGAAACAGCTTTATTTGGTAAGGAATAAGGGTGGTTATTGCTTGTATTTCGCATTCCCTAAAAAAATACCACTAAAGTTGAAATTGAGAGCAGAGGCATTTGAAAATGAAAATAAATTGAATAAGAATTTGTAAACAATTCTGTGCCTCGTTACTGCCTGACACTTGGCAAACGTAAATTCCGAGGTAACAGCAAACGGGTGATACGATGGCACAGACAGACATGGACGGATGTCCATCTTATAAAACCACTCTTTTATTGTCAGGGGATAATTTTATTATCGCCAATTTAAGGGGGCGACTAACCCAAAATTTTCGGTTTTATAATTCACTAGCTGTTGCCCGCGACTTCGTCCGCGTTAGTATAGTAGATCACGTCCCAAGTATTATTTATTGTACAAAAATATTCAATGTACAGCATTGACTTTCCTACGATTTTATTATATATCAGATATTCCGCGCGTTCCGCGCGGCTTCGCTTGCGTAATTTAGGAATTTCACGCGACCGTACATTTTTCCGCAAAAAAAATAGCCTATGTCTCTTAACGTGGTCTATTCTTCATGTTTGCCAAATAACATAAAAATTGCTCCAGTAGTTCTTAAGAATCTTAAGATAATAAGCAATTTCATATAATTTCCCCCGTTCTTTCCACATTTTCCTCTATTTCTTTGCTCCTATTAGTCGTAGAATAATAAAATATAGCCTTTGGCCTTCCTCAATAAATAGGCTATCTAACACTGAAAGAATTTTTCAAATCGGACAGTAGTTCCTGAGATTAGCGCGTTCAAATAAGCCCTTTCAAATAATTTCCCCCCGTTTTTTCCACGCTTTCCTCTATTTCTTCGCTCTTATTAGTCTTAGCGTGATAAAATATAGCCTATAACCTTCCTCAACAAATGGGCTATCTAACACTGAAAGAATTTTTCAAATCGGACCAGTAGTCCTGAGATAAGCGCGTTCAAACAAACAAACTCTGCAGAATTATAATATTAGTATAGATTTTTTTCATTTTTATGTATAAAAAAAATACTAAATACTAATATATATAAAAATATACTTGAAAATAACCTCCGAATTGTTTCGTTTTTAACCCCCGACAAAAAAGAGGGGTGTTATAAGTTTGACGTGTCTGTCTGTCGGTCTGTCTGTCTGTCTGTCTGTCTGTCTGTCTGTCTGTCTGTCTGTCTGTCTGTCTGTCTGTCTGTCTGTCTGTCTGTCTGTCTGTCTGTCTGTCTGTCTGTCTGTCTGTCTGTCTGTCTGTCTGTCTGTCTGTCTGTCTGTCTGTCTGTCTGTCTGTCTGTCTGTCTGTCTGTCTGTCTGTCTGTCTGTCTGTCTGTCTGTCTGTCTGTCTGTCTGTCTGTCTGTCTGTCTGTCTGTCTGTCTGTCTGTCTGTCTGTCTGTCTGTCTGTCTGTCTGTCTGTCTGTCTGTCTGTCTGTCTGTCTGTCTGTCTGTCTGTCTGTCTGTCTGTCTGTCTGTCTGTCTGTCTGTCTGTCTGTCTGTCTGTCTGTCTGTCTGTCTGTCTGTCTGTCTGTCTGTCTGTCTGTCTGTCTGTCTGTCTGTCTGTCTGTCTGTCTGTCTGTCTGTCTGTCTGTCTGTCTGTCTGTCTGTCTGTCTGTCTGTCTGTCTGTCTGTCTGTCTGTCTGTCTGTCTGTCTGTCTGTCTGTCTGTCTGTCTGTCTGTCTGTCTGTCTGTCTGTCTGTCTGTCTGTCTGTCTGTCTGTCTGTCTGTCTGTCTGTCTGTCTGTCTGTCTGTCTGTCTGTCTGTGGCATCGTAGCATCCAAACGGGTAGAACGATTTTGATCTAGTTTTTTTTGTTTGAAAGCTGACCTAATTGAGAGTGTTCTTAGCTATGGTTCATCATCATCAGCCTGCTCCGTGCTGAAAAATCGTGGTTCATCTGGTTCGTGAAGGGCTGATTAGCAACTTGCAGTCGCTTGGTGGGCTTTATTGCATTCTAGTTCGTGACATTTACATGTTAATGGAAAGTTGACCTGGTGCTGCAGCATCACCTGGTAATCAACAGGATACCCAACTCCTCACCAACTTAGAGCAATGGTTTCGTGTTTGGGCTCATTTTAACTGCGACAACTAGTAAGACGTAGATAACCAATAAATTTTTGCATGCTGCTGCTGCAGCATTACCTGGATTCTATAGGAGCCGAGCTCCATATGAACCCAAAGTGGAGGTTTCATGTTTGCACTCATATTGACGGACTCATCTAAAAGGACATTCCTAGATGGTATTCATTGGGATATAATATGATCCTGTTGATAGGAATTATTCTGCACTATAACCAACACAAGTTTAAAAAGCATGAAATAAAATTAAATTAATAAATATTAAATTTAAAAAAATACCCCGCCAAACAACTTTAAAAAGTAATGAAATAATATATTTTACTGACATTAAGTTTAAATAATTCCTAAGTGTAAAGTGATATTTTAGTCCATAATTGTTGTCAAGGTGTGTCGGGGGACCGCTAATGTAGACGTTTGATTTCACATAACAATTAATATTATAGTTTAAGGGTCAGTTTTCAGCGAACCAAAAGGAGACAATCAGTGAAATGGCGATACATAATGTAAAAGACACTGTTGGCGGTCCCCCGACACACCGTGACAACAATTATGGACTAAAATATCACTTTACACTTAGGAATTATTTAAACTTAAAGTCAGTATAATATATTATTTCATTACTTTTTAAAGTTGTTTGGCGGGGGTTTTTTTTTTTAATTTAATATATTTATTAATTTTATTTTATTTCATGCTTTTTAAACTTGTGTTGGTTATAGTGCAGAATAATTCCTATCAACAGGATCATATTATATTTATATTTCCAAGAATTCAATTTGAGCAAAAACACGATATCTTAAAATTTTCTCGATAGAAAAAATCACAAAGATACATCTAATCACGAATTTTTCATATATTGCCCTAACCATGCATTGAACTACGTTAATATTTTAACACATTGTGTAAAATTCCATCGTTGAGAAACCGACCTAGCGGATTTTTAAAATGTATATTTATCGAGTTATTGTGAAAAACTAATTCGGCGATGAATCCGCGTCGTCCTTTTTCACCTGGCATAATATGAAAGACGGGCGTGAGTGTGAAGAGAGAAGGACGATGTTTGATTTTTTGGGTTAATCGCCCTCTTAATCCTCAGTTTAGCTGTCATTATTTTACAATATATCTTTCGTCTCAATTTCAGACAAACGACGACCGCTTCACTTTCATGGAGCTGAGCATGCGAGCGCTGCTAGCGCTTCGCGCGCAGGCCGCGTCCAGCGCTATACCGCAAGACGAGCTACGACGTGTCGCCAGAACCGCTATATTCACTATTGACAAGGGGAACAGGTAAGAGTGACAGCTGCTTAATGTTAATTGCTATATTATACGACACACAGAGTGGTAGAGATACGAATGGGTACGACAGACAGAGTGGTAAAGAGATGGCAAAATGATATTTTTGTAAGCTCAATCATACACTGGAGTACGTACACACGTACAGGTATAAATTATAATGCTCGTGAAGGGACCTCAATCTGGAAGGAACCTCAACTGCAAAATGGCCCTAAAGAACGCCTCAGTTGTCACCACCTTTGCCTTTTGTCGACACTTTTTGCCTCGATATACCTTGTCAATAGGCACGATGACTATTTTTTTTTTCTTATTGGTAATTGAAAGACCCTTAAAAATAGAAACATTGCTGAAAGATTAACTCTGATAGCTTAAAAATTCACCAAGATATGACAATTCGAACATCTTATAAAATAAACCTGCCCGAAACGCTCCATACAAAGTGCTACAAAAGTATGACGTCACTCTTTCGTAGTTTGTACGCATCGGGGGAGAACTTTGTTCGATAGGTATATTGAATATTGCGTTTATGAAAGTTGTTTGATAACGAAAGTTGCTTTTAATTGCATAAGTTATCGAATGGTATACAAATATTAAGAAATTTTATTGAAAAATTCGACTTGAATATCCAACTTTCAAGGCGCATAACAAAAAAATAATACAAATGCTATCAAGCTGAAATTTTGGGAACACTTATTTTTTACCGTGATTACTTTATTTTATTAACAAAATTCGTTAATCTTTGACCTTGTCATCATCCCTATTGTCATGCCTGAAGTGCAAACATTATACGTAATGTATCTCTTTTATGTATCTCTTTTTACATTATTATTCTCTAAATATAAATCCAACCAATTAAAAATATAAGTTTTAATGAAACTCGTAATTTCCAGATCGCTAGGCATGGAGCTGGCCATCAGGACGGTGAACGGTCAACTCGTGGATCCCCTCATCACCTCCACCTTCAAGCTGAATGGTCTACATGATGAGGCGAATTCCAGGATCGATAAGAATATGGTGAGCTCCAGTATTTTGATGATGAACTACACTGCTAATTTGTCTCGATCATATCAGCTTTCAAACCAGGGGCCGTATCACGAAACCGTTTCGAGACTCAAACAATCGTACGAGAATGCCGCGTCCTGCTCTAACAAACGTGAAATGACGTTGTTAGAGCAGGACGCGGCATTCACATCCGATTGTTTGAGTCTCAAAACAATTTCGTAGTAGCCCTACTTAAAATACGTTTAGCACTCGGTGACTGCCACGGCATTACTATTGCATAGCATTTCTTATCAACTTATGCAATTCTAATTCGCATACGTCGCACGCACACTAACACCGTGCCGAAGTCTGCTGAACTAAAACGACTTTAGACGATTCGGTTGCCGCCCTCAAAGCCCGCGATAAAATCTATGCAATAGCTTAAAAAACCAGATCAAAATCGGTCCATCCGTTTAGATGCTACAACGCCACGGATAGACACACTCACACAGACATATTAAACTTAAGTATATTTTTTTCGTTGGGGAGAAAAAAATTGAGAGTTTCAAGGGACACCCGGATGGAACGAAGTTGTTCCTTATGTACAAAAAACCTATACAGGTTTTTTGTACATAGCTGCGATTTTTTTGTTGAGTGTATACACACTCAACAAAAAAATCGCAGCTACACAACACTGTTCAATGCGAGTTCGCGTGTCGTTACAACTTTTCGTCTGGCCCCCTTGCGCAACGCGCGATAAGGAACTTCGTTCCAAAATCTTAACGTGATCTCAGAGCTGTTGATGTCCTTCAAAACTCGCTGAAACTGTTGAGCATGATAGCGATTATTAAAGTGAAAATATTTTTATGTCCGTCTGTGTATTTCAGGAGACAACCCCCAGTAGACCGATAAGTCAGACGCCCACCGCCCGTACCTACACCGTAGTCGGGAAAGTGACCAACTTCGTATGCCGAGTGTCAGTCACGTCAGAACTGTCGCTAGCCTTACATGACTCGAGCGGGAACAAACTGACCGAAAGCGTATTGCTGCGATGGCCCCCACCACATTTGGCGGCCGTGGATCTGCATATGAGACCGACGTTCGTGTTCACGGTGAGTTGAAAGTTGGTCAAGTGTCCTACGAGGTGTAGAAATGTCCTACGAAATTCGAAAATGACCTACGTGATGCAGAAACGTTTTACGTGACGCGAAAATGTTCGGTAGATTGAGAAAATATCATTAAAGTTAGAAAAATGTTTTTTTTATGTTAGTATAAGGTTCTTAAGAGTTGAATAAGTGTCCTACAAGATGCAAAAATGTCCTACATTAGAAAAATTTTCGCATAATGTTGGACATTTTTAATATCCTATAACACAGTAGTGTTCGGTCAGGTGAAAAACTGTCCGATTTTGATTATTTACCGGTAAAAGTTATTAAAGCTGCATACAACTTTTTTTTTAATATAAAATAAGGGGACAAACGAGCAAACGGGTCACCTGATGGAAAGCAACTTCCGTCGCCCATGGACACTCGCAGCATCAGAAGGTGCGTTACCGGCATTTTAATAGGGTAATAGGGAAGGGTTGGGAAGGGAGTAGGGGAGGGTAGGGAAGGAAATAGGGGAGGGGATTGGGCCTCCGGTAAACTCACTCACTCGGCGAAACACAGCGCAAGCGCTGTTTCACGTCGGTTTTCTGTTAGCCCGTGGTATTTCTCCAGTCGAGCCGGCCCGTTCGTGCCGAAGCATGGCTTTCCCAATCTTTAGTTTGCGTCTTGCAGTAAAATATAAATAAAGTAATGTTATATTGTTTATTTTTAGGATCTGTCAAGTGATATAACAAAGAAAATTTTCCTTGTCTGTCATGTCGTAAGGCTTGGGACGATGGAGCCACAGAATATAGATCACAGGTAAATATTTTTATATAGTCTGTGTTTTTCCTGCTCTTAACGCCCAACTTGCCTGCCCGTCTGCTTTAATTTTTTTTGCTCCCCGAAAAACATTTAGAACAAGTCAAAATCAAGCATGATTAATTTACTCCTATAGTGGATAATTTACTCCTTTATTACTGTACAAATAATTGTTTGAGCCACCTTCTAAATTACCTCTTTCTTTTATGTTCAATTAAAAATATGTTAGAGCTTGTCTAATTTAAAATGACGCGCCCCACCAATTCACTAGTTGATATAAATGAAAAAATTAAAAGAATGCGAGGGAGGGGCGCGTCATTTTAAGTTAGACAAGCCTTACTATTTATGCTATTATGTATCTGTATTATGCATGCACTAATAAATTTACATGATGTGTCAGGTTGATAATTTTCAGACGCAGTTCGATGTGTTCTACGGGTTCGGCGAATCTACTCGGTGCGATACGACGGCCGTGTGGCGTAGCTGTCACTGAAGTGACACTGTCACCAGGACACGATACTAAGGAGATACAGCTACCGTTCTACCCGTTAGTATCTTATTCTTCCGCTCTTACTAATCATTTCAATATGTCGTCCGTATTTGTTACGTTTGAAAAGAAGATTCAAAAACAAAGACAAAGCATTGTGAATGTATTGAGTAACTTTACAATTAGTAAGAAATAATTGTTGTATACTTCCCGACTTACTAATAAAAAGATTAACACTGCTTACAAACCGACGACCCCTGTGGCTCAGTGGTGAGCGCGCTGGTAGCTCAAGCCAGGGGTCGCGGGTTCGAATCCCGCCGACGGAACAAAAGACGGAAAAAAATTCCCGGGTCTGGATGTGTATTAAATATATGTATGATATAATAAAAATCTTAAACATAATATGTATAGTATAAAAGTATTAAATATATTTCCGTTGTCTGGTACCTGTAACACAAGTCCTTTAGGTACTTAGCGCGGGGCCAGACTGACGTGGTGTGAAGCGTCCATAGATATTATTATTATTATTATTATAAACGTCATAGTCCAAGTCCGTCAAGTCACTTATCTAACCCATCGGACAAAGAACACTGTATAAGTAAGTCGTCTGTACAAACTAGTCGATATAGAGCCGCATACATATGTCAATACGTATGTGTTGCACCCGTGCACGCAAAATAAACGCACATAAGTACGCAATAATTGCGACGCGTACGCAAAGAGCATCATCTGACACAATATTCAAAGTACCTGTCAAGCAAAAATTTAAGTTACTCGCAATATTTTCTAATTCCTGACTTCATTATTTTAGATGCGAAAAAGAAAACATGGACTCGTTACTGAAAAAGGTGATAGCAAATAGAGACCCGAAAGATCAGAAGCAGACGCAAGGACTATGGCTGGATATACAACTAGTGGAAGGTGATATGAAACAGGTAAGAATGGAAAGTATTCAGATATTTTGGTGTTTTTACTCAGTACTTTGCTACGTCAATGAATTCTGAAGTTATAAAATAAAGTAAATGATGTCATTTTCCAATAAAGCCTAACGTTTCTTTAAAAATCATTGAATACGTCCAATCCTATATCTTGGAAATCCTGTGTTGGTCCAAAATGCAAGTCCAAGTATCACGTACGTAAGTAAGTACCGAGACGCCGGAAAAAAAATAATTTATTTACAGAAAATGACGCTAGGGGCAATTTTGTGCGACTTTGATTGCACTATATAAAATCAGACCCAATCGGTGTCGGAGATATTATTAGAAATCAAACTGCAGTGCAGTGTTATCGTCGTAACTCGTTATATATATTTTTTTCAGATCCAGCAAGAGAACGCCCATCTCGTCGCGCGACCAACCGCCGTCGCGCGCAAAATGGGATTCCCCGAAGTGATCCTACCGGGCGACGCGCGCAACGACCTGTACGTGACGCTGGTCAGCGGCGCCTTCAGCAGAGGGGGGAAGTCCTCGGACAGGAATATTGAGCTGGTCGCGCGAGTTGTGGACAAAAACGGCAAGATTATACCGGTAATTAGTATAAGCTCAGTACTTACAACAATTAGTATGGTAAGCAGCAAAATAAGAAACCATTTCGTATAACATGAGTTCCAAAATATACCTGACTGTATTGGCCAGTGCCCTTGACGTCAAGAATGGTTGGTCCCGGTTATATTTTCGGCCCTTGCATCGTTTCACTTGACAAGCTTTTTTTTATTTTTCAGGGTGTGATATCGCGCGGAGCGGGTATGCCTCTAGTCAACGAGTATACGTCTATAGTGTATTACCACGACGACAGACCACGCTGGCAGGAGGTTTTCAAGGTAAAATAATGTTATTATGATGAGTAAGGCTTGATTTAAAATATGTATTTTTATAATTTTTGTAGATATTATAATATGGTAGAAGATCTAAACTACCTTCACCAAGCTGATAATAGAATTAAACAGAATAAATTATTTTATGACGAATTTCGTGTGTAAAAAAAATATGTTAAGAATGGGTTGGCATAAAAATGAATAAGGGTTCAGTCTCGAAAACAGCGGCCAGCAGGGCGGGAGCGGCGCGTTTCAATGTATAGATTTATATGGATATTCCGTCTAGTACGCCGCGCGCTGCTCGCCGCGTCGCTGTTTTCGAGAACCGGTCCATATAATGTAAACGTTGGAACGCGCCGCCGCCGCTCCCGCCCCGCTGCCCGCTGGTATCAAGATTTAAACACTAATTCGAATGTTATTCGAAATATCGTGTGTAACTAAGATCATTATTTATAGTACCTTCTTTAATGTTCTAACTAAAACAACCATGCATTTCATAGAACTTTGCGTCTCTTATTCTTATACATATCAATTTATCTCTTTACAGGTCTGTCTAAACATAGAAGAGTTTAAAGAAGACCACATAGTATTCTTCCTACGTCACCGCAGCTCCAACGAGGCTAAGGATAGAGCTGAGAAACACTTCGCCCTGGCTTACTTACCGCTGATGCAGCGAGAGGGCACCACTACGCCGGATAAGGCGCATAATTTGGCCGTGTATAAGGTAACTACTGAAGTCTTTTTGATGTTTTTTTTTTATGAAATAAGGGGGCAAATGAGCAAACGGGTCACCTGATGGAAAGCAACTTCCGTCGCCCATGGACACTCGCAGTATCAGAAGAGCTGCAGGTGCGTTGCCGGCTTTTTAAGAGGGAATAGGGTAATAGGGGAGGATAGGGAAGGGAAGGGAATAGAGGAGGGTAGGGAGGGGAAAATAGGTTAGGGGATTGGGCCTCCGGTAAACTCACTCACTCGGCGAAACACAGCGCAAGCGCTGTTTCACGCCGGTTTTCTGTGAGAACGTGGTGTTTCTCCGGTCGAGCCGGCCCGTTCGTGCAGAAGCATGGCTCTCCCACGTATAAATGATGTTGTCTGCAAATCTGTCAAATCCATACAAATTTAAAAATGCATCTACGCGTAATGTTGCAGTGGTAACTGGTAACTGACCCAAAACTTACTAATTAAGTAGAACAAAAACGAAAACATTACAACTTATCTTTCTCTGTTGTCTTAGATCGAATACAAGAAGACCAGTTCGACCGCGACCACAGAGGAGATAGAGACAGAAGCGAGCGCCGCGTGTCTCGGTCTGTGGTCGCACCGTGACAAGCTACCGGCCGGCGCTGATAAGGGGCTGACTCGAGGGCCGCTAGCGCTGATACCGAGAGACACTCTGACGGTCGAGACAAAGCTCTGCTCGACTAAGTTGACTCAGAGAGGTGAGAGGCTGATGTTTTTATAACTTGAGCTAGGCTATGTGGTTACAGAAGATTTAGGAATTTGTCCATAAACTTGTCTGTTTTAACTAGATTTTGAACCTTTTTATTTTGAATTTTCCGAACGTCTTTTACGTGCATATATACGCAATTGCGTGCACATGAAAAGTATTTTGCCTCTTTAGTAAGTTATCATAAAATACTGAATCGTTACTTGAATTAACTGTACAAATAAACTTGAAAAACAAAATGTAGAAACTAGAAAGATATTTACTGCGTTTTCTAAGAAATATTAATTAAAAAATTACAGAGGAAATCCTCGGCGTACTAAAATGGAGTACGCATCACTCGGAGGGAACGCTACGTGCGGCGCTGCGGCGGCTGCTGCGAGTACCAAACGACGAGCTAGTCAAGTTCTTACAAGACATATTAGACGCGCTGTTCTGTATATTGACGCAGGTAAAATACCACCTTATTGTATACGTAATAGGTTTTGATATGGCTTACACCGCGGTTGTTACATGTGCCCAACTATAAGCTAGCACAGTGTGTTTATGGACGAAAAACCCTCCTTATGACAAACATAATACGCTCTAAAATGGTGTACGCGTTACTTTCACAACATGCTAATTATTTTACACACATAATTTTCAACTTAATGCCATAATAATACGATCTAAAATTGCGTTCTATTTTACATGTTAATACGTTTATGACATCTACAGGTGGACGAAGATCAAGAAGACTATACAGAAGAGAGTTACGCAGTCCTAGTATTGGACTGTCTTCTGCTGGTTCTATCTCTTGTCGCCGATCACAAATACCAACATTTCCAACCGGTGTTACACGTGTATATAGACCAGAGCTTCTGTGACGCTCTGGCTTATGAGTAAGTTATATAAAGTTAACTTAAATTGCATTAAAATATTTGTAATTTACTTTACGTGGTTTTTCAGTCGCGTACGATAATCACGAACTTATTACCTAATCCAACTTCAATAATTTTAACCAAGAAGGGAGGATATTTCTCAATTCGACCGTATATATGTTTTTTTGTCTGATCATCATTAACTTCGTCATATAAGGACCGATTTTGATGATTCTTTTTCAGTTGGAAATAGAGTACTTCACCGAAGGTCCTATTATAACGAAATAATATTTCAAGTCGGTCTCTTTTGTTACTTATGTCAATATTACTTACAGGAAACTAATATCGATCATGGTGTGGACGATAAGCTCGGCGGAAGCGGGGGAGGCGGGGCCTAAGCGGCTGCTGCAGTGCATGAAGTGTCTGGAGAGTCTGGTGCGACTGCTGGTGCGGTCGAGACAGCTGCGCGCGGCGCTCGGCGCTCAGCCCGCGCCGCCGGACCTGCCGCACTACTGCCCGCAGCTGAAGGTACAGTGTTGCTACAGACCACGTGATCAGGGGGCGGGGCCTAATCTGCCGCACTACTGCCCGCAGCTTAAGGTACAGTGTTGCTACAGATCATGTGATCATAGTGCATAGGGCGGGGCAAAAACAGTGCATGTGTGTAGTTCGTGCTCATCTTTGCAGAGGACTATGACAATGAGACGGCGAGATACATACTGCATCTCGCTTAGTCTTGCGTGTTGACGTTAAATGTGTATTGACGTCTGTACGCAAAATTACATGCGTGAGTACGCAAATATACGCCACTCTCTAATTCTGCTAATTTCAGGTTATTAAAAATAACAAAACATGTTGCTTTTAGATTATACAATCACTATATTCTACTTCACAGCGTCTTCTAGAAGCGCTAGTCTGGCTGATGCGGTGCGGCGACCACGCGCTAACATGTCAGGGCTCCGCGCTGAAATATCTACCGCACGCCATGCCGCACATGATCAAGATATATCCGGACACTGAGTTGAGGTATTCATTCGTTATTCGTGTATTAAAAACAATCGAATTATATTATAAGGTATTGAGTGAGACTCAGAGTCAATTCAGACTGCATCGCGACGCGTACACGCCTTTCTTTTGTATGGATTTGACAAATTTCAATTGCGTGAGACGCCTTGCAAATCTGTCAAATCAGTACAAATTTAGAAATGCATCTACGCATCGCGTTGTGGTCTGAATTGACCCTTATTGTCAGTTCCTACTGCAACGTTCGCGTAGATGCCGCGAGATCCATTAACTACACAAAAAGATTCACTTCTATAGACCGTGCAATCCACGAAGACGCGCCCCACCACTTTTTTATATACTATAAACGATTAGGAGAAGTAGTGGGGCGCGTCTTTGTGGATTGCGCGGACTATAATTGACAGATCTTAACGAATCGTCATTACACTTATTAATAGCGACGTCATACAAGTTTCATTGAAGTCTGTTAAATCAATCTGCATCTTTTTGTTTAGTGAATAAAGTTCAAAAAATGGTTGGTTGGTTTTGAGTGGTGGAACCTGACGAAACTACGAAAGTCCACTTATGACTTAATTTATATAACAATACTTACAATACTACCTAAATTTCATTTCAGTGAATATACAGTACTAGCGCTCGAAGCGTTGCCCCGAGGAAGGCTGTCAAACCAACGCCTGCACGCGTTGCTGGAACTAGCGAGGGGCCCCCTGGGTTCGTCGCCGGGGCCCCGGGCGAAACTGTTGCCCCACCTCGCCTGGACGCTGAGGAATCTACTGCGGGCCCCAGCGGAGGTGAGCTATTAGAATTTCTTAGCCCTGGCCATTTAGGCAAGATTTTTTCGTTATCGCTTCGTTATAGAATCACAAAAATGTACGGAATTGACACAAGCGTTCGTTAATATGACGTTGAAGTTCGACTCGTCTTATGTCAATTCCATACATTTTGATCGGCGAGTCTATAAAGAAGCGATAAAGAAAAGATCTTGGCTCACCCCTGATTCACAATACGCAATTCGACTTGGAATACAAAATTACGCGACATCCAATAAACACTCGCCTCGCTAGGCATTGACCAATGATAGCACGGTAAAGTTTCCGAATCTGAGTCGAACGGAAATCGTGAACACTTGTTTAATTTATTACCGAATTCTTATTTTTAAAATGTACATAAATTTTTACATTTTACAGTTTACACTTTACTTGTTACATACACCTACATGATAATACTCGACAAAAATGCTCCCAAAATAGTTAGGACTTATTTTATTCGAAATATACTATCAGAGAAATTGATTCATAGGAAGATGACGAACCTACGTGATTTGGTCGGGTTGTGTTTGGAAGCCCAACCGACATAATATCACGACTAACTTTGACTTGATAAAACCCTACCAAATAACATAGATGAATAAATAGTTCTGATGGTATTTGTACTTTTCTACTTTTTGTTTCTTTTCTAAAATGTTTCAAATACTCAGTACCTCCTATCACCGAAATATAATTCAAATATTAATCGTTCAAAATTATGTATAACAATTTTTCGTTCATGATTCTATTTCAAAATTCATACCTTTGACTCAAATTTTTACATTTCGTCATTTCGGGGTAACAAATAAATCGTCATTTCTGTCATGATAAAAATCACTCGTAACTTGTTTCGTTCTAATTAAATAAAAACGCAACTTTCACCAAACACCAAAACACCAACTCTCTTACTGAAAATACACATTGGATAACTTACACAATCTTTTCTCCTTACATCTTAGAAATTTCCCATGATAGACAAGGATAGAACATTATAGTCTGTCAAGAAAGTGAAGAAATTAAAAAGTGGCAACATCGTAGTGTCATCCCTTTTTTCTTAAATTTATTTGAAAGGTTGCAACACTACGATGTTGCTACTTTTTAATTTCTTTACTTTCTTGACAGACTTTCATCAACCACCTTTCTATCCAGTGTGTATTTTTATAGCTAAAGGAGTAGGTTCTATGACACTCGCACATTTTATCATATAAGATTATTTAAGTATACAATAATTAGCACAGATTTGTTAAACGATGATATTTTTGTCATAAGTTGACCTTGTGTAAAAAATAAGTAAATGAATGATGTTTTCAAAAATATGGTATTTTAGTCTATAGCCGTGTACTGACCAAGCGAGCAGCCTCGCGAGGCAGTTGCTCGGTCGGTCAGGACGTGCCTCGCCCGAGGGAAACGCATTTTTGTCGATGCTCAAAGGCGCCTCGGTACGTTTGCCGCGCTCACTAGGCACGTCGACCGCCGACCCAGCAACTGCTTCGCGAGGATGCCGCGCGAGGCTGCTCGCTTGGTCGGTACGCGGCTTATAGTTAACTAATATAGTTGAACACAGAAAACAGTACAATTTTAACAAAGTGATGACAGAGTGACATTATAAAAGTCTTTGCGTACATAATGTGAGTCTAATGGTCAATTCAGACCGCAACGCGACTCGTGAACGTATTTCTAGTATTGCATGACGTCTCACGCAATCGTCTGTCAATTCAATATAAATTTAGAAAATATGCATCTACGCGTCGCGTTGCGGTCTGAATTGACCCTTAAGCAACCCTAAAAATAGTTAAGGTCAAGACACTATATGCCTAGATGTGCCCTTTATTAAAATATAATAATCTATGCTCATTATCTATTTGTGAACCATCGTCATAATCTGTGCTAATTGTTCTTAGTGTAAGTTAGCAGTCACTTGTGAATTAACAGTGTGTCCGTCCGTGTTACACCACATGCGATGGTATGTATGCACAATGCACTATAGCGGCCGTGGAGGTTAGAGCGAGATGGCGATACTAGTGTCTATGGTCTACTTAGATAATTTAAGACACCTAGTCTATAATTCACCAGTTTTGATAGCGAAGTTAGTTGTCAAAAATGTATGGGATACGACAAAATGCATCGCACGCGCCATGACACTTAGCGATGTGTATGCCACTACGGCATATTACTTAGAAACTTATTTTAGGAAACTTTGATGCAGCTTCGTTTCTTGTTTGATTCAGTGCGTTTCCTATAAAACATCAATAAAGTCTCTTATGGGGATACCATTTAGTAGAATAGGAAATGGACTGGATCGAACAAGGGGCGAAGCTTAATGTCGCATAATTTTTTTTTGAATCGGGATACTGGAGACAAAGTAAAGTTGCCATTGTACAAAAATGAACTTTACATCAACGTATTTGGGTTATATTTCCTATAACTTGACCTTGAACTGTTTGCAAAAAAAAAAGCATTTTTTTAAAAAGCAAATGTATTGGAAACTCGCTCTAATCTCGATGGTCATAGACGCGAGAGTCGCCGGGCAGGTCTGTGTACGTGTCGCAGTGTGATGAGGTAAGCCACGCTATGCATGATGCCTGCACGCACTGTACGTAGCATGATTGCATGAAATTGTCCTCTCAGAGGTTTGAAGCTGATGTTCTTTAGGCTTAGTTTCCTATGACGTTTAGTAGGTGTTACCTAAGTGTTGTCGTATAGATTCTAGACTCTATGGCAAGCCATAATAAGTTTACATTGCCACAGTAAATGTTACTTGCAAGTAAAAAAATTGTCTTCCTTTCTCATTTACTCTTTAGATTCTTCTATTTTCATTCCCATTTCGCACTTTTCAATCCACTTTATTTTATGTCTGTAGTGTTGGGCTTCTTTCTTTTATATTCCAGAGTTTTATCTATTAATATTACCACTTATTATAATATTATTGTCATTTATGATACTTTTTCTTGATTTTTAAAGGTTTATATTACATGCCCTTTAGTCAGTCTGTCTTCCTACTTATAGAATTACATTTCAATGTTATATCATTATCCTTTAGTATAAAATCTGTTGTGCATGTGAGAATCGATGGAGATGCATGGTATTTGTGTCATATTCGTTTTAATAGCACGAGTCTAAGCCTGGTCGTGGAGTAGGAAGAAATTCGGTCATTGACCTAACGCTTTTTGTTTCTTTCTCTCAACACGCGAACAAACGCATATCTATACAGATATGCATTAGAAAGAGAGCTAAATATTCATGTGCGAGTGATCGAAACAAATAGCGACAGGATTCGATGAACTAATTTATATGTGTTCTGCGACCGGGCTATAGCATGAACCTATGTTTAAAAATACAGACTGAGTTATAAATAAAAATCTTTTAAAGTTGTGTAGTAATTTTTCTGTTGAAATATTTTTTTGTCCGTATTTTTAAGAAGTAAAAATATTGTTCTGTCACAAAGTTATTAACAAACCACAAGCATCGTGAGGTGTGCACACAAGTCTAATTGTCACCGACACAAATTATTTATAATATTATTTTAATTATTATGTTTCTCCGTACGTCATATTTAGAATTGCATTTACCTCTCTATGCACTTTCACATATCTTTTTGTATAATAAAAATTATCTTTTTGTGTAAATTTATTTCAAAATGCAAAACTTTCAATTCTTTTTATCAACAAAATTCATTGATTGCTTGATAAAAATATTTTACCATCTAAACTCTAAAGTCTAAAGTTTCTCAGAGATTCTATCACATATAGAATCTACAAAACAAACTATGTTTTTATTCTTAATGTATGTTTTCTATCATTTCATGTGCCACTATTGGCTCTTAAATCCTCACAATAAGTAGATGACTATTAGGATATTTTGTGTTCGTGCGTGTGCGTTTTAACTTTTTTTGTGTGAGTGTGCGTTTTTGTCCTGTCCATTAATAGTGTGATCATTTGTTCTGGGCTTATATTATTACATATTTAAAATGTATTATATGTATTCAAAATCAATTGTTACATTATTTATACATTATTAGTCTGGACGCCGGATGGAGAGAAATTTTAACAAAGATTTAATGCTTGTTGTCTCTTTCTTTCCCGCACGTATTGTTAGAGCGAAAGCTCTACAATGACATGTGGAAATAAGTTTATGTGCGAGTAAAAGGAACAGCTAGATTTAGCCCTTCTTCAATATTTCCATCTATTCGGCGACCGGACTATACTCATACATACGTTATAAACATATAAAATAGTTTAAAGCTGATATAATATTATGTACTACAATATTATACTACACTGCACACGAATATTTCCACCACAATCCAGACAAACTCTTTGATGTGTAGATTTTGGACATTTTAAGACCCTCTTACACTCGAACCCATGATTGCTAAATCGCCAAAGTTATAAAATTCTGAGATATGAAATTTTAGGATGCAAATTATTATCCTATTAAAAAAAATTATTAAGCGTTATTTCCCTCCTCTTTCATTAATACGAAGAATGAGAGAGATGACATTTTCTGATCCATGATAACTGATAAGTGAAAGTCAAAATTTACTGTTAGCTATGACTAGATGGCGCTTTTACAATCATGGCGGTAGTTAAGCGGGGTCTACACACCCGAGCTTTAGATGTTGCTCGCTATTGTGTGCAAACTCAAGATGTAGCATGCACTACGATTTTTAAGATCAGTCATTATTTTTAGTGTTTTTAAATAATTTAAAAAATGCAAAGATACTTTCTCTGAAAAAGCAACATTATATTTTACATTAGCATTGTGTCGATTTGAAATGAAAACTTCCAAAATCAAAGATGAAAATAACTATTTAGTTATTTATATTTATAATGATTGATCAAAGTTTTATTGTACGCTTGTAATGAACCCGATATACTTAAGTTGGTCACGCAAAATATACATAAACGCTTTTAAAATTCGTGTCAAAAAATTATATACAATTAAAACTTTCAAATGGTAAGTACTCACATACGGTTTTGCTCGATCGAGCAATCACGTAGAGTAAAAACCACGGATGGGGCTTTCGTCCACACATTCAGCATTGTTCGATAGTTTTACTCCAAATCAAAGGAAATTAGATACATTTAATTCCATCGAGCCGGCTCGATGCGAGCCGTCGAGCTGTGAGTTTTGCTTCAACTATAGAGTAAAACCGTATGTGAGTACTTAGCATTACACGACCGAACAAGATAATATTTGCGTCGATAAAATATCAAGTTTTACATTTTTAAAAGCGTTTGTGTAAAAAGTTTTAAGTTTGAATTACTTAACAAAGAGTGACTGATTTAAACACCTAACATTCCTCGCTTTCTGGACACTGATCATGGATGGTTTTAGTATATAGAATTTCTGAATTGATGGATCAAACAGTCTTAATATATCAAAGAAGAACAATAATGTTTTTGTATCTATTTACGTATCGTTTATTTTTGTGCGCGATCAAAAGAGGCAAGTAGGGCGGAGTCATTGACGTTTTTCTACTTTCTCCGCGACTGGACTATACCTCTGCCATGCAGTTTAGCAAGTTTATTTCAATGTAGACGTTTCGTATTCGAATGAATAATTTTGTTACACGTTTTGATAGTGTTATTTTTATTATAAAAATGACTGTTCGATCCATGCAACCGCCATGGTCAATGTCCACGTCCGGTGAGCGTCAGTCCGCTGTACAGTTGGACCCGGACGCGCTGCACAAGTCCCGCTCCGTCGACAAGGCGGCGCGGCTGCTCGGCGCCGACACAGCCAGGTTGTTGGACCACACGCAGCAACAGCAAGTCGTATGTATACCAACCACAATAGATCCTCGAGGGTCGCAGTGATGTCAGGGCCGTAAGGCCTTCGGAGTAAAAAAATTCTAGCGCGCACGGGTGAGTTCGCGAACATGCTCGGCGGTTTGTAAGTGTGAAGCCCGCTTTACACTATATAGAATTGAGTGTTCGAGTTTGTAAAGCTTTTGGTAGCGGATAGCTTCTCTTATATGCATCAGAATTGTACAGACTGAATAATATTATCATTTTAAACATGATTTTATGCAGCACGCTCGAAGTGGAATACCAGGTTAGTATATTTTTGTTTTATAAAGCGTGGTAAAATTTTCTTGTTTTTAAGAAACCAAGCGAATTTCATATTTAAATATTGAAATGGAGAATTTAGCCACGCTCAATTCAAATTATTATTTTGTAAATATACTCTATTTGTTTAGCACTGTCTCATATTATACAGTAAAGGACATTTATATGGCCTATACCCAAATATAAAGTGATATAAATTTCTATTAACTGTCCAAAACGGTTATTAATATTGGACATACTACCTAAATGTATGTATTGATTGTGCCTACTTCAGGTTCCTGGTGGAAATTTATGTTCAACACTAATGAAACAACAAAAAACGAAATACACGACCGGTTCGATAAAATAAAATTATCGATCTGTCGCGTATTTTGTTAGAAATGTTAATTAATAAACATGGTTGAAAGGGTGCAAATAATAACATGTTTCATTAGTGTTAACTGCCTAAGATCTGCAAGACTTTAAAGTGATTCTATCTATCTAGATGGAGCTCTGCGTGGAAACTCTAGGTGAAGTGGTATCACTGCTAGCTCGTGACGACGTCGGTCCAGTTGAGGCTGACAGAGGCGAGCTGGCTCGATGTCTGCTGCCCACAGTGCTGAGGATAGCGGCTGCCATGATGCGAGATCGGGGGAAGGATGATGGTGCCCAGGATGATCCTTTACTGGTGAGTTGAGGCGAGCTGGCGCGATGTCTGCTGCCCACAGTACAGAGGATAGCGGCTGCCATGATGCGAGATAGGGGGGAAGATGATGCTGCCCAGGATGATCCTTTGTTGGTGAGTTAGCACTTGGCAATAATAGAATGCTAGCTCGTGACGACGTCGGTCCAGTGGAGGCTGACAGAGGCGAGTTGGCGCGATGTCTGCTGCCCACAGTGCTGAGGATAGCGGCTGTCATGATGCGAGATAGGGGCAAGGATGATGGTGCCCAGAATGATCCGTTGCTGGTGAGTTAGCACTTGGCAATAATATAATGCTAGCTCGTGACGACGTCGGTCGAGTGGAGGCTGACAGAGGCGAGCTGGCGCGATGTCTGCTGCCCACAGTACAGAGGATAGCGGCTGTCATGATGCGAGATAGGGGCAAGGATGATGGTGCCCAGGATGATCCGTTGCTGGTGAGTTAGCACTTGGCAATAATAGAATGGTAGCTTGGGATGACGTCGGTCCAGTGGAGGCTGACAGAGGCGAGCTGGCGCGATGTCTGCTGCCCACAGTACAGAGGATAGCGGCTGTCATGATGCGAGATAGGGGCAAGGATGATGGTGCCCAGAATGATCCGTTGCTGGTGAGTTAGCACTTGGCAATAATATAATGCTAGCTCGTGACGACGTCGGTCGAGTGGAGGCTGACAGAGGCGAGCTGGCGCGATGTCTGCTGCCCACAGTACAGAGGATAGCGGCTGTCATGATGCGAGATAGGGGCAAGGATGATGGTGCCCAGGATGATCCGTTGCTGGTGAGTTAGCACTTGGCAATAATAGAATGGTAGCTTGGGATGACGTCGGTCCAGTGGAGGCTGACAGAGGCGAGCTGGCGCGATGTCTGCTGCCCACAGTACAGAGGATAGCGGCTGTCATGATGCGAGATAGGGGCAAGGATGATGGTGCCCAGGATGATCCGTTGCTGGTGAGTTAGCACTTGGCAATAATAGAATGGTAGCTTGGGATGACGTCGGTCCAGTAGAGGCTGACAGAGGCGAGCTGGCGCGATGTCTGCTGCCCACAGTACAGAGGATAGCGGCTGTCATGATGCGAGATAGGGGCAAGGATGATGGTGCCCAGGATGATCCGTTGCTGGTGAGTTAGCACTTGGCAATAATAGAATGGTAGCTTGGGATGACGTCGGTCCAGTAGAGGCTGACAGAGGCGAGCTGGCGCGATGTCTGCTGCCGACAGTGCTGAGGATAGCGGCTGCCATGATGCGAGATAAGGGCAAGGATGATGGTGCCCAGGATGATCCGTTATTAGTAAGGACTTGGGAATAATGGACCCTCTAGGCGAGGTAGTATTACTGCTAGCCCATGACGACGTCAGTCCAGTGCACGGTGACTTTGACTATTCTCTCTGATCAAAATAAAGTATTGAAATAAAATGAAAATGCAATAAAAATGTTTATATTCCAATTAATAGGTAAGCAACTAACATTACAAGATAATAATTATAACTTAACCTATTTTAATTATTTTTAGAGGAAACTAATCTGCGTACTTCTAGACATGGTTCGTCAGATGTCCGAAGAACAGTACATAGTTGTGATGCGATCCATTGACGCGGAAAATTCTAGAAGTACCGGTGTGTTGGTGACTGATGCATTGGCTCTCATGATGGCTCTACTACAGCGCCCTGTGTTCAGATCGTACTGGGCCGATATGCTACATCTACAACATCACGTGATGCTGCATGCTTGCAGGTGAGTTTGCGAAGGCCATAAATCCATAAGCCTTCTATTGATGGCCTTTTTACACATACACATACATATGATTATGATTAGATAATATAGATCGTTCGTTTGCTTGTAATACTTATAATGTTCGGGCCACACTAACGTTTAACGTCAATGCCCAACAATGCGACAATTATTGCGATAATTTTAACGCGTTAAAGTGGGTGGCTACACTTGAACGGTCAACGTTTAATGCCTAACGGCGTTATAAACGGCGTTGATTTTACTTACCGACTTCATAAAAAGGAGGTTATCAATTCGACGCGTATGTATGTAACATTCCAGAACTGCCTAATTTTCATATATCAGCGTCTGAACAAATGTGCCAAAATATTTCAAAAGTGTAGGTATTTATGTATGTAAGTAGGTATGTATGTATGTATGTTTTTATGTTTGTGTTCGCATATCTCTGGAACTACCATTGCGATTTCAGTAAATCTTTTTTTGTTGTACTAGATATATACTAGATATAAAGGCCCGTATTCACTTTCATTAGTAGTAAGTACAAGTGATTAGGGCAGGTAATTAGTTATTAGGAGAAAGTAAGTGTGGACAGCGACTCAGTAGTGCAAGTGATTAGCTGGCTGCGTAGTAACGTGATTAGAACTGTATTCACTTTGATTAGTGATTCAGTGTAGGTAACTAGTGCGGGTCATTAGTTATTAGGAGAAAGTAAGTGTGGACAGCGACTCAGTAGTGCAAGTGATTAGCTGGCTACGTAGTAACGTGATTAGAACTGTAATCACTTTGATTAGTGATTCAGTGCAGGTAACTAGTGCGGGTCATTAGTTATTAGGAGAAAGTAAGTGTGGACAGCGACTGATCAGTGCAAGTGATTAGTCGGCTGCGTAGTAACGTGATTAAAATAGTTGTTCTATTTTTTGCAAGTGCAAGTGCGAGTACGCGTCCCGCGCGCCCTTCCTCCCTCCACTCGCAGCGTGCCTGCTAGCTATGAAATTGAGCTTTATTTTTTCTCAAATATCAGGTAGACCTTCAGATAAATAAATAAAATAGTAAATAAAAATTGTTTTTATTTCTGAATAAATTTGAAGCAAATGTTTTCAGAATGTTGAAATACAGCTTTCCGAAACTGAGGAACGCCGCCGCCGCCGGCCAGGCCGGCCGTCACAGGCTCTTGGTGCAGTAAATAATATGGTTCAATTTGAATTTTTTGATCAATTATGAATTCATACTAGGGACAATGGAAATAGAGGGGGCTAAATAATTATAATTATCACCATACCTAATTTATTTTTTCTTTAACTTTAAAGTAAGTTTTTCATTCATCAAAATAAAGAGACGACCTCTGTGGCTCAATTGGTTGAGTGTGTGGCAGCTCAAGGCGGGGGTCGCGGGTTCGAGTCCCGCCGACGACGGAACAAAAAGTTTTCAATGTTCCCGGGTCTGGAGACTGATATAATATTATGTGTATGATATTATAATAAAAACATTAAACAATATAATATGTATACCTATCCATACTAATATTATAAATGCGAATGTGTCTGTCTGTCTATATTGTTTATCTGTCTGTCTGTCTACGTCTGTTACCACTTCACGCCCAAACTCCAAAACCAATTTTGCTAAAATTTAGTATGAATATACTTTGAGTCCCGGGAAAGGACATAGGATACTTTTTATCCCGGGAAAATGTACGGTACTCGGGCGATAAACGAATTTTGGCGCAACGGAGTTGCGGGCGTCATCTAGTCTAGTATAAAATTATTAAATATTATATTTCCGTTGTCTGGTACCCGTAACAAAAGTCCTTCCATGGGGCCAGACTGACGTGGTGTGAAGCGTCCATAGATAAAATAATTATATTAGGACTCGTTCAGACGTGCGCGTGTTCTGCGCGTGTTCTACTATAGCGTATGGGAAAAAACGCGCGCAGCACGCGCTGAGCCCGCGCAGAACCTGCGCGCAGGCCGCGCGCGTGTTTTCCCATACGCTATAGTAGAACACGCGCACGTTTAAACGCGCCCTTATATTAAAAGTACGAAAGGACACCCTTTCAATAATTACTTCCATACTAATCTATACTTACTAATATTATAAATGCGAATGTGTGCCTCTCTGTTTGTCTGTTACTCTTCACGCTCAAACCTCAGAACCGATTTTGCTGAAATTTGGTGTGGAGATTCTTTGAGTCCCGGGAAACGACGTAGGATATTTTTATATCCCGAAAAATCGCAAAGTTCCCGCGCGATACACGAATTATGGCCGCAACTCCATAGCGGGCGATATCTAGTTTTATATAAATACTTTATGGTTAAATAGTTTTTAATAAAATGAATATTAAAAATCAAAATGGCAGTTGTATTTTTGAAACTCGGACGCTTGTCTTGTTTTGCAAAAAAAATGGCAAAGTCTTCTATTAATCCCATATTTTTCTTGGTCTTGCAAATTCAGCTTCCAAAAGAGTTCCCGTATCAGACAGCATCGCATTTAATACTTCTGTGAGTACTTCTTGCAATTGCAAGCTTGCTTCTCGATGTTCATTGTTCGACCGTACTCGCTGGTTGACAAAAAAACAATCGCTGGTTGACAGCTACTACTGAATTTACTAAATAGAGCCACTAAATAAGAATTGGACACTACTTGAGCTACATACCTGCTCCACTGCCTCAATTACTAGTCACTTGCACTTGCACTAATGAAAGTGAATACAGGCCATAACTTAGGGAATAGTGCAGATTGCATCGAAATTGGTTCAGTAGTTTTGGAGGTAGGGCGATTTAATTCTAAATTACGTACAATTTTGAAGTTGCTTTTATCTTTTTATAATGTTAATTAATTTCTTCAAAAGGTAATAATTCTATTATTCGTCGTCAAGCATCACTTTGCATTCCACGATTCTTGTAACTTTTGATTTATAGATTCCACAAACATGGTTCGGTTTGCAAAATCTCAAAAAAAAGCAATTACTTTCTCATTAGGAGTAACTAGAGCGGAGTGAAGACTCCATTACCAAAGTACGTATTTAAATTTAAAAAACGTGCAATTTAAATGCAAACAAGTCTAAGCCAACACGTGTGATCCCGTTGGGCTCTCAACGCAAAGTGACGATACGTAGTGTGGCCGCTTCAACGCATTAATTCTCGCGTTAATCTCTTTGATGTACCGTCACTAGAGCTATCGTCAAACGGCAAACGGCATTGTATATGCCGTTGAAAATTATCGCGTTAAATTGTGGCTACACCTACGGCTAACGTCCAGCAACGCGATAATTAACGGCGTTTGACGTTAGTGTGGCCCGAACATAAAACTGCGCATGATCATCGTACGATATTTGCGTGTACGCAATGCATGCTATTAAATGACATAAAACTTCCACATTTTGTGGTCTCTTGTTATTGGCAATCAATATAAATTATACCTTAATTTTATAAAATAAAAATTAAAAAATATGTTTTAGAGACGGGCACAATACTTACACAAGAAAATCTCTTTCAGGCTACTAGCATTAACACTTCGCGAGAACCTCAGGGCCGCCGAAGACGATGCGGAAGCGTTGGCAACAGTTCAAACCAGTTTCCAAGACTGGTTCAGTACTGTATGCGCGGTGGCGTCGTCACCGCCGCTGCAGCTAGAGAGTTTACCTGCGTCGCGACGCCAGCGCGCGCTCGCACTTTACGGTGATGTACGCAGGAGCGCCGCGACGCTGTTGGCTGATACTTGGAAAAGCTTAGGTAACATGCTACTTCCTTGCTTAAGGATCTTACTTGTGAATCTTTTGGTATTGTGTTGGACGGCATTTCAAAACATCGACTCAAAAAAGCACCAGTGTGCGTACGTGCGTTCGTACGTGTGTATGTGTGTGTGTGTGCTGGAGAGCCTGCCTGCGTCGCGAAGCCAGCGCGCGCTCGCACTTTACGGCGACATACGCTGGAGCGCCGCGACGCTGTTGGCTGATACTTGGCAAAGCTTAGGTAACATACACAATGCTACTTCCATGCTTAAGAATAATACTGCCTTCAGGATCTTTTGACACTTTGGTGTTATGGCGTTTAGCCACAAAATTTTACTTGAAGAATGACAGCTGTGTGTGTGTGTGTGTGTGCCTGCGTGCATGCGTGCGAGAGTAAGCTCTGATTTCGACCAAGTGCAAAATGCACGCGTACAGGACAAGTGGGTGTGAAATACAAGTCTGTGATGTGTAAATGTATAATTTTTTTTTTATTTGTTTAGAAAACACACACTGATTGTAATTAACCACCTTAAATAGGTACTATATAAACTCTAAACACTGTTTACACGACGTCTTCACAATTAGACACTCATTAACGTAGAAGAAATAGGTATAGTTAGTTTCTATTTCTACTGCGAGCTAAGAGGTCTTTGCATTGTATCACATATGTTAGTTGCCAATGATTTTATTTTCAGGTGACTACAAGCGTCTTTTTATACCCCAACTGGTCGGGCCGTTATTGGAAGTGAGTTTTCTGAGGGACGAGGAAGTGAGGAACACCACGATACCGCTTTTCTTCGACATGATGCAGACTGAATACAACCGAAATGCAGAAAATGGTGAGTTTTTAGATTTAAACCCCTGACTAATAAAAAATATTATACAGTGCTTTTGAATGTGTCTTTCGAGCAACTTTTCCATAGCCAATGTCTATTGTATACAAATTTATATAAGGCAGAAAGTGAAATATGTTGAAGCTCAGAGAGCAGTCCTTCATACGTAAAAAGGTGATTAAAGAAGTCAACCGTTTAACGTAGCGTTTAACCTAATTTAGGACACGTGTTAATTTCGTTGTGTATACTTTTATTCTTCTAAAATAGTTTTATCAGTATACATACTGTTCTTATTGATTAATAAATTTGTGTTCTACAGGTGAAGCTAACATGCGTACTTTTGAAACGGAGCTGATAGACAAAGTGGATCTCTTAGCGGAGGCGGGTCGTGGAGATGCGGCTTGGCGGGCGCGGTTAGCGGTGCTGTGTGGCGGATTATGCGCCAAAGCGGATAGCGGGTTACAGGTAAAGTTCTATGTAAACTAGAGTGAACCTCTTAGTGTAGGCGTGGTGCGGGGACGCAGCAGCATGGCGGTCGCGGTTAGCGATGCTGTGTCGGATTATGCGCGAAAGCGGATAGTGAGCTATAGGTAACGTTCTATGTAAACTAGAGTGGCGGGGCGCGGGGATGCGACGTTTTATTTACGACGCCATCAGGAATAATGAAATGTATAAATAATATTTAATAAATGGCTTAATAAAGAATTTTTAATAAATGACTTTACGTTTCAGGCGGCAGGTGGAGCGCTAGTGGCGGCGGCGGCGCGACAGCTCGACGCGCTGCTGCAGTATCGCGCGGCGCCGCACCACCAGCGCGTGCAGCTCGTCACACGAGTGCTGAGGTTTTACGAGCATATAGAGCGACCGCACATGTATATACGGTAAGAAAGAGATAGAAATAAGTGTGTAATAGTGCGTACTGCACGCTATTTGCGTACATTCGCAAGTACAAGGGAGACATAGACAGTCTGAAATATTATCACTTTGTTTTGTTACATCTAATATATAAAATTCTCGTGTCACAGTGTTTGTGTGCAAACTCCTCCAAAACGGCTCAACCGATTTTAATGAATTTTGTATGTATGCCCGAGGAAAATGATTCCTAGGTTGACATACCATCGTCGTTTGGTCGGCAAATGTCATTTCGATATTAGCTGTGATCGGTCGGATGGGTTTGACATAACGCGACCAAATTATTTACGTCCGCTATCTGCCTAGGAATAATTTCTCTGATATTACATTCGTTAGGCCTGAGAATAAGGTTTTATCTACTTTTTATATTGATACCAGTAATAATTTATATGGCAAAACAACGTTTGGCGGGTCAGCTAGTCCTATATTATAAAAAGTAAATGTCGTTCTAGCTACGTCCACCGTCTAGCCGACATGCACTGCTCGTCCCAGCACTGGGCGGAGGCGGGTCTGACTCTGCAGTTGCACGCCAAACTGCTGGAGTGGAGCGACGCGCCGCTGCCGACTCGACTGCGGCATCCGACTGTGCACACGCACAAGACGCATTTACAGCTGAAGGTTGGATGTTTTAAATTATCTTATATATGAAATTCTCGTGTCACAATGTTAGTTACCGTATTCCTCCGAAACGGCTCTACTGATTTTTACCAAATTTTATATGCATATTCAGTAGGTCTGAGAATCGGCTACTGGCTACTCTTTATATTGATAAGAGGATTTGTTGAATAAATTTGTAATAGTAAATTATTACAACTCGAGACTGACGACGACCATTGTTTGTGTGACGGGATAGCGATGGACGTTGCCATGGTGACATACTTATTTAGTCACTTCGATAAAATAATATTGGCGAAATACTTCATATGGCAAAGAAACGTTTGCCGGGACAGCTAGTTACTTATAAATTCGAAAATGTGTTTGTCTGTTACCTATTTACGCTTCAATGATCTAGATGAAATTCGGTGTGGATATACATGGAGTCCCAGGAAACGACATACAATGCTATTTGTCCCGGAAAAAATTAGCGATGAGTACGGTTCTCGTGCGGTTTGAGACGAAGACAGATAGACGGACATACACACTTTCGCATTTAAAACATTAGTAATTTAGTATGTTTTCAAAACAAACTGAGTTAACAACTAAGGGCCTGTTTCACCACTTCCTGATAAGTGACGAATAGGCTATACACCAATTAACTTGACAGATCAAGTTTGGAAAATCTGTCAAGAAAGTTGTGAATAGCCTATTCGGCACTTTATCAGAAAGTGGTGAAACAGGCCCTTAGGGCCACTTCCTGATAAAGTGCCGGATAGGCTTATTTGACAGATTCTCCGTACTCTATCTGTCAAGTTAAGTTAAGTGGTGGATAGCCTTATCAGGAAGTGCTGAAACAGGCCCTAAATCTTTTATTTCATCCACATGTGTTCACAGATGTATCTATACGAAGAAGTAGCTAGGCTACTAGACGAAGGCCGACAGTGGGAGCTAGCGGTGCGCGCGTTACAGGAGCTAGTGCGAGTGTGCGAACAACGCGCCAGTCACACCACACTAGCCAAACTACACGAGCAACTATCGAGATTGTACAGAGCGCCGATAATTGAATTACGAATGCCGGCGACGTATTTCCGAGTCAAATACTTGGGGAGGGGATTCCCCGATCATCTGAGAGTGCCAAGGGTGAGTTGTGACGTCATATAGTTGTTTTACATCGTTGTAACTACGCGAGCAACATCAAGATTGTACAGAGCGCCGCTAATTGAGCTACGAATGCCGGCGAAGTATTTCCGAGTCAAATACTTAGGGAGGGGATTCCTCGATCATCTGAGTTGTGACGTCATGTTATAGTAATTTTCTGTCAAAATTGTATAGAGCGTCGCTCACTGAATTACGAATGCCGGTAACTTATTTTCGATTTAAGTACTTGGGGAGTTAAGTGCCAAGGGTAAGTTGTGACGTGATATCATTATTTTGTATAGTTTTATTTACACTAGCAACTATCAAGATTGTATAGAGCGCCGCTCATTGAGCTACTAATGCCGGCGACTTCTTCCGAGTGATACTGTTGGATTTGAAAAACACATTCCTAGAAAACGCAGCCTTATCGTGAAATATTGGATGGGTTTGACATAACACGACCAAATGAAATAAGTCCGTCATTTGTCTATGCATCAACTTCGTTGATAGTACTTTAGTATAATATATTTATGAATTCTCAGGGTTTCGTGTACCGCGGCAACGAGTGCGAGATGCTGCAGAGCTTCAAGGAACGCATGCTGGATGAATGGCCGGACGCCGAAGTGCTACTGAAGCTGGACGAACCCGGGGAAGACGTCACAGACTCTGATGGACAGTGTATCCTTTATACATTTGATTAATTTGGATGTTGACAAGTTCAAAGATTAGCAGATTTTTTGAATAAAATAAAGATTTAACGGTAAAAAATAAGCATTTGTAAAATTTCAGCTTCATAACTTAATATGTAAGTCTTTTTTTTTTAATATTTGTATACCATTCGAGAAGTTATGCAATTTATAAGAATATTTCTTATGACACCACTATCATAAACACAATATTTAACGTAGTTGTCAAACAATTTTCGCCTTCTGCATTGCTGTCGTAAGACATAAAATCACTGCGAAACGTGTGTAAAGTTCACTTTGCTGACATCCATACTAATATTATAAATGGGAAAGTGTGTCTGTCTGTCTGTCAGTCCGTCTGTCTGTTACCTCTTTACATGTATGGAGATACTTTTATCCCGGAAAAATGTACGGTTGCCGTGCAATAAACGAGTTTTGGCGTAACAGAGTTGCGGGCGTCATCCAGTACACGATATTTCCTCAACCCCCACACCAGATCTACAAATCAACACCGTAGCCCCTCTAATGTCGGAGAAGTGGCACTATCTACTGGAGTGCGGTGCGGACGAGCAAGTCGTCCGGTACTATGAACACAACGATGTCAGTGTGTTCGAGTTCTCGCGGCCTTTCCATAGACCCGGTGAGTGTATAATGTATATATAGGTAATCAGGGTAAGTTCGGATACAGCAGCCTTTCCCAAAGTGGTCGATAACGCCCCCTTGTGGGCGCTGAAGGTCTAAAGGGACCGGTCGGGAAGGTGTGGGACCTAGAAAAAAATTGTGTAGAGGCTTGGGGGTGATTTGTAATTTCATTTATATTGTAATGTCCATTTTAAATTGAACCAATGGGGGGCACTAAAACATAATTTGTTTCTCAAAGTGGGCAGTAGACAAAATAAGTTTGGAAACTCCTGGGATACAGAATAGGTCCGGATAATTCAAGTTAACGCTAAATTAAATATTTTGTTCGCCTGGTACTAGTTTGCGGTTGCAATGCAGTATGGCGTAAAGGCACCGTAACGCCTGGTAAAAAAACAATGACTAATTTAGTGATAAGTTGAATAATCTGAACTTACCCTGATTAATCTTTATTTAAATTTTGTGGTCAAACCAGGAGAATAAAGTCTTGTGCCACATTTGATGAGGCATGAAATTCATAACTACAATAGTTTATTCGCGTATTCCCTCTTCAAAAAACCGGCAACGCACTTGACTCTGCTATGAAGTCGCTGCATGTGCGAGTGTGAAGCAACTGACTCTCATAGAATATATTATTAACATAGTGGCGTTACTCTTAGTACATCGCGCCAAAAGAGCATTTTAAGAAGAATAGCATAAAAGCTATTTTTAATCCATTTAGGGCGGATTCGACCAAACTGAAGTAAAATTTTACTCGAGTATAACTGTCTCCTAATCTAAGAGTAAGCTGGTTTTGCGTTTTTCCAACTTGTAATCCAAGAATGAGGTAATTACACGGGAGTAAATATTTACACGGGCTATTTTGGTGGAGTAAATATTAAACTGAGAATAGTTGCACAACAGGGTTCAACTGTCACGGTCGGTGTCATTGTGAACTATAATTGACATTTTATTTCATACTCTTTGAGTAACTTGGTAAAATGCAAACGATAATACCCTAGAGTAAATTAAAGGAGTAAAATTATTCTCATGGTAGTTATACTCGTGTAACTTCAAGTTTGCTCGAATCGGGCCTTAGTGGTGTTACCCAGAAGAGGCAAAATCAAGAAACTCAGTTCTAGTAATAAAATATATTGTGTATTCAATGATGAATATTAAATATTCATCATTGAATACACAATATATTTTATTAAGTACTTACTTAAACTTTATTATTAAGATTAAAAAATAAATGGAAGAAATTTTCTTCCATTTATTTTTTGTTTAATATTTTCTCAGAAGATACAATAAACGGGAATGACGTGTCCGGAGGCAACGAATTCGGTTCGCTCTGGCTGGAACGCACAGAAATTGAGATCAGCGATACTTTACCGGGTAAGTTTAACTATATAAGCAAACACCTTTACAGCTATAATATAATATTATAATTTATATGCGTTCTAAGAAGATATGCGTGACACTTCTCACACTAAAAAAAACATGGTTTAGTATCCTGCCTATTTAAATTTGGAAACGAATTTGGAAACGGTAAGTAACATAACTTTGTGTTTTGAAAAAACTTTCTGGTTCACATTTTTTCTAATGCTTATTTTTATCAAAAATCAATATCGATTGAAGTGAAAACATTACAATGTGCCCTCTTTTATGTTCCCTTGACAATGTGGTGGCAAAATCATGAGATATAATTTATATGCACCTTCCCTATTATTGAGGGCTGCCTTTTGCATAATATTATGATCACTGATCTCATCTAAATTCCACCTCATCTTGCAGGCATCCTCCGCTGGTTCCCGGTGGTATCTTCGCGGACATACTGGGTGTCCCCGCTCGAGGTCGCCGTGGAGACCATGACCAAGACCAACAGGGACCTCAAGCATGCGATATCAGAGGCGAGGAACACGCAGGCCTCGCTCAACCCTCTGTGTATGAGGTTGCAGGGTAAGACGCTACAGTTATTTTAAAAAACACGTGTGGCACTCTTGGACTGCCGCGTTAAAGCTATTGCATAGCTAATACGTCGTGCCGAAGTCTCTCAAACTGAAACGACGTTAGACGATGCATGGATTTCAACGCCGTGTGTTTTCGGAGGGGGGGGGGGGGCGGTGTTAGGTTTATTTTCATTATGGAATTTCTTGATTCGCTCCCCGTTGTCAAAGCCCGCAATAAAAGCATTGCAATAGCTTAAAATTCAATCAACTAAATCCACAGCGTGTATCGAAACAAATTGATAATACTTTAAGGTGTTACGTCTTGTATTTCACTGTGAAATTTGCAGCGCTGAAAGATCAAATTTTCTTTCACTTTTGTATGGGCAAGAGCCCCAGCATCACGAGTTTCCCCATACAAAATGGTTTTTCAGCGCTGTTATTTTCACAGTCTACAAGGAACACATACACACCCTAAAGTATTATAAATTAGTTTTGTTACACCCTGTATAGGCCAGGCGAAATTCACTTGTTGACTAGTATTGACTTGACATAACCCGACTTAATAAATCCCTGAATGTTAACTATAACAAAAACACTACTTATTTTCAGGTATACTCGACGCGGGCGTCCAAGGCGGGTTGGACAACTACGAGAAGGCGTTCATGACGGCGGAGTACGCGGCCAGACATCCCGAACACGAGACGCTGTTGACCAGACTGAAGGAGTTAGTCGCTGATCAGTTACCCCTGTTACAGCTAGGTGAGTTATACATGTTGTATACTTGGTTTAGCGTATACTCGACGCGGGCGTCCAAGGCGGGCAAGGGTCAATTCAGACTTGCAACGCGACGGTTAGATGCATTTCTAGATTTGTATGGATTTGACAGATTTGCAAGACGTCTCACGCAATTTAAATCTGTAAATTCAGTACTTTAGAAATGCATCTACGCGTTGCGTTGCGGTTTGAATTGACCCTAATATATAGTTTTTATTACGGAAATATGTGCAGTTCCCTCATCACGACGAATTGTGGCGCAACGTAGTTGCAGGCGACCCATAAGTCTCTTTATCTGTCTGTCATATTTCACATTCCTTCATACACAATTCATAGAAATCTGTACCCAAGTTTTGTTTAGCTTATTTTTTATTAAATTTTAATCTACTTCTTCTGTTCTTTAGGTCTAGAAGTCCACGCGAGCCGAACAACGCAGAGGGAGCTCCACGCACATCTCATGGAGTGTTTCAAAAATAGACAACGACATGTGCACCAGAGATACGGACGAAGGGTAAATTAAATATAAAATTCTCGTGTCTCTCGTGATTTTCAAGAAATTTTGTCGGGCAGTTGTAAGAATCGCCCACTATCTATTCTTTTCACACCCTCTTGAACTTCACTCCTAAAAATATTATAGTCTGTCAAGAAAGTGAAGAAATTAAAAAGTGGCAACATCGTAGTGTCATTCCTTTCAAATTAATCTAAGAAAAAGGGATGACATTACGATGTTGCCACTTTTTAATTTCTTCACTTTTTTGACGGACTATAGACCTTTTTATACTTAAATTTTATTATTTTTACGTTCTAGAATTTTTATAAGTACTTAAATTTGCATCTTTTCCCGTTCCAGAAGTTTTTGTATTTAATGTTGTATCTTCTCTTTCTAGAAGCCGATAGTGGAATTAGAACCGGAGACGCCCGAAGTGCAGCTGCGCAGCGTCCGCGACAGCGTCGACTTGGAGCCGCGACTGAACAAGCGCGTGTCGGACGTGTCCAGTGGCAATGAGTGAGTTAACCGACTGCGTTCAAAAGAGCATTATTTTCTCAATTCACTTGGTTTGCGAAAAGATAAATTTTACACATTTTTGCTAAAATGTGGACCCTACGAGTTTCTTACGCCGTGCTAGTCCCGAACCGGTGGTAGGCACCATTGTTCCGACGTTCAAAACGAGTAACCTACTTTGAATAAACATAATTGATTTGATTTGTCAGGTATCGTTACTTGGTAAAGCACAGAAGCGCAGTGTTTGTTTTGGAACAAACAACAATGTACAGTACTCCCAAATTAATAATCCGCATGTAAATCTTCGCTAATTGTCGTAATCACGAGAACACCCGAATCTAGTATGAAACGTAAGAGCCCAAACAATGCTTTTGAATTTTGCACCTTCTTCAAAAGAAATAGAAGTAAATATCATATTTTACTCGGTACTCAGTGGCTGTCGCCGGTCCGTCAATTGTCTCTATTTTTGGCGCATGCGCCACAAAACCTTTTATTGCGCATGTCCAAATCATGTCGTGCCATGGCAACGCCACCAACAAGTTGCTTGTTACGGCGAATTATGGTGTTGCCATTATGTTCAAGTCGTATTTACACGTTTAATACGTGGGAGAGCCATGCTTCGGCACGAATGGGCCGGCTCGACCGGAGAAATACCACGTTCTCACAGAAAACCGGCGTGAAACAGCGCTTACGCTGTGTTTCGCCGAGTGAGTGAGTTTACCGGAGACCCAATCTCCTACCCTATTCCCTTCCCTACCCTCCCCTATTCCCTTAACTTCCATTCCCTTCCCATCCCTACCCTCCCCTATTACCCTGTTCCCTCTTAAAAGGCCGGCAACGCACCTGCAGCTCTTCTGATGCTGCGAGTGTCCATGGGCGACGGAAGTTGCTTTCCATCAGGTGACCCGTTTGCTCGCTTGCCCCCTTATTTCATTAAAAAAAAAAAAAACAGTTGGCGTTGCCATGGCATGACATGATTTGGACATGCGCAATAAAAGGTTTTGTGACATCGTCTTCCGACACTCGGGAAAAACGATCGTTGCCGAACAATGACGAAAATTTCTATGCGCATTATCACTTTGGGAGCACTGTACGGTCCCTGCGAAATAAACGAAAACATCAACGGCAGAAAATAGTAACAAGTTGTAATTTTTATTTCTAATTTGATTTTTTTTACAGGTCGACACCAAAATCCAAATTCAAGCTGAACTCCGCCATCAGTTGGACGAGGTAATTATGGAATATTTTAAGTAGGTATAGAGTCCTTTACTAATAAAAAGAGATTGGCACTGTGCATACAGAGGTTTCACTGTTACAATTACGAGGGCTGCTATTTATGTATCCGGAATTAAAAAAAGGAACAAACATATATCATTTAATATGGTTTTATTGCTTTTCAAAATATTCGCCGCGATGATCGACACACTTTTGCATACGCTGGAACCAATTTTCATAGCACTTTTTCCATTCTGATTGAGGTATTTCCAAAACGTGCATTTTGAACGCATCAACAGCCTCTTCGCGGCTCGAAAAACGTTGACCACGTAATTTGTTCTTCGCGTATGGAAATAAAAAGAAATCGTTAGGTGCCAAATCAGGGCCGTACGGCGGATGACCAGTCAATTCGATCTTTTGACCCTCCAAAAACTGAGTTGTTTCAGCTGAGGTGTGACAGCTAGCATTGTCGTGATGTAATATGATTCTGCGTTGTCGGTTGTCCTTTCTTATTTCTTCAAAGACTTCTGGTAAACAAATGGTCGTATACCATTCAGAATTAACCGTTTTACGATTCTCTAATGGCACTGTAGCCACATGTCCATTAATTCCAAAAAAACAGGCGACCATTTGCTTCAAAGTACTTTTTGCACGAGTAACTTTTGTTGGTTTCGGCTCATCTTGGAACACCCACACCGTTGACTGTTGTTTAGTTTCGGGGTCATATGCATAGATCCAAGATTCATCACCTGTGTAGATATTATAAACGGCTTTTGACGTACCACGGTTGTATTTTTTTATCATTTTTTTGCACCAATCGACACGAGCCCGTTTTTGATCGATTGTCAAGTTGTGCGGAATCCAACGCGAACATATTTTTTTTACAGCCAAATGTTCGTGTAATATCTTATGTATGCTCGTCATACTTATGCCTAAGGACGCCTCTATCTCGCGATATGTAACATGACGATCACGCATTATTAGTTCCCGCACAGCATCTATATTTTGTGGGACAACAGCTGTTTTGGGCGACCTTCTTTATTTTCATCCGTGAGCATAGACCGCCCACGATTAAACTCACTGTACCAGTGATAAACAGTGGTTTTTGATGGTGCTTCATCTCCAAAAGTTGCGGTGAGTTGAATAAAGCACTGTTGTTGATTTAGCCCACGCCGAAAATCGTAGTAAATCATTGCACGAAAATGTTCACGCGTTAAATCCATGGCAAATGAAGACACGCAATTTTCAAAATGACGCCACAATGGAAAAATAATTGACAGTCACATGAAACAAAATGTATTCTTCAACCAAAGAGTTCTATTTTCAAATGTTGTAATTACTTTTTAAATATTGTTCTTGTAAGTGGCCAGTTCCGGATACATAAATAGCAGCCCTCGTATAAATATTATGTCCTCGTGTTATAAACATGAGAAAACAGACAAGGATAAAATATTTTTATAAACAGTGGTATAGTCCGTGCATCCACAAAGACGCGCCCCACAACTTTTGGGTGAGCACCTTTCCCTTTGACCGTGACGCTTTTTCTTAATTGGTCCATTTATTGTAGTGTGAGCGTGCACTCATAGTAATTAGTTTGTACCAATTACACTCAAACATTGGCGAAAGCTTGCACACATATTATAATAATAATAGCTCCCACACCGGTTTCGGTGACGGTGGCCGGTTTCATTGAAACCAGGCCAGCTACGCAGGAGTAATTTATAGTGTCCAAGTGTGTGCGCAGTACACAAGAGCACTCTCTATTCCTTTACTCTCATAACCCAGTGGGACGGACGACCGACACGACTGGCGAGAGATCAGGCGCAGGACCGACTTTTTACATGCCCATCCGACGCATGGATCATCTTACTTGTCAGACAATCAGGTGATCAGCCTGCATTGTCCTAACCAAACTTGGAAATAACATGTTTCCAACGCGGGAATCGAACCCACGACCTCCGAGTCAAGAGCCGCGCTCTTTACAACTAGACCACGGAGGCGTTCAAATGCACACATATTATACTATAACGATTAGGAGGAGTAGTGGGGCGCGTCTTCGTTGATTGCACGGATTATAGTTTCTTGACAATATTAATATGTATTTTGTCATTTTTTGTGCTTGTTTGTGTAATGACATGTTTTAACAAAACTTTTTTGTTTTAGGAACAGCAGCACTGGAACGCTAACGCCGCGAAAAAAACGGGGCAGAAAGGTAACTCACATGACAATTGATTATCAAATATTTTATTAATATTTTATTAAATACTAGCTGTCCCGGCAAACGTTTCTTTGCCATATAAAGTATTTCGCCCGTATTATTTTATTGAAGTGAATAAATAAGTATGTCACCATGGCAACGTCCATCGCTATCCCGTCTCACAAACAATGGCCGCCGTCAGTCTCGAGTTGTAATAATTTACTATTATTTATTCAACAAATGCACTTATCAATATAAAAAGTACTCAGTAGCCGATTCTCTGACCTACTGAATATTCATATAAAATTTGGTAAAAATCAGTAAAGCCGTTTCGGAGGAGTACGGTGACTAACATTGTGACACAAGAATTTTATATATAAGATGATAAGTATATTCGACGAATCAGTAGCTAGAGGAGGTGGTATTCTTTATATATTCAGTAATAGTACTTGATTGCATTTCTTTTAGAAGTGTTTATATTTATGTGTAAATAAAGATAGATTGTTATTATTTTCAACAAATATAATATTATATACTAGATGTTGCCCGTGACTCCGTCCGCGTGGACTTCAGCTTATAGCGCGTGGTAGTTTCCGTTTCCATGTAGGCTACATTACACTGCAAAATTTCCACGACAGAGTTGCTTCTGCGGTACGATTATTTCAAACTTCAAAAATCTTCTTAAAACTTCAAAAAAAATACGTGAGCTAATCTCTTCATCCTTATTCCTTACCACCTCTCATAGAAACACGTTTGAGTAAGCGCTTGTGCGAGTTAGGTGACGCACAGCGCCATCTATTGTGAATTTTTGGAACTAATTTAATTTGAACAAATTTACGCATTAACACCCCCTTACAACCCCCTTTTCCGGTTAAAAAGTAGCCTATGTCCTTTCTCAGGCTTTAGACTATCTGTGTACAACATTTCATTACAATCGGTTCCGTAGTTTTGGCGTGAAAGCGAGACAGACAGACAGAGATACTTTCGCATTTATAATATTAGTATAGATAGGTGTGTAAGGTTGGCTATCTATAACCTACATGCTAACATGCATAACCGTTTCAGAGCGAAGGCAGCGCGCAGTCAAGCGCGAGTCAGTGGTACACTTCCGCAACAAACGGCCACGTCAACGTCAACATACACAGCCCCATAGCGAGCGCCATCAACAGCGCTTTCAGTAGCGCCCTCAACAGCCCCGTGCTGGGCAACCACAACAACAACTACAGCCTCGCCACAGACAATGGCAACCTGCGGGAGCTGCGACAGGAGGTAATAATAATATATTATTTACAAATAAAACTGACTTTAAACTGTATTTCCTTATCATGTCGGTTCGCGCCTATGATTTTTCTTTTTTCATTAACACGTTGATTGCCAAGCCAAAAATAGTGAACTTACCGAGATGGCCAAAACTAATGCCATTACCCATTACGCGCTACGGTTACCGTTTTTTAGCGTAAACAAAATCGTAAGGCAATAAAACGCGCCGTCGCGTGGTCGGCCACAGGGTAGTGGACTGCATCACGCGACGTCGCGTGATGTTGCAATAAACGTGTTAAAATCGGTTCATACGAAGTTATCCGCAAACAAACATAGGAACAGAGAATTTTACTTGAATGGTTGTGGATAGCTGTCAAATCAAGCTGCTGCTTTCACACTCTTCTGAAAGCAGCAGCTTAATTTGATCACTATCCACAACCATTCAAGTAAAATTCTCACAGTTAACTTTATAGTTTACTGTAAGAATTTTATTTTATTTTATTTTATTTTTTTGAATATTTTTTACTTACTTGAATTTATATTATAAACTAGCTAATAATTTATAAATAAATAGGTATTACCTATATCTCAAAAATACACTTCACACACACACACACACACACACGAAATGTGACAATGATTAAATTCATGATATAATCTAATGCGCAAACTCTTATCAATTTCAGCTGGTGACAGAGCGGCCGCCGCGTTCAGAAGTGGAGAGAGATCGGAGACTGTCGCAGCGAACGAGCTTCATCACGAACTCGGAACCACCGTCTAATAGAGATTCGCTAGGTATACAATATATAGAAAAAATACTTACATAAATCCCTCCCTGGTCTAGTGCTTTTAAAACGTACCTCTTGATTCAGAGGTCGTGGGTTTTATTTTAAAAAATTAAATCTCCTACACATCACATCACTCAGGTAAATTTTAGCTCATTATAAGTAATGTGATGTCATCATAATAATTTGATGTTTCTTTTAGCTTTAATTTATTAGTTATTACACACTAGCGAAAGTTTGTTTTTGGCATATCGATGTTTAATATTATTATGTATTCTTACTTGTAGTCTTTAAGATAAATAAAATTCCAGGCACTACAGACTCCAACCAAGACGACGAAGAGCCCCCACCGTTACCGCTCAAACAGTCACAACGGTCGGTAGAAGAAGACCAGCCGACCCTCCCAGCTAGACACAGCTACGATCTAGTGCTTACGCCGAGAACTAGCTACCTACATAGACGACCTATGAACAGTAACAACGAAAGAGCGCCCACGCCTCCGCCTAAGAAGAGGAATCAGGTGAATTCGTCGTAAGAAAGCGGTCTTACAAACGATAGTTGACAGTTATATTATTGGTACCGTAGATATATTTTGTTTGAAGATACAAGGAATGTGTATTATTATAATACAAGTGTTCTAGTGTGAACTTTATAAAAGTCGAAAAAATGCTGCTACAGTTCGACAAATTGAATGTGTCAATGTCAGTCAATGTGCACTGCTGGTAAAGGAGAACTGTCAAAAATGACGTTTTTGTATGAAGGAAGCGTTAGTTCCTTTTCTCGCCACGTTCATAAACAGCCTTGTCGAACTCTATCATACAAATCACCCACAGACATAGATCAAGATAGATACCGCATGTCGCTCTATTTGTATGAAAACGAGCGTGCCACTTTTTTATAGCTACTGTGACGTACCAATGATAAGGAAAGTGCCCATTATTTAGGCCAACGTTTCTATTTGAATTTCTACAGCTCAATACGGCACTTTTAAGCATTTAGGCACTTTTAAAATTCCGATTGACGTCCGATTCCGATAGCAGACTAAAGAACAGACTTTCGAAAGACGAGCATTGCTCGTCGTTTGGGAGCGCGATATGGCACGCGAAGTACATACACATGCGGTATCTATCATGATCTATGTCTGTGAAATCACCCTATCGTTAGCAGTTATATTACTGTTGGTACCATACGAATTGTCAGTAGTATTTTCTGTATGAACTCTTAAAATACGGTGTTTCACCTTACTTATCATGAAATATAAATAATAGTATCATAACATGACGAGCAGAATTCTCAATCTTTTTTGAGATATTAACGCTAACGCACTTACGACAATCGTATTACCAGAGTAATCAGAACTAAGGAGTACCTCAACTTTAAATAAACGGGCGAATATACGCGAGTTGGGCGCTAATGTCACTTTCGACATGTTTCAAAATGCTGAGTAACCATGACTGACCTCCATTAAACAAGACAACAGTTGGGTATCTTAAGTCCAGCGTACTTAGTACGCTGGACTTAAGATACAACTGTTTTTTGTGCCTATTTGAAGCAGAATCAGCGCCCCCAATGCGGGGAATAGAACTAAATCTACGTAACTTGCAAATGGCCGCTTAATCGCTATTGGTTGTAATCACTAGTATTAGTCCCAAGTACTCTCACTACTGCTATCAGCGCCAATATGGCGACTTTCAAACGTAATTTTTACGTCAGATTTAGTTCTCTTCCCCCGCATTGGGGGCGCTGATTCCGCTTCAAATAGGCACAAAAATAGCTGTAATTTCAAAAGGTATCATAAGTCCAGCGCATTTGTATAATGGAGGTCAGTGTGAGTTGACGCATTGGTACGGCGCGCGCCGGCCGATATGACATACTACGTCAAACGTATTTTCGAGATCTCTTCTGAGTTAGCCGACTCGTTAGTTCTTACGTAGATGATAAACAGTGTTTTGTGCTTGTCAATCGAGCGTACTTCCAATGATGTAACAGATAAAAAATACTTAAGTATTTGCACTAGAAAGAAAGTAAGAGTTTTCGATATTGACTGTGTCGCTAGGCTCGACTTATCCAAAATATCGATGGAATATTAATCGATAGTAAAACAATGACTCGATAATAAGCAATATGTTAGTTACCGTTTTATATTTACACCATGCACACACGTTTTACCATACACATTGTATAAAACTATAAATACTCTTAGTTAAATAAGTTTATAAATGCGTGAATGTGACGGGTATATTATGTCTGTCTCTTTCGCTCACATTAAGTCAACTTAAGTCTTGTTGCAGCGCAACCACTGTCCACTTCCTTCTTTTCCCTCGGAAAAGGTAGTTTTGCAATAAAAAAATATATTTTATAAATGACCAATGCCGAAAGATATTAGAAGTGTGGTTGCGATGTACTTGAAGTTTGAACGTAATTTTATTATAGATTTGCAATATGTTTGATATTATAAGGACATAGACATTTATAAGTATTTTTAGTTTATAAGAGTTGTATCGTGTATAACAGTGAAACTACGTTTCCAACATCCTTCGGGAATCAATGTTTTTAGGCAACATCTGTTTTTGGAACGAAGTTCCTTATTGCGCGTTCGGCGTAAAGGCTAGATAAGCTAGACAAAATGATATTTGACCTCGACACTTTTTATTAGTACCTGCATGGTAGGGGCAGAGGGCGTTGATAGTATTCCTGTGCGTCAACCAGATGGCGTTTTTTGAGAATAAACAGCAACGCGTTGTTAGTATTCCTGGGCGTCAATAGATGGTGTTTTTTGTTTGTTGTATACAGGTTTTTTTAACATAAGAAATAACTTCGTACCACCATTCGAGTGTCCCTTGACACCTTCCAAGTTTTGTTTAAATTTTTCTGTCAAACTCATTAAATTAATGTTAAGTAATTATTAAACACTCTGATTGCGGCCATTAGCAAACAGTACTATACGTAAAAGTAATATTTTTGTTATACTTAGACCCAATTTCACCAACCTCTGTTTGTTAAATCCTAACAAGGCATTACTTAACGGACCTTGGAAAATTAAACAGACTGTTAAAATGCTTATGTCCCACAGTAAAAATTTAACAGCGGATTAGTAAATGCAACGTTAAGTGAACAACGAGTGAATAACATTCAATTCGTTCATTCTTGTTATAAAGGCGACGAAATTGCAATGTACAAGTTTAATACGACATGTTGGCTGCAATGTGTCATTTTCACCTTATTCGTATAATACGTGATCTGGTAAAATATCACTGATCGCATACATTTGTTACACTACAATAGTTCTTTTTAATTTACCAGGTTAATAATTATGATCTGTCAAAGCTGAAAACATGAATCACGATACAAACTTTTATTTACTTATTTCGGCTTGGTAATTTTGATACAAGTCAGTGTATTTGCAATGTCAAGGAAAATCCGAGGGCTGATTTTTTGTCAAAATGAAAATAAATAATTATGCATAACATGAAAAATAATAAATAATATGTAAGGATGTGGCAAAACATGGCGGCAGCACTCAAAAGTCAAAACAGATTATTTTATTGATATTGGATATTTTCTTTAAAAAGTTGTTGTTTTGACTATTATAACGGCCTGTTATATATTTAACGGACCTTCCCAGCAGGAATTAAAATTTAACACCGTGTTAGGCGATTTGACATGACATTAGCGTATGGTGGAACGCTCGATAGCTCTAACAGGCCGTTAACTGATTTAACAAGCCGTTATTTATTTAACATTGCTTGATGAAACTGGGTCTTAATATTGTCTTCCATATTCTAGAGAGGCTTATAAGAAACTTTATTCTGTTTTTATTCGTTTTGATTATAATGTAAACAAATGTTTATACTCGAGGTTATGAATGTGCCATTGCATGTTTTTTATTGTAAGTGGTTAGTTGCTTTGTTTACACTAAAATCAAAAAGAATAGTAACAAAATTCATACTTGAAGATGTAAATGAATAAAGTGCGTAACTAACAATTTCAAAATTTTCGTCTTTTGCATAATTGGAGGCTTCAGGACCGGGTTAATGATTTGAAAAAAATATAGTGTTTATATCCAGATATGATGAAGGTTTCAAGTTTTGTTCAAATTATAAGGGAAAATATTAGTAAACCTTATGTTTTTAAATGTGATAAGACTTATGTTTTCATTTTATAGTTCTTCCAATGCACTACGCACAAATATACACACTCTAAGGGCCTGTTTCACAACTTTCTGATAAAGTGCCGAATAGAGCCATTCACAACTTTTTTGACAGATTCTCCATACTTGATCTGTCAAGTTATTTGGTGGATAGCCTATTCGTCACTTATCAGAAAGTGGTGAAACAGGCCCTTAGGGTGGTAAAATTTAGTATTAATGCATATAGGAAATAAATGATACACAATAAAGTTTAAGAAAATGTGTAAAGCAATAATGTAGGTTATAATAATTCAGGATTATTTGAAAGTATGGACGTTGATATTTTGATTATTGATGGTTTATACATATTTAAAATGAGATTAAGAAATCAACTATAACTAGTATTAAAATATTGAGTGCCTTCTTTATGATTTGTAAAAATACTCAATCATTTGAAAAACATAGACATTTTGAGCTGAGATTTTAATACACTTACCAAAGTTAAAGACACAAAATAAAAAATCGACAGCTTTCATTATTTGATTTTTTTAAAAGAAAATAATATTAATTAATTTTAATATCAAATAGTTTACACAATGTGGCAATATTATGTTTATTTTACGCTTGAAATAATAATTATTGTAGCATAAATGTAATGTTTGTGATATCGAGAAATTGATGCCATCATCCCCAAAGTATTTTAATGTGTCATTATTTTAGTTTAAGTTGTAAATTATTTATTAGTTAATAATTCGTCAATTACACTATCGTTTAGCTCAGATCATATAACAACGTGACGCGTCGATGCAATGCGATGCATTTTTAAAGGAGACATTCAAAAAGGTACTTTATTTACAACACAAGAAGATACACATTTAATTGACTGTTCTAAATTTGAATGGATAACAAGTGCATCGACGCGTCACGTTGTGCCCATAAAATAGATAGGCATTATAGACTAACACGCATTGGTAAAGAAATAAGTCGCACAAATTAATTTTTGATAAAAATGTTTTCATATATCAGGGAATACGTAACAATGCACACGGATTATTAATGTCTTTTTAAATAATAGAAAATTACTGACGATACCTTTTCGTAGTTGACTAATTTTGTTGCTTTTTTAGTGTTACCAAATAATTTTATAGGTTATACAAAAGAAGCCATAGTGAGGACATTCCATACAATTCAAATTAAAAAAAATGTTGGTACACGTAGTTACCATGTAGTTTTTTGGGCGTAGTAATGTTTTCTTATATCTTTACCATTATTCGAATTTATTACTAGGCAATAGGGTTGTTGAGGAAGTGATTATGAGGAAGAGGAGGAGGAAGAGGAATTGTCACGCGCAAATTTAGAGGATGCGGATGAGGAAGAGGATATTTTTTTGAGGAAGAGGATGCGGATGAGGAAGCGGAAGAGGAAGTACGTCCATATAGTACAACGTCTCAATGTGGGCAATAACGCCCCCTTGTGGGCGCTGAATCTAAAGGGGGGTAGTGTGGGACTCAGAAAAAATGGCGGCGTTTTGTAGAGGCTGGGGGGGCTAATATAACCGACAAATTTGTGGCAAATGCCCTTTACTTTAAATTAGGAAAAAAAAGTAGGTGAACCGTGAAACAATGGGGGCGCTAAAACATATTTTGTTCTCAAAGTGGGCAGTGGAGAAAAATGGCTGGGGACACCTGATATAGCACTACACTTCGGTCTAATTTCGATTTTCGATAAAATAAATCAAATTATTAGATTATTCGCAATGCGTGCGTAGCTGCGTACACGCGTAAACAAAACAACGCTTGCTAATAGGTATGTCAAATTAAAACAAACAAGCAAGGAACAGCGCGGGTGGCGAGCGAGACTTCCCCTGTGCGTTGCCGATCGGATACGCGACGCGCATGCGCAGTGAAATTCCTCATAAATTCCTCTTAAATTTTGAGGAAGCGATAGCGGAAGAGGATTTTTGTATTTTTATTTATGAGGATGCGGTAACGGTTGAGGAACCCAAAATATTGCGGAACTTCCTCATTATGAGGAAGAGGAAGAGGAATCCTCAGCAACCCTACTAGGCAATAATGTTAAAAAATGTATAATTTTTATTGTAAATCACAAGAAAGTACTGTGGCTTCATAATTACATTGCCATCCTCACAGACATAGATCAAGATAGATACCGCATGTCGCTCCATTTGTATGAAAACGAGCGTGACACTTTTCCTACCTACTGTGACGTACCGATGATAAGAATCGTATCCATTATCTAGGCTAACGTTTCTATTTTAATTTCTACAGCTCAATAAGGCACTTTTAGGCATTTAGGCATTTTTAAAATTGACGTCCAATAATTCCGATAGACTAAAGAGCAGACCTTCGAAAGACGAGAATTGCTCGTCGTTTGGGAACGCGAAGTACATACACATGCGGTATCTATCTTGATCTATATCTGCGGCTATCCTAGTATCGTTTATTAGAAACTAATGGTTGTCTTGGCCAGAAATCTAGATGGCGCTTTTCTGTACTTTATTTGGTATACTATATCCCTAAAGGTAGATACGTAAACAGTAAATAAGCTTTACAATGTTCGTCTCCTGTCTGTTAAACGATTTTTCCAACGTATCAGATAACGACAATATACAATAAATTTTCACTAGCAAGAGATATTGATCAATGATAAATAATTTTAGACAGCTATTTTTATGCGGGCTCTACACTCGCGGCGCAAATTGCGGCCGCGATTCACGGATGCAACGCGCCGTGAACAGGACGCGAACAAATACGGTCTTCTACACTCTACATTTACGTTCACGCATTTGAGTAAAATGGACGAAGTCACTGTTGCTGCTGCTCTGACATTGTGTGCGGCAGCGAATATAAGCGATTGTGGATGATGTTCGCGTTCGCGCTTCGCGAGCCCTTTGTCGCGGGCCAAAAAACCGACACCGGACGTGGAAAGCCGCGAAGCGCGAACGCGAAACCCTCCACACTCGTGGTTCGCGGGCTTTCGCGCCGCGAGTGTGGAGCCCGCTTTATGAATCAATTTTATTGTTGACTCAACGCTCTTCCCAACGTTTCTTAACAAAATATGTATAATCATTGTGGCAAACTTTATTACCACCGTTATAATAAATAAAAGATCACGATATTATTATGATATACTCGTTTTATGTAATGGATGTATATAAATTATTATCATAGGTGTTATAAATTATAATAAAATATGATGTTATCGCATATTCTCTGGTTTTATTATATTTATTCCGAAAGGAAAATTTTATTAAACTGACAAACGTAATCGTATCAACTTTTCATTTTGTAATTTTCATGTAAGTGCAGTCTTAGTAAGAAAAAATCCTAAGTGGGTAGTTTATTAAAAATACTTTGCGGGTAGTCAAACTTTTAACCAGAAACAGCCAAGAAGTGGGACTACAAAAAAATTCTAAGTGGGTAGGTAAAAAAATATTTTGCGGGTAGTCAAACGCTCGGACTACCATTAAAATAATAATTACACAGAAAAATTACTGAACATAACTTCAAAAAATGACAAAAAGTACTAGGAACACAGAAACAGCAAAGAGGTAATACTACAAAAAATCTTATAAGTGGGTAGTTTGTTAAAAAAATATTATGCAGGTAGTCAAACTAAGGAGCGTTTAACTACCCGCAAAATTTATTTTTGTTGTACTAGGAACACGGAAACAGCCAAGAGGTGAGACTACAAAAAAGAAACTCATTAGTGGGTAGTATGTTAAAAAAATATATATTGTGGGTAGTCAAACTAAGGAGCGTTTACATAACAGCCACTGGCCTCCATTATACAAGTACGCTGGACTTATTTGAAATGACTGCTGTTTTTTGTGCCTATTTGAAGCGGAATCAGCGCCCCCAATGCGGTGGAAGAGAACTAAATCTGACTTTACCACAACCAACAACAACAGTTGTCATCACTAGTAGTTCCAAACACTCTCACTACTGCTATCAGCGCCAATATGGCGACTTTCAAACGTCATTTTGTTCTCTTCCACCGCATTGGGGGCGCTGATTCCGCTTCAAATAGGCACAAAAAACAGGTGGGCCGTGGGTATCACAAGTCCAGGGTACTTGTATAATGAGGTCAGTGGAAACAGCCAAGAGGTGAGACTGCAAAAAATAAACCCAATTAGTGGGTAGTTTGAAAAAAAAAATACTTATATACCTACAAAATAATTTCAAATAAAGAGAAAGAGATCTAACTTGTCATGTCTATATTTTTCATGTTTTCATTTGTTATGGTAATATGCAAAACAGTTTAAATACAACTTATAATTATGAATTTAAAAGTTTCAAGGAATTTCTCTGCGTTTCTTGCGGGCATCATCGAGTAATAAATAAAGTAAAAAGTGAATATTATGTACAGATTTTTATTATAACAGTAACATTATCGTACAATAGGTATGTTTGTAAAAAACATCCCTTGGCAAGCATTCATTTAACAGATATTAGACATTTTTTATTCAGTCTATGTTTATAATTTTATTTTGTTAAAAATTATGTACCTACGTTTAACAAAGCAAGACGGCAAAAATTCGTGGCGTATAATTGAATGTATAATAAAAAAAAATACAAGCAGGTGGATATTTACAAAAATGCAACAATGTTTCTCTTTTTCCAATTGCAGAGCATAATGGGACTCAGTGGCGCACAATTCTAAGTTTACTAATGCTTAGTTGTAAAGTAAATGAGTTTTTTTAGGTTGGGTTGCACCAACTAACTATAATTGTAACTTTAACTACAATGCAAAATGTCAAATCTTTGGTTACAGTTAAAAATGGACGCCATCAAGACGCCATATTTAACCATAACCATAGAGCTCGACAAGGTTTTAAATGCACGTGGCGAAAAAAGGAACTGTTATTGTTACGCTGTCACACTGACCTCTATAGAGGTTAGTGTGCTGTCATCATACAAAAACGCCATTTTTGACAGTTCTCCTTTACCAGCAGCGCCCCCGCCCACGTTCATTTATAACCTCGTTGGACCAGCTGTCATCTGTCAATTCTCCGGTCAAAGTTAAGGTTAAAGTTAAATTTAGCCTTTACTATAACCATAACTTTAACTTTAACCACGCCTCTGGTGCAACCCAACCTTAGAGTTATTCATTGTGAGAAGCGTTGCTGTAGCTTCAAATGAAAAAATGTGCTCTAGTGCTGCAATCGGAAAACAGGGTTTAATTCTAGTATAATGCTCTTATATTCTTACTTTTCTAGAACATTGTACAATGTACAGCTAGTGTTGTTCTGGTGTTATGATGATGTTAGTTTTGACGTTGCCTCTAGTGATACCGAATATTAGCTTTCCTTTCGTCGACTCTAACGCCGCGTAGATATCCCCCGCGCTGTATACTGGAGCACCATTTATAGTTGTGACTATATCTCCTGGTTGTAGACCGGCACTGAAAGAAAAATTCACCTAAGATATTTGTTTCCCTTGCTAACGTAAAGTTTTACATTATGTTTGGAGACGTCATACCATTTAATTGAAATCAGTTCAACGGTTCAGGCTTCAGATACTCGATTTCACACTTACTTTTAACATACGTATGGATAAATATATAGAATTTATAATAAAGTTACAGTTTAGTATACAATGTTTTTTCCTTGTATGATATGTTAGACAAGTGGCTAAATAGAGGACAAAACTAAAACTTCTTTTTAGGGTTCCGTACCCAAAGGGTAAAAACGAGACCCTATTACTGAGACTTCGATGTCTGTCCGTCTCTCTGTCTATCTCCAGGCTGTAACTCAATAACCGCTATAGCTAGACTTCTGAAATTTTCACAGATTGTGTATTTCTGTTGTCGCTATTACAACAAATACTAAAAACAAAATAAAATTAATATTTAAAGGGGGCTCCCATACAACAAACGTTATTTTTTTGCAAGTAATTAATAATGGCAACAGCTAGGCACTTAAAATTTACGTAAAGGTCTTAGTTATATGTCTACTTTAATAATAAATAATAATATTTAAATAAAATAAAAAACATGGGGGGCTCTCATACAAAAAAAAATGTTGGCCTATTTTTGCTCTATAAAGGTACGGAACCCTTCGTGCGCGAGTTCGACTCGCACTGGGCCGATTATTTTTTTCGTAGCTATCCATATTAACGTAATGAATGCGAAAGCGTGTCTTAGTAGTCTGTCTGTAATCTCTTCAGTTCAAATTGGACCAATTTTGATAACATATCTATATACTTTCAGTCACCAAAATGACATAAAATAGTTTTTATCATTTTAAAATACAGGATTATTTTTTCACCAGTACAATAAATTTTACCACGTCATTGGTATCGATAATAGAGTATATTTCACTATTTTTTTTTTCTATTCAATTAATTTATCCTTTATCCAATCTTATTAGATTGGGCGCATTAATTACAAGGCGACAACGGGTGCATGAGGTAGGGGGCGGCGGGGTGGGGTAAGCGATCGGCCGGCGCGGGGACAGCGCACGAGTCGCCTCAAATGCGTAATACATCTACATTTTTTAAGTTTAGCAGACAAGTCCAGGGCTTGATATTTTTGTTTCTTTTTGTTCCAAAGGGGTAGTAAAAAAATCGCTAGTATTTTTTATTTTTGACAACTATTACGTAGGTATGTTGATTTATTGTACTGGTGAAAAAATAATCCAGTATATTGGTCCCTACTGATAAATGAGTTATCTGGAAACATCTAGTAATGTTATGATACATAATTCAGCTCACTTGTACGCCGGTGATCCAACAATGACCTTCCACACCAATATCCCATGCTGAATGTCAGACATCTCCGGGTTCCTCATCTTGAGCTCCATAAGCATGTGCGGTGTGAGGGACAGCATCGTTATACCGAGATATCTCTTCGATACGGGCTGGGTTTTTGATGACGCTGAAAAATAATTATTAAATAAAAAATTATGCTTAACACCTCCATTGTGGGTATCGCAGACACAATAGATTTTCAATTGTTATGCGGCAGCCGGCTGCCGCTTGGAGATTTATGGGTTAAAGTTTTTCCTTACATTTATGTCATTAAGATTTAAGAAGATAAAAATCATCTCTCTATTGTCTGTCAAAACAGGGTGAAAAATAAAGAAGTGATAAAACAGAGAACTAAGTATCAAAAATAGAAAAAGAGTGTGTCCACTGTCCATTGTACAGTTTATTATGAAAATAGCAGCACTGAAACAACTTTAGACTTCTATGTTTCTTTGAGAAACAAAGAACCAAACATTTGCCCAAACATCATGAATTAGCCCATAAAAGAATAAAAAGAAATTAGTCATCTTAAAGTAGTATCACTTTTTTATGTCACACCCTGCACATAAATGCCTCATGCATAAATAAATACATAAAAAAGATTATTAAAGGTTTACCTTTCTTCAAAAATTCCTTGACATAATCAATAGGTATGGCAAAGGATATCCCCGGTACAACCTTCATACTGTTGATACCTATTGCTTCCCCGTCCAGATTCACCAGTGGACCGCCGCTGTTGCCAAATGTTATAGGAGCATCTGTTTGAATATACACCATGTCTTTGCCTGAAAAATTAAAAAACAATAATAAACTTAATATTGTCTATTTTATTTTGACTAAATGACCAATGGTTAAAAACTATGGACTTTTACCATGTAATCCCAACTCTTGACTCCCTCTCTGTGTGGAGCTGACGACTCCAGCTGTCACTGTGTTACTGAGCGAGAGTGGACTACCCATCGCTACTACCTGCAATCAGCATGGAAAAAATTAGGGTTTCTGGTAAGACACAGCAAAAGGACGCTAGCTAACCTGACCAGACTCACATGAGAATGCATAAAACTAGTCTGTTAGTCTGTATAATATTATTATTGCCTTTAGACAATTTATTCCATATTCAATGTTCTTCGTTTTTCCTTTACAAAATAGTGTTGGAACTGGCACTAACTCATTAATATTTGATGTTAAAGCAATCAGAACACAACAGCTACCAAACAACTACACTTTACAAATAAAATACAAACCCACTCGCCAGGCTTCAAGTCAGCGGAAGACCCCAGTTTGACAGTGGGCAGGTTTCTGACGGGTATCCGTAAGGTTGCCAAGTCTGACACCTGGTCAGAGCTCTCTACAAACGCCTCGTGGGTCGAACCATCCTGAAATTGTTCAAGTAAGAAAAAGTTGTTTAAGTCAATAGAGCTCTATAATAAAGATTTCAAAATGGACAGTGAATGAAAATTCATCATGTATATTTGGTGAACCAAACTTACTGTGAAGTATAAAAACTAGAAAATTTAAATGAAGTATGATTTAGGTAAAGGATCGAACACATCCACACGAGAGCACAGGTCTTCCATATAATTATTAATACAGGGAAGATCTTGCAATGCGTATTCCGATGGCCTGTACCACTGAAATCATTCTTTGTATTCAAAAGAAAGGTAATTTCACAGGCAATAAAATATCCATATACCTTCAGCAGTTAAGAATTAACCTTAAAATGTATTATTTTGTGTAATTACTACACAGCTGTTAAATTTTTTTATACTTACAGCTGATGCAAGGGTCAAGTAATGATTTCAACATAGACAAGTCACTTACCATAAGCTTAACCTGTATAGCCGCATTTGGTTTGTTCACAACCACATGAGCGTTGGTTAAAATCAAACCATCTGGATCCACGATGAAACCAGAACCATTTGACAGTGTCACCGCTTCTCCGGTTAATAAATTTATTCTTCTGGAGTCTTTTATCTCTATATACACTACTGCGGGCGCCGCGACCGCTACTACATCAGCTATGAAGTTGAATTTCTCTCTTCTGCCTTTCAAATCGATCGGAGTAGCCGCTTGGAGCCTACTTCTATAGCTGGCATAACCTATCACACCAGTAGCGACCAAGATGCCGCCGAAAATATAGTTGTTTTTGGACTCTTTGTGATTGTTATAATGTTCTCTAAACTGTGCCAACCGGGACAAACTTCTAGAATTTGCATTTAAAATGTTTTTACTTGATAAAAATTTATAAACACTCCGAACAGCTGACATTTTTGCAATTTACAAACTGAAAATGACATAAGACATTTGTGATTTGACTTCCGTTTGACAGAAAATGACGACTTGGTTTTTTGGGAGAATGTGAAAGAGTGATGTTGTGTTTTTATATTATTTTCCTAAAATTGTGTTATCTGGGTTTTTAATGTGTAATATTGGTAGGATATTAACCATTAAATATTCGTTATCGTGCACAAGTGTGGGAGAGTGATGTAATAACCAGAAACGTGCTCTTTTGTGTTCCCTCCAAAACTCCATCAAAAGTTTCAGTAAAGCGTCCTACCACTTTACTGAATCGACCGACTTGACTTCTTGACTGTATTGACTTTATACTTAGACTTTGACTAGACTTTAGACCTGACTGACCTGACGATAATATATAAAAAATTGTATTATAGAATATTGTTTTACCGCCATAATATTATACTCGACACTGGCCATGGTTATAGCCGAAGTGCCATTATATTAAAAAAAAAAAAAAAAAAAAAAATGACGACTTGACAGTTTGTAGTTATGTCAGAACTAGTGAGGACCATCTTATTTATGGTAAGGCTTAAAAATAGCCGCTAATAGATTTAACCGATTAAAAAAGGTAATATTAGCCATGTTCTTATTCAATACCTATATTTTGAATCGTATTAGTAATAAACGACGTTACATATAGCAGTAACATGTTTATTTTGAGTATTTTTGAGTGAATTTCTAAGTAAGTACAATTATTATTTTGCTGTAAGTACAATATTATGAAAATAATCTTTATGCTAGTAGAAATTAATGGACTAATTACTCTTAGAGCATTAATGGTTTAAATTGGTATTAAACCAATTTTAAAGCTCTAAGGAGTAACTCCATCAATATTATATTCAATTTTTATCCATACGTTTAAAATTTTGGCAGCTTTCAGAAATACATGGTGACTTTAAAAGGTTTCTATTATATTTTAATCAAGTAAGTAATTATTATAACACAAACTATGCGAAGGCTGCCGCTAATATTTAAGCATCTTCTTTAGCTATTTCTTGCAGGGCTTGAGGTAAACACAAAAAACTTCTCGAATAACTGTATATTTATTTGTATGGATAATATAATTAAAACTTAAAACTATGTACAGAGCGGCCAAGTAACATGTTGTTAATAGTGCTCGGTAAGTCGGCATAATATTATGATTTCATATTATAATCCTTCAATTTAAAATATTACCGAGCACTACTAACACAATGGTCTTGTTACTAGTATGATCTATAGCAAAGATAATATTACTTATTCATAATGATTATTATAGCTAAACGGAAGTTTGCATGTTTAACTTTAAGGTATTATAGGAACTATTTTATATTAGCTAAGTATATAAAAATCTTAGTCCCAATAGTAATAATTGTTACGCCTTTCTAATAACACTAGTTATACAGCCAACACAAGATCTTGTCTAAGTCTGGCACGTCGGAAAAGTCATATATGGTAAGGACAGCAACTCTTGAACGATAACGCTGTATAAATATTATTATTAGTAAGATGTAAAACTATATTTTGATTTTTGTGGTCGAAGCGAGCTTTGACCACGAATTATACACATTGCCTTGTCAAACTTTTTATACACACACCATTAAATGGTGTGTAATATTTCGATAGATACATCAGATCAAAACATATAAGACTAGAATACATACATAATTAAAATTACAGCTTAAATGATCGTTGCTCGTCGTAAGGCGCATCATTTCTAGGATAGAAACTGTCAACTAAAGAATAGATAGTTTACTTCAAAGATAGCGGCAAAATTGGAAAAGACAATAAAATTAGCTCGATTCGATTCTTAAAGTACTATCATATTTATCGTGTATTATAGAGGTCAGTGTATTTATCATATAGATATAGGTACCATAAGATAATATGCTTCTTAGCTTTTCACTTCATAAAATAATCCCTTATATTATGCATTAACTACAATATATTACATACATTGTCTACATATTATACTATACATCGATGTCCGAAACTTTATCAAATACTATAAATAATATTAAATATATTAAAGTTATACATTTTTAGTGAGTAAAAGTACTCATATTGTCAGATCTATTATTGATAAATGATAACTTAGCTCTTATCCAACGGCTTAAACATTTTTTTATAACTGCGCAACAGACAATTGATGCACAAGCTACCGTCTGTCAAGAAAGTGAAGAAATTAAAAAGTGGCAACATCGTAGTGTCACCCCTTTCAAATCAATCTAAGAAAAAAGGGATGACACTACAATGTTGCCACTTTTTAATTTCTTCACTTTCTTGACAGACTATATGTTTTAATTTGTTTGATATGTTCGTATAGCCCGACAGACAAAACATTGAAAAGCCTATTTATTATGTAACTCGTTTTACTAGCAAGGAGGTATTATAATATATACAAGCTAGCTATTTATTTGCTGTTATCAACATGATAATATTGAAACCGTCATAGAATATAATATTAAATAATTGCAAACTGTCGGAAAGTGCACACAAATAAAATGATAATATAATGTAAAATAAACATTTTGTGACAGACTGTAAATATCGAGACAATAAAAGTTATTGTTCTCTTTGATACACTAATCCCTCTTATCATTTTAAATATGCATGCTTTGTACAGATAATATTATATTAATGATAGTAAAATGATCAAAACAAGAATACAATACATTACTTAAACCCCCTACATAATATAGACTAGAGCAGGGCTTCCCAAACTGAGCGTCGCGACGCCCCGGGGCGTAGCAACATTGTCCCAGGGGCGTCGCATGTCAACACAACCAAATCAGTTTCAGAAGCTATGCTCAGAAAAGCAAGTGCATCCTTCACATTAGCCAGCCTTGCTGGCTTTAATATCTTTCATTAATATTTTTTATGCTTGTGTTTAGATTTGGTCATTATTTATGTTACTTTACTAATTACAATATTGTCCAAATAGTGTTTTATGATAAACTATTTTGGGTAGGCTAGTTCTAAAATTAGATCATTATTTCCTAATAACAATATTGTCCAAATAGTGTTTTATGATAACCTATTTTGGGTAGGCTAGTTCTAAAATTAAAAAGTATTTTTGGGGGCTAGGCTGAGGGGAGTCGTAAAGAAATGGCAAAGTCCCAAGGGAGTCACAGTACATATTAGTTTGGGAAGCCCTGGACTAGAGGTATAAAATTGTATTCAATATAATATGATATTACTGCAATGTTTTCATGCTAGAGGCATCAGTCATCACCAGCGTAGACAGTAAACAAAATAGTTTTGTTTGACAACATTTCTGTCAAAATTCTGATATGACGCGTGCAGCTGCTGCGCCCTCTGCTTTGCGTTATATTCCCTACTACAGATAAAACAAAAATCAAAAGACTGCTATTTATTTACCCTTTACAAATAAAAATATCCTCACTGTATTGTATACATATGTTATACTTAGTTATAAAATATAATATTGTCCTTGTCTTTTATTACTTTTCAAGTGTAGATCAGTCAAAGGTAAAGTCTATCAGCAGCCCTACCATGAGTTTAAAGCTATAGTATTTGTCGATACTCGATACCGACTACGTAAATTTTTAGTATGGCAAATTTTACAGCGCCTCTAGCGGTCACTTGCGGAACTGAAATCGCCATACTAAATATTTACGTAGTCGGTATCGAGTATCGATAAATACTATAGCATTAAACTCATGGTAGAGCTACTAAAGGCAGATGGGTGACCTACGTAGTTTGGTCGAGTTACGTCAAACCCTGCCGACAGATCACAATTAACATTGAATTGACATGATCCGACCAAATGACATCGGTTTGTCAACTGCCTAGGAATCAATTTCCTCGATGGTACATTGACTGTGTAACAATCACGTCTGTATAGCAACAATTTTATATATAGCCACAACTGTCAAATTATGTGATGTATTACAACAATAAATTGGTCCCACAAATTTTTATTTCAACTTAGCCATTTACCAGTAGATTTCGTCTAAGTCCTCGATTTTACCGTCGCTTATATTAACCATTAAACTTAGCCATTAAAAGTGCGTCCAATCCTCGCAGCCGCAGTGGTATTCGGCTAAGCCGTTCTCGGCTTTACCGTTGCTTATTTTACCGTTAATTTCTGGGGTATACTTGTAGAATACTTCGCAGAAGGCCGAGTCGTCTCTCGGTAAATTGAAACCGATGTGTCGGGCCGCGAGCCAAGCGGCCCCCATAGCACTTGAAACCCGTAGCCTGACTAATTCCAAGTTGGTTTTCACCTGAAATTATAAGGTGAAGTAGTAACACATACACATAGGTCAAAGCAAAGTTTTTATCTCGGAAAAATATAACGTTCATCATTTTTAGCCATTAAAGGTACAATTCCGTGCATCGCGACAGTCGTATACAAGCCGCGCGCGACAATAGTCATTGTATGAAAATGTATGGTACCGTTTCTAACTTTGACAGACGCGCGGCTTACGGCTGTCGCGATGCACGGAATTGTACCTTTAGTATATATTTTTAATTCACCTCCTCCAATAAACCCTGTCACAGATACGCTCTTAGTAAGCCAATTAACTGACCCGTCTCATAGCCAAGTGCTTCAACGCGCTATGCTTCATGATCGGCCAGCTCTTCCACACTGAACCTACGCAGACCACCCTTATACTGTCCCGGGAACCGTTCTGGCCCTTCACCTTCTCGGCTAGGGCGGCGATATGGGATGCCAGGGCGGCGCCCGCTAGCCCGAAGAGGTGCTGAGCTAGGGCGTCGCCTTCGATGGCCAATTGTGACAGCTTGAGGGTGAGACCTGAAAGAATAGGATTTATTATTTTTTAGTTGCTGCGCCTTGTGGCTATTTGTTAACTAGCTAAAAGCCGAGCTTTGTAAGGGCTCGCGTCGTCACACCTTGAGTCCTTGACTGACCGATGATAACACATCTACATATAAATAAAAATTACTATGTTAAAGCACAAATCAATAGGCATGTATACTGTATATACCACAAAAGTTCAGGTTGTGAAATATACTAGGGCTCGCTTCGCTCGCCCTGAATATCTTGCCTTTCCGTCTACGTATATGAAGAACGACGAAGATTGCATATGATTTAACCAAAGTTCTGGAATTATAGATATTTTCGATATTTTATTTGCTGCTAGGTTGGCAGACTTATACAAAGCGCCACCTGGTGGACTCGTGTTTTCAAAAACGGAATTGTGACCACAGTTGCCAGCACTTTATTATATAAGGTTGGGTTGCACCAGAGGCGTGGTTAAAGTTATGGTCAAAGTTATGGTTATAGTTAAGGCTAATTTAACTTTAACCTTAACTTTGACCACAGAATTTGACAGAAGACGTTGCTGGTCCGACAAGGCTTTATAAGAACGCGGGCGGGGGCGCTGCTGGTAAAGGAGAACTGTCAAAAATTGTGTTTTTGTATGATGACAGCGTTAGTTCCTTTTTTCGCCACGTGCATGCAAGCCTTGTCGAGCTCTATGGTTATGGTTAAATATGGCGTCTTGATGGCTTCCATTTTTAACTTTAACCAAAGATTTGACATTTTGCATTGTAGTTAAAGTTATAGTTAAAGTAAGTTGGTGCAACCCACCCTAAGAGAATGTGCTGAACTATAGGCGGCAGCACACGACAATCGTGCGGTGCGGCACTGTGTTTTTCTTATTTCGACATAGTAAGACGAGAAAATTACACATTTATGACCCCCCTCCCCCCCTCATTTTTTTCCTTATTCTGTACCACTTATCACATTTACCTGCGAACTGTGACTTGTCGAAGTGTTTATACGCGTGCGGCAGCAGGTCGGCGCGGTTCTCGCACTTGAAGTGTTCTCTAATGGCAGCCCATACTCGCGCGGTGCGGTGCGGCGCGCGGCGTAGACCGTCTTCATCGTCGAAGACTGTTTTGACGGCGGAGTGGGAGATCCAGTACGCTGGAAGATAAACATTTCACATAAGAGAGTAATAAGTAAAATAAGAAAGAAAAAAAATTACCGTTCAATTTCACGGACCAATCACGTTTATGGATTCTATAAGGGTCAATTCAGACCGCAACGCGACGCGTAGATGCATTTCTAAATGTATAATATGGATTTGGCAGATTCGCGGGACGTCTCGTCGTTTACTCTACCTTACCCCGATATACCTCTGTCGAGAGAGAACCGTACATTTTTTGGCTACAAAAACTTTTCTATGTCTTCTCTTGTCTGCTGAGTCAACGCGACGCGTAGATCTATTTTGTATGAATTTGACATGAGTTGAGCATGAGATATCGTGCAAATGTCAAATCCACACAAATTTAGAAATGTACGCGTCACGTTGCGGCCTAAATTGACCCTAAATTAAGTAGGTCTCCCATCTGCCTACGAATCAACTTCTCTATCCTAAAGGTATACGTACCACCTCCCTCGTCTCCGAGCAGGTAACCCCAACCGCCGCAGCCGTACTGCTGTCCATCCGCTGTCCGAAGCAGCGCGTTCGATCCTGTGCCTGCAATACATCATGGTACTGGTGGAAAAAGCACAAATAAAATACTACGTGTAATAAAATACTACGTGCACTTTTTCCACTATATTCATTAATTACTACTCCTTTCCTCTGTGGATGAGTATTCTACCTATAACTACGACTTGAACAAGCGACCAAACTTGTTCAAGTCGTAGTTATAGGTAGCATATAAGTCATAACTCATTAAGGTTGCGTTGCACCAACTAACTTTAACTACAATGCAAAATGTCAAATCTTTGGTTAAAGTTAAAAATGGACGCCATCAAGACGCCATATTTAACCATAACCATAGAGCTCGACAAGGTTTTAAATGCACGTGGCGAAAAAAAGGAACTAACGCTGTCATCATACAAAAACGCCATTTTTGACAGTTCTCCTTTACCAGCAGCGCCCCCGCCCACGTTCATTTATAACCTTGTTGGACCAGCTGTCATCTGTCAATTTCTCCGGTCAAAGTTAAGGTTAAAGTTAAATATGCCTTGACTATAACCATAACTTTAACTTTAACCACGCCTCTGGTGCAACCCAACCTAAGTATGGATTATTCAACAATTTTAAGTTGTTTGCAAATCTGGGATTTTTTATCCTGGGTTTATAACACTTCAATTTGTGTACAACAACAATATAGCATGATCCACGCGTCGGATATGCAAACAGCTGATATGCTATCGGCGATAACGCGTAATTAATATTTGACAGATTGTTGGCGCGAGCGCTTGTTTACAAACTAATTGTTTTTCAGATGGTAAAGAAGGCAGTGAGCCAATGTAAAAACAGGAAAAGTTTTTGCAAAACACGAAACTCTTATAGATTCGTCATGTCTGTCTGTCTGTCTGTCTGCCCGTCCGTATATCACAGCCACTTTTCTCCCAAACTATAAGAGCTAGGCTATTGAAACTTGGTAAGTAGATGTAGTCTGTAAGCCGCATTAAGATTTTGATACAAAAATGGTAAAAATATTATTAAAAGTTTTAGGGGTCCCCATAGGTACAACTGAAACAAAATTTTTTTTTTCATCTAACCTAATGCGTGTGGGGTATCTATGGATAGGTCTTCAAAAATCATATTGAGGTTTCTAATATAATTATTTTCTAACCTTAATAGTTTGCGAGAGAGACTCTTCCAAAGTGGAAAAATTAGTGTCCCCCCCCCCCCCTCTAACTTCTAAAGTTCATGATAATTCTAAAAAATTTGTAAATTACATAAAAACTACCAACGAAAATTGGTTTGAACGAGATCTAGTAAGTAGTTTTTTTATAAGTCCGCGCGTCATAAACGGTAAACCTTAATTTAAATTTCTTTAAATCAACTGAAATACAAGAATAAATCAAAAACCTTTAAATTTCATAGAAATTAAACTTATTGCTGCTGCGGAAGCCTTCATGGGCGAGTCCAATTCGCACTTGGCCCGTTTATCCCCCTTTCGCAACGCGCGAGAACTTAAAAAAAAGTTACTTTTCAGCGCTGCTACATCTCGTCACGTTGCGGTGTGAGCTGACCTTTAGAGCTTTTAGCATCGATGTGGGCCCCTGTTTTTGCAATCTAGGCCATGTGCAAAACACTCGAGTTATCAGAGGTCACTGGAGGTTATCTGATATAGGGCGGGGAATGAGGGCGGCTCAGGGGCACATAAGGCCGGAAGATCGGGGTTTTTGGCCTTTGGAAACATACTAGAGTCTAGAATCTAGATCGAAAGGGAAGATATTGAATGGTTGGAAGTTTTCGGCCTTTGAAGATAATTATATGAGTTCGAAAAGTTGAAAAGAAAATTACAAGATCGAAAGCGAAGATATTGCATGTTTTAATGGCATCTTTGAATTTTTTGGCTTTTAAAAAATACCTGGTCAGAAAGAAAGCAAGTTGGAGCGAATGCCGATGCATTGCGTTTCTACAGGGTATAACAAAAATAAGCGATAATACTTTAGGGTGTGTACGTGTTCCTTGTAGAGAGTTCACTGTGAAAGTAGCAGCGCTAAAAGACCAAATTTTTTTCACTTTTGTATGGGGAAACTCGTGACGCTCGGGCTCTTGCCCATATAAAAGTAAAAAAAAAATTCGTCTCTCAGAGCTGCTACTTTCACAGTGAACTCTCTACAAGGAACATGTACACACCCTAAAGTATTATGACTTATTTTTGTTACACACTGTATACGTCGTCGTTCGGACTACGCACAAGGGAGCAATGTTGCTTCGCTCTAGTGGCCAAATTCTTAACGACAAGTAGATATTGCCAAAACCTTGCACTTAGCAGTCTTAAAATAATTATTGCGTACGTATAGCTTTTCATCTTAGATGCCAAGTGTTAAAAGGATAAAAAACGCTAATAAACACTTCATATACTTAATATCGGTTTTAGTATTTAAATAGCTGACCCCGACAAACTGGATTTCTACACATAATATTATATAAGTAATTGGTTATAAATATTGAATTTCGGTGATTAGCTCCAAGGATCTTCGGTCGCATCGGAAGTAAAAACTTCCGAATAAAAGAGACAAAGTTAAAATGTGTTTATGGCGGACGACGTTTTAAAAAAAAGGTAGTCCTAACAAAGGACAATAGGATAGTTACTTTAGTTTAGTAGACAGTGTACTTAGGACTAGGAGTAAAAATAATAATCGGTTTTTGCGCGATAAACGAAGAACGAAGCATTAACTTAACGTGTGTCAAACGACTGATTTAGGGTTGATTGAGGCCGCAACGCGACGCGTAGATGCATTTCTAAATTTATATGGATTTGACAGATTCGCAAGACGTCTCGCGCAATTGAAATCTGTCAAATCCTAGCCGCGCCGCGCCTCGTCTCGTCGCGTTGCGGTCAGAATTGACCCTTAGAGATTTGAGTTTTGACCAATCAGAATGCATTTAGGGCCTTTTCACACGACGTATTTTTTGCGCACTGACGACGCGCGTTTCTGATACGATACAGCGCTCGTCTTATGTGTGTTTTCATCGCGTTTTGGCAGATATAATGTTTGAAACGTGTCGGCTTCCTTCCGTTTGCTGAGCGCTCAACGAGTTTTCGTTGGCTCGATATGCTCAATGCGTTAGGGAGGGTTTGTATCGATACTAACGAGCGTAAAAAAACGTCGTGTGGAAGGGCCCTTAGCGTTGGCTTGACATAGACAGGTTTGATGTATTTTCTCGTGTTAAAGGGACATGCCGCGACTGGACTATACATACATATAAATAAACGCCTCCGTGGTCTAGTTGTATAGAGCGCGGCTCTTGACTCGGAGGACGTGGGTTCGATTCCCGCGTTGGAAACATTTTATTTCCAAGTTTGGTTAGGACAATGCAGGCTCATCACCTGATTGTCTGACAAGTAAGATGATCCAGGCGTCGGTTGGGCATGTAAAAAGTCGGTCCTGCGCCTGATCTCTCGCCGGTCGTGTCGGTCTTCGGTCCCACTGGGTTATGAGAGAAAAGGAATAGAGAGAGCTCTTGTGTACTGCGCACACACTTGGGCACTATAAAATTACTCCTGCGTAGCTGGCCTGGTTTCAATGAAACCGGCCACCGTCACCGAAACCGGTGTGTTAGCTAATATTATTATTATACATACATAGCTGACTCACCAGCTATAACCACCATTCCTCCATTCGGCGCGCCAGTGAACAAGGATCCAGCTGTATCGGATCCAACATAGATCTCTCGCGCTGAGCAGCTATCCTTGTCTTTCACGCACGCAGCCAAATCTGCGTTGCTGCTGTCCTGCTCGCACCCCGATAGCGTCAGACCCTGAAAAAAAGATAGTTCTAGAAAATAATTTGCTTGTCAAATCATCTTATCCTAGCGTTCATTCGGAAGGAGTTCATGACAATAACCCCAACTAGAAGATGCGATGCATTTTTAAAAGGGACGTTACAAAGTGAACTGACACGAAAACAGACAAATGAAATTAAAAAAGTTACAAATTTTAACGGGCCAAACAGCGCTAAAATCTAAATCCTGAATCGCGCTAACAAAGTTTCTTCAGTTACCGTGCAACAGCCGTTCGGTTCACGCGTCTTATCGGTATTCGATAAATGCGCTGTCGCCACGAGTAATATTTGTTTGTTATTAAGTTAAAGTGTTCGTACTAGTTACCTACAGTATAACTTACATTCTTGAGGGCGCTCCTGGCAACAGGAGCTCCCATATTAACTATGGAAGAACCTGCAGGGACCCCCACCATTAGCTACGCCAATGTAACATCAAAAACAACCTACCCGAAGAAAGATCAAGCTATTGTTTTAGAGTCTATTGATGGAATGACGCTTCGTGATTATCTGCTATCTCTCTCCACCGTAACCAAACCAACGTCGATCCGCTTTATTTCTCGCATAGCCAATTCAAGAATATGTGTGTATTTAGATTCCAAGCAAACAGCTGATGAGTTAGTCGACGTGATTAAAAAAGTTAAAGTCAAGGACAACCTACTTGAAATTAGACCTTTAATTACAAGGAATAAGCGAATTGTTCTGTCGAATGTTTGCCCCATTATACCCCACGAATTGATAGTGGAAAAATTCAATGAAATAAATATTAAGATCTTGTCACCGATCACATTCATGAGAGTAGGAATTCCTGACCCTGGTTTTTCACATATTATGAGTTTTCGTCGCCAGCTTTATGTGTCTCCGGAGGATGAAAAACGATTACCTGACTCGATGCAAATTAATTATGAAGATACAAACTACTGGATCTATATTACGAATGATTCCATGAAATGTTTTGTGTGTAATAACATGGGTCATTTATCTAATCACTGTCCTCAAAATAATAAGCGTTCACCCCAAGTTAATAACAATTCCACACAAGAATATAATGACATCTCAAATTACCCACCTATAGAATTTTCTAAGCCCCAGACTATTACATGCCAACTAGAACTAAATAAAGGCGTTAAGCGGATTCGTTCAAACACTACCACGGAACCATCACAGTCAGATATTATTCAAACAGAACAGATCATTATAGAGGATAGTCAGTCATTGAGCGAATGTACCATTGATACAGACAGCAACATCTCCCAGGAAGAAGAATTGCCAGTCAAGTCAATAAAAAAGAAGAAGAAAACCCTTGACAACAGAACTGAGGAACAAGTTTGGAAGGACATAAAATTTGAGATGATAAATTCTGATACTGTTTTCCCCCTTAATTTAGAACAATTTATAAGTCTTTTAGACGTCTCTCGGAACAAACAAAATATTCAGGATATCATTAAGGACTATACAGATAACATCCCAGAGTTAATTAATATGTGTCTATACCTACACCCTAAATTGAATAAGAACCTTAAAAACAGATGCGCAAGATTATCTCGGAAACTTCAAGATATTAATCGATTCACTACCTAATATTTATTTTTACACATTTCTTTAGTTTTACACATTTCTTAACTTTAAATCTTTATTGTATACCTTTGTTGTTTGTAATGAAATTTTTGCAATGGAATGTTAATGGGTTTCACGCTAGATTTGAAAACATAAAATTACTTGTAAATGATTTAAACCCGTTATGTTTTTGCTTACAGGAAACTAACTTTAAAAATAATTATTGCGCTAAGATAAAAGATTATGAATGTTTTTACAAAAATCGCACGCACGGCAGTATAGCTAGTGGAGGAGTAGCTACATACATAAAACCCTACACTTTACCAGAACAAATTAACATTATTAGTCGACTCGAAGTAATTGCTATAAGAATTAAGTTTCCACTGGCTATTACTATCTGTAATGTATATTTGCCCAATAGCTGTTCCTTTAGTGATAAGGATTTGAACGATTTAGTTGCCCAGCTTCCGATTCCCTTCGTTTTGTTAGGGGACTTTAATAGTCATCATTTTTATTGGGGTTCAAAACGCTGTGATCAGAGAGGTAAAATAATTGCTAACTGGCTGGACTTACATGATAATATAATTTTACTTAATAATCAACAACCTACACACTTTAATAGTAGTAATGGTCACACTAGCAGTATTGACCTAACATTTGCTTCACGAAGTATATCAAGTTATTTCGAATGGAATGCACTTAAATTTCTTTACGATAGTGATCATTTTCCGATTACGATTACTTTAGAAATAGAATTAAACTCAAATTTACAAACTAGTAACCAATATTGGAAGTACAAAAATGCTGACTGGACAAATTTTAGCATTCAAATAGAGCGGGAAATTAGTAAATTACCTAACATCAATTTAAACTTATCTCCGATTTTCTGTATAAATAAATTAGTCGATCAATTTAATCAAATTATACTCGAGTCAGCCGAAAAATATATACCTAAGTCCAGCGCGAATATTAAAAAGAAACAAGTGCCATGGTGGAATGAGGAATGTTATAAGTCTCTTAAGGAGTCAAAAAAAGCTTACAGATTATATAATAAAAAGAAAAAATCAAATCAAGATAAAAAGGAGCTTTGTAGCCTAGAAGATAAACGCGTAGAAGAATTATTGAAAATAGAATTTCGTAAGAAGAGGGCTAGATGTCGCAAGATATTTAAAGAAAGTAGGAAGGCAAGTTGGGAAAATTTTATTTCGTCAATTAATAGTTATACTCCTTTAGGAATTGTTTGGCAAAAAATTAACTCTATTAACGGATTTAAAAGGAAAAAACAACCTATAATTTTAAAAACCAATGACGGAGAACTTAGCTGTGATCCGAATGTAAATGCACAATTATTAGTATCAGCTTTTGCAGAGAACTCAAGTTCCAATAATTACAATCTAAATTTCCGCCAACACAAAAACTTTGTAGAGGAAAATCACACAATTTTTAATTTACAAGATAACAGTAATCCAATTAATCAAAATTTAACTATGCAGGAATTAAAGTTGATAATAAAACGCCTAGGTGACTCTAGTCCAGGACCTGATAACATCTCAAATACTTTAATAAAGAGAATTCCTCTTTTAGCTCTAAATCGCCTCCTAGATATTTACAACTATATTTGGATTCATCAAGTTTTCCCAGACCAGTGGAGAGAGGCCATTGTTATACCTATCCCCAAACCAGGTAAAACCCCTACCATGACATCGAATTATCGTCCAATATCTCTTACCTGTAATTTATGTAAATTGTTTGAAAAAATAGTTAGTAATAGATTAAGATGGTACCTGGAACAGAATAAATTAATTTCCCCATTCCAATTTGGATTTAGACAGTTTAGGTCTACTCTTGATCACTTAGCATATTTAGAAAATGATATATTAAACTCTTTTGCCAATAATAATAAGGTTATTGTTGTTGCCCTAGATTTGGAAAAGGCATATGAAATGGTGTGGAAGCACAGAGTTATTTTGCTTCTAGAAAAAATGAATATAAAAGGTAATATTCTTGCTTTCATCAAAAATTTTTTATCTAATAGAACTATCAGGGTAAAAGTTGAAGGGATCCTATCTGATCCCCTCTGTACAGATAATGGACTCCCGACAGGATCTGTACTCAGCGTTATTCTTTTTTTGATTTCAATTAATGAAATTCTAACAATCGTTAAAAAGCCTGTGAAAGGTTGTCTTTTTGCCGACGATTTAACAATATTTTGTAGTGGTAATGATCTTAAACCTACAGAAATTCTTTTGCAAAGTACCTTGAATAAATTATGTGAATGGTGTAAATTAACTGGGTTTAAATTTTCGGAAACAAAAACTAAATTCATGATTATGTCACACAAAACTAAGAAAGATAAAGTAACCTTGACTATAAACAATCATAAAATTCAGGAGGAAAACAAGTTAAAAATTTTAGGACTAACATTCGATAAAAAATTAAATTGGGTGACACATATAAAACAATTAAAATCAGACTGTTACAATAGAATGAACGTTATTAAAATCTTATCAGCTAATAGATGGGGATCGGATAGCAAATGCATTAAAAATACTTACAAAGCCCTAATTAGACAAAAAATTGACTACGGCTCCATTATATATGACTCAGCTTCTCCTAACATTCTAAATCTACTAGAGAGTTGTCATAATACATGTCTACGTTTGAGTCTCGGAGCATTTAAGACCAGCCCAGTAAATAGTATTTTAGTTGAGACAGACGAAATGCCCCTGACATTAAGGAGAAAAGAGTTATGCCTTTCATTCGCCTCAAAACATATAGCTAATAACGAGAATTCTGTATTTTTAAGCAATTTTGCATCAGACATTGAGTTTAACCTACGGCCATCCTTACCAGTACCTCTAAGATTAAGAGTTAAAAAATACCTAAAAGAAATAAATTTTGAATTTCCCCTAGTTTTTCCGCGTGGACATTCTATACAACCTCCGTGGAAAGAACTAGTTCTTCCTATAAATACAGAAATTGCCCAAGAAAACCCCCGTGATTCGACCCCAGATAGTTTATATTTACACCTTTTTAATGAATTAACAACTAAATACCCGGAATTTTTACATTATTATACCGACGGATCTGTTTATGAGGGAAGGACAGGTTGTGCAATGATTTCGGAAAATAGTAGTTTTAAGTACCGTTTACCTAATTACGCATCCATATTTACATGTGAAATGGTTGCTTTACTGGAATGCCTAAAAGTTATTAGAGGGGACATAAATGTAACAAAATGTTTGATTTTTTCTGACTCATTGTCTTCCTTAAAAGCACTATTAAATGTAAGCAATATAGACCCCTTAGTAAATTTAGTTAAATTCAACCTTATTCAATTAATAGATAATAATGTTGCTATTGTTTTAATCTGGATCCCTAGTCACCAGGGCATTCCTGGAAACGAAGAAGTCGATAGGGAAGCAAAAGAAGCTACAAAATTTGAACAGTGCAATTACTTTACTTCTAGTATCAATGATCTCAAAAAATATTTTAAGCTTAAAATTAAGAATCTGTGGAACAGTGTTTGGGTAATTAATAATAACAGTAATTTATTTGAGATAAGAAAAACAGTCTTTGAAAAAAGCAAACTAAAGCCAAATAATAGAAAAGATCAAGTAGTGTTAAATAGATTAAGAATAGGGCACACTAATGTAACTCATATCCATCTCATCACCAAAGAAGCGAAGAACAGATGTGCAAGGTGTGATAGTGATATTTCTGTTAAGCATTTGTTAATTGATTGTCCAATGTACAATAGTGAACGTCTAAAAGTTAATCTCCCTACATGTTTCAATAAGTGTTTTGAAAGTACTGAAAAAATTGTAACATTTCTAAAGTCAATTAACTACTACGATCTGATTTAATATTGTAAACCTAAAGTGGTCGCTAATGACCTTGATGTTTGAGCGACCTAAAATAAATAAATAAAAAAAAAAAAAAAAAAAAAAAAAGTTTCTACAGTAGGCTGCGGTCGACACCCTCAGAATTTTTATAGAAGAATGCTGAAACGTATGTCAAGTGATTGCCTATCTATACGAAATCGCTGGACCCATAAAGAAATTCTTCCAACACCCTTTGCTCTTCTTTATCGCATAAAAACAATTTAATTGGCAATTGAGACGGAAATATAGCTGTCGTGCTCGTCCTCCCGACAAAGGTTAGGGTCAATCGCCAATTGGATGATAGAAACTAGTGAACGGAAAATAAATTGGCACAATTGAGTCTGAAGATTCGCGTAGCGGAAGCCAAAATTGGTTTTAGATGACGATCTTCAAAATGGGATGATTTGTTTGTGAGGCTGAGGCCCGTATGAAAGTCTAGGAATCGTTTTTGAATAACACGTAGCGAATTTTGGTGTCAACGCCAACGGTCAGCGAGCGGTCAGCGCTTCACTAAAATTCGTATCCGCAGTAGATCGTAATCTTCCACCGTTTAGCATAGTTTCGACACTGAGCACTTAGGCCCGTATTTTTGGTCAGTATTTAAGATGCGACCCGGTCTCAAGACGCGGTTCGGCTCTGTGATTGGTCCAAATTTAGACAGCCAACCAATCACAGAGCCTGAACCGTGTCTTGCGACCGAGATGCATCTTGATTGCTGACCAAAAATAGATAGATAACTGTGATGAGTGATAGCCTTAGATAACTGTGATGAGTGATCTCGCCAATCTACTCAGTAGGGTAGGTGTAATCAAGCCTTAATAAACCAGCACATTTTTTGCCATAATCGATCTTTTACACACACAGAAGACATCTTACCAAGGAATTAGTGGCACCATAACCAGGCAGACCAGCGTCATCCTTAGCCTCTCTCAGCATGGCGATGATCCTATCGGCGCACCCCTCTACACCCATTACCCAGTATCCAGTGGTTGGTGCCAGGGCCTCTAGCTCGACCACAGTGCAACTATGACACCGAGCATCTAGTGCACCTACCCCTACATATATATCTTCTTCTTACTAACATAGAATGCAATTTGCTAAGACGAGGTGCGAATTTGACACACGCAGAAGACATTTTTTTTTATGAAATAAGGGGGCAAACGAGCAAACGGGTCACCTGATGGAAAGCAACTTCCGTCGCCCATGGACACTCGCAGCATCAGAAGAGCTGCAAGTGCGTTGCCGACCTTTTAAGAGGGAATAGGGTAATAGGGGAGGGTAGGGAAGGGAAGGGAAGGGAATAGTTGAGGGTAGGGAAGGGAATAGGGTAGGGGTTAGGGGATTGGGCCTCCGGTAAACTCACTCACTCGGCGAAACACAGCGCAAGCGCTGTTTCACGCCGGTTTTCTGTGAGAACGTGGTATTTATCCGGTCGAGCCGGCCCATTCGTGCCGAAGCATGGCTCTCCCACGTATAAAAAGACATGGTAACCAAGACTTGGTAAACTTCTCAAACTCTAAAGAAAGAAGACTTGGTAAACCAAGGAAGCTAATGTCACTTCATATCTACCCCTACATAATATTATCTCTCCTTTATTTATTTATTTAAGCGATTGCGTGTTTGACAGGCGCGAAAGCCATTTAACAAAGAACTAACGGCACATCAGGTAGAACGGCATATTCTGTCATCTCTTTACATGCAGTACCTATACCGAGATAATCACATTGATGACTTTGGCACTTACCAAGGAATCCAAAGGCACATCACCAGGTAGACCAGCGTCTTCCTTGGCCTCTCGCAGCATGGCGATGATCCTGTCGGCGCACCCCTCTATACCCAGTATCCAGTGGTTGGTGCCAGGGCCTCTAGCTCGACCCACCACATTCCCAGTCTCGTCGCATATCACCAGGTTGGAATGCGTCGCGCCCCTGGAAGAAGGAAATACTTAATGATATGGAAATGAAATCCCTAATATTTCCACACTAATATTATAAATGCGAAAGTGTGTCTGTCTGTCTATCTGTCACCTCTTTGCTAAAATTTAGCATGGAGATACATGACTTTGTGGCGGTACCCACAATTCGCCTAACATTTCTGCATCGCGCTATCGAAGTTTTCTGAGCGCGTCAGTATATATACGACAGCTGAGATGTATCACGTGGGCTTCGGCCTGACCGAGCATAACACCTCGCTCGGTCGGAAGATCTTCCTTTGTGGCGACCACACATATCCCACATTGGTGACCCTCGACAGAACACGCCTCCTTCATCATCATCACTCCCTGCCCCTCCGCACCGCGCCAGCTATCATCGCCTCATCGGGTACATCGTCCACTAGCCGCAATGTACCGCGGCCTGGGCGACTCCGCATCGGCATCATCGGGCTTTCTCACTACACCGACCGGTCAGCAAGCAGAGCACATCTCTCCTGGTCAGCACGTAGCATCGGCCCCGCACGGCAGCTATCCGACTCACTGGATCCCGTGCAGCAGCTTACAGTTCCGACTCACTGGGACACACTGCAACAGTTCCGACTCACTGGAACTCACTGGCATTGGCGACTCAAGCGACAAGACTTTAAGATTCGACCTCCGGTCTTCGGGGGGGAGTGATGTGGCGGTACCCACAATTCGCCTAACATTTCTGCATCGCGCTATCGAAGTTTTCTGAGCGCGTCAGTATATATACGACAGCTGAGATGTATCACGTGGGCTTCGGCCTGACCGAGCATAACACCTCGCTCGGTCGGAAGATCTTCCTTTGTGGCGACCACACATATCCCACAACTTTGATTCCCGGGAAAGGAAATTGTTTCCGGAAAAATGTAGGGCTGTCGCGTGCAATGAATTTCAGCGCAACGATCGTTTTAGCCAAGTTGCAACATCTAGTATTATGTAATTTTATACAATAGCTTTGTCCACACTGTGCCTTTTTCTATTCGTCAGGGGCATGCGTTATAGCGCAGTCAATAGCGAACGTGAGGCATGCCCGCAACGCATGCCCTCTGACCATATCCAAAACTTCAAAAATCAAAAATGACAATATTGGCGTGGCGTTTTTTGACGCATTCAATTATTGAATGCGCCAATACGAAAGTTGATGACGAAAATCGAAGATGAAAGTGCACAGTGTGGACATAGCTATTTAAACATCACTGTAGTGATAAATAATTTTAAACATTACAAATTCTATTTTATTATTAAAACATACATTAACCACATAAACTAAAACCACTCTCGATTTTGTGGTTACCGAGAACAGTTAGATCTCAATTCTTACATCTCAATAACTTTCGCCCAAGCAATGGAAAGTAGACACTAGACGCTAGTGCAACATGAACTTTCGCTGTTTGATTTATTAATAACAAGGAAATAAGATTTGAGAGGCCTACAAGCCACGCAAACCGTACATATTGTGGAATAAAAACTATCCTATGTTCTTTCTCTAAGCCATACTACAGAGTCCAAATAGACAACATACGCTTTTGTATTTAAATTATAGACTATAGTACTAGATGACGGCCACAAATCCGTTGCGCCGATTTTCAGCAACAAAAACTATCCTAAATCGTTGTCAATCTCCAGAGACGACCTCTGTGGCTCAGTGGTGAGCGCGTCGGTAGCTCAAGCCGGGGGTCACGGGTTCGAATCCCGCCGACGGAACAAAATTTTCAATGTTCCCAGGTCTGGATGTGTATTAAATATGTGTATGATATACATACACGCACACGCACTCGCGCATACACACACTCACACTAATAACATCAATAAAATAACTTTTAATTTAGTGTAATTATATAAGTAATTATTTTAAAAACATAAAATTATGTAATTATCGTAACTTCGTCTCGTCCCCACAGGACAGGCATCGCCTAGTGTGGGGATCCATTATCGCATATTATGTTAATTTTTGTTTTTTGGCCAATAAATATTTGTATTTGTATTTGTATATAATAAAAATCTTAAATATATGTATAGTATAATAGTATTAAATATATTTCCGTTGTCTGGTACCTGTAACACAAGTCATTCAGGTACTTAGCACGGGGCCAGACTGACGTGGTGTGAAGCGTCCATAGATATTAGATATTATTATTATATTAAATTTCATTAAAACGGTTCGGTCTTTAAAGCATGAAGAGGTAACGGACAGACAGATTTTTGCATTTCTAATATTTGTATATTATATATTACGTTATTATTATTATATTGCCAAAATCAATACTCTTCTTTCCGTCGTAGTCGGGTAAAAGTGCGACATCATAGACTTTATCTATGACGGATAGAGGTAATCTATAGTGTCAAACGCTATCCTTATCATGTGTGAACTTGACCGCTGAATACACCTGGATTAATTAATTCAAAACAATCTTTCAAACTTAACAACGGATTTTGATGCGGTTTTGTTTAATTAATTATAATATTACCTATATGTATATTATAGAGATTCAACTGCACAGTGTGATAAAAACCTCAATTTTGTTTCACCGCGTTTTTTCAAAATACTAAAGTTGATAGCTATAAGTATAAACATTAGAGTAAAACTCCGAGATCGATATTCTTTTTGGGTTTTTTTAAAGAGTATCAAAGTTGGCCTTTTTGATGACCCGGGTCATAAATTTGCATAAAAAATTAATTAAAAAAACGAATCAAGTACTTAACATTAATTTTGTTTATACCAATTACGATTGAATAAGCACTTAATACTTTGGTTAACCTACTGTGATCAAGTAGGGAGATATTAATTTATTTATTAATTTTAGTTTTTCTTTTTTAATTTCGCGATTAGAACGAATTAGAAAAAGTTTCAAGCATGAAACGATAGTGTGAGTAATCCTTTATCAATATTATTAAAAATCACATTCTAATAACGTCCGTATCTGAAGTTATATGAAATTTATACCAATATTATCCAAATAATCCGTATTGCCCGTTTTAAAATACATATAGGAACGGAATGTTAAATTTAAAGGGGGTAAAAAAATTGGGGATGAAAGTTTGTTTAACGATTACATTGTAGGTCTAAATCTTTAATCTAGGTATGATCTAGGTCAAACACGTTTGTTGATTGTGGAAAGAATGCGGGCGGTGTCACACCCACATCAACAATATCGATCACTTGTATCGATCTGTTTTTTTTTTTTTTTTTATGAGATAAGGGGGCAAACGAGCAAACGGGTCACCTGATGGAAAGCAACTTCCGTCGCCCATGGACACTCGCAGCATCAGAAGAGCTGCAGGTGCGTTGCCGGCCTTTTAAGAGGGAATAGGGAAGGGTAGGGATAGGAAGGGAATAGGGGATTGGGCCTCCGGTACACTCACTCACTCGGCGAAACACAGCGCAAGCGCTGTTTCACGCCGGTTTTCTGTGAGAACGTGGTATTTCTCCGGTCGAGCCGGCCCATTCGTGCCGAAGCATGGCTCTCCCACGTATATCTGTATCAAACGTTCAACGTTAGGGTGACTTTCCGATCTGTGCCGCAAGCGACCGCGACCGACAAAATTGGAATAAAATGCCACCAATTAGTTTCGCTTGGGGTCCGTTTTAAGACATGAAATGAGTAATGACCTTCGCGGTCCACACATTTTACATAAAAAAGTTATTAAACATAGGTAATTACGGAAATGACAAAAGTATTTTTAGATATCAATGAGAAAAGTACCTAACCATTTTTTGTAGCTAATTATCTCTCTGAATTTTTGAGTGAAATATTGGTGCAAGCTATAGATATTGACATTAAATCCTGGAGATGTTGAAGTCCTAAGATGAACGAAGATCATCTTCGAACATGCTCGGTCCGCACACAATGGGTCGGCGGTCCGCCATTTGGTGACCCCTGACCTAGGCTATAGGCATTAGGCTCCATTTTGCTCTTCACCACTACAAAGCTGCAGCGGCGTCTAGGTCCGCTAATGTCCATGAAACCTTTGAATTCCAAGTTTCAATGTGAACAGACCTATAGAGTCCCCTCTCCATGTTTGGGCCATAATGGAATAACCATTAAATTACGAACCTGTCTATAGCAGCTATTCTCAAAGTGTACTCCGCAGAGCCTAGCTCTGCATTGGTCTTGTAGGGGTTAAAACTTAAACGATGCATAAATTATTGTGTTTACAAATGTCATCAATAATATCATACACTATTGGAATAAATTCAAAGACAAAGCATTATTTTTTTAACCGACTTCAAAAAAGTCCGAAATCAATTCGACGCGTATGTATCATTAATATTTCCAGTACTGTCCAGTTTTTGTATTTGTTAATCTATAGTGCCAGCTTCTGAACAAATGTGTTAAATATCAAATTGTATATTGTATTGTATGTCATGTATGTATAATGTATGTTTTTATGTTTGTGCACGCATATCTCCGGAACTACAAGTCCGATTTTAGTGATTTTTTTTTGCTGTACTAGGTATTATTCAACTTAGGGAATACTGCAAGTTTCATCAAAATCGGTTCAGTAGTTTTTGAGATAGTGAATTTTAATTTTTAATTACTTACGTACAATTTGAAGTCGGTTTTATCCTTTTCAAATACAATTTTTTGGGGGTCCGTCAAAATTTCCTTAAAAAGGTTCCGCTTCCGCCGCCAAAAAAGTTTGAGAACCGCTGGTCTATAGCATGTACGATGGACGAGACGAATATTCCCCTGTACACGTTTGCAATGGCTTGTAATGGTCCATCAAGCGTGGAAAGGTCGCCTTTATTACATGATACAGTACATAAAAGGCAAGGTTACAAACTGATCTATCAACAAATCAGCTCAATATTATGGTTTTATTGTACCAGATGTCATGGTATAATACACGCTAAGCTTTCAATTATAGGTGTTGAAGTACAGGGCCGTCACTAGCCCATGTGGCGCCCGTGTGCAAATATTACCCGAGCCCTAGGAGCACTGTCAAAATGGAATGAGTACAGAGTACAGAGTACAAGTACAGTTTTTCCGGCCCGTGTGCAACGCTCACCCTGCACCTAAGGGAAAGATGCCCCTGTTGAAGTATGAGAGGTAGAGAGTATATCGCTACATTTCTCAGCGATAAAAAATATACTTTTAGCGTGTTTACACACGGCGCCACAGCGGCAGCGTTTTTTCGCCGCCGCGGTAAAGAATCCGTGTGTAAGGGGCTAACCGCTAATGCTCTATTTACACGGGTGACTTTTAGTCGCGCGGCAAGTCACCAGTCGAATCGCCTGTCCAATCCGAATCGCCACCCCATTTGACACATTCTACAAAAATGGCCTGTGCCGCCCGAGATCTCCGCTATGTATTTGCAGTGATCGCTTGCGACTGAGCGTTTGCACGGTCGATTTTAGTCACCAGCCGCATGCGGCCATTGGCCGTACGACTTTGGGGCTTGCGGCTTTAGCCGCATGCGGTTTAGTCGAATTGCCATTTAGACGGTCGATTTTCGCCGTGCGGCGTAAATCGTGCGGCTTTAGTCACCCGTGTAAATCCAGCATAAGGGCAAATAGAAACACAAGGATACTTATAAATGTAGCGGCACCACCGCCGCCGCGTGTGTGTAAGCAGTAGAAATGTAAAGCTGAGTGATGAGGATGTCTTTTTCCAAAGTTTTATTCTCAAAGTATAATCTGCAGTCTACACCAAATTGCATCAAAATCGGTTCACACTTTACCGATATTTAGCGACTTTAGAACTTTTTATGATGTTAGAATAAAGATACATTAATAACAACTTAATAAGATACCATTAGGTAAACATACCTAATGAATCAAGTTTAGCATACCTAACTAGCCTATTAATTTAAATTACACTAGTTTGGACGTGACAAAATGTGCGAACTGCAAAGTATGGTAATTGCTGACTAATTGAAGAATGTTAGTTAATGTTATTACGTGTATGAAAACACCAGGAAAACAGCGAGAAAGGCTGCTTTTCCATTATACCAGCTATTCTCAAAGTGTGCTCCGAGGAGCCCTGGGGCTTCGCAAGCCTCTATTCGGAACGTGCACGTCAGTAGTGACATATTTCAAAAGAAGTTTTAGGGGCATGTGTAAAAAAATAAACAACTAGAGTTTGTTTATTTTGTAAAGATTATAGCAAATAAAATATATTTAGAACAATAATTAATGGTATTTGGATTAGTTTTAGTTAAAAACTACTTGTGGAAAAAATAATATATCCATAAAAACTGGTTTTGAAAGTGTAAAACACTCAATAAGTTTCAAGGCCCTATCTATGCTAAAAGGAAATAAATTGATCTTAGCAAGACATGTAAGGGATGTAGAAGAGCTAAGAACTAATGGCAATAGTTATTGAATATGAGCCAATATAATTCGCCAAACATCGGTGACTTTAGCACGCTATAAAACAAGTTCAAACGTAAGTACTGAACCAACCAAAAAACGTGACTAAAAATTTAGATAAAGCAAGTCTAAACATTTTTATTCATTCTTACAGATAGATAATGCTCGGGTTGTTGCAGCTGGAGTAAAATGCTGAGCTGCGTAACTTATAACCAGAGTGGCAAGTGCAAACAACTGCTTTAATATTTAAGTGTTTCATTAAAAACATTAACAAAAATACGTGCAATACTTTTTCGTTGAAGAAAATAAAAAGGAATGTTTTTAAAAATCTTGTTTTTATTTATTTTTTACAACATTAATACTCTTGAAGAAATTGGAGTCTTTAAATTTACTAAAACACTGCAAACATTCTTCATGTTTCTGATTCTTTACTCTATGTTTTAAAATACCTTCAATATTATGGATTCTTACTCGAGCAATATCATAAGCCATTTCGGTATCTTCTTGAGAGTACTCATTTTGTTTTGCTCAAAAAGGGGTAAAAAGTTAAAATACCTTGTAATTTTAACTTTTTTACCCCTTTCATCTAAAACTTGCTTAATTGAAAAACCTTTTTCATTCAAAACTCTATCTCCATCTTCTAAAAGATCAGTTATAACCAGATGTAGTATCTGGTTTATCGTCATTTGTGAGTCACTGTTTCTTCCACCTGATACTTTGGATTTAAATGAAATATTCTATGAAGCTATCTAGGGTTTTGGAGACCATGGTGATCCATCAACACTAAACAATAGTTATATCTACTGACTACCTATTTCTCCTGTTATTTTTGCAGTCCACGATACAAAAATAATTAGGACAACTTTCTAAAAATTTCAAAACAAGATTGACAAGATTGTTTGACTGCGGACTAATGGCCCCTTTTGTTTCATATTTTTGCCGCGGCAAGCGCGGCGATCGCTTTCTTTGCCCCCTCCACTCACTTCGCACGCTCCGAATAGGGGTTTCGCGAGCGATACGCAATACGATTATTTTTTAGAAGTGTCACCTATCACCAGCATGGATTTAAAATCCGTGATTAATATCCAGTTTTGCTACCGTCGCTTAATTTCTTTTTTTTTCGGATTCCGTCAAAAATTCCGCCAAAGTTTCGCCACTAAAAAAGTTTGGGAGCCGCTGCATTAAACCAACATCAAATACTGTATTTGGAGCTTGAATCCAGAACCGAAACGAGACTCAGCGAAAATGCGGTGTGACAATGCGTTATCTATACTAATATTATAAATGCGAAAGTATCTCTGTCTGTCTCTCTTTTTTTAGGGTTCCGTACCTCAAAAGGAAAAAACGGAACCCTTATAGGATCACTTTGTTGTCCGTCTGTCCGTCCGTCCGTCTGTCAAGACCCTTTTTCTCAGGAACGCGTGGAGGTATGAAGCTGAAATTTATATCAATTACTCAGGTCTACTGTCCCTTGAAGCTGTGAAAAAATCAAACTTCTAAGCCAACGCAATCAAAAGATACAGCCGTTTATGCCGCAAATTTTCGACACTTGCAAGGGAATCAAAACCTACAGGTTGCTTCCCGTGAACTCAGAATCTTGAAATTTGGTACGAAGCAACGTCTTATAGCATAGATAAAGGAAAAATTACGAAAACCATAAATTTTTAGTTACATCACATAATATATTTTTTTTTAATAATTTTAAACTTACTACCCATTTCCTCATAAACGCGTAGAGGTATTAAATTGAAATTCATACCAAATACTCAGGTCTATAATACCTTTAAGCTGTCGGAACCCTCGGTGCGCGAGTCCGACTCGCACTTGGCCGGTTTTTTTTTTTAATGAAATAAAGGGGGCAAACCGGTCACCTGATGGAAAGCAACTTCCGTCGCCCATGGACACTCGCAGCATCAGAAGAGCTGCAAGTGCGTTGCCGGCCTTTTAAGAGGGAACAGGGTAATAGGGGAGGGTAAGGAAGGAAAGGGAAGGGAATAGGGGAGGGTAGAGAAGGGAAGGGAATAGGGGAGGGTAGGGAAGGGAATAGGGGAGGGTAGGGAAGGGAATAGGGTAGGGGATTGGGCCTCCGGTAAACTCACTCACTCGGCGAAACACAGCGCAAGCGCTGTTTCACGCCGGTTTTCTGTGAGAACGTGGTATTTCTCCGGTCGAGCCGGCCCATTCGTGCCGAAGCATGGCTCTCCCACGTATAGAGCCAGTCTCGCTTTCACGCCAAAACTACCGAACCGATTGCAATGAAATTTTGTATACAGATAGTCTAAAGCCTGAGAAAGGCTCCTTTTTTAGTGGAAAAAAGTGTTGTAAGGGGGTGAAAATGCGTAGATTTGTTCAAATTAAGTTAGTTCCAAAAATTCATAATAGATGGCGCCGTGCGTCTCCTACATCGCGCTGACGCTTGCTCAAAAGTCTTTCCATAAGAGGTGGTATCATCTTACTTTCAAGTTTCGATTGTTATTTCTTGTCTACGTTATCAAATAACTCAGTACTTTATCTATGCAATAATGCAGGGACGTAACCTTATTTGACCTATCAATGATAAATTATAAATAGTTTATGGGTAAAGTTGTGTAATTAGGGGGCTAAATAAGCTGGCATAAAAATATAAAGTATAATTAAAAAAAATTAAATATTATGTGCACACTGCACAGCTGTTTAGATTTTTTTTTTATAAAAGCTTTTGACACCAATTTTGTTGACATCGCGCGCTATAAACTGAAGTACACGCGGACGAAGTCGCGGGCAACAGCTAGTAACTGCATAAATTGAAATGTCAATCGCGTCACGTCTCGTTACATCTCGTTTCGGTGTGACCTTACCCTTAGTCCTTAGTTCACCGCTAAGTACGCTTAGTTAATTAAACGTTTCATATTTCGTAAGTAGCGGATTAGCTAATGATTACTTATAATGTTGTTAGTTGTTACATTACTTACCAATTCGTTAATCCTACTAATATTATAAAGGCGAAAGTTTGGATGGATGTTTGTTACTCTTCCACGCAAAAACTACTGAATGGATTTTAATGAAACTTTACAATAATATACATTATACATCAGAATAACACATAGGCTACAATTTTAACAGACTTTCAAAATGAAGGAGGTGTTATGTTAGTTTTTTATGTTCAACGATTACTCCGCCGTTTGTGAACTGATTTTCGAAATTTTTCTTTTGTGTATAGGGTATCATCATACCCAACTTGGTACCATGCTCACAAAAGTGGTGACCTGATGAAGGTATCCATGAGTAAGCGAGGGAACTCCTCAAAATTTATATGGAAATATGTGTGGTTACTTTCGTTTCGTGAGAATATATAACTCTTTATATTATATATGTTTTAAAATATTATGGCTTTCTATCGATATAATCGTAATAAAGTTCGCGCGTTAGCTCACGTCCTGCGCTCTACCTGTATCTAAGCAGTTAGCAGATGTCTACGAGCAATTTAATTGTAGTATAAATGGATGGTAAAACTTTAAATTGCAATAAATATTTGTAGTACTTAAAAAGGTTTCATTGACGTTAAAAAATAAAGTTCGCGCCTTCAGCTTCGCTACATTACGTAAAAAATAAAAGTTTGAATTTCGAATGAAATAAAATTTTCGAAATTCGAACATTCCTTTGTCATTGTTATTTTTTGCAATTGTGTTCATTAATTAAATTGATTGCCTTTGAATAGAAAAGTAAATGTAAAAACTCAAGGTGGTTTACTCGAATTCTTTAAATACCTCGTATGATATTATAAACATACCTTATTGTAATAGGCGTACGGTCTTAAATGCAATAGCAATATCACCGGTGTTTATTTATTAACATACATGTTGATGACATTTAAAATATTTTTTGGAGCGTTAGGTTTATTAATATTTTCCTACTTAGCCAATAAGAGCAACAGCTTATAATACAGTAGTATGTTTAAGTTAAATTTCATGCCTACAGTGAGTTCAAGGCGAAAATTTCTACTTTCTAAAAACGTATGTGAATACATACCCCTCGACGCCACCAAAATACATCCGAGTGCTCATTGTTTTTATTAAATTATAACACACACTGTTTCTTATGCGGAAATGGGATAACGTTTAACGCATTTCACTACATGCCACGAACGCTTTTCGCGGGGGGCTTCGATAAACTATTGTAAATTGTGAATGTTTATTTTTCAACCACAATACGTCAGCGCACCGAACGACGGGCCATGCCAAGTGTCAAACGTCAGCTACCAGCTGTCAACTTAACATTTACCACAGACAATCACAATAGTGATGTGCGTGAACCGGTAATTTACCGATGGATAAACGGTAAACCGGTAATCATCAAGATTGCAGACTTGCATGTTATGATAATAATATTTTAATGCAGTTTCAGTTGTAATCGGTTTTATTTTACGAACCAAAATGTGAAAATACTCATTAGCTTAATATTATTGTTACGCGAAAGGCTTTGTGTCTAGCTGTCGGACGGCGTGATATAGAAGATCAATAATAGCCTAATAGGTGGTTTTAGTGGTACATGGTGATTCATTGAATATTGTAGTAGTGTCAACAACTAATTTATCAATAATATCTGCACTCAATGCAGCTAACGCGACTTAAAAACATATTTATGGAACATGAACTGGCGCGTCCGCGTCACTCCTCTGCAGCGTAGGTAGTAAGAGTGTTTTTTATTTTAGTGGTGGGTTCAGAAATTGCAGCCACTTTAAAGTTCTAGTTATGAAAATGAAAATATATTTAGAAAATTGCTTATTTAGGTAAATTATTATAACAAGATTTTAGACAACAAGAAGGACTTAATTATTTAGTTGAGTGCAACCTAAAATATTTGCAGAGCAGGTCGCGAAATCCCCTCTTCCCCTCCCCTACTATAAGAAAAAAAAACTATGATTCTTTTATTTAACATTTATATTTGTACATTAATTCAATATAATTGTGACACTTAAACATACATTCGACTAGTGATTTTTACTATTAATTATATAACACAGAACACACATACTTACTCAACTTTCAATTAAATAATATTATGATTATTTACATTTTTTAGTTACCCCCAAAAAGCACACATTTTTCCGCCCCCCATAAACACTTATTATTTAAATAAAGCCAATTAATTTAATCACAGTTGCTCGAATAAAATTTTTATAAAGTAGGTACTTAATAATAAAATGGTGCAACACATTAATTGTTTAATACATACAAATAGTTGCACTAAATTTGCTAGAATGACGTAATGTAACATTGAAAAACAAACTTCTATTTAAAAAAATGTGAAATAATATATTTTGTCATAAAATTATAAATCTTTGTCATGAAACAATTTTTAGACCATACAATAAGTCCAACATAAAATATCCATTTTGAAATGTTTCAACAACTTTAATGTAACAAAAACAATCAATAATATTTTAATTTCGTGTTTTACATAAAACTATAATCTTACAAGATAAAAGCGTAAACCACCCTTTTTAATATTTTCTTAATAAATGAATAATATTTTAATCGTAAGTAAATTAGTGTTTTTGAACTTTGGTACTAAGTATAAATAATATTATTTTTTCTAGAGACCTAAAAATAAAAAAAACAGTATTCAAAACAAAAATCTTGAGATTAAGCGCAATCTAGCAATTGACCTTGCTTCTTTGAACCACACATTTTCAACATTAACTGAAATAAACTATTTTATAAAAGTATCAACTTTTCGATAACGTAGGCTTATTAATATTTCATTTTTATATTACAGTATACACAGTTATTGTGTAGAAAAAATATTATTTAGCTAGATACTTCATACTATACATAATCCCCTTACTAATAAGAAGATCCACATTATGCAATACAGCCTTTATGGGTATTTTTTGTCCTTGTCTGCGACGTCTTTAGTGTATCACAGAAGAAAAAAAACGTCATGTTATTATTATAATGTGTATCTTTTTACTATAGGGCTAGTTTCAGTTATAGTGAATGTACTGAGCATTCGTTAAATTATAAATCATAGTAGTTTTTTCAGTTTTTGATAGCCTAAGTCGTCTTTTAATAACGTCATAGGCCTGCAATCTTCAAAAAAGAACTGTTCCGTTCATTCACTATATTCCTGACATCCGTTTTTGATAATAATATGTAACTTAATGGCTGAAAATAACAGTAAATAATTTATTTACACACATTTAGGTAGTCTTGAGATTTAAATACTTGCAATATCTAAACACAAGCGACGGACGCGTCAAATTGGGCATTCTGCCGCCGCATCGCTTGCCGTCACCTGAAAAAAAATTTAATAAAATTACATAATTCCATTTCTAAACTTTCTTATTAGATCCAAAATCCTAAGTTCCCTAATTTTGCTTTACCACCCTTTATTCTCTACTTTTGTTAATAGGAAAGGATACCCCAGTGTCCCCTATTTGAACCCCTTGGGGTTGGAATTTATGAAAATCCTTTCTTAGCGGATGCCTACGTTATAACATCTACCTGCATGCCAAATTTCAGCCCGATCCGTCCAGTGGTTTGGGCTGAAGTATTAACTTCTTAACGCGAGCAAAGCCACGGGCAAAAGCTCGTAGGCAACTAAAATCATGCTCACCTCTTAGTGCTCGAAGAGCTATGGTTGCTGTCCTGTTCTTCCAGAGACTGCGAGTGCGGCGCTTTCAGCCGGCGGGTTTCGGCGTTCGCATCTGAATCCCGCCGCACCGCGCGACGGCCGCAGAGGAATTTGCAGATTATACGCTTGAAGGCGAACCTGAAATATACAAAACGTATGGGTATGGGTCTAAGACGACCTCTGTGGCTCAGTGGTTGAGGGCTTGGTCAGCGCTCAAGCCGGGGGTCGTGGGTTCGATCCCACCGACGGAACAAAAAGTTTTTCAATGTTCCTGGGTCATGGAATATGTGTATCATATAAAAAAATCTTAAATATATGTATAGTATAAAAGTATTAAATATATTTCCGTTGTCTGGTACCTGTAACACAAGTCCTTTAGGTACTTAGCACGGGGCCAGACTGACGTGGTGTGAAGCGTCCATAGATATTATTATTATTAAGACAGAATGAAATATTTTTGGCGCTGCTGCTATTCAGTCAAATTTTTAAAGATCTAAAATGGCTCTCGTTTTAAATGCTACCGAAGTCTGAAGACTGGTCTGGCTAGGATGTGTGCTAAAGAAGACCTAAATCTAGAAAACAATATTTTCTAGCAGATTGTTTCTAACGTCAATTATTAAAAACGTGGATGATAGAATAACAATCTTAAATTTGTAATTGCTGATGTCTTTTTTTATAGAAAAAATCAGCTAAAAATTTTTTTTCATTACTAAAAAAATGTAAACGTACCTAAAATCTTTCGAGAACAACGCGTATATGAGCGGATTCAATGCAGAGTTGCAGTAACCCAGCCAGAAAAGAATCGAGAAGATGATCTCGTAGACGCAGTCCCCGCAGAAGCCCATCACCACGTACACGGTGAAAAAGGGCAGCCAGCAGCAGATGAAGCCGCCGACGATGATGGCGAGGGTCTTAGCGGCTTTCGTCTCCATGCGGAACCTCTTCACCTGGAATATTGATATTATTTAATTAAAAAAATGGTTGTCTGTAAAGTCGGTTTACGGACGGTAGTTTGACGTGACAACTACGAACTGAGCCGATGCCTCTCTCTCGTCCGCGACACGACGAGCGGAACGCGACAATGAGCGTAACGGGACGTTGACGTCATCTTTTTAAGCGACTTCCAAAAAGGAGGAGGTCATAATATTATGTTCGTCTATTTATATTTTTTTTGTATATTCAACGATCACTTCGCCGTTTGTGGACCAATTTTCATGGTTATTTTGTTGTTGTACGGGGTTGAATGAAAGTTTGGTGAGATGTTCACAAAAGTGGTGATGTGATGATGGGATCCATGAGGAATCAAGGGGACTCCTTGTTGTATGGAAACATACTGATTTTGTTTTTTTCTTAAGCATTCAAGGTAAATGCTACCAAAAAGTAAAACTTCTCACCAGGTTATATCCTGGATCCGAAGGTACCGAACAGAACGTTTGAATCCTTGTAGATACAGGTTCGGGGATTTCGGCGTTGTTAAAACAACTATAAGCCAACACATTAATTTGATTGATCATCATTATCACAAACATAATAATTACTTATACCATGGATCATCACATTATGACCCAATTATTGGTACTTTTCGTGAAATTTTGCATCGAAGCAGATGTTTTTGATGATTATTTCACTGTTTGTGGACCGATATTCAAAATTTTTAGGTTGTTGTATAGGATATAATTTTAATTTTGTATAACAATTACGAAAGTGGTGAGCTGATAATGGAATCTATGAGCAATCGAGGGAAATTTATCAAAACACTCATAGTGGTTAAATTTTGTTTCTATTAACTTAAACATATATTCCGAATAAGAGAAATTTCATAAGAAGGTGTCTCTTGGTCCAAAGGCACTAAACAGAACTCCTGAACCTTTAAAGATAAAAGTTTGGAAATTGCAGCATCGCTTAGATATATAAGTACTGCAAGCATTTACCACAATTTCGCTTACAGTAATATAATATGGATAGTTAATATTAGTAATGTTTATCTACGCATATAGCCTTGTTTTGTAGATAACTAAAAAGATTAAAATTATTATTTATTATTATTTAACAAAACATTTGAAATCGATTTCCAAAAAAAAAACAATATTCTTAAAATGATCTAAGAAGTATGAAATAATTCTCATTCTTCATTAGTGCCTTTTTCAAAATTCGACTAAATCTCAACGAATTCTGTACGCAATTTTCATTTTTTGAAGTCGGTATTGGCTAAGTTCTATCTCAGTTCTGTCCGTTCCGTCATGTTTTTCATGCATGCAGTCCGTAGTGTCATAGTAAAAGTAGTAGCGAGTTTTTAGACGTTGTCACGTCAAAAAGGATACAAAACTCTAATAAGTTCACAAATCAGAATCTTAACTATAATATAGAACCGATGAAATTACTGTAAGTAGCCTTTCGTCGAATAGACAAACAATTTGGATGCTAGGTCATAGAAAGTCCACACATCTGTACGTGTGTGAATCAGTTTTATTATAAGAAATATTTTGAATATGATAATACACTTTTCAAAGATTGATTTTTTTATGAAATTAATAGTAATACTTATTATAAAGGAATTGAATATGAAAATTTATTATAAAATCGATAATAACAATCGATTTTGAAATGAAACTGGTACCGGTTTACCGGCTTTTCACTTTTACGAAAACTATCAATAGATGGGGTTACGTATAATTATAATTTTTGTGAAAGTACCTTTTTTACAGTTTACTTAACTTTAATAAAAAAAAAGTTATATTTTATTGAACCTAAAACTTGAAAAGATTATTTCTGGGATTAAAGGGCCTAGTAATATTTTTATTATTATTTCATGGTTGTATCGAGTTGTAATCAAATAATAATTGTACTATAATTTATTTAACACCTCCATCGTGGGCATAGACATAATATATACGATTATGTCTATGATCGTGGGTATAGCAGACTCAATAGATTTTCAATCATGGGCGTACCGAGGGGGGGCAATATTTTTACAACTAAAAATTATTAATTTTTTATTCTTTATAAACACCTAGCTTATGAAAAATCTGATTTGCCCCCCCCCTGGCCCAGAACCTGGGTGATTTGCCCCCCCCCCTGGCACCAGAACCTGGGCAATTTGCCCCCCCCCCCCCCCCCCCCTGGCCCAGAACCTGGGTACGCCCATGTTTTCAATTGTTATGCGGCTGCCGCTTGGGGATTGATGGGCTAATAAATAAATGTCAAATTACCTGAGCCTTAATATTCCTCCGTCCCATTTTCCTCGTCCTGTTCGGGTTATCGTCATAGTCATTGTAGATGCCCGGACTTAAGTGCTGAGACTTCGACTTAAGTCTGCTCTCAGTCAGCTCTCTCCCGTCTCTCTCGTAGTGGACAGCATAGAGTGAGGGGCTGGGAGACCTGCTGGGCGACCTGGAGTTCTCGTGAGGAGGGCATATCTGGTCCGACGATGGGTACGATATGGAGATCTTCACTTTGTCGTGAGCGCGCCTCGAACTGGAATGTCTGAAAGGTTTAATTTTATAAATAAAAAAAACATTTTTAAAGCGTTTGTAATGTCTTTGATGTTATTAAATTAGGACACTACTATTTCGCTAGATGGCGCTCGAGTGCAAACAGCTCCCGTTTAAAAATTGTTTAAAAATAGTTTTTGTTGTTAATAATCCCTAAGTGCCAGTTAATCGATTAAAACTAAGTGCATGGTGCAAGACTAACAAATAAGTTAAGTGCAAACTGAACTGTATCAAAATAAAACAGTGCAGTGTCGTGAGTTCATCACCGTTAGAAGATTCAAAACTCCTAGGACTGACTAAAGGCACTGATTGCACAAGAATATTATTCCAGTCCCTGTTAACAGTTTCCCAGTGTTCTTAGTGTCTGAAAATTCAAGTTAATTAAATCACTTTCGTAATATGGACGTAAAAGTAACATCCAAAGAATAAAAATCACTCGTCAATTATCGCTTTGTCATTAATACCCATGCTGCCATCTATCGGGAACTCCCAAATTCTTCGCAACCTGAACAACAACGTTCGATCATATCTTGATAACTCCAATAGTGGCCACAAGAGGTCTCTGCATCCATTCCAAGTTACAAACTAATACAAACTAAAAATTATTTTCTGGATAAAGACGATAAAGTAAATATGCCCGGGAAAACCTGTGCAGGCTGCCTTCTACCCATCAAAGGTCGTGAATACCTCCAGTGTCCCCACTGTGAGCAAACTTTTGATCTAGACTGCGCAAATATCCCAGATAAAAGGCGTAAGCAGTTATCCAACGAATACACACGCAACTGGAGATGCCCAAGCTGCAAATCGACTCAATGAAAGCAAGGTGATAATTCTAATACCCCGGTTTGTCAGGCGCAGGTGCTTATCGAGAGCGACGCCGAAAGTGTGACAACGCCCACCAAACATAAAACCTCCTTCGTTACCGAGGACAGGCTACGCGATATCCTGAAACAAGAGATTACATTGCTTCTTAACTCTGCTATTAAGGAGCATGTTACCAAAGAACTTTCAAACATCCAGCAACAGATTGCAAGCTTTCATGAATCCTTAAGCTTCTTTAATGAAAAATATGAGACAGTTCTGAAAGAACTCGAAGATAAGAGAATTGTGATAAAATCACTCAAAGAGGAAAACGCAAACCTAACATCCACTGTAAACAACCTCTCGAGCAGACTGACAATAATAGAGCAAACCTGGCGGGAATGCAATGTGGAAATAAACGGTATACCGGAACGCAAGTCTGAAAACCTATTCACTTCTGTAGTAAATCTCGCCAAATCCGTAAATCATACAATTTTAGAGAGCGAGATGCTAAATGTAACCAGAGTGGCAAAACTGAACAAAGACAGCGATCGTCCCCGTTCTGTCATCCTAAAGCTAAATACTGCTCGTCGTCGTGACGCGCTTCTTGCGGCAGTCGCAACTTACAATAAAAAGAACCCATGTAATAAACTTAACACAAGTCACCTGGGTCTTGAGGGCACCACCAAACCAGTTTATGTCTCAGAACACCCGTCGCCAACCCTTAAATCCCTTCACGCGGCTGCTCGTCAGAAATCTAGGGATGCAAAGTATAAATATGTGTGGGTACGAAATGGCAGAATTTACGTACGCAAAGAAGATACGTATCCAGCTATACACATATACAACTTGGAAAGCCTGCAAAAAATCAAATAGACTACCGCGACCCCTAGCCCTGTTATATTTTTTTATTTTTTATTTATTTAATTTTAACTGTTTTTAGATTAGATAATGTTTTTTGCGCTTTATGTTTAGTTAAGTATGTTTAATATATATTATCAAAATGTAAGAGGTCTGAGAACCAAAACAAATGATGTACACTTAAATATTGCTCATGCTAGCTAACGATATAATTGGGTTTACTGAAACATGGCTAAATCCAAATATTTTTGATGGTGAGCTTGTTGACGAGAGGTACACCGTATACCGTAGAGATCGGTTTTTTTTTTAATGTTATATTAAATTGAGGGATAGGTTTCGTAAATACGGCAATCCTCGCGACAAATTTGAATACGATATACTTCGTAATCGTTTTAAAAACCAATCCATAAGTGTTACGTAGAGTACAAACATAAACTCGAAAACAACATTATCTCAAATCCCAAATCATTCTGGAGGCACATAAAAAACAAACGTAGAGGCAACTCCCTGATACCCGCTCAAATGTTCCTTCGTGACACCCACGCCGACACTGGTCCTGAGATCGCCAACTTATTCGCCGACCATTTCCGCTCTACATACTTACCTCCCGACATCAATTTACCACCTCCCTCTGCGCCATCTGTGAATGTGGAAACGATAAGCCACCTTTATGTGTCAAAGGACCAAATCCGTCAAATAATCAAACGTCTCGATACCTGTAAAAGGCATTCCCCCTATATTTATTAAAAAGTGTGGCGAGCACCTAATTCTTCCATTATTCATAATTTTCAATAACTTCCTGCAGTCTGGCATCTTTCCACAAAAATGGAAGACAGCGCGAGTTACTCCTGTTCACAAAAAAGGGGACAAGAATATTATTAATAATTATAGGCCAATCTCTATCTTGTCGTGTTTCTCCAAAATCTTCGAATCAGTAGTTTGTCCCACGATCGCAAGGCATATTGAAATCACTCTAAGTGACAAGCAACATGGCTTTCGTCGGAACCGCTCAACTGAGTCAAACCTGCTGCCTTTCGTATCCTCTATATCTCGGGCTGTTGACTCTGGATTACAGGTGGATGCTGTCTACACCGATCTCAGCAGCGCTTTTGATAGAGTCAATCATGTCTTATTGACACGCAAGCTGGAGTCGTTTGGAATCCACGGCCGTCTATTATCCTGGCTCGCCTCGTACTTAAGGCGGTTTCAGTGAATGGTTATGAGTCATACGTATACGCTGTAACTTCTGGCATTCCCCAGGGATCCCACGTCGGCCCAATCCTGTTTTCGGCATTTATTAACGATATTATATTAACTTTTATAAAATATTGCGAAGCCTCCATGTACGCGGAAGATCTTAAACTGTACAGACTCGTGTCCTCTTACGCTGATAGTCTTTGCACTCTTAATGGCATAGCCTTAAACCCTAAAAAATGCGTCTACATTAAGTTCACTAAAAGACGACAACCCCACTGGTCCTGTTATCACATAGAGGGTACCAAATTGGACGAGGTAAACGAGGTTCGTGATCTGGGCGTTGTGTTGGATGGCAAACTGAAATTCAATAGCCACATCAACTCGGTCGTTAATAAATCCTTTAGTATGCTAGGTTTCATCAAGCGAAATAAAATAGGTTTCAAACCAGCTACGAAAATACTGCTCTTCAACTCGTTAGTACGCAGTCACGTCGAGTACGCAAGATCTGTATGGAGTCCTTCCTATGCTCAATCATCTCAGAGAATAGAAAAAATTCAAAGACTCTTTACCAGACACTTGGCCTTTTCAGACAAAGGCATTAGGAGCCCATACGAGCAGCGCCTAATTTTCTACAAGATTGTACCACTGAGTGCTCGGAGAAAAATACACGATCTTGCCATGCTCCACAAAATTATGAATGGTAAAGTGTCTTGCTGTGATCTTCTGGAACTTTTTTCACTGTCTGCCCCTTATAATCGACCACGGCACCCTATAACTAAAATCTTGTGTGGGCCTCCTTGGAGGACAAACGTGGGGAAGCATGCCCCACCTCAGCCTATGTGTGATTTATACAGCTACACATGTGCAAAGGACAATAGTGTCGACATTTTTCATGACAATTTTAATGTCTTCTTTAAAAAAGTCCTAAGGTGCTTTGAGCTAACCCACCAACAATTCAATATTCAGTATAAAAAAAAATATTTTTACGATTATTATCAATTTTTTGGCGTAGAATTAATAACATTAATATTATTATTTTATTAATTTTCTGTTTATACAACAAAATGATATCATAATTACAATGAACAAAGTATAAAATAGTTTTATATGTAATTGATTGTACCGTTGGTTCTTGGTGGAAATGCATGTTGAATCATCATCTTCTGGTGTACTTGGTGTAGGTAGGTAGTTACCTACACTAAGTACACCTGAAGATGATTAATTTCGAAACCGGTCGTGTAATTTGTTAATAATTTCTTAATATAGTGGAAAAAATGCACGCAAATATTGTTTTATTAGTGTTCAAAATAGTTTTAATATACCAAATTATATGTAATTATTAAATAATATGATGTAGTTAATTGAAATTTGATTATTATTTATTTTTAATTTATATTTAAATCAATGTTGTATTAGTTATTTCAGAATTTATTTTGTATTTTTTTATAATTTCTTTTTAATTTATATTCACATTATTTTTAACTGTTTTTAAACTCTATTTAATGTAATTTTGCATGTTGTTGTTAACATTATATTTAAAATGAATGTTGTGTTGCTTATAAAGGTGTGTGCATCAGAATTGAAAATTATTGTATACTATTGACTGTAATTTTTTAAATGCATATGCTGTTGGCAACCATTTAAATAAATGAAATGAAATGACACTAAGTTTTGCCCATGGGAAACGCTCATTTTTCGCCATAAAGCTGTCCGTAGCGCTCAGAGTCACTTTCCACATTTATGTTTCTATGAGAAATATCCCCACGCGCCCACGTTAAGAATTTGCTATACAAATACATCAAAAATTAAAATTAAAACTTTTTTATTTTTTGTATGACAAATTTTTACAGCGCCGCTAGTCTCACAATAAAATCTGTATAAGGAACAATGTGTTCCCAAAGTATTATCACTTTATTGAGCAGTAAATCTTTTATTTCCCGGGAACCGTACATTTTGCCGAGACACACCACCCGAACATACTGGAACCCATCTCCATACCTTCGTATCCTCTCCGGCGACGCACTCAACGAGGTGCTGGTCGAGTGGTTGGAGGCGTTGGAGAGGGGGGAGCCATGCGGCCTCCCACCCCCCGACCCCCGCCCGCGGTGGATGCGCAGCGTGAGGCGGTTGTCGTCGAACCGGTTGCCGAGGCCTACACCTGGAAATGTACATTATACATATCACTTGAAATGTAAAAGGCAAGCCAATGTATAATATCATCCAAATTTAGGAGCGAAGTGGAAATCAACTGTCACAAAATAGTACAGTACCTAATTCTGTAACCGCTCGTTAGATTACCTATATTATAGAGGACATGTACAGAACAACTTTAATACAGTTACAAAGGTATGGTTCCCCCGTGCTCCTTGGCTCTTGGACCGTTTTGTACGTGGGAGAGCCATGCTTCGGCACGAATGGGCCGGCTCGACCGGAGAAATACCACGTCCTCACAGAAAACCGGCGTGAAACAGCGCTTGCGCTGTGTTTCGCCAAATGAGTGAGTTTACCGGAGGCCCAATCCCCTACCCTATTCCCTTCCATACCCTCCCCTATTCCCTTCCCTTCCCTACCCTCTCATATTTCCCTATTCCCTATTAAAAGGCCGGCAACGCACCTGCAGCTTTTCTGATGCTGCGAGTGTCTATAGGCAACGAAAGTTGCTTTCCATCAGGTGACCCGTTTGCTCGTTTGCCCCCTTATATCATAAAAAAAAAAATTAATCATATTTTTACGAAGAAAAAAAAAACTCTTCTTCCAGTTAGTGTTGCAGAGCTACCTACAAAATATATTGTAGTTTTACTTATTAAAATTATTATTAACATGTCAAAGTGAAGAAGTCTTTAAAGTCCATTAAACTGAAAAAGTTACAACAACATAAAGATTGTAGTAAATTTACTCAACAAGCTGGAAAAGTGATCCCAAAGCTCTAACAAAAACTTTAGTCTACAGAGAAAAATCGTCACTTAGCTTTATTCCGTTCACGATATAAAAACTTTTATTGTTTGAAACCTTTCAAAGTTTCTCTATGTTATTTTTGAACACTGTACTTGTATGTTAAATAGGTAAAATAAGCATGCCTTATCCATTACAAAGAAACGACAGTTACATAATTCTTCTCATAAAAAAGCACTAGCTGGTTAATAAAACCACTCGAATAAACACAATCGTTGTAATAACTAATATTACTTCAAGTTCTTTTTTAAACAATAACTTTAAATATACATATTGTAAAATACTGTACTTGTATATCGAATAGAGCATATTAGCCAGTCGAATAAACATAATCAATTTAATAATCGTAAAAAACCGGCTAAATGCGGACAACACTAGTAATATTAAGCGGACTGTACATGCAATATCAAACAAAGCGAGTGCTGATGAATAATTTAAGAATCCGAGATAAAAAATACACCAGGGGCTTAATTAAAACGTCTCGCGCAATCTTTTTGCGGCGTTTATTTTTAGAAATCAACCCGCGAAATATTAAAGCTACAAGAAATTAAACTATTTTATTTTTTAACTAAAATATTAAGGTACTAATCGTAAAGTGCTTCGTTATATTGTGTAGTTAGACATAATATTTAAATTTTAAAACCTTTCCCTTACATCTTAAATCGGAAAAATATGTAAGTAGGTACCTACCTACATAATACATACGATTTTTTACAATATTTCTAATATTATACAGGTTGTTAGGGTTAGGTAGGTAGGTTAGGTTACCTGCATAGGAATAGATAGACAGACAGCGAGAACCGACTTTTTATGGCAAATTAAACTACAAAATATTATTATTAAAAATCAACTAAAACTTTTTCCATCATAAAATCTAAATGAGTACGTATACAAACTTACAAAGGACATGTTATTCGAAACACAATTTAAACTGATATTACCAACTCGAAGCGCGGCCGAGAGTTATGAAAATGTGTAGGCGCTGTATATTTTTCATAATCACAATATTGCGGACGCGGAGGCATGATGGTATTAGTTGCAATAACTTTCCCGCAATCGCGTCTACACGTGTCATTGCTTTTCATATTACGTAGGCGTTTCATATTTATTAGCTTTAAAGTACCGAGTATACAAACGCATTGTATAGTAATACGAGCTTTTGCCCGCGGCTTCGCTCGCTCGCGTTAAGAAGGATTATTATATACACATTTTCATCCCCTATTTTATCCCCTTGGAGTTGGAATTTATCAAATCAAAATCAAAATCCTTTTTTATCACAAGTATCAAAATCATATATATATATCTTAATATATATATTTCTTGTGTGCGTGTGTATGTGACTGAACTCCTCCTAAACGACTGGACCAATTTTGATGAAATTTTTTGTGTGTGTTCGTGGAGATTCGAGAATGGTTTAGATTTACAGTTTGGTCTACTGGAAAAGGTTTTTTCAATTAATTTCTTATTTATAAGGAGTTGTTGATATTGGCATGTTTTACATTAGATCCGGCGGACGGTGCTATCATCGCATTCAATATTATTCTATTTCAATTTTAGTTTGTCCTGAGAGATGGTGCTACGATTAATTTGAAAAAAATTTTGTTATTCAATTTAACCGACTTTCAAAATGGGGGAGGTGTTATGTTCGTTTTCTTATATTCAACGATTACTCCGCCGTTTGTTAACCGATTTTCAAAATTTTTCTTGTATATATATATATATATATCTTAATATATATATTTCTTGTGTGCGTGTGTATGTGACTGAACTCCTCCTAAACGACTGGACCAATTTTGATGAAATTTTTTGTGTGTGTTCGTGGAGATTCGAGAATGGTTTAGATTTACCGTTTGGTCTACTGGAAAATGTTTTTTCAATTAATTTCTTATTTATAAGGAGTTGTTGATTTTGGAATGTTTTACATTAGATCCGGCGGACGGCGCTATCATCGCATTCAATATTATTCTATTTCAATTTTAGTTTGTCCTGACAGATGGTGCTACGATTAATTTGAAAAAAATTTTGTTATTCAATTCATGTGCTGATTAAAATATTAAATAAATAACACATAGGCTACAATTTTAACCGACTTTCAAAATGGGGAAGGTGTTATGTTCGTTTTCTTATATTCAACGATTACTCCGCCGTTTGTTAACCGATTTTCAAAATTTTTCTTTTGGTATATAGGGTATCATCCAAATTTGGTATTATATTCAGAAAAGTGGTGATCTGATGAAGGATCCATAAGTAATCGAGGGAACTCCTCAAAACTTATAGGGAAACATATGGTGACTTCGGTTTCGTGAGAAGTATTCTAAGCATATGCTACCAACAAGTAAGATTTTGCACCGAGATATACCTGGTATACCGTGGTTCGGAAGGTGCTGAGAGAATTCCTGATTCTTTATAGATACAAGTTTGGGAGTTTCGGCGTTGTTTTAAGAACAGATAGCATATGCTACTATGCAAATTACATTCTTCATCATCATCATCATCATCATCACTACCATATTATACCATTTCATAGTCTTTTAGATCGAGACTCGAGTTTGTCAAGCGATAATTAAAAAAAATCTATATCTACCTAATATTATAAACCTGAAGAGTATGTTTGCTTGAACGCGTCAATCTCAGAAACTACAGGTCCGATTTAAAAACTTATCTCAGTGTTAGATAGATCATTTATCGAGTAAGACTCATCATTTATCGAGAAGGTTATATTATATTATTACTCTAAGACAGAAGAAACTCAGGAAAATGTGGGAAAAACGGGGGAAATATTTTTTATGGGAAAATGTACCTACGGATTCTGTAAAATTTCTAATTTACGCGGACGAAGCCGCGCGGGACATCTAGTATATATATATATATATATATATATATATATACATTCCTTTTACTACGACGAGGGCGTCTTCGATTCGATCTGGTTTTTTTTTAAATGAAAATAAGGGGGCAAACGAGCAAACAGGTCACCTGATGGAAAGCAACTTTCGTCGCCCATGGACACTCGCAGCATCAGAAGAGCTGCAGGTGCGTTGCCGGCCTTTTAAGAGAGAATATTACCCATAGGGGAGGGTAGGGAAGGGAAGGGAAGGGAATAGGGGAGGGTAGGGAAGGGAAGGGAAGGGAATAGGGGAGGGTAGGGAAAGGAATAGGGTAGGGCATTGGGCCTCCGGTAAACTCACTCAGTCGGCGAAACACAGCGCAAGCGCTGTTTCACGCCGGTTTTCTGTGAGAACGTGGTATTTCTCCGGTCGAGCCGGCCCATTCGTGCCGAAGCATGGCTCTCCCACGTATCAAATGTATTTTGTTCTCTTTTTAACCGACTTCCAAAAAACGAGGAGGTTATAATATTTCGGCTGTGGATATTTTGTTATTAAAATATGTATATAGTTATGTATACTCAGCAGACATAATGCTGTCGCCGCAACAGTTTCGATATCCGCCATCGTTGCGAGTCGTTACGTAAAAGAGTATGAGGGCTGAGTGTGACCACCCACTCGCCTCTATAATGCCGCAGAAGTATTTGAGGCAATATTTCCGACAGCGGCAGGAGCAGTGGCAAGGGCTGAGTGTAAACGTGCCAATACATTTTGTACTAGACCCGGCCCCGCACATCTATCAGAAATTATTTCTGATAGGTGTGCGGTGTGGACTGTGGTACCCGGTGGGCGTCCGAATTTTTCGGATCAGAAATTCTTACAATGTGCACCCGGGCTTAAGCTGCATACCTTTTCCTCCCGTAGTCATCCTGCACCCCTGGTTGATCGCCTTCATCGTGCTACTCGCTGCTATGTACCCATATTCGCCAGTAGAAGAACAACATGACTTGAAGGGATGTAGAAGATGTAGGTAATAAGGTATATCTTCTATATAATATCAGCCGTACCTTTTCCTCCCTTAGTGGTCCTAAACCCCTGGTTGATCGCCTTCGTCGTGCTGCTCGCTGCTCTGTATATCCGCCAGTAGAAGAACAGCATGACTAGCATGGGTATGTAGAAGGAGCCGCACGCTGAGTAGACCACGTAGCCTGGGTCGTTGGTCAGTTCGCACATCCACGGGCAAGGCGGATGCTCGATCTCGGGTTCGTCTTCTGGCTGACGGAAAGAAGGAGAAGAATAAAAAGTTTGCTTGTGGAGAGAAAAGAGGGAGTTAGTTAATATGTCAACTAACTAACGTTACATTGTAATGTAACTAGTAAAATTGTAAATACAGTAATATTATGATATTATGAGTAACGAGATTGTAAAATATCGATTAATAAATCATCAGCGACTAAACATGGCTATGCTAAGTTGATTTATGAGTTATTTTTAATGCCTACAAAGTAAGTTAAAAAAGAAAAAACCGACTGTTTAGGTTAATTTCTGAGTTATTAAATACAAAATCGATTTAAAATTAAAAACTCTGTTTACACAAGCTGCATTCACAAATTAGGGACTGACTGTAGAAACATCCTTTATTATCTAGTATACCACGAAGACAAAAACTAATTTTTACTGCGGAAAAATAAAAATTACATTGGAATCCTCCCACTCCCATTATAGTAAAGACGAAGACTTTAGACGAGGTATATTTTTTAATATTTTTATTGGAGAAAACGTCTAATAAAAATTACTTCGGAATCCTTCCGGCTTCCACCCACAACAGTAAAGACAAAGACTAGCTGGTACATCATATTTTTATTGGAAAATATGCTTTCATTGGAGAAAATTTCCGTTAATTACCTTCGAATCCTTCCACCCAACTAGCGGCGGAAAGCATATCACGAAGCTCAAAACCCATACTCCAGCTATGAGGATCTTGGCTCGCTTCTTGCTCATGATACTCGGGTAGCTCATTGGACGGGTGACAGCGACGTAGCTTTAAAAAAAAAGAAAAATAAAGTCCACAAAACACTTTAAAGAAGCGAGCTTACACGGGCAATAATTACGGCAATAATTGCAATATGAATAATGGCGACACGAATGGAGCGATCTGGAGCAATTAGTGGAGCACATCACACAATATTGTATTGCGCAATATTGCTACTTGTTGCCGCAAATTGCTTGATGTAGGTAGTCGTGCCGTCAAAGTTGACGAGAATTGACTGGAGTTGAGCAATTTTAGTTGCCCGTATTTAAGCGCACCATAATATCTAGTATTAATGGTGATGCAATGGGGAAGACCAGTATAAAATTTTCCGCTAGGGCCAGCGTGTTATAATTGGGTCACTAGACGATTAATTTTATTGTCAATATTATTGAAAAATTTATTTAATAAGTAATAAGATTGAAAGGCGGGCGCGTTCAATATCAACCCTAGACGGTCAATAATATTGCACAATACGTGATATTGCGCAATAAAATTGATCGTCTAGGAGCCCGCTTAGTTACATTCATGATTCAGCCAAACTTTAGATTAAAAAAAAAAAGATTTTCGTATTATTGTTTTTTTAATTTTGTTACAATGTTATACCGAGTGTACAAACGCATTGTATAGTACTCTCCCTTTGAAGGTAATACAAATTTTTCAACATTATATTGTATTCTAGCCCGAGAATAGCACATATTTTAAAAAGAGCATTCCCCTTTAAAAAAAAAAAAGACATCGACGTACCGGTCCAGGGATATCGCGCACAGGTTGAGGATGGAGGCGGTACACATCCAGACGTCCACGGCCAGCCATACCGAACACCAGATGGAGCCGAATATCCACACCTGGAATGGAGATGGATGGATAAGTATCGCGGCAACTCGACCAAGCTAAGTCAACTACACCAACTGAAGAAAGAAAGGTGGTAGGCAGCTGTAGGCACCAGTAGTAACACCCTTCCTGAAAGTATTTGATTCAGAATTCAGAATTAGAAATAAAACAATTTTCTCAATCCAAAACGATAACCTTGCACACAACCAAATACCAAGCGTATACGCATCGCAATAAGATTCCTTTTAGCTTAGTATAAAACTGTAGTTAGTAGGGGCGGATCTTCTCTATTTTGCTGGTTTTTTTTAAATATCTTTGGAAATAAATATTAAGAAACAAAATTGTTCGGTTCAGAAGATTTTAATATAGATTTACTAATAAAGTATTACGTTTTATTAAAATGTTTATGGTTTAAGGTATTTTAAATATTGTGCTTTACATCTCATATTTTTTACATTTTTGTTATTATATTGGAACTAGGTAAACCGGGAGTCACGGAATAACAAATTGGGGTTTGTCCTCGCCTTAAGGATCGTCCACAAATTACGTGAGGTGTTTAGGGGGGGGGAGGGTTTCGAGTCCAATCTCATCTAATCTCGGAACGTTGCATTGGGGAGAGGGGTCTCGGCAAATCTCACATGATTTTTTTCTCAACAAAATAATACTCTTGGTCCATTTCATTCAGATACGTAACACGTACAATGTACGTGTTACGTATTATCTTTATACGATTAAAATCATTCACAAATTCGTTCGAAAGAAAATCTACTATTAACTAACCCACATTTTGAAAAATCTCACGTGAGATTTGTGGGGGGGAGGGGAGGGTTGAAGAAAATCTCACGAAATCTCACCAAGGGGGGGAGGGGGGTTCAAAAAAAAAAAAAAACACCTCACGTAATTTGTGGACGCCCCCTCATTTATTTAGTATGTGTTTGAGAGTTGAGACGTCGAGAGAAACTATCATTCGCCACCATAAAGTTAATAGGTATATTAACTAACCCACAAGTTAATAGGTATATTAACTTTATGTTCGCCACGAATTTGAATTTTTTAAAATTCTTCTTCCATAACTTCTGCCACAATAGACATATCATTCTGTCTACTCTGCTTCTGCTCAGCCAATCACGATCGATCACGCGGCACGCCTGAAAACTTGCGAAGACTTTCGTCTGGTTTAAATGCCTCGTTTTTAGGAACACAATTTTTTTTGGCCCCATGATAGAAAATATTGTGCCATAAAGTCAAAACATTTGGCATAGAGAAAGCGCTTTAACCCTCCGTGCGCCACGTATAATATAAAAGTTACACCGTGCACCACGTGGGGTTTATCAAACCCCAAGACTTATCTGGGCAAGGAATGCGTAATTTGTACTTTTTTTTTTATTTCAAATAACTATTTTTGTCTATTTAATTGTAATATAAAACGATACTAAGTTAAATGTCTCCCATTTTTAATCTTTTACAGACAAAATTGAAAATTTAGTAATCTTTTACCAAGTAAAACATCTAGACTCTTTTTTGGGTCATCTCCCACAATTAAAAAGTTATCTTTTATTTCCCATTCTGCTTAAAATTTTAAAAACTTTATAAAGAATACAAATTTAATAATATTAACTATAATCATTCTTAGACACTATATTCAAGCAAGTTGAAATCAGTACATTTTTTACAATGAAAGTGGGCACAGTATATGTAAGCAAATAGGTAAGTACATTATTGTGCTCACAACCGTATTTGAGTTTTTAATTTATATTCTGGACACAATTTGAATACTTCTTTATTGATCTTGATAATCTTTTTGGTAGTCCAGGGGCTTTTTTGCCAAGAAATTCGTGAAAGCGCTTATGAGAACCTCTCATTATCCATGGATTATATCTTTGCGATTTTTAAATCTTCTTCATCTTAAGTCCAGCTACTTAAAGGGTCAATAAAATCACACGAATTAATAAAAAATTATGAACGATTTTGTACGTCTGGGGTGTGTCAGACCCCACGTGGTGCACGGAGGGTTAAAATTTATATTGTGTCTTCAGATATTTAATATTTATAACTTAGTATGAAAAATACCAACCTAAATTTATTTCATGAATATCATTAACTTTATTAGCATTTAAAAAGCTTGATAATTTCAGTAGTTCACAATAAAGTTGTTTATTGCTTTCATTTTATAATGTAAATGTCAAGATGTGGGTGTAGATTTAAATTAGTACTAGTCAAATACAAAAGCTGAAATAGAAATCCACTAAAAGATATTAAGCCGTATTTTTCTGATCAGAAATTTCGTATAATGTGCGGCCGGGCAAATAGAAAATATTTTTAAAGGGACGCGTACATTCCAAGTGAGCGCAGCGAGGAGGGCTGCATTTTTAGGGTTCCGTAGCCAAATGGCAAAAAATCGGAACCCTTATAGATTCGTCATGTCTGTCTGTCCGTCCGTATGTCACAGCCACTTTTCTCCGAAACTATAAGAGCTATACTATTGAAACTTGGTAAGTAAATGTAATCTGTGAACCGCATTAAGATTTTGATACAAAAAAGGAAAAATCATTAAAATTTTAGGGGTCCCCATAGGTACAACTGAAACAAAAAAAAATTTTTTTTCATCTGACCTATGTGTGTGGGATATCTATGGATAGGTCTTCAAAAATCATATTGAGGTTTCTTATACCATTTTTTTCTAACCTGAATAGTTTGCGAGAGAGATTCTTCCAAAGTGGTAAAATGTGTGTCTCCCCCTCATGATAAGTCTAAAAAAATATGTAATGTACATTACTATAAAAACTACCAACGAAACGAAACTACTCGCTCTAGCGAGATAGATCTCGCTAGAGCGAGTAGTTTTTTTTATACGTCATAAATGGTAAACCTTAAATTAACTTTCATTAAATCAACTGAGACAGGGCCCCCGCTACCATAGCCTAATTAACCATAACCATATTATGTGCAATGTGTGCAATGCACACGGGTGCCATCCTCTAGGGCGCCAAATCGTCATCTTTATGGGCGCCAAAACCAAGGACCCAAAAAATTTGCCTAAAGGGTCGCCATTGAAATCCTTATTTTGCACACAGGCGCCAGTAGCTCTTACGGGGGCCCTGAACTGAGATATAAAAATAAATCAGAAACATTTTAATTTCATAAAAATAAACCTTATTGCTGCCGCGGAACCCTTCATGGGCGAGTCCAACTCGCACTTGGCCAGTTTTTTATTTATTGATTTTCTACCACATAATGTTTATGAGAGATCAGTGTATGGGAATCCGGCCCGTACTGCACTCATAATAATATGGGCGTACCATAAGGGTCAAATCACACTGAGACCATGCGTTGCTTAATGCAACTAGTTAAACAAGGTGTAACAAAACTAAGTGTCAAGTCACTTAGCAGGGGACTCATGCAGACCCTAAAGTGTTGCAGACACTTTAGGGTCTGCATGAGTGAGTGTTTAGAATTCACTGTGAAAGAGTAACTTTTTTAAACTTTTATATTGACAAATTCATGACGCTGGCGCGCTTTCCCATACAAATGACAAAATTTTGCGCTTTCAGCTGCTCTGCTTTGCTTTTTCAAGTCTGCCGAACTGAAACGACGTTAGACGAGTGTTAGGTTTATTTTCGTTACGGAATTTCTTGTTTCGGTCGCCGCTCTCAAACCCAGCGATTAAAGCTATGCAATAGCTTAAAAGTAATTTTAACATTCAGACTTCATTTGTGGTAGAGCCGTGCTTCGGCACGAATGGGCCAGCTCGACCGGAGAAATACCACGGGTTCACAGAAAACTGACGTGAAACAGCGCTTGCGCTGGGTTTCGCCGAGTGAGTGAGTTTACCGGAGGCCCAATCCCCTACCTTATTCCCTTCCTATACCTTACACCTATTCCCTCTTAAAAGACCGGCCAACGCACCTGCAGCTCTTCTGATGTTGTGAGTGTCCATGGGCGACGGAAGTTGCTTTCCATCAGGTGACCCGTTTGCTCGTTTGCCCCCTTATTTCATAAAAAAAAATGCCACAGTCCCCTTCTCAATGAAATGTTTTGAGGTTATTCCTGACCTCAATATCGAGGGTTAACCCATAGATAGTTAACCCATGAACAACTAATTACTTTGGTACAAAAGTGTCCCGTTGCAAATAAACTCAAACAAAACAGATCGACGATAGCCGCAGCGGTCAAACAAATGTCCCAGTTTAAATAGAACGGCTGAACCACAGTATAAATTGTGTACAGTAGATCGTCTTAAATCTTAATACATTAACCGCCGTGCTCAGAGACATTTAATGATGATGAACCTTCAATTTAATGAAGAGTTTGACAGATAATGTATGGGGCTTATGTTA